>NW_028232763.1:43180000-43845000 GCF_057557595.1 Rhyacophila brunnea | reverse complement strand
CCAGCGCATCACAGGCGACTGTCCAATGGTTTCTGTCATTCAATTGCATTGAATAAACATTATCTTAAAATGGCATTTTATAAATAATAAATAATACTAACACATGAAAAGTGATATCCCATCTTTCTTGGAGTGTTTAGTAGATTTTTTTTTACAATTTTTAACTAGGCACATTGGCATTTTGTAACACAATAATAACGGTAGAGTCGAAACCTGACAGTCAGAAATTTTGTATGGGCAGACCCAGCGGTATCGCCAGACCGCTTGCAAGCAGAATGTTCATTTGAGCGTAGGATACCGATATTAAAATATGAATTTCGCCATCCGGCAGACCCGACACAAAGTGAGTGTCATTTTATTTTCTAGATGCTTTGTCCATATTAATGTCATTGGATGCAGATATCTTTTAACGTTACTTTGTGACCAATAAAGTTACAGCTCTAATATTATCAAATAATGTAAAATTTGGAACATATTATTATGAAAGAAAACTTTAAAAGTGAAAAAATGCAGTTATAACCGTCTGCCATCATAGTACCGAAAAAGTATAATTAAAAATGTTATGAGTTTCGCTAAACATAATATATTGAACCTTTTGTGACTACCCATTATTCATTATACACAACACGGTTGCATAAATATGTAAGCTTATTAATATTCTAAGTGCATAATTATACATGGTTTTTGAGCTTCTATGTTTGGCATGTTAAAGTTCGCATAGCCATGTGATGACTAATTAATTTTAATGTTCTGCAACATTATGAGAAAATGTGCTTTTCTCCTTTAGTTTGCTATCTGGAGTCAGGTAACTGTTATACGCACGAGATAATAATGTTGAAATCTAAGTTCATATAGTCTTTTGCTAAAATCTCATTACATATTATATTATTATATAAGTCGTATTTAAAAATATATTAATTAATTCTCTCGTTATTTTAACACTGATAAAATTAAAGATCACTTCAAAATTACTTACTCTTTAAAATATAAATATAAGAGTTTAATTGTTTTTTAGATTGTTAACACCATTAATAAATAAATTGATCTATTTTACACATTTTATTAAAAAATATTGATTTATTTAAAAGATAATATCGCGGTTGCGCTTTTAGCAGTGAACTGTAATTTAGATAAGATGGATTACGGATTAAGAGGGGGGGTTAGCGGGATGCCAGACACTGAACTTTTATGTTGAGAGGGCTGGCGTGTGCTGGAGCTGGTTCAAATCAAATCAAATCAAATTTATTTATTTTACCTATAATGAACATAACAAATTATAAATTGAAATCGTTCACGACATGACATAAAATAAGTGTAAATAATTTAAAAAATTAAAATAACGAGAAGTGTGAGTTAATAACACAATAGGCAATAAAATAAGAAATAAAATATGAAAAGAAATAAAATAAAATAACAAAGTAGTTCAGTGTTCACGCATTCACGCACTAGTAAACGGACGGTCCGGAATATTTTGTTTTGGAATAAATGATGATGAAAAGTTCAGAATGGATGATAGACGCGAAGTTTGCTCAAACCGTATCAGATTTGGCACAACGAAGGTCGAAAACATTATGTGTTTTGGCCGAATCACTCTGTAGTTAATGAAGGTTTAGCTTTAACAAACCTAGGCGCGTCCCCTGTCTTAAAATAACTAACTTAACTTTCATCACGATCGACCATGATCCATGACTGGTGGTCGCCTGATCTTATGACAATAATTGGGGATTTAAAGTTGGTGGAAAGAAAGGATAAATGAGACCATATTATGTACATCAAAATATACGACATTAGATTTAAATTGAAAAAGAGCTGGTTGAACTTACTGGAACATGGCAAATATTACTCTCAGAAAAGAAAAAAAAACATAAATAAAAACCACATCATTGAAAATATATATATATATATATATATATATATGGTGGGCGCTTTGATCAGTCTTGCATCCCTTGCTATTGGTGCATGATAATACTGTAACAAGGAAACAGTACTGATATAGAAGAAGTTATGGCTACGTATTGACAGTTGCATATAAACTCAATTTATTTAGGACGTCAGAATTGAAAACCATCTTTTGTGAGAGCAGGCAAAAATGTCTTAGAAGTAAAATTGATTTATGAACTTTAAAAAAATAATCGTTTGACAAATAATTATTGAATGGAAAATACTTTGTGTTAATATATTGTGTTAAAATAAAGATTTAGTAGAAATTTCTTCCGGACACGCTCTAAAACAAGCTTACTCTATAAGAACTCTAGATTACTAATTCATATACTACGAACGTAGGGAGTACGTAAGCTATTTGGATTATTGAATGGTTTACCTTGTCGGATGTTGAATCCTACAAACTTATTTGCACGTTACTGTAGAGGTGATGTTCGATTAAAAAGATAAGGAATAATGTATATAGAACATAGCTGGATGAGCTGATATTGAATATTATAAAACTAATCGACGTATTAATAAATTTGTAACGTATGTGGTGTGATAGATACTCACAATCCGTTATAATTGAAATGGGCTGGCATACCTATTAACGGGTGGCTATAAAAATCTGACACACAGCCACCCTGTTTAATTATGATGTCCCTCGTAGCCAATACGTAATACACTGGCTTCTTATCTGGTGGATTCGGGCACAATACATTGTATATTTAATTTTTTCATAGCCTGGATACCAAACCTGTTTGACTTCAGTACTGTTATTGATTCGCATACTCAGTTTTAGTGTTAACAAAGTAATAACTAAACTAATTTGTTTAAATAATTATTATAATAACATAATTTAATCGCTTTATAGTGCTTTATATCTGTTGGTTCGGTAGACGATTATCAGAAATTAACAGATGTTATAAATCATCACATTATTATATTTCACTAAAAGCATTATGTACATTAAACAGTGATTAGATTTATAATGAGACAAATATGAAGAGACAGACATCATCAGATAACATATTATTAATATCAAAACTCGTCATTTTTAAAACTTCCAAATTGCTACACATTTTGTATCACCGAATAAATAGGAGAGGTTGGGAAAATATTGAAGATTTGCTGGTAATAGGAATCAGCAATAAATGTTGTAACGACATCAAAGAATAATTCTTTTTCTTCGTGTGCCATTCCTGATAATGTTTTCGTTTATCAAAGGAGTATCTCTCTTGTGATCTGTAGAAATGATAAAGATGCTAAAACATAATGAAAAGATTTTCAAAAAAAAGTAACAGGCTTAACGGAAGATGTACAAACCAGTAATTATTTATGGTTTATGATTAAACAGAACTTCGCTTAAGTTAGGTATATCATTATAATTAAGAGTATTTTTTTGTATTTTTACCTGTGCTGATTTAAAGAAAACTAAAGAAAACATACCTATTATGTTTTGTAGTGGGAAGTAATTAATGTGGATGGTTTTTCGCAAAGCAGTTTTGTTATAGAATGTTTTGTGACTAGAGAACGTCACTGGATATCATTCTTTTCGAGACCTTTAGCAGTTTCCACCTTCCGTTTTGCGTCATATTTATTTGACAAAAAGATATATGCCTCTTATTCATTCCGTTTCAATGGAGAAGGCCATATTATTTGTACACTGTGTTTGCAATACTAAATAACGAATAAAAATCCTTTGTCCAGGCCAACGTGGGATATGAAAGGAGCGAATGATCAAAGTGGTATCGAAAACTGTATTTCGAGATAAGATTTATTACTAAATATTTTCAAGCACCTACATACCTACATAGCTAATAAACAAAGTAGCTAGAAGCAAATTTGACAGGTACTAAAAGCATTTTAAATTATTTTCGGCAGTTTAAGACAGTATTTATTAATGATTAAATCATAATTTGGAGGGAAATTTTTATATATTAAAATAAATTAAACATTCATCAGAAAGTTGAGCTAATTATAAATTTTCCGGAATATTGGTTTAGTTGTCTGCTCGTAGAAAATAACAATTTCATATTACGAATATTATATAAAAAGTTTACATTAGACCAGCGATTTCCAAACTGGGAGGCACGGAGTGTTGCAAAGGGAGGAGCGAAAAGTTTAACACAATTAATGTAGCCAAAGGTTTGCAGTTTGCATATGCATAGTTTATAAATCGGCCGCTAGTTATAAACTACATAAAAAACAGCCCTATAAAAGGTTGTTTGCAAACCTGTCTGAAGATAATTTGGAGAAAAATTTTATTATACCTCACTTCTATACTGTTGTGAAGTGCGCTGGCTATTTCGTGAAAAAATGAAGTAAAAGGGTCAAATCATAATATTGAAATTTGAGGCAAATTTGTTTAGGAACGATAATTTTGTTGTTAAACTTGTTTATTTGATGAAATTTTATGAAAATTGAGTTAATAAATCAATGCAAGGACCACTAATGCATTCACTGATTTAAAAATACAAAGTGAAGGCATTCATAAAAAAATAGAGGTCTTAAAATCAAAATTACAAAAAAAAACAAGTTCCTCATGTTTCCACTTTTGAATGATTTCTGCCCCAGATATATTAAAGCAATCAAAAATCTATTTTCTGAGTTCTAGGGTAGTTTTCTAATGCACTTTTCACACTATTTAATTTAATAGTAAAAAAACGTCGCCTGCGATGCTACGAGTACTTTGTTTCAGAGCTGTTAAATTATATTTAAGCAAAACGGGATTTTCTGTATTAGCTGCAATGAAATCCAAATACCGATCCCATTTAGTAGAAAAAGAGCACTTTGTGCTATGAACAAACACATTCTTCGCATGAAAAACAAATTAATTTTAAAATGGATATAAGTAGTAAAACCTAGTTATTTTTATATATTTTTTTATTTTTGTATTAATACTTACATTTTTGCCTATTTAAAAAGGTGTTTGTATTATTTCAGGGGGATCCGATATGCCAACAGAAAACGTAGCGGAAATATACGAAGCTTGCAATTTATTTTTATTTATTTAGGAAAAGAGTATTACGGCATTACAGCGATTGGCCAATGCGCCATAATACATAATAAATACAAAATCATAAAAACATCTTAATTACAAATAACAACTAATATAACAAGAAAGTAGAAAAGACATCATGTGTATAATATGTAAATATAAAAGAAACATGATACATAATAATAAATACAATTATAAATTTAACCTATTTAACACGTCCACAAACATTATATAGTTAATAAAAAATAAATCAACCTTGTTTGAGATTTTTTTTGATAATTTACAATTTCAACTGTATTAATTAGGCGGCTCTCGTGGTGCAGTGAGTAAGCCGCTGGCCTTCCAACCGAGAGTTCTGGGTTCGATTCCGGTCATGACAAAAACATTTATGTGTTTTTCTCAAAACCTGGGTGTTTGTGATTGTTCAAAATTACTAACAACCACCTTGTACGAAAAAGCAAGGTTATGGTTATTAATAATTTATTAAAAAAAAAAACTGTATTAATTAATAATGGATGGTTGTTTCACAAAAATGTTTTATTTCGATTTTTTTTACAAAAAAAAAGATATATATTTATGAAAAAATAAACGGGTTTTCAATGAAATAATTACAAATTTCCTAATACGGTCTGAGTTTACATAGACTTATGAAGAGTTTGATCCTACTAAAAAAATAATAAAAACACAGTGAAATATTCATTTGGATTTGTCTCTTTTAAATAAGTCCTCACGTTTAAAACTTAGAGCATAAATATTTTTTTGACAGCTCAGAAGATTTGAAAAAAGGCTGACATTATAATATTTTTTGCACCGGCATCTCTTTTTTTATTTTTATTTAAAAACTGCCACTCTGCTTTATTTATATTATTCTAGTTGACGAATTACGCTGTTTTTATAACAACAAAAAATTCCAATTCCGAAGTCTCACAAGTAAAAAATAGAGCAGAATTCTGAATTCCATAATACCTGTCCATCAGCCAACGTCTTTTTGTTAACATGGTGTAAAGTGTAGTGTGTTTAGTAATTAGGTATACAAAATTTAGCGGATAACGGTGTTTATTGAAGAAAAGACTATTAGAATATACTTCAGTTTACAATCGAAATGACATCGATTAGGTAGCGACAGGTCTAAAGTTAAGGTCCGAGTTACCCAGCTTAGATAACTGAACGGTTTGCCATTTTCCACTTGTAGAATAACACAGCCTAGCACATACAACTGCCTTCTCGGGAATTGGCCAGCATCACTCACGGTAGGTAATCAGTCACAATTATTATTAAAGCTAGTTTGTGGATCCATATTTGATTCTCCCTAGTGTACCTACAAAGGTGATTGGAGATATCCAAATTGACTCCTGACCACTAAATCAGTCAGTTTTTGACTTGCCATGGTGGATTCATTGTCAAGTTATTTTAGCTTGGACTTGTCACCAGACCAATATAATATTATACTAAGTGGCGGAGAACTACAGGATGCAAGCTACGTCGTCTCGGCATATCCGAGAATGTGCTCTCCGAGAGGGAAGAGACACTCAAGTCGGTTCAACCACTGGGCTGTCCGACCTGGTCGCCCCACAGTCCGATTTTATAGTTTTTAAAAATTTGCGATGTCTTAATTCGTACGTAAAGATCTTTTCACATAGTTTTTGTATGTCCGTATTGTTAAGTTTTGTTTTTGTATTATATTTATAATTAATTTCTTTTTAGTTCACCATGCCTATTTCTACCATGGCACTTTTTATTAACTTAATTAAATTATTCAGTAAACTCAGTCAAAGCTCAGTAGAGAGCGTGGTGATTTCAGTCTTGGGTAGATCTGCACCTGAGACATTACCCGGCGTAAAAAAACTGCTGATGATTTACACCAAACGTAGGGCCTTGTGTGATGCTTTATTAAGACTGAGTGTAGTGCGGGGTGGATTGGTTTGGAGGGGTCTTTGTTTGTATTGTCGATACAAATAAAAAATGAACTTAATATTTAACATCTAGCAACTAACTCCACTTCATAGACTACAAATTATTGATTCATGGTTGTTTTTGGAGGTCTCTTATAGTGGAGATATCATTCACTACCTACATAGTATTATCATCATTATAATACTCGTAAGTACCATTAATTGTATTATTGGATAATATATCCTACATGATTAAGTGTTATCTGTAATCAAAACCTACCCATTTAATTATAGCTTTGCGCATGTTTTGTTTTGATTCCATTTTACTGATTGATTGGTTAATTTGATTGATTGATTTCACTCTGAATAAATTTCCGTTTATTTTATTAATCACGTTATTCTTTATTAATAAACTGTCATTTATATTGTAATCTATCAATGGCGAAATCAAATATTTAGGTACCATTTAAGTTGACTTGAAAATCAATCATTTTAACTATGGACATTATTTAATTAACCACATTATTATATAAATCCATTTGTTTCTTACCGTAGGTTAGTGATATTTATATATTTCCAGTGGAATTTCACTCGTAATTCATGCCAAAAAAACGTATTCTTTGATGGTGATGTCTGGTTTTAAAATATTAAAAAAAACTGGAATAACTTGGAAAAATACTAATATACCTACTTAGATAGCATAGTTAGAAAGAGACAAACAATGCATAATAATTAATAATAATATATAGTTACTTAATGAATAAAATTTTATGGAAATACCTAGATTAGAGCGCGTTGACACGGTTCAAGTACGATCCAAGTAGACTTGGACCGAGTGCCATCCAAGCGACAGCTTCATACTAATTATTCCTATCCAAGCTACTCGACCTAACAAAGAATACACAACAAATTTGGGAAAAAATATATTTATTTCTTTACATAGTCTCCTTTTAGGTCGATACACTTTTCCCAGCGATGTTCAATAGCTTTGATACTCTGTTTATAGTGAGAATCTTCGAGCTCCTCAAAATAGCTATCAACCGCAGACTCCACTTCTTCATTGTTGGCAAATCTTTTACTACCGAGCCATTTTTTAAGTTTGGAAACAGAAAATAGTCCGAGGGGGCTAAATCTGGCAAATAGGGTGCGTGAGGAAGCAATTCGAACTTTAAACTCTATGGTTATGGCCATCACAATAACGGATGTGTGAACTGATGAATTGTCTTGATGGAACGAAACTTTCTTTTTCGCCAAATGCGGTTATTTTTTCTTGATTTCATCACTCAAACGCTGCAATAAGTTTGCATAATACACGCCGTTGATTGATTTTCCTTTCTGAAGATAATCAATGAAAATTACCCCACGCGCATCCCAAAATACTGACGCCATGACCTTGCCTGCAGATGGAACTGTCTTTGCCTTCTTTAGAGCCAATTCTCCCTTTTCAATCGATTGTTTTGACTATTCCTTCGTCTCAAGTGTAAAGTGATGGACCCATGTTTTATCTATGAATATGAATAGACGCAAAAACTCTGCTTTATTGCTGTGAAACTTCGCCAAACACTCGATTGAAACTACCTCACGTTGCTATTTTTGTTCCATTGTGAGTAATCGCGGCACCCACCTTGCGCACAGCTTTCTCTTGTCCAATTTTTCAGTCAATATGTGATGTACAGCACTTTTTGAAATGCCTACTATGTCTGCTAACTCGCGAAATTTCAGTCGACGATCATCCAATACCATTTTGTGGATTTTCGTCACCATTTCTAGCGTGGTCACCTCATTTGGTCGACCACTGCAATGTTCGTCTTAGCAGCTCATCCGGCCTCGCTTAAACTCAGCCACCCGATATGTTACATTTGTAAACAAAGGAGTAGACGCCCCCAGGGTAGAATCTAGCGCCGCTTTGATATTGGTTAGACTGAAGCCTTTCAAATAAAAGTAATGTATCACATAACTATGACCAAATTTTTCCATGTTTACAAATTCACTGAGAACGTTCACTGTTGATGACTGACAAATAATTACTGAACAACGTAGCGTCGTCAAACTTCAAACTTGATAAGGTCGGTACTTTATAGCATGGTCATTATTTTCAAACAACAACAGCCATCTTTACGTCTTGTCGGGTACTTTTGGGACTACTCGGTATTTCATTACAAATAATTATCTATTCTTTACCGGTCAGTTTTTATCATTTTTACCTATTTAAGTTTGAGATAAACCTTGAAAATCACTTACAAAATATCATCTAGCTGATAATAATTACTCAAAACCTTTTTCTCAATCTACTTCATAAAACGACAAATGAATAAGACATGATATTACATAGATATAAATACTAAATTCTCATTGTCTTTTGCTATCTGGATAATAGAAATCACATCCGGCATAGCTTTTATTTTAAGCAAAAACTCCGGCAAATATTTTCGTAGAAAATGTTCGGAAAAATGCCCTAGAGAGAAATTTTCCACAAAAATTGTTTTGTTAGAAGATAACTTGTCAACACTGTTCTTTCGAAAGGTATTTGTTTTAAAAAATACTCCAGTTAATTCCCATCTACATTGTGGTTTTATGTTTGAACTTTTGCGTATTTTAACGGTATAATAAAGATACAGAAAAAACGATATTATTATTTCGGACTGCCAAAAAAACCTTTTACAAAAGACTAACTGACTTATTGAGAGTATTTACATTGTTTTTGGTGTATGTTCCTAAGTTTCTGTATAATATAGGTACTATCACCTTCGAAGGGAAGGGAGAGAGTTTTTGGTACTCCCTCACCTTGGTTTGGTGTAGGATAATAATATGAATGGCGTCGTATGTTGTTTGTTTACTTCGGGTGATACAGAAAAATATCAGGTTATGAAGAGAACGAGATTTATTTGTAGAATAATGTTTTGATGGTGTTATCCTTCCTTCGTCTTCTAACCAAGACTAGCCTTCTTTGCAACTCCTGAGTAGTATTTACAGCTGTTACGTTTAAAGACCGTCGTCTTGAAGGTAAATTGTCAGGTGATTTGACCCTCAAAGATGTATTTAGACTAGAAGATGATCGGGAAACAAAAATCTTTGATGATTAAAGTTTATTCAACGGAATACATCGGATAAGTACAAATATTTAAAAATAATAGACGAAGGGCGCGAGGTGCGTGTCTCTTTTTATAAATTTTTGGTTATATCCGGCTGGCCTCATTACCTGTTGTAGTATTGAAAAATATGTTTATACTACTAATCAATATTATTTTGATTAAAGGATGTGATTTCTGGTTTTAATAATTATTATTTTTTATCGTAGGGGGGGTCTTAAAAATCAGACAGTGCATCGAACTTCCACGTATATAAGTTTGCCACTAGTACTAATGCTGTGTATCATAATTTGATCTTCAAAGTCGCGCATAAATACATGTAAAAGCTTTTGATTAAAGAAATCGTGTATAAAAATAATACATACCGTGGGGTTGCTGCCAAATAATTTAGATATTCAGAGTTGACAACGGATTATGTGTTCAAATGTAAATATGTATGCTAGAAAAAAATCAAGGTCATAATAACCGAACGTTCATAATATAAAACACAAATAAATTAACATTATGCCTGATTTTTAGAAGTCATGTGAAACTTTCAAATTGAAATTACAGCAACCCCACGAATTACAAAAGTACCTTTATAATATCGACTATAATATTATATTTTCAAAGTTATAATAAAAAAATAAAAAATATCTAACACGACGCGTTATAGACATGATTTTTATTATGCGCGTGACAGAAATCATTAAAATCAAATATATTTTTTAGTTTAGACGTTTTCTTTATCTACGTAGCCTGATATGATAGCTTTTTAAAAATAACCAAAAAAATGTCACCGCATTTTCGTTGGGGCATAATGACAGCTCGTTAGCAAACATTGACGAATAATAATATTCTGTCAAAACTTTTCAGCAGGCACAACCATCCCACCAAAAATGTTTGATAAAGACAAACATAGTATTAAATTTGTCTAGGGCAGTTTTTTCTGTTAAAAGTTATCAATATATTTTTTTAGATATTACAAGCTGAAGTACCCGGCTTTGCAGAGGGTCGCTTCGTGGATACATTTATCTTAGATATTTAAAAATAAATAATATGTAATTATCTTTTTAATATTAAAATATCTGTGTAATACAATGTGACAATATGAAAATTATTCTAATAGGAGTAAAGGTCAAACAAAAGAACACTAAATAAAATCGAATCCAAAATACACAAATGTTAATAATTGTATTAATATGTAGTAAAAATTTCAAATTTGGATGAAACAAACATACAACAAACTTTGTATTTTATAAAATACTAATTTAGAAACCTTTGCAGGTGTGCGCACAATAACTGACAAAAGCTTCATCGCAATCGGATGAATGGTATAGTAACCATACGAATAAAAGAAGCTATAATGAAGAAGAAGATAGTTGTACTAATTCAGAAACCTTCGCGGGTGTTGGCACAATCAGTGACGAAAGTTAATTGCAATTGGATGAATGGTATAAGAAACATACGAATAAAAAAAGGTAGAATAAAGAAGAAGAAAAAGAATTAGGTTTTTCTAATTCAGAAACTTTTGCGGGTGTGCATACAACAACTGACGAAAATTTCGTCGCAATCGGATGAATGGTATAGGAACGCATACGGGGCAGACAGACAGATAGACAGACATACATACAGACATTCATTTTTATATATAAGATATAGCCTATACCCTTCGCGCAAGTGCAAGCAATAAGTTGATAAAGTTTTATTGCAATCGGATGAACGGTATGGCAGCGCATAAAATACGATCAAACAAACAAACAAATATTGATTTTTATATATTAGAAGATAGTGTTGTTCACCCTGTTAATTCTATAATTTTTACAAAATTACGAGTCGAGTGTTGCCTGCAAAATAGTGACATGTCTACAATCGGTCAAAGTGAGATTTTCATGCAATTATTTGACTGCTGTCCGACAACAAGATCTCGTCGATAACAGAAAGTCGCTGTAGTCGCATCTCAGTGATGTACCTATTATGGCAGCAACGCGTGTTTAAGTAATAATTCAGCTCTCATCTTAGATGCGACTCCTTTTCTCCTCTTCGTAATAAACCAAAATTTTACTTATAATAATTCTAACATCACTCATGATAGTTTTAGACATATTTTAATTATAAAATGAATCAAGTTATGTAAAACACCACGGAAGCATAATATTAAATGACAAATTTGGGGGCGTTCCTCATTTTCGAAAACGGAAATGCGATAAACTGCACAGGAGGGGCTTGTTAGTTCACACTTTTAACACATAGACACGATGTTCTTGTTCGACAATATATTATATTCTTCTTTTGATAATGTCCGATAATAATAGGACCAAATGGGTCTCCACGGAGTGGAGGTTTGTATTAACAGATGTTTGTTTGTACGAGAAATGTATGTTAGCCATTTTCTCAACCTATTAGGTCCATAATCTGACTCCAAACACAAATTGAAAAACAATATAATATTGTGCATTTGCCAGACGCCGACGCGTAAGCCGCTCGACGATCATGGGATGTAACTAAGCTTGTGATTTACTATATCTATCAATACTTATTTATGACAACTCCAAAAGCTCCACGAGACGCTAGAATTCAGTTATATTGCGAAAAAAAAATGATATGTCTAAATGAACTATAAATAATTATAAATTCTTATATTACTCTCCTGTAAAATTTACTTTTTTGTACATGCCGCCATTGTGCAGACAATCCTTGTAGCTTATTTTGCAATGATCCTATTCTGCCTCGCAGTATGAGGGGTCGTCAATGAATGGAATCATTTGCTTTATGGTATGTAGGTATAATCATCCATGACATTGTCTCTGAATTATTTTCTAATAATATTATAATGTTCTTACAGAATTATGTTATTATCGGAAAAAACTCAGAATTAATTTTTTGTTCATTTCTGACGTCATGTTTTATAACCCCTCCGTTACACATACTAACATTATAAATGTTCTCTTCCCACCCTTTGACGTGACGTCACATATGGGTAACCATCCTAACGTAAGCACAAGGTCACACAATCTGGCTCCACACTCGCTCCGTGTCTGCTCTAGTGCAAGACGATGGACTCGTCTCGATTTACATTCGGAGCGCATGTCCCAGCCACGTAAAGCGCTTTTTCATGATCACTCTCCTCACCAGGGACATATAGTTATGAACTCAAGCACTCAATTTGCTATTAAAAGCGGTCGAGATGGTAGCAGATCTTGACTGTATTTGAAAAAAATGACTTGTGTCTTGAATCACTTCATATAGGGTAAAAGTGTGGCAAACGGACAACCCTAGTGGGTTTTTATGACAATTAAATAAAAAAAATGATGGAACAAATTATTTTACTTCATTCAGTAGCTCAATTAATAGAATCCAGACAAAAAACGTGAACAAATTAAAAACCTCTTAGGAATATTAAGGAAAAACCACACTAAGGTCGAAGTGCCCGTTTGCCCCGCAGGTTTGGTACAGAACAGATTAATTATTAAAAATTTAAAACTAGTCACCACAGACTAATATTGAATGCGTGTTTCGTTTACCCGATAAAATTTAATGTTTTTAAAAAATATTTAATTATATAAAAAAAATTGAAAAAAATATTTTTAGACATCACTTATATCATTTTCATTCTAGAGCCGGAGTGCAAAGTAATGAAGTATATTACATAATAATCATTGTAAACAACATTTTTTAAACACGTGTTTACGTTTATCCCAAATTTCTACACACTTAAGAATTAAATCTGGTTTCAGCCTCATTCAAAAGGTTAACTGTTCCCTGGTGATTTTATCACTAATCCGTAAAGTTAAAAATGTGTGTCAAACCCCATTTGGTCCCACATTGTTGTGTAGGTAGGGTGAATCTTATAGCTATTGGCCGGTTAAGGATTTTTTTGACTTTGGCTGGTTATAACTTTCTTGATATTTAACATTTTTAAAGTTTCAGAATGAAATTGTACTGATTAATGCTTTGCGTTTTCATTTTATTTAACACATATTGCATTACTTTGACTATTTCTTGATTATTACGGTTTATCTAGATGGAGAGCAAAAATACAGTAATGACCACTTTTTTATAGCTATTGGCCCCCCCTTTTTATAGTTATTGGCCATTTCAAATCTGATCAAAATGTGTGTTTAAAAGTGCTAACAACTTTGATAATTAACAATTTAGAGTAAATAAAGAAAACCATGACAATTTTATAGAAAAAATCTATTAAATTGAAAAAAAAACACTGGTGAAATATGAAAAAATACAAAAAAAATATATGGTCAGTAATTAATAAGATAATCTAGATTTTAGTAATCTTTATTACGAAACAAATTAAGCATCTCTTCTGTGTCCATCAAGTCAGAATCTTCCGATAGATTATCTCTGGTCGATATGTCCAAATCCACATAACACAAGTGTCTAATTCTGGAGCATGTTCTTTGTGATGTATTAAAATATTGCCACAATTGATAGAAAACGTTTGAAATTTTGGAGCTTTTTTCACCGCCTATCTGGTGTGTACCATTATCAAATTGTTGTATTCTCTCTTCACCAACAACCTCTTTGAAAAAATCAAAGGGTATAGTTTTGACTTCATTTATATATCAAGGTTAGAATTTTTGTTAGTTAAAATTCGTTTTGCTAATCATTTTGTATAATCAACAGCGTTTGCATTGAAGGGAAAGAGACCACATGCCATGAAAACATTAATTAGATATTCCGGCTTAATTTTATCAACAACTTGCTTGAAACAAAATTGTTTTTGGAGACCACTCATGGACAGCCTTCTTCCACCATTTTCTTCACCGGTCCAAAAACTGATACATCTGCTAGTTGAAGTTTTCTCGTTGTATTACGATATAATGCAATTATGTCGATTTGCAATTTATTACATAATATTACACTTAATTCGTACGTCATGTGCGTTTTGTGTATATCGACAAATAGAATGACTGGAATCTGGAACTGGCAATCGAGTGTCGCCATATTTTGCTGATAATGTAAATAATACAAAAATGCGTTCTTTTGTCTTTCCTTTACCAATTGCATAAGCGTGAACTTGCTTCACTCGTTCTTTCGACTATTTGGATGACATTTTAAAACAAGATTTCAACCAACCTATCCCGTTATTATTATTGTTAAAAGGGTTCGGTCGTGGATTTTTGGTTAAAAAAATTGCACGCTATTCACAATATCGTCTTTTTTCTGGGAAATCCTTTGTTTCCCAGGTCGCATATATTATTATCCATTCTACAAGATCACATTCTTCTTCTTCTATGGTTAAGTATGGATGGGGTCCATATTCAGGTCGACTTGTAGGATTTTTCATTTTGAATCGCAAAATAGCTCGAGGAATACAATATTTTTTCGTGGTAGATCTCACAGATATATTATCTTTAATTTCTTCATGAGCTTTATCTAACTGCTGGCTGCTATATAAGGTTTTTTTGAAATCGTGTACAATCTGCAAAAAAATACAGTAGTTGGCATATGACGAACATAGTAATTAGCCACCCGGCTAATAACTGTTTATTGGTGTCACAATTATACGAAAAAAATATGTACCAGCTAATTTTCATAGCTCTATCAGAATATGTAAAAAAATCGTATTTATTTTTATTTTTCTAAAACACAGGTAATGGCATAATTGGCCGACTACTGTAAAACACGCTTTTTTTCAGATACAGTTATTAGCCACCCTTGAAAAGTGACGTTAATTGCTGCAAATGTCAAAAACAATTAGATCCATGGTTTCCATGCAATGCAGGTCAATAGAATATCTTGTAAAAAACACACATATATGCTGGGATATAGAGTTTTTTAAAGTATTTCAAAAGCAGCTTACCTTAAGGATTTCTTAAGAAATGACACACAAATTCACAGACTTTTAGGTTTGACAGCCAATAAGACACTAGCACCTTCTGGTGGTAACTCCTGAAATATAGCATACTAAGAAGAGGAGGGGGGAGCTATACATGGCGACAAATGTGAGAAAAGGATGGCTAACACCTTATTTTATCAACTAGAAGTTGAAATGGCAAATTACTATAATACGGCCAATTACTATACCAGTCACCCTATATATCTGATATTTATTATTTAAATATTTTAAAATCTTGATTAGTTAGTCTAGTCAATATAATCCTAAATTTAATGTTAGTACATACATTCAAGTAAACAGCTGTTGTATTGTAGAACGTAGACTGATATTACATTTTTCAACCAAATTAACAAAAATTTGTCCATTGCATTTTTATTTGTGGCAAACAGCGGCCATGCCACCTGAGCATATATATTTTTATTTCGATGTAAAAACACAGCTAATAATGTGTATTGTTAAAAAAACGCTAAGTCATTTAGTAACACAATGGATGAATGTATACATATTACATGGTAACGTATTTATTCTACATAATTTTCTTGATAAAGGAAAGCTTTAGAATTACATTCTCGTGGCGGTGTCGTTTCCGTGTTTGTTTCATGTTGTTTGAACAACTGAATATACGTTTTACAGAATTCAACGGAATATTATAAATATTATTATTTCGTGTTTGGTAAATACGACTTATAACTGAATAAAACATCCCTTCAAACCTATAAAGTGTATCTAGATATATATGTAATTGTCGGAAACTAAACATTAATAAAACGATATTCGCAATAATTATTTTTAATAAAACTAAGATCGTTAGTTAGAATTCATGTCAAAAGATGTTACTATACTTCCACTGACTAAAAAAGCTCCAATGCCCTTGTCTATTTTTCAGTATTCACTTCTGAAGTCTATGGTATTATAGGTATATGAGAGCTATTTGTAGAGAAAATTCCGTAACTTCCCTTAACTGGTCATTCTTGCACATTGATTTCCAACCTGGGTTCCGCTAAATTAAAGGGTTCTGAGAGTGAAGTCAAGGGCTCCGTAAGAATTCACCATAGCTACAACTTGAAACCAATTTGGTATTAGAGAAAATACTAGTTTAACGTAATGTATTTTTAAACCCACGATAGCTGAGCTGTTTATAATGTCGTGGATTCCGTGTTCGATTTCCGTTCGAGTTAATCTATTCCTAAACGTTGTATCATTAAATACATGATTTCCTTAAATTCCCGATCCCTTATAATCTGATGCTTTTAAATAACCCTTAATCTATCTACTTGTATGAGATATTATAGTGACAGCCGTCAGTAAATTATAATTACCTAAAGTATATTTATGCAAAAAATATATATTTTCTTTACTTCGGTACACGAGTTATCTTACAAGTAATACCTACTAGAATATAAAAAAAATGTTAGCTTAGATAAAATTGAAACGTTTTCACGAAAATAAAACTAACAGTAGGTGGCAAAGCTCGTCACTGCCAAAACAATGCCTCAGTTTGAATTGCTTTATTCATGATTGTTGCCACCAAATGTCATTATAACTATCGTTAAATACTTAAATGTTCCGTTTTAGACGATATCAAGCAAATATTTTAAACTACTTTAATTATTGTTTACAGATAGATTGTGTTAATCTCTTTTTAATGTATTATCAAAGAGTTTATGACATGTATTCTATCGGAACCCCCGGTTGGGAAACACTTGAGTATTGTATAATAATTATGGATAGAAAAATATCTAGGTATGTAGCTCAATAGAAACGTGATTTAGTAATGATAATAATAACACGATACCACAGACACATATAATTATCGTAGATGTTATCAAATAAAAATAAATATTTTCCTTTATGACAACATATAAATGGGGTGAGAAATTATTAGAAAAGAATATTTTATGTAACTGATAATATTTTGATAACATATTTGAGGCAGGTAGGTATCTACAACCCTATTGATTAGAAAAACATATTAATATAATTAATAAAACGCAAAATTTTTGTAGTACTTTTTCCACTTTTAATAAATAAATCTGGACCGGTGTCGTCCGCCTAAGAGGGACATGTTCAACTAAAAAAAAATTAGATATATATAATTTTTCTGTATCATACATACAGACCACGTTCGGTATTTATATATTTTTTAAATATAAATTATCTTTATTCATTATTTTAAGCTATTAGTTTTAAAATCGGTAACCTCAATATTCCGCCATTTAGAGATAAACACAATAAACCGTCAAGCATATTTAGGACTGTAATTAGAATATTTCAATTTTGAAAACATATTAGTTAACAATTAGAAAAGGCAAAAATCGAAATAACATGTCATTGTTGTCATTAAAATAAACAATAATCATATTTAAAGTTAGTCGTTAAATGTAAAAAATGGCGGCTGATGAATATAAACGACTTTGCAACTAACCTTTAAACATGATATTTAATTCTATTTAACTAACAAAAAGAATGTAGATTTAATATTTTATGAATATTCATACGATACAAAGTATTTTGTCATCATCATCAGCCGGGGTTGATTAACCACTAAATGATTAGGGCCTCCTCTAGCTCCCTCCACTATTCTAGGTCCCTAGCTCTTTGCTGCTACGTACATTCACCGAACTTTATGAGTTCTTTTATATTACAGTTATTCTTGTGGATGTATCCAATTGCCGATCGATATGCCCAGTCCGTTGACATTTCTCTATCATCACATTGCGCACTCTCGTCTGATTCCTTATCCATTGGTTTATTTAGTTATTTTATGCGCTATGCCCTACATGAACCTCTCTATGACCCGTTTACTACTATTTACGAAATAAAAACAAGAAAAAAGTCAAAAAAAGAAAAATGTAGGTTACTGACTTTGAAACTTATAACACCATTTTCATAATATACTTTCATTATAATACAACAACCGTCACAAGTAATCTTCCAGTGTGCCTAAAATGTTCAACCAATGTATGCTACCAGTACTCACACATGAATGTGAAATACGGAATCTTGACGTTAAAGCCAAAAACTCTGAGTTGCGCAACATCGTATGGAAAGGTGCGTGTAGGGCATAATAGGGAAAGACCACACAATACAAAGGAATAAGGAGTGTAATAGGATATATATAGAAACGCGGTGTTATAGGGGTCGATAATGAAATGACAATGAGCCAGACATGACAATATGTAATCGACCCTGACTGATGATAATGGTATAAACTTTATATAATATACTATTTCCACAATAATAGTGACTATCCAAAAAGCCCACTGAGACAGTAGCATAATTAAATGAAAGTGAATTAATAAAAATTTTACTTCAGTAGGAAAGTGCTTATAAATTTTCTGAAAAAGTTTACTACCTAACACGATAAGACACGATAGTAAAAGTTAAAAGGATAAGTGTTTTACTAAAAGCTCAGGTAATTATTTCGTTACGATCGATTTGGTTACTTTTAAATATATAACTTCTCAAGACACTATTTTAGCGCAGAGCTTTCGCTTTTTTAGAAATTTACGTACGTAACCAAATTAATATAAATTTTCGCCCGGGGTGTAAGATATCTCAATTGTAAAAAAGCTCATAAATATGGTGCACCACCTTCAAATTTACATAAACCGTTAATTTGTTAGTCACCGGAAGCTAGCTCAGCACCTTTTTTGGCAAAGGCTACATTTTTGAACGCTCCAATAAACTAGTTAAGTGCGTAGGGTGGTTTCCAAGGGAAATGTAAGTAGGTAAATGTTATTGATTTTATAAAGTGTTCTGGAAAATTCCTTTTGAAATTAATATGTAGTAGTTTTATAATAACTCAATCATTACAAAAGGCATTCACTTTGTGGGCAGGAATTTGCTTATTGTATTTTATTGGAAAATAACATATTTTTTTGTAAATAAACTTAATTAACCGATTTATATGATCCTGCTTCTGTCGAATTCATATGTTTTATTTAATGTATATCAAGGGAAAATACGTAATATTACCATGATTTTGCATTGCTTACATCTAGTATGTTTTGAGATATGTGTTGGTAGAATATGTGCGTATTCAAATTATGAATTCATTACATCAAACAACTCAAATCTGACAAATATTGAGGGACGTGTTTGTAGAAAATTAGCGACGAATAGGCTTTCACAGGGTGGAGGTTATATAAACATATATTTTTACAGAGAACAGTTGTTATCTATTCGTCCAACTATTTTCTGCATCCTTCTCGGCATTCAGCGATACGTAAGGCACATCAGTGGAAAACCTTTTGGTTGCGCTTTATATAGTGGACTGTAATTGCTTTTGATGATGGATGTGGACTCTGGTGGACAGGATTATGTTAAGATGCCAGGCCCTAACGTTATTGATGTTAAGGCTGGCTCCGTAGTTTGGTTGCACTATCACTTGCCCGCTATTGCTTGTTGGGTCACCCGGTGTGCAGCACTTGATGTTTAAAAGTGGTTTAGGTTGTAAGTGTTTGTATGCGCGTTTATATATTATTAATAATCGATCGACTACTGACTCGTAATAACGTTGCGCCTGGTATTGCGATAATACTGAGGATTTGAGGTAGGAAGGAAATATAGGGATGCGAGCCACCATAATTGGCCTAACCACCTCTAGCATTTTTGATTTGGTTCGTCCGTCTGAAGGGAGATCTTTGTCGTCCTACACGATCGTCAACCTAACCAAATAACACGAGCTGTCGTTCTTCCTGCGGGGTATAATATGACTGACTGACTTATTATAATAAATTTCTCCACTGATCGCTTTGCAATAGCTTTTTGTTTTGGCATTTTTAAAACTTGGAGACAATACGTTTGAAACAATATTATTAATAGTAACTATTATGTCGAAGAAATACTTCTAAATATTATAGGTGGTTCAAGAACCCATTGCGGAACCTGGGCTAGGCTGTCCAACTACCGAAATCTGAAATCTGGGTCTGCCAGTTGACCCCGACCGTCCGGTCTGGTATCCAGGATTCCCCTCGGTGGTTGAGTAATTATATTCATTCTTCAAAGCAAGTTTATCGAATGCGGAAATACATTCTTTTTGGAAGAAGTTGTAGAGTTCCATGTTATGCCGAATAGGTACCCTATTCTTTTACTTTTTGTATTCTCCTATACTTCCTACGTAGCACCTCCATAAAGTGCACACTTATCGGCCTTGGCAAGAGTCCAAAACTCCGATATATGGAATCCAATTACGGAATCCCGAATCCCGAGATCCGAGACAATTTTGGATACCTATGAATCCCGGAATTAGTAAACATAATACCGAAACTTTCGCGATTAATTTTTTATCAATCACAATTAATTATTGGTATGTGTACAAAATCATTATGTTAGTAACGTATATGTACCTGCACATATCACAGGGGGAATCGCCGGATGCTCACAAATACTATAATTATCATGATAATACATTATTTGCTAACATACGCAATCGTAACAATATCAGAAAAATAATAAATCTCTTTATTTACAAAGAAAAATATTAAATAGAAACAGTAGACCTCATTAATTGAAGTGATGAATAATGTTTTAATTGATGTCAAATGCATTGAAATCTAAACTCGATCATAGCATCCGGGGAAGTTAATGCATTAATATTATGTCGTCAATAAAAACGTCATTTAATGCTATTTATTATCTCTTGTTTTAAAATAATAACAATTAGAAATTTGAAAATACCTATGACAAATCAACAAAAAAATTTGTCTTTTCAGATACTATAATATAATCTGGAACCTTTTTTACTTCAGTTAGTTCTAAAATCGCATTTCAACAAGGACACCCACGCGTATTTCACTAAAATATTTTTACCTTTTAATAATGGATAAAGAATTTAATTTTCACATTCACAAGAAAGATGGTAACATAAATTCAATATGGTGGTATTAAAAACTGGTGGAGGAAGTATCAAAGGACTGCACTCACATGTGTTTTCAATATAGTACAAGATAAAAGCTCATACAATGTTATTTACTCCATTAAACATATATATTTCCAAGATTGTACGTACACAATATTAACAATAAATGTCTCAAATGGTATAAATTATTATACTGGATTTTTTAACCGATTTTATCAATATTGTTTGTATATATAAAATTTTTATATTAACTATTAAAATAAATGCTAATTCCGGGACCGGGATCCCGGGATCGTCAAATTGTAATACCGATATCCTGGTATCAAAATTTTGGCTCGGGATTGAATTCCCTATGTTAGTATTCCGCCGTCCTAAGCGAAAGAGCGGTATCTCATTTTTTTTCGTTTTCTGGTTTTTGTTGCCTTATGAACATTCAGGGGGTGCCACATCTATTTTCCTAAGCGATATAGTCGCATCTCATTTTTAAATAGGTAAAATAAGCTAATTAAATATGGCGTATCTCAAAATCACAATGAAATCCTAAGCGCAATAGCAGTATCTCAATTTCCTAAGCGGTTTAGTGGAATCTCTGAGATACGCCCTTTTCGCTTACCATTATGACCGATAAAGCTCACAATATTTCGCTAGCGACAATGCCATAATTGTCGGCTTGACGTTTCGGCGTGTATTATTGTAGGTTTGACAAGCGTGTTTTCATCAAAAATATATCAAGAATGTATTCAAGAGCGATGAAAATGATGATTATGTGTCAATAAAATATAAAGGAATTAGGTAAGACATTAATATTATTCAAATACAATGCGTTTAAATTTCTCGAAATGTCAATCACATTCGATCAAATCGACTTTTATATTCTTTTATACTACAATATTATCAGCGATTGTTGCAAAATTTGGTTGTTTTCAAAGTAAGTATTCTGAAATCTTTATCTAAAACTGAGAAAGAATTAATAAAGAATAATTCAGCTGTTGCTGAAACGATTTTTTTTCGGTTCGATATATCTTCAAACATGCGTGTTAACATGATCTTACTCCCTACTTCATTTATCTTCAAATGTGTTAATCGTGTTGAATAATAAAATGCCTAATTCTTGTCAAATTTGGGATCACAGAGATTATAAGTAAATATTTCACTGTATAATGTTAATATTAATTTCACTAATGATTTTATAAATACCTTTAAAAATTAATATATCTAAAAAATCTTAACTATATTCTAAAGATCGAGAGGTTTAAAATAATACTATTGTATGTATTAAAAATACTTTATGCAGTCATAAATTGTTAAAAATAAATATAAAGGATAATCAGGCCTCAAAATAATATAAATAGATTATCTACAACGTTTAGGAAATGTCCAGGCTTATGCTTTGAAAATACCATAAAACCTCAATTTTGACCTACGCGACGCGGCGCACGTGGGCCGTTAAGTGCGGACTTACGTCATTTCAGAAACTGTTAAATGTTCGGAACCTGATGTTGATGAGGCAATGCAGAACAATTTGGGTGGGTATGGTTTCAGAAATGCTTCAGGATGAAAACATATTGTGTTTTGAAGGTAACTTTGATTTGTTTTAATCGATATAATTCAATATTATGTCAGTATTTATAGTGTATCAGATAAAGGCCAAGCAATACAATATTACTTATAATACGTGATTTTATTATTTCAGACCAACGTAGATGTAATGTGATATTATTTTTGGCCGCCAGTTAGTCCTGCTACTGCTACTGCGACTATGTATGATGTTACTTCTTTGAATCAAACAGAATCTCCAATAAATCATATTATAGTTGAAGATTCTTCATTATTATTAGAACTTGAGCCAGTTAATCCTGTCAGTTCTAATAACACTGTCACTGAAGATATTCGACAAATATTGGATGAGGGTGAGATTAATGAGAATAATGGCACAGGTGAAATTTTTAGTGAACGTAAACGCAACAGTGATGTCCTTTACACAAAAAAGGGATTAATTAGAAAGAGAAAAAAGTTTGATTTGTGTTTAAAAGAACTAAAAAACAAAAGTTGCAAAAAATAGCAGAAATGCATGCAGTAAAAAATGGTTGTGATACTGAAAAAATGTGCTCATAAGTGCGCTAAAATGATATCTGAAGAAAGGACACAGTTTCTTAACAAAGAATTTTGGAAATATACAGTTCTATGGCAAGAAAGTCTTTCATATTACATCATGTTTCAAACGTTCCTGTCAAGCAAAATGACAGTTAGTCGTGTGTGCTGAGAGCGATTTTAGAAGTAATAACACTTCGCACATCATTTAGTGCTGACAACGCGACTGGCGCGTTTGCATTAGTTGGCCATTAGATATAATTAACATGATATTTAAAACTTGATTTGTACGAAAGTATAAAAGAATGCAAGTTTATGAAAATAAATGTAAGTTTTCCTACAACATCATAAAGGCCGAGGTCGTATCTATTATTTCGAAACCAAATTTACTAAGCAAAATGGACGTATCTCATTTATTAGCTTAAGTTTTTAATTTTTAATTAAAATTAACCCATAAGCAGTTAGGTAAGTATGAGAATAGGTATTATATCGCATATAAACATCAAATAATAATTTACAAAGTGGTGCGGTTTGTATCTTTACAAAATTGCTCATAGCCAAAAGTTAACATTTTTGAGATACTGCTCTTTCGCTTAGGATGGCAGAAATTCGTCTGAGCAGCATCATGTACATCAGATTTATATATGACAGGAGAGGATCCGAAACTGTAGCTGATTTTATAGACCAAAGTAGCATCAGTTTCCTGTTCTAGATAATATTATATTTATTATAATAAGTACTTACGTAGTATAAATTATAATATAGATTATATAAACTACTGTTATAATAGTCGCATAAAATGCATTTAGATGATAATAATAATATATTCTGATAAAAACCAGACTTCTACATAATAATACATTTTCGCTGAGATATGTGATAAAACTTCTAGGAAACTTATTTGCTAAACCCATTTCCGTGTTTTTTTTTTAACTTTTGCATATATCTTGCAAAGCCTTTGAGTACATTTCTGGTTAAAGAGCTTTTTTTCAACACCTGAAGCTTTACATTTTTTCCTTATTGCCAGTTTTCGTCTCGCAAAGTATTATTACGTTTGATAATATTTTGTACTCTTATTCTGAAACCTTTTCCCCTATTATATTCTGTCCGTCAAAGCCTTTTTAATATAAATACACCACAAAATCGTTATGAAATTCATTTTGAACGGTAAGTTGATAGATATTATATACATACTTCAAAGAAATGCTTTGATTTAACTTGGTTCATTTTAAATAAACCGAATAATAAAAAAAATTGTAGTATTTTGTATTTTAAGAAATTTGTGTAAGGACTTTTATATTTCACATTAATATAAGACTCAAAATATACATTTATAAAAAACTTTTTATTTTATTGGAAACGTGTATTACTTATTATTATAATATTATTATTAAAATCGACTCTGAAATACAAAAAAAAATACATATTGCGTTTAATAGAGTGGCTGATTACGTCTTCTCCTTCTCGTAAGGTCATCAAGACCATCAGGGCGACCCTTATTTTATAATCCCGGTATGGTTCAGCGGAGCTATAGATGTACCAACCAGGGGGTTGTTTTTTAGCCGTTGTCTTCTACTACACTTACGGTAAGGCTAACGAGTTGAGAATGCTGAACTTTTGTCCTCATAATGTGGTTGAGCAGAACTTTTCGAACCTATCCCATTCCTTTGAGTAGGTCAATATTTTTTATCATCCTGTTAGTGCAAGAAATTTTGCAAATGCAACTATACAGCCACATGTCGAGAGTTTTAACTATCTTGAACATATTATATTGGTTGACTGCGCATACTTTCATGATATAGAAAAAGATCGGGACAGCGAACCATTATTTGCAGTATCAGATCTAGGTCAAGGTTTTAATTACTAATACTCTCAATTCTTGTTTTCTTTTCTTGAGACTGGTTTTAAATATTTAAATTGTATCACACGTTAAATTAGTTCTCTGTTAATAACAAAATTCTGTTTGGTGCCGCTTTTGATGACGAATTACTAAGCCAGATTAAATCGTGATTGAGTTATTAGGTTTAATTCTCTTTTCGTCTGCCCCTTTTATGTGTTTTTTTTAATGTTATATTTTCAAATCCATTTTTTTTTTATAAAATAGTGAACTTTACAAATTATACATTTAAGACGTTGATAACATGACATTTAAAAAAAATATTAAAACAGTATTAGAGTGAATAGGTACAACAATTATAATGTAGTTACATTGAAGTATACTGAATCATCTAAGTGGACTCTATTCTAAGAAATTATAAAACATTGCCCACCTATAAATACTTATCCTCGCGTAGCTGGAATATAATGCTATAAGGCTCCTGCCAAAAGTTGTTAAGTCAATAACTTAGGTATTAAGTATAACAACGGTAGGTATTTAGACTAAATAATTTAGTATACTGACCCTAGGACTAGCTCTGATACTACTTTTGAAGATGATAATTTAATAATTTACCTATTATTAAAATCTTGAGGAAAATGTCTTGAAAAAGGTTTTATTTTTTAACCTTTTCACTGTCAGCCAATTTTTACTAGGTGGACACTTGGGAGCCAGCTATTTTTGGAATAAAATACATCCCTTAAAAAAATATGAAATAAGAACAGAATGATACAATATATTTGTGAAAACTTACAAAATCAACATGTTTCTTCAGTTTATCATGAATATTTTCACACTTAAATGATAAATACTGTTTAAAAAATATACACAAACAGTTTATTCAGAAATTATGACGTTTAAAAGAACGCATGAGTTAAATCAGCTCTGGCAGTCATCAGAATAATTATCAAGTTGTTTAAATTCAGAATATTGATGTGATAGATTGACCAAAGAACAAAATAACATACTTAACCGGTTCTATGCCTTCAGCGAGTATTCTAGTGATTGACAAGCTGTACATACAGATTTCGCGAGTTATTTCGTCCGACTTTAAACTCAAATTACTAGCCACTGTCGATTGATTTGCATAATCTAAAAAATGAAACACACAGTGGCTCCTGTTCGAATAATTGAGAAATACTAAGCCACATGTTATCGGCATTACATTGGTTTTAGTAAGAGCTTTGCTCTATATTCAACGTGTGTCGTTAAAAATCTGCGGCATCTATTTCAGATACTGCCATAGTGATTTTGTGAGGCAATAGTGATAGAAAAGGTTAAGATTTTTACGAAAACAATGTGTAACTTTACTAATTACGGTTTTTGCTCATACAACATTCCAATAATCATGAAAAAAAGGATAATAGTTGGAGACCTATTTTTATACTTTTTTTTTTTTTCAAAAATCGTCAACGAATTTTTTTACCACCAACACCTTGTGCTATGAACAATATGGAATGTACAAAGGAAAAAGGGCGTAACCCTCAGTTTTTTCAAGATACGTTGTTATTGTATAATAACATTGTATACAACTAAATACACGTTGTGTCCAAAGGAAATAAGCTGAAAAGGCCGATTTATTATCTAAATTTAACTAAAAATTAAAAAAAGAAGTAAGCGATATAAAAAAACGACTTAACCATCATATTTGTTGGTTTTTTTTAATTAACTTAATAATTTAATATTAGGTTAGGGATATAAAAACCAAATTATTATTTATAATGCATTTTAAAGTGATGCCTATTTTGTATTTTAACTTTGACCGAAACCATAACAAAAATGTTTTTTGTGCCTCCTGTAAAATTTGATTTGTGTAGATTACGCCCTTTTTTCTTTCCAAAGTCAATATTTAAGAATCACAGTGTATAGGCAGTGGTAGTGGTGATGATTTTTTGGTTAAAAACAAAAAAAGTTAATGTGAAGCGACATTTCAAAAAGCTTCCGTAGTAAAAATTCGGTAACAATATTTCGTTGGTCTTTGGTATCATTTTAAATATGCATGGATTTTGTTGGAAAATTATTTCAATTACCCACCACCATTAGTGGGTAGGAGTAAAAATCAAAACTCCGTATTGCGTTATTTAGCCCCATAATTTTAAGAGGAATGAGTAGGGTATGACATTTTGGAATCCAGCCAAAATTTGATATTTGGGATAAGTGATTATAAAGTTTGAAGTTGTTTACTTTACTTTTATGGATAATAATTAACCAAATTAGAATCATAAATTATTTTAATGCGGATTACTTTGTTTATCATTAGAAAATTTACCGACGATAAAAATAAATTTAAATAATAATTATTCTGTTATGATAAATACATACATAAATTAAAACAGTCGTATTAACACAAATCCTGAGAAATATCTTGGACCAAAGGATGCGAACACGCGACTTTCCTCACTGTTGAAATAACGTGTACGTAATCCAAACACCCTATATAAATCTATAAATCTGTATAAGTACTTGATACTGGATATAATATTATATTTCTTAGAGCCACATTAATGTTTTATAGAATGGCTTCTACAGTGATCCAAAATTGTTTAGAAAATTGGGAATAATACATTGAGCCTAACCAAATAATATCAAATCCAAAAAAATGTATTATGGGAATATGTATGGCAACTGGGAACTATTAACGTGGAAACTTAGTGACAATGTTATTAATTCTTACCTGTAAACAAGTATTTGATTTAATTGAGAATCAATGGTTTTCTAACTTATTATTTTTTTATACTTAATATTATATTTATGATGATGACAGTCCCATGATGGCCGCGCGGCTTAAGCGTCGGCCTATAACGTCATGGGTCCCAGGTTCAAATCCAAGGTCTGGCAAGTATACATACTGTTTTTTTAATTTATGTATGAGTCAGAGTATAGGCTTAATAGGTTGAGCAAGTGGCTGACATCCATTTCTCGTAAAACAAAACTCTGTTAATACAAACCTCCACTCGTTGAGGCCCATATGATCTAACAGGGTCAAAAAAAATATATCTTTGTGGTGCTAAGATCAAAGAAAAAAAATAATATTGAAAAGAAGGTTACCTTCTAGGTGAGGCTGTAACAAGATTTAATTTTAGAGTATGGATAAACTTATCAATGTTAAAGAATATTATGTTATTTTCTTTAATTACGTCTGTATATATTGTATTAATGTTTTTCTCATAAACGAGACGCGCATTTGATATTGGTAATATTTGAGAATAATCGGCGCGCTATGTGGTTCTTGCGTTTTATGACGTGATTGTCATTAAGTAACAAATCGAATTCAGCTTTAAAGCCTGATTCATTGCAACTGAGTGTCAGATTTATAAATATTATTAAGCCCTTATATAGTTACCACAGAGGACTTTCAAATGGACTACATAATTATAAGTGAAGAGCAATGTAAATTCTGTTCTCGCTCTTAGAAAACAGCCTCTACAATAAACGAGTCTATTATCATTAATGCATTGAATTAAGAATGTCTGGAATTATTATTTTCTTGATTCTTCTTTACTCGGGACACCACAGTGCATACTTTTAATATCACTGGAATAAGAAATGCAGAAATCAAATTTTAATATATTCATTGGAGGAAGTAACTTTTCCTTATACAATATGCAACATTCTTCAATCAGATTTCTCTATCTAGCAAACGGGACTGCTTTCCGAAAATCGTTTATATATAACAAAGAGAATAGAATTTCCTACAGATATCCATCACTTGAATGAAAAACTTGAAAGAAAAACACACCATTAGATAAAACGAGGCACAGGGGAGTCCCGTAAAAAAAACATTACGAATTCGGGTCCCCGGCTCTCGAGGGGGCCCGTTCAAGAGGCCAATCGAAAAGTTTTGTCGGGATGAATGAATAAAGTCGGCAGGTTGGCAATACTGCTCTGTTTTCTTGAACTGAGGAAATTTAATTATTCAAATGCTTTCTGGAATTGTTACGTTATTGGGTATAATTAAAATGATACGTGTGCAATGAAAACGCAATAAATCAGCTGCGTTGACCTAATTCTCCTTTTTCATTAATCTTGTTTAAGTATTTTTTCCCGCCCCAAATTTGTTATGTTGGTCATCGTTATCCACGAAGTGTCGCTTTTATCATGGTAATGGCTGTAAATGCTACCATCACGTGATATTTTTTTAATTCCTCACAATAAGTACCTAGTATTAGAGTATAGATTCTTTAACTTTTTTTTTATCTCACAGGTCTTTTATCAAAAATAATTTTGTGAAGCACTCTCACCTCGCGAAAATGATATCTCAACCAAGAATTTTAGTTAATCAAAAATATTCTTATGTAATAAATAGATAATTATAGAATTGATAAAAGTGAGGGGAAAATAAACTCTACGTGCATTGTTTTAAAGGTCAATTTTTGAACTGTGTTAATTTGTATAATAATATGTGTTATTTAAATTTAAAATACAAGAAAATATTTTTTTTAACTGCTTTATATAAATATTATAATATATCCTTAATACCGAAATCCACTTACATTGCAATAACGATGATTCTTACAAATCTATGTCTTTTTTTGGAAAAGTACCCATTTTCTGTTCAGATATTTTATAGAAAATCTGTATAACGGATACAATCTGTATTAAGGAAAACAACTTTCATTTATTTTATACTCTCATTTGAGATACCCTTGATGGAATTTGGACTTAAATTTTAATTGATTTAAATTTTAACATTTCCATTTGTTTCGACCATTTCGACCCAGGTTTCGCCATTAAGTATCTTCAAGCATTGTGAGCACTCATCTAATTCATAATACTTCAGCTTGTAACTCTTTGCTTATGCGTCAATGACATTGAGCTACTTTACAAGCTGTTTGTTGGCGAATTTAAAAGCGGGCGATTCAGCTGCTGCAATTGTGATGATGACACACAAAACTTTCAATTTGCTGAGAACCCAACAAGCTAGCGACTATTTTGACAGAACGTAGTTCGTTTTTTTACCGGGAGGTCGCTACTACGCTCTACTGCCAGACGCAGTAGGCCCACACGCCGGCGTGTAGCGTGTAAAGTTGACCGGCGTTCAGCTTTTCTCGGTAGATTGTTTACAATCTGCTTGTTAGCTTGTTCGATGATGACACTGGGTGACTTTACAGGCAGATTGTAAATTCGTCAACAAGTAGCTCAATGTCATTGACGCTTTAGACGTTTTCAGGATATTTTACTACAACGGTAATTAACTTTACTATATTCCGTCAAGTTTGTGCATTTTCCATTGGTGATTGTGGATAGTACCAAATTTAAATATCGATTAAAATTATATACAATTGAAATTGCACATTAGCACACTTAAGTGCTCACTATGGTCAAATCAGTAAAATTAAAATTAAAAGTCTGCTATCATGCTACCAACTGCTTTTTATTGGGTACACTATTTGTCAAAAGTCCTAAGTGCCAACGATTATTGTATCTACTAATGGTTGATAGGTATTAATAATTGAATTTATGAAATACAATAGGAGCTATATAATATTCCAAACAAAGTAGGTAATATAATATCGTCACTGTACAGGCCAATAATTGTCGTAACCCTCAAATATCAAATTCTTCCGGAAGTGAAAAAAATGTGTGATTACTTACATTAGACATATTTATTATTATGTATATACCTACTATTTTATTACAAATTGAGAATTTTATTTTATTGACACACCAGTGGCAAATGGCTTGAAAAATAGTTTTGAAATATTTTAATATGAAATATTTTTTTTAGGATTTATGATACTTGGCCAGTTTGTATTAGAGTATGCAAAAGTCCATTGTCATCAAAATGTCACCTCGGTGAAAAGTGTGGGTTACGACAATAATTGGTCTGTACAGTGACAATAATATGCAGAAATTCTATATGTGCCATCGTTAATGCATTAAAATGGAATTAAGCCAATAACTGATGTGCCGTGCATATTGTTCAAAACTGCCAAACGTTAGTTGCATGAAAATTGTGAAATTTTTATTTGATATCATTTAATGGTTTTTTATAACATTTTAACTACCCCCTATCAAAAATATTAAATGTCAGATACAAGGTGTCAATGTTAGACCATCGATAGTATACATTATAAGACTACGTACTAATAAAAAATAATGTTTACGGTGTTTGCACCTTTGTAGAATTATATTTATATAAAAAATGGGCCTGCGCATCTATTATATACACAAGTCTACTTTCAGCCGCTATTTAGGGTAGGAAAGTATCCAAGTATTAGCACTTATTGTAACAATTACATTAAGTTAGTTGTAATTGTTGCAATAAGTGCTATGTTTTAACAGAATTTCTCTTGGTTTTGAAAAATTTTAGAGTGAGATATACAGTTTTGACAGTTCAGTGGATCTATTCTATACTTATCGACCAGTAAAGTGATAAAGTGATAAATATTATCAAACTTAGGGTAGGTTTGTATCAACGTATAAGCACTTATTGTAACAATTACAATAATTTGGTTGTAATTGTTGCAATGAGTGCTATATTTTAACAGCACTTCTCTTGGCTGTGATACAATTTAGAGCGAGATAGACAGTTTTGGCTGTTTAGACGGCTAACTTATTGTAACAATTATACTACTTCAATACAAATATGTAATATATACTATCACTGTATCACTTTAGCGGTCGATATTCGCCTTATGTATAGAATAGACTCGCTCACGGCTAACTTATTGTAATCGTTATAATAAGTGTTAATATTTTTATATTCTCCTACCCTAGTTAGCTGCCGTAAAGGCCGAAAGCAGTTTTGTGTATAGAATAGATGCGCTGCTGTTATTCATCGAAAAATAAAACTTAGGATACATATAAAAGTCCACATAAAAGAAAACATGTCTTCAATATCTCTATTTGACTACGTAATAATATAATTACTTTATGTTATTATGTATCTATAATAAATTACTAGATGTTTCAACAAAATAACAATATTAGTTTTTGACACTGTAGACATATTTTTTTCTTCTATTTGTTGGTTTTCCATCCCAGACGTACCAATAGAACGACATTAAAAGCAAATACAATTATCAATACAAATACCAGAAGATTTCTTTTCACGTAGAGTGATTGAATTATGCCTGATTGCTACGTACGTCTCGTACATTATGCTCATGTCTCCTAATGTCTACATTTATAATAAAGGGTGTTTCGAAATTCTGACAATTTTTTAATCATGTTTATTTCTTCATACATGATATTATTGTACAGAAAAAATAAGCCATTCAATTGATTTATCCACAATTTTACTAAACTTATATAGAATTGATTATTATTATATAAAACTATTTTTTTATTCAAGGAATAATTCACAAGATTTAACAATGTAACATTTTTTTTTATTTAACATAGGCTACATAATTTGAAAACGCTTCAGTGCTCACTTGAAAACACAGGAATCGGACATACGTCTCTCGGGATTCACGCCCACGCACATTGACCACAATGTTATAGGCATATTATCTAATTGCGACGGATTTTAACTAATTGCCTTTACAATACTTCTCGTGTCGTATTTTTTTCAAAAAAGATTTTTTCTATTTGGTATTATAATAATTGTATATTTCTCAGAAGTGTTTTCAGATTATTATTGTATGTAATGAATAAAAAAATATCCATGTAATGGATGACAGGCATAATGTTCTGTTAAGTGGCCGTGAGTTGCCGATTCAACACTAACAACTAAATACATTTATTATTAAAATACAAAATTAAGAATTGGAGAAAAATTCAATGTCACAATAGTATAATAATATGTAATTATAAAAATGCAATGGTATTAAATTCCATACATTTATTAGTAAGCTCTTATAGTACATAGCTATTTTTGATGTCACTCCACAGTTCTATCAAAACCATACATACTTAATAAGGGCTTAACATTATTTGGTAAGTGTGTATTTTTATATAGAAATAATCAAAAAATAAGAATATTAATTTGTAGATTAAAATAAATTATAATCTTAAATTGAAACTAATTATTGAATGTCTACTTAAAACTCAAACGTCAGTTCAGTTGTTGTCCGTTCAGTCGAGGTTTCCATTTTGGACCGTTCAGTTTTGAAACGGCGGTGTATTTAGTCGATCAGCTTAGTTGCCCGTTCAGTCTCAGTTGACAGTTCAGTAATTGTGAAACGGCAATGTATATTTACATATTTTTCATCGACTAAAATGGATATTATTTTTATAATAACTTTCTAAACATATTGATTGGTATAATGCAGTACCTATATTTTACGAAACAATAATAATATAATTACAGAATTTATAAAAAATGCGGCAACATAGTAATTTATACGTCAATTTAACTGGCAACTCTTAAAACGGATACCTACGATTACTGATGGAAAACCATCTTCTCTCGTCTCCGTTTCGGCTTTATTTTGCTGCTTCAGTTTTGCATTTACACGTTAGTTGAACTGACAGCGCGACTGAAATGGAGACTGGAGACTAATTGGAATAATCACTTGAATGTTTGATCTCTCTCTAGTCTGAAATAATATTTTTTACTGTGAGTTAAGAACCTCCTTTATTTGTACAAGTGCGGCTCTACTGAGCTGTTTCATGTAGTAGATAGAAAAGACAATATCGTCCTTTGTTAGATATTTGATAGGAGATTGCACGAGAAGAAGAAATTAATATAAGACTATATTTATTTTCATTTATATACAACAAATATTAATACACAAGCGCAAGGTCAATTACATAAAAACTGATTTATGTGAATATGTTTGTAATTTATTATAAAAAGAAGAAAATTCTTACAAAAGCGCAAATATTGGTAAATGAAAATACATGTTTTAATTTCTTATGTAGTTTCAATTACGTATAAGGTTAGTGGTTTTAATACCTTTATCTGCTTGAAACAAATTTATTTACATACTTAAATCATTTTAATGCATATAAAAAATCTAAATTATATTATACCGAGGAAATGGGAAGTTTACCAAAATGTTATAACATAATAGCAATAATTTGAATTCACGAAAAAAAACCTACTAAAATTTCGTAAGGTTTTCGAGGAAAACAAAATAATACAAAATCACTGTAAAAGTATGAGGTAAAAGCGAAAATGGTCCTAAATTGGTAAAAAAAAACTTAGGATCCTACCCAAAAAAGTAAACGTTTGAATTATTAGTAAGTCAGAAAGAAAATACACTTGTATGAACAAAAATATACCATCCCGCTGTTTTTTTCTTCTTCACAATTTCCTTTCTCAGACCTTTTTTATCACTCGAGCGCCGCGAAAATAAATTTAGCTCTAAGTACTTATTGAATTAGGAGTATTTTTTATCATATAATTCGATGTTACATTATATTATTCAAATTTTATATATAAATAATGTTTTCAGAATATTATTATACTGAAGTACTTTTTACATTACTTATTATACATCTACAGCTGTACAACCCAGTATGGGACCCGGGTCCATCAAGTTATAGGTGCATTTCATGCTCAATGACCATCTGTTTCCGTGCGCAAATGATGGATACTGGTCTGCACACTATTTTTCATAGATACTTATGTGCTGCGCGTGTGCTGCTCACGGAAGTCATAAAATCTAGATTTAACTTTGAGTTTGATGAATAAGGTTCTAGAAAAAAATATTTAGTTACGGCACTACGATGGCCAATGACATTATTAATGGACAACGCACTCAGTATATTAGCTAGTAAGTAAATGTATAGGTAGACGTCACGAAATTTCCATTATGCAATATCACGCATTGGGAATTTATAGCAATATCACCTTTATTGTAATGGCGTTAGAACAGTGTTTCTAGTATCAATGTTAATTTGAGCGAACCCGTTCGAACCGAACCATTCGGCAGACCCGACAAAAAGCATCGGGAATTTATAGCAACATCGCCTTTATTGTAATGGCGATAGAACAGATTATGCCATTCCGTAGACCCGACAAAAAAGTGAGTGTCATTTTTTTTCCAGATGCTTCATTCATATTAATGTCAATGACGATGGCAGACTTATTACTTTTTGGCTAATTGAAAGCGTCTGCACTTTGTCTAATTACGTATTCAGACATTATAAAGTAAATAAATAATTAATTTAATATGTCGTAAAGACGATAAAATTAGGAAATAGTGGAAAAAATATTTAGCAAAAATAAATGTTTGTTATTTTTTTTTTAAATATGTAAGTAAACGTCATATTAAGTAGTTTGGAATTTATATTATTAAAAGCGTACATAAGTGAAACGGCAAATAATTTTCAACACTATGTGGAACGAAAGTTTGGCCGCGTTGCCATTCGGAGAGGGATAGTCGACCTGTTCGCACGTAAATTTCTTTTGTGATGGAGTCGGATGAATGTATTCTTAAATCGTGTAAAGATGACTAAAAAACGTTCCGCATGTACTTGAAAAAGAAAACATGTCAATGAATATACGATTATTATTACGAATATAATAATAAACATAACATAAAAAGGAGGCATGTTGAACTTTTATGACAAATTATATTTCGTTCGGCTTGCGTCATTTGCACCCGCGACCCGCAATCCGCGCATATAGCCTTAACATAGGTAATCTTCAGCCGGGATCGATCGACTGTGAGATGGGTGACTTTCTATACCTCCTACCCTTCTTGGTTTTTGGTTATTCGTTACTACGTATAAAATACGTCGTACTATTGTCGATTCAGAGGGCTTTAGGCGTATCAGCGTCGTTTAATGCTTCCTAGGTACTTAGACTGCAGACTTAGAGTACTCATCGAGCAACATGGGAGGCCTGTTAGTATTCCGTCAGTTTGGCGATCTCAATCACATCACGTTCTTTTATCTGCCTCCTTATCCATTGGTTTCTTCTGTGGTCTTTCTGCATTATGTCCAACATGCACCTTTCCATGTTATGCTCCGCTACTCGTAGTTTTTGGTTTTCACTCATATTACAGTTCCAATACGTGAGCATTGGTGGCATTACATTAGTTTAACATTCTATCCCTTAAGCACAATCGTAGGTCACTTTTCAAATTACTATTCAGGCGCCCAAATAAGCTTTATGAAACTTTGAATCTTCGAGTAATCTCATCATACTCATAATATTCCATCCTACTAGAGATAAATTAAATCCTACTTTGCGGATTTTTTTATTTTATCCTTCCACATCCTTTTCAAAGAGGTTTTTTTAGTCATTTGCAAGACAACATTGTCATATTCTGTAAAGCGCATGTGTATTCGCCGTTAATGACAATTCCTCTGTTTTCCCAGCTAAGTTGCCTGAATAGATCTTCCAGAGTAGCAGTGTATAATTTAGGTGAGATCGTGTCACCTTGTCGAATACCAAAATGTAATTAATAAACATGTAAGTAGTCTATAATATCTCCTTCTACTCTTTAATACTCAACATAATATGTATATAGATAATATGCGTGTAATAAATAGAAATGGAAGTATATTAATTATTATAACTTGTACCTACTTGGCGTACTAATTCAGATGCATTATTTCGAAACGTAGCTTCTCTGTGTTATACATTATAATAATAATATTATTATTATACATCTAAGTAAAGTTGGCATATGAGGCGTCTAATTACAAAAAGCGACACGTACATAATTCAATATTTTCGGGAAACAACGTTTTTAGGTTTTAATCTTCAATTATTTGTTTTACGATGAGATTATTTTTTCCATTGTATTCTTTGTCGAAATTATAACCAAATGGCAATTTGTTTCAGCCGATAAACTCTTAAATGTAATAGATATAGGCAAAATAAAATTGGCTATTTGTATCTCACTTTTTAATTTACTCCGCATAAGGCACATATTTCCGTGGCACTGTCATGAGTTTACCAGATGCTACAGCATGGGAGACGCCCTTTTCGATATTGAACGTTCTCTTATTGGTTGACTTAAACACGCGCGAAATCAACCAAGCTTTAAATATTATGAAACACGGACTTGGCGCTTTTTGTAATAAATCAAGACTTAAAATATATTTTTTTCGTAAGGTTATGTCGCGTTTTGGAATTTATAGATCAATACATATTGTGTAGAATTATACAAAGAATACGTTCGTATTTTTTTCTCGATTTTGACCAAATGTGGACTTATCGCTTTTTGGAATTAGACGCCTCATATTTAACTCACTTTGGTTTTATTACGTATTAAAACTAATCACTATCTGCTTATACTTACAGAAAATACATTACATCATGTTCAATTATTAGCAAAATTGATTTTTTTCAACCTTAAAACGTTCACCCCATAAGCGTAAATACAGTTTGGAAAATAAAAATGCAATATTACATGGATATAATAATATCTTCAACATAAACGGAACTACTACACCCGTTGCATCGATGCATTCATTGGTTTGGTGTTTCACCCACGATTTCCACAGCAATAGTTGCTAACATCTTATTCACTATTTATTTACTTACCAATATAGGCCAATATATACCAATTAGGCAATACTTACAAGAATAGGTGCCTGTTTGTTCACCGTATTTGAATCGATTTTAGGTTACATGTAAATAGTACTTAAAACATTTCACCGTAGCACAGTTCGTCGTGAGCTTTCTTATCGGAAAGAAAATGACCGTATACTATACAGTCCCTAATTTTATTAGATTCAATATAAACATTAATTCGATTTTCATAGCTGATTTTGGCAACCCTAACCAAAAACCTAACCTAACCTAAAAAATAATTCAGTATGTATATCAGCTATTTTCAAAATTTATTTGCGGCTGGCCTAATGTAAACCGGCAAGAACCGTGTTTTATTTAGACTGGAATTTTATGACAGTACTATTTATAATACTATTAATAATTTATAATATAACGTTTTACGGTGAAGTGTGATACGGTGAACTGCATACGTACAAGTTTCCGGACACAGAATTTTGTAGCTATAGTGCAACTTAGTATTTTATCAAAAATTTATTTTTGATAAACAATTCTTTTATTCAACGAATAATTCACAAGATTTAAATTCATTATTGAACATACTACATACTTTGAAAACAACTCAATAAAATAGATAATCACTGGAACTTTTTGAGCCCAGCGGGATTCTAACTTACGCCCTTGAAATTCGCGCCCATAATAATATGCTGTACCAACTAACTGTGGAGCCTATTTAAATGACTAACTAGTAATTTTTACAATTCTCTCTGAAGCGCTTTCTAAATTGCGTTAATTTTTAGCAGTCGGTTTTTGTATATTTTGTACTTGATAATAATAAAATATTTTTTTTATTCAATAATAATAATTCAACGAATAATTGACAAGATTTAAAAATATAAAATTCTTTATTGAACATACATAATAGGAAAATAATCAAAAAAATACGACGCTCAGCTGGATTTTAACACGCGTTGTTTTGTACCTTTAAGGCAATGTCTTTACCTAACAGAGGCACCTAGCGGAAAAATACGAAGCTTGCAATTTGAGACATTTTTTTGTTAATTTACAATTTCAACTGTGTTAGAGAATAGATATGTACCTATCTGAAAACATTAAAAAGAAAAATACTTTTTATTTTTAGTCAAAGATAAACTTACAATTGTAAAAAATGTAATAAAATGTGAATTTGTTGAATCGGACTGCACCTTCTTAATACGAGTATATATTTTATGGTCATATTTATTATTAAAATCTAGTTTATTTAAGTTTATTAAGAGGTTTTTGACTAATTCATAGTTTTAATATTTTTTATATTTATTTAAAAAAACATCGATTTTCATAAAAATATCATTAGCATCATCAGCCCGGGTCAATCCACTGCTGGATGAAGGCCTTCCCAAGCTTTTTCCAACTCTCTCGAACCTGTGTCGTTTGCTGCCACGTATTTCCGCCGAACTTTACCAGTTTGTCAATCCAGCGGCTTTTAGGGCGACCCTGTGGCCTTTTCGTACCCCTTGGGTACCATTGGATGACGGCATTTGTCCAGCGACCGTCCTTTTGGCGAGAAATGTGCCCCGCCTATCTCCATTTCAGCTGTTTGGCAACGTCTATTACATCGCGTACTCTTGTCTGCTTCCTAACCCACTCGTTTCTCTTACGGTCCTTTCAAATGATGCCCAACATGCACCTCTCCATGCCTCGCTGTGTGACTCTTAGCCTTTGGAAATCTCTCGTGTTGAGGGTCCACGTCTCGCAGCCATACGTGAGCACGGGTAGCACACATTGGTTGAACACCCTACGCTTAAGACATAATGGTAGGTCACTCTTGAAGATACTATTCAGACGTCCGAAAGCACTCCATCCCAGCTTTGTTCTTCGAGCAATTTCATCGTGCATGCTTCCGTTTATGGACACCTGCTGTCCGAGATAAATGTAGCTGCTGACTTGCTCGAGTCGGGTGCCAGAAATACAGATAATTGCAGGGTCCGAAAAACAGTTCCTCATCACTTTTGTCTTTGAGACATTTATCTTTAGACCGACCGTTTGACTGACATCCGCGAGTTCTTGCATTCTACCTTGGAGGCCTTTCGGGTCTTGTGAGAGTATAACAATATCATCTGCAAAGCGCAGGTGACTGAGGTGCTCTCCATTAATTGGAACACCTTTTTCCTCCCAATCAAGTTTCCGAAATAAGTCCTCAAGAGTAGCGGTGAATAGTTTAGGTGAAATGGTATCACCTTGCCGGACACCTTTGTTAATTGGGAATTTACACGACCATTTGTGGAGTTTCACGCATGCTGTGGCATCACTGGTATCACAATATAAATGTGTATAGGGTGACTGCTATAGTAATGGGACAGGTTTAGCTATGGGACACCTCAAATTTAAAATTTCTGGAAATTTAAAGCATTTCTGTAAATGTGAAGGAGACAGATCTATTCTGTCATTTCCTCTTTATATGACTGCATTTGTATTTTTCCGTTGCTAGTTGGCTCTACTTATAAAATATAATTCTTAGTTGAAGTCACCTCAAAATCGCAAAAGCACGTGTTTGTACTATTACTTCCTTTAAGGAACAGTGATCTTTCGGTGGCATTTTTTTAACACAAGTTTTGTGAATTTCGGGAAGAAACTTATCAGGGAAGTGCGAGGTACTACGAAATATCTATATACATTGAGATTTTCTTATCAGCTCGAAAAATAACCCTAAATGTAAGTGTGTCCAATTACTAGAACAGATTTTAATATTTTTTAGTAATTGGACAGCCTGTCCAATTAGTGTGTTTGCTTAAATTAATTTAATATTAATGAATTTTTGTAGACTTAAATGGTTCGTGCTTATTTATTATTAGCTTATTAACAAAATTTCAGTTGATTAGCTCTTTGCGTTCAGTTATTGACTGGGTGTCCAATTACTATAACACTGTACTGTCCCATTACTAAAACATTTTTTTTTATTGTGTTTCAGATTCTACAACATGGGTTATTTATAATTTTTGTCATTTGAAAAAATTAATTATGCATTTAGGTATAGCCTTCATTTAGGCTAAGACTTTAGGTACGAGGGTGGGTCAATAAGTCCTTAGAAAAGCCAACAGGTGGCGCGACTAGTACTGTAAGCGGTTTGTTTTCATGCAGCGGCACTACCGATTCAGTATGCTGCGAAGTTTCAATCAGATTGGTCGGGTTGTTGTGTGTTTCTCGTACATTTAAAAAAAAATTTGCTTGTGGAAAATGGAAAAATGGAAAATGGAGAAAATTGAGTTTAGAGCTGTTATTAAACATTTTAATATAAAAGGGTTAACAGCAAAGGAAATAAAAAATGAGTTGGATTTAGTTCACGGCATATCTGCTCCTTCACTTGCAACTATTTATAACTGGTTAAATGAATTTAAACGTGGTCGTACATCAACAAAGGATGAACCACGCTCAGGACGTCCTGTAAAGGTGACTACACCAGAAATGATCAATAAAATCCACGATATGGTGTTAAGTGACCGAAGATTAAAGTTGAGTGAGATAATTGAGGTTACAGGGATCTCAAAAGGTAGCGTCATTTCTATTTTACATGACAAATTGGGCATGAAAAATATTTCTGCAAGATGGGTGCCGCGTTTGCTCACAGTCGACAATAAACGCAGTAGGGTGGTGGCCTCTAAAGCCCTGTTGTCGCTCATGCAACGCAATCCGGATGAATTTTTTCGTCGCTTTGTGACTGTAGATGAAACATGGATACACCACTATACTCCCGAGACGAAAGAACAGTCAAAGCAGTGGATTGCAAAAGGCGAACCATGTCCAAAGAAGGCGAAAACCGTAAAATCAGCTGGTAAGGTTATGGCTACTATATATTGGGATGCACGTGGAATTATTTTCGTTGACTATTTGGAAAAAGGAAAAACAATAACAGGGGATTATTATGCATCTTTATTGGACCAGCTAAAAAACAAAATTGAAGAAAAACGGCCTCATTTAAACAGGAAAAAAATCCTCTTTCATCAGGACAATGCCCGTGTTCACACATGTTTACGATCAATGGCTAAAATTGAAGAATTGAAGTTCGAATAGGTCGACCACCCACCGTATTCGCCAGATTTAGCCCCCAGTGACTTTTTCCTTTTCCCAAACTTAAAAAAATGGCTAAGTGGACAACGTTTTTTTTCAAATGAAGAAGTCATCGATCGGACAAATGCTTATTTTGAGGACCTTCCGAAAACTTATTTTTCTGACGGTTTAAAAAAAATTGAGAAACGTCTAACCAAGTGTATTAAGCTCCAAGGAGATTATGTTGAGAAATTAAAAAAAAATACAAAAATAAAAACTGTTTTAATGCTTTTTTCTAAGGAATTATTGACTCACCCTCGTATCTAAACTAATCTGTAGTTTGATTTAAATGCTGTGTCCCATAACTGTACCACCGGCGTCCCATTACTATGTCAAAGGTGTCCCATTACTATGTTTTCTCATTTTTTTCCGAAGAATATATTTTTTTTAATAAATGCTTTTGTTATATTATTTTAACATGCATTTTCTTAAAATTCATTCAATTCCGCATCTTTACATATCAGATATGTTCCCTAGAGGCTAATATTCTTTGACTTATATACTTTTTAAAAAAGTCCTTTCCTTAAATGTCCCATTACTATAGCATTCACCCTATTTTTATAAAAATAGATGTTTTTTAAAGTAAATATAACCATAAAAATTATGTAATAATAACATAACCTTTGTACCAAAATTGTAAATTATCAAAAAGAATTCTCAAATTGCAAGCTTCGTATTTTTCCGTAAGTTTTCTGTTGACATTTTGGATCCTTCTCAACTATTTTTTTTTATTCAATGAAGTATTCATAAGAATTAAAAATATAACATTATTTATTTAAAATACATAATTCGAATACCTACACCTTAGAAAACTACTAGTAAAAGTACTTCAAAACAGATAAAGTACGTACTAGTTAATTTTGTCGCAATTAGATATGACGCACATATAGACATGTATTTATTTTGTATTTCAGTTTAAATAACAATTCCCTGCAAAATATGTAAACATTGCAAGGCATACATATTTTCCTTATGTTGTAGGAAAAAAAATCCCGGGCATCGCGTGATTTTTAAGATGGCTGTTTACTCAACCGTGTAAATTGTGATTGATAATTATTATTAAGTAGGTAGGTAATAAATACTTTACTGCACGGAATACACAGTCAACTATTTAAACCTTTACTATTTTCTACATAACTTTTTTATTGGTTTCATGATTATTTAGGAAAAAGCTCGACTCGTGGTTTATGTCGTTTAATATTACTCTTTCCCCATACTTTAACCTCAACAGTGATGAGTCACAGAGTTGACATAATATGCAAGAACGAAGAGCTTAGCGTGGTGCTAGATCGAACGAAACAGCGCGGTATTGTGCATGGCATATGCACTTAGACTGGACTCCCAATGCTTAGATCTTGTCCAGATGACGCATGTCTTGCCGCAATTCGCCGCGAGTGCATGTGGACAGCTCAATGAGGTCACCTGTATCACGACCGCGCGCGAGAAGTGACACTCGGCGAATACATGTGGATGGCTCAATAGGGTCACATATACCTGACATGCGCGCGAGTTTTTACGCGCGAGTCAAATTGTGCCATCTGGACAAGGTCTTAGAAAGATGGAAGCAATAAGCGACCTTTTACATGCGATACGCTCTACAACTACATTGGGAATGAGTCAAGGAAGTGCATTATTATTATATTAATATAAAAAACAAAATTGTAATCATGTAAGAAAATAATTGTTCATTTTTTACCTGATAACCGTAATTGCATCATGTCTTGGCGATTGTATAGTTATCTTTCTTTTGAAATTCATTTTTAGTAAAACTAAAACATAATATATAATATGTATAAAATATAGATAATATATGATACGGTTTTTTCTAAAATATTATAGGTTTTATTATCTTCATCGTAGTATATCATCTGCTATCTCACACATGCATGTCATAAATATAGTGAACGATGTGAAATACGACGGTTACAAAATGGAAAAATCCATTCAAAACATGCAAGCTTTGTATTACGTTCTGAGTCTTACAACCATCTGGTGTTGTGTCGGAGGCTATAGAAAATACTGATAATCACAATACCTACTCTCCAAGCTTGAACCTAAAGCCTTATAAAAATAAATGATTTTGTGATTTATTTCAGGAAAATGTGCTGACCAAATTTTTTATAAAATATGATTGAGCTGGTACAAAAAAATATTTTCAGATAAAACATGATTTATACTATCAACATACGTACCTACCTTTTTTAAATGTAAAGGGTTAAATTTATGTGAAAAAATTTTATTTAAAAAATTAATTATTGTACTTATAAGTCAGGGATTTATAGTACAATATGAATAAGTCCAAGGGCAATAATTTTTAGATAACTGCGAGGCCATTCTAACATATTACTCAACATCCAAAAAGAGCTACATGTGATAGGTAATTATATCACGTTTATCACTTTATGTATTCACGTAGTTAATTATTACAATAAGTTAATAGTCAAAAAGTACTATCTTTTAACAGCCCCTCTCTTAGCTGTGTTAACTTTTAGAGCGAGATAGAGTACGTCAATTTTACATATTGAGAATTGAGATGCGAGATACGACTGTTTTGAAAAAATAATTACTCCACGCCCGCCTTGTAAAATTAATGGAGATGAGAAATTATATATTTTATTATAATAATTTATAATATGAATCTAAATAAATTTAAGAAATTTATATTTTTATTCTTGCTCTTTGCCACTTTATGTAAATACATTGTGGTTAACATAACAATATATACATATTCTTGAAGGGGCTCCAATCGCTGGTCAATCATCCTTTGATTATAATATATAGTGGTATAAAGCAGAGCGTTGGAGCGGAGCTCGGAGAAGGACTACAAGGCAGTAGAGCAAGATGTTTTTACCCGAAGCGGGATTGGAGCTGAAGCACCGAAAATTTGTAGTGCTTTTTCGTCCTAAATCCTAGAATTTTTGTCCTAAAATTCAATGAAAATATTATATTTGAGACTTTGCAACACTAGAGTAATTTGAGTTAATTGTAGAAGTGAGAAGAGGCAGATAATGAAAGACAATTTGCTGTGAGAATTTAGTTTAATAGAATTAATAAACCTTATTTTAAAACTTCTATTTTTTTTTTAACATTTTGATAGATATAATATCTATTCGAATTGTTTAACCGGAGCGGAGCTGGCACCAGTATTGGATACCAGAGCGCAGTAACTTAAGAAATAGTCCTCTCCAACCCTCTGGTTTGAAACAATTTCAAACCATTTAAAAAGTATAGAATGTCTACTGGCAATGATGTTAACAAAACTTGAAAAAAATGAACTTATTGGTGTCGTGATTTTAAACCCTCAAGTGAAATAGGGGCGCGTAATATAATAATACCTGGAACTAATAAATTATTAAAACGAACGTTTATAAAAAGCAAAATGCCATTTACTTAAGTGGGTTAGGTGACACAATATGTACCGATTAAATCATCAGCTCTCGGATACAGAAATAGCTTACTACAAATCGCGTGCTTCGCGCTGAGAATATAATGCGACATTGTAAAAATATCATTAAATCACTATCAAATATGTTCAAATATAATTTACAGCGACGTTGAAATTTCCGTGTAACCCATTTTATAGCAATAAATTGAAAAGCTTTGGTTTCGCAGGCCTAAGACTGCGCACTTAAAAGTTTATAGGTACATGGCGCGTTAGAAGTAGCTAAAATAATTTAATTAAACATGAATTATTACTGTAGTTAAAAGCAAAATATAGTTTTACGTTGTTACAGTATAATATAATTAAATAGTTTTTGAATTCAAAATACTTTGGAAGCATTTTGAAAAATAATAATAATATGGTAACAAATAATTATCTAAGGGAAACACTATTGCCACTGTCTTTATACCGCATAACAAACCGCTCTCTTACTCCGGACAAATACGATGAGGAATCATGTTAGAGAAAGGATTATTGGGTCAGATACACAGTAGAAATTACAAAATGGTTTACAGTACTTTTTAAGATTGCGACGTAAAAATTTCACTGATTATAACAACATGTGGTCGGAATAAGGGTATCGATTGAAAACGCAAGATAATCTTGTTGGCAGAATAAAAATACTAACTCTAAAACATTATTGTATTCATATGGGAAAAACTCTGAATCCGGGATACGTACACTAGACTCAAAATGCGTGATAAATCAGCTGATATGGGCGACGTCATATAAATAGTACATCGCACAATATCTCTAATAAACTAGGTAGTTGTTTGATTCAACGATTAATTGACAAGATTTGAGAATATTACATTTTTATGCATTGCATTATTATGCAACTTGCATAATGTGAAAATACACCAGATACATATAAGTAAGTACTAGAAAAAAATCTTTTTTGAAAAAATCTTCTTATTCGGATAAAATATATAAACAACACAAAATATACACATTAATTTTACCGCGTACACCATTTGGAAAACGCTGCTGTAGAGCGTGTGCCTTTAGCCTTAGCGATAGGTAGGGGGGGTAAAGATCCTAGCCTGGGTGACCGCTTCAGGATGTGGGGGTCATGATCAGGACACCCATAGTATAACATAGTAAAGCATGTTGACGGAAATCTAGTGAATATAGGTTCAAGCCTAAACTCAAAGTCCTTTTTTAGTATTTGTGATGTATTTTCAAATGATTGTTAAAGAAATTCGATTTATTCCACAGTCTTCCACATTTCTATTCCACATGATAAAGCAGAAATTGCAGATAGTAGTACGTATTGGTGCTTACGAGCACCTATTAGAATTTTATATAATATTACATTTTACTATTTATGATTGTATTTGTTATTTACCTTTTTTGTTTACATTATATTCCGGTTGTTTTTATTAGGTACATACTTTTAAGTGAATTATGAATGGCCATATATTTATAATAAAATATTTTACCCTCATTTCACACTATACGGTTTTAACCGTACGGAAAAAATTCTAACGGTGAAAATCCGTATCGGCAAGTTCACGCTCTTTACGGTTTTTTCCATCACAAGCTCAGTTTGTGCTTGAGTGTTGTGTTGACCGTATGATTTAAATCGTCTAATGTGAAAACGTGCATTAGGTCATCGGTGGTCGTCCGGGCGACGTGAATACAGTGGTATGGACGGCTGCTATACGGCGCCGTGTAATGTGAAAAAGGCTCTAATGTGAATGGAGCGTTATGGTGAAATGTGATAGACAGAACGTGGTTGGAAAGAGTCTATTCGTATCTCTCAGACGAAAATAACAGAAAAGAAAAATAAACCTAATTATATATCTTTCAATGATAGAACTACATACTAAAATTAAAAGCACTCAGTGTTACAAGTATATCTATTAAAGCTCTATTGTTTTTGGATCACTGCGTAGCACCCTCGACTTCATCGCGCACTGAGAGAAAATTTGCCGTGACGTAAAAGCAAGCATTAAGTGCCTCCGTTACGGATTATGCATACGAATCTAATTTACGACCTGTGACGCGAAATAAAGTAAGTACAACTTTCCAAACGTTATGCATAAGTGAAGCGCGCGGCCCGGCCGACCGTAAAAGCATACCTTCATGAATTACCCCCCGTCAAATTAAACAAATCATTTTTATGACATGAAACCGTTTTTGAGAAGTTTTAATTCGACCATTATTTAGCCCTGCGCGATGCTTAAGCAACCAGGCTTTATTTTTATTGTCTTTTGAAGACTTTATCAAACGCGAATTTTGTTCAATTATAATAAGTACCTAGCAACCTTATCACTAGTGAAAAATAATTATTATCTCAAGCAAAGTGCTGAACAAATATACAATATAATTATTTGGTGTGCGCTTTTGTAATGGACTGTAATTTGAGGATGCTGGTAAAAGATGATGGATCTAGGAGGAGGGGGGTGGTTTAACCAGGATGCCAAACACTGACCTTTTATGTTGAGAGGGCTCACGCGTGCTGGAGCCGGTTCAGTGTTCACGCACTGGTAAACGGACGGTTCCGAATATCACTCTCACGGTTTTACTTGTGTTTTGGGATGAATCATGATAAGTTCAAGATGGATGATCGACGCGACGTTCACTCAAACTGTATCAGATTTAGCGCAACGAAGGGTCAAATAGATGAATTTTTTATGAGTCATTTTATAGTTAATGCAGCCTCGTTCGTATCGTATCAGATAGAGCGCAATAGCTTTAACAAACCTACGCGCTCGGCTGTCTTCACGGTCGATCATGACTCGTGACTGGTGTTCTTGTGACAATAATTGGGGATTTAAGGTTGGTGGAAGAAAAGACGAATTCTAATATACTTGGCCTAACCATTTTTATTATGCACTTATATCAACACCATCAAAACCACTTTCAAATCAATACTTAGCGAAATTCTCTCCTTGTCTTTTCCACTATTCATCTTTCAATGCTACGTTCTTCTTCTTCATCGATCTGGCACTGAACTCCTATTTAACTCTTGGCTTCATTCATTGTATGTTTCCATCCGGATCTGTTTAAAGCAGGTCACTTTCAGTTCAGGGTGCTCAAGGTCATTAAATCAAACTCTAAACTATCCATATTGTACAAAGAAAACCAGGTTTTTTTAGCTTCCTGCTAAAGTCAGTTTCTTTGCTACGCGTGACTCGTTCATTCTAGATAGAGTATGTAATGTGCGAGGCCTTGTATAAAATGTACAATTCCTAATTATTCACACCGACTGTGTACTTACAATGATTTGTCCGAAGATAGATATCACGTAGCACTCGAATGAGCCTAATGAGTATCAGGTATATAACCATAAGTAATGCTGTTACGTACTTTCAGTAATTCTCTTCGATCCAGCAAGCTCTTGGTCATATTTATTGTATTTTAATGTTACTCCATAAACTAACTATATTACCATGTTTGGTCCTTAATGGAGCATTTCAGCTTCTACACTGCGGGGGTTGTATTTCTTCAAAAAACATTTTTAGAGGAACAGTTATTTTTCATTGACATTGACAAAACTCAATAATTAAAATCTCAATTTCCGTAGACTGTAGGTTATATTATTATCAGAAGCTGTCACTTAATTGATATTATAGAATATTTTGTCAACACATAAAGATGTTATTTTTATTACGCAAAAAGTCTGAAATTTATGAATTCCAGTAGGTATATTCAACTCCGTAATTTGAAGATTAATACTTACAAGATAAAAAGAACTTTTTAAATACAACGTTTTTAAATTTTCTGTTGAATTAATATGCTCAAACTTGTACTTGATATGAAGTAAATAAAAAACAAACAAACAAATATAGAATACTGAAATGTCATTTTCACATTTCATTTTGATTTCCATAGTAAGTAATGCACGTACATATTAATAATTTAGTTGCTAGGACCATCCCCTTAGCAACCAATATTAGTCTTTTACTTTTTACCGATTTTTCTGAAATAACTTTCCATACAAAACAGAATTAACTGAAAATGAAATCAATTCTGCTTAAAGATGGCTAAATGCATTGGCACCGTGTCCTGATATATTCCAAAAGTTTCAAATGTCTAGCTAGTCGGGAAGTTAGTTAAAAATTGATTGCAAGATGTGTACTGGACAAAAAACCACCCGACAAACAAGAATACGAGCTAATAAAAACGTTGTAATGTAAAAATCGACCAGATTTTCAAACACTAGTTCTTAAAAATAAATGTTAGTTCAAAAATTAATAATATAATATTATTACAAAAACCAGGACAAATGTTGCCACGAAAATGGGACTTCACGTCAATCAAGCTCAAGTCATAATACGTGGTTGCGTGTGAGCTTTCCCAAGCTTAACACTCACGATCCGTGGCTACACATTTGATACGGTGGACTAATATTATTCGTATATCTGGGATCACGAATTACTTCTGAAACTTAAATGAGCCAAGAAGTAAATAATATTTAAAAAAATCACACTGGTAAATAAATTCTACCAACGGTTTATTTCAGTGCTCCTGTAACTGGGGTTCCATGCGCTGAGATCTTCAAGAATTGTTTAAAAGTATAATAATTTGAAAAATAGTAAAAAAAAAATTACAGTTATATATACAATATACTATTCGTAGGTTCGAAGTCATCATCATCATCATCAGCAGAACTTAATCATTTTATTAATCCAGCGGCCTCTAGGTCTACTTTGCGGACGTTGTATACTCTTGAGTACTCCTGGATGACTTGATTTATCCAACGATTGTCCCTTCTTTGAGCTATATGTCCAGCCCATTTCAATTTGAGCTTTTTAGCGATCTATATCACATCGCAAACCCTTAACTGCTTCCTTATCCACGCATTCCTTTTTTTGTCCTTTTGCGTTATGCCCAGCATGCTCTTCTAAGCATAGGTATTAATTTTATTATATTTTACTATATATACCAGTGGCAAAGGGTAGAGATAGGCTGTTAAAATCAAACATAAATAATGCATATTAATCTTTGTCAGTCAAACGTATTTGTTTTCATTGAACTAAGACTACAATGTATAGATAGTGTTTATTAGTTTTCAAAATTCAATTAAGCCCTACCTGATCCAAGTCATAGTAGATAAAAAGTAAAAAAATATCTATACAATACCTAAAATTATGCCATTAAACCATACATTACTTTAGATATATTATAGATAGAAGAATATGTTTTATTGATCCTGGTTTGACTAAGGCAGGGCTTAATGAATTTAAAAAAATACAATATGTAATATATATTCTCAATCCAATGAAAAAAATGAGAATGACTGAAAAAATGCGTAATATCTTTATCGGATCGCCCATAATATCATACCTAAACTACTATGGTTTGGTTTACGCAGGGTTTAATAAATGAATCTTAAAAACTAACCTGCACCATCTACAGATTGGATTCTTAGTTCAATAAGAGCAAACAAGTGCGACTGACAAAGTTTAGTGGGCACTATTTATGTCGAATATAAACAGCCTACCTCCACCCCTCGCCACTGATACATACAGTGACGGACCATTTGAATGGATACGTCATACGTTTCTTAGAAACGGTATATTTTAATGCAAAAATTAATGAAAAATATGTAGGTACCTATACTATATTTTTTTATAATAAATTCTGAGAAGATAACATGTTTTGCCCTTGACACTGATTGATCAACATAGAATAGGTATAATTAAAAATATCATCTTCAATGTTTTCAGTGATGCTAGCCACGCAGAAATAATGTAAAAGCATAAAATTATACTTACAATAAATGTATAATGTAAAACAAATTTAATATAAGCCTATCGTAAATACGACATCAACATTGTGAATTTTTCTGAGCTCATTGGATCAATATAGACTCAATACTGTATTCTGATATTTGTTTTAATTAACTGAAAATGTATAGAAGTAACTGAATATTTTTCAAATTTCTGAAAGCTGGTCATGATGAATCGATTGTCAAAAATTTCAGATGGATAACATTTATTTTTAACAACGTGGTATGGTAACCCAAACAATGGAGTAAGTATTTTTTGTAGACTGAATATTTGTAAAATTACATATTATATTAATTATACTGTATTTCCCAATATTTTGAAATATTTTAAATAACCAAAATGTACCTAACTGTCCAAAAGTATTAAAAAGTAACGTATTTTTGTTGGAAGACGAAATAGTAAGGATTGTGGCCATAATGAAACTAGATTTGATAATTATAATCAATCCGACCATGTCCAATCCTAATGATCATATTATATGGGCCTCCACAGAGTGAAGGTTTGTATTGTTATGTTTTCGGCAACGGAAATCCTTACCAACGAGCTCCGATCCTTCTCGTGATCCAGTGGAAGGTTCATGTCAGTAATAAGACTCGATGGATGTTAATCTTCAGAGATGTTTATTCGTCAATGCTCAATTTACAATTACATGGTGTATAAATAAAAGGGAAAGAACTCAATAGGGTTCGATTCGCAGTGAAACAACTCGGTGAGCAGAGCTGAATTATGTTTAAACAAGTTGAATGGTCCGAGTTGAATGAATACAAGGATCATTTACAATAGTATTAATATGAAATAGTAAGTAAGTAATATTAGTGATGCTTATTTCATGTACAAGGGTTTATATTTGTGTAGTAACACAGCTAGATAGGGTGGATAAATTGGGATTGATCAATAATATGATATTGAGTAGGTACATCGTAATAGTCGAAATCACATCGATCGAATATTCTTAACAATAGTACATTATTAGTAACTTAGGGTATCGATGAATCAACAAAAGACAATTTATTGTCATTGGGGAGATATTATACAGAGGGGAGTTACAGATCCATAACAGTATTAACAGATTTTATTTTTACGAGAAATGGATGTCAGCCACTTGCTCAACCTATTAGGTTCATACGCAAATTGAAAAAACAATATATTATTGTGTACTTGCTAGTTCCAGTATTCGAACCTGGGACCCACGACGCTATATGTGGACGTTTAAGCCGTGCGACCTTCGTGGGTGTGATAATAATATAAAGATGTAGGATTTCAAGTTAAACACTTATTTTTTTTATAAAAATCGATCTACAAAAATAATGTAATTTTTTTTATTCTGCTGGTGCTGAATAATTCATTCAGTAGTAGTGAATTACAAAAGTTTAAAAATAGCTACCTATGTAATTATTATTCACCACGTATAATGAATTCCCCGGAGGTTAAATCTACCCCTATTATGACAACCTTTCAATTAGCTTGACACCTACGCTGTCACGATGTTAAAATCATATTAGTATGACTGCGCATACGCAATTTTGAGTAAGTTACTATGTATCAAGATATTGTATAATAAACTAATTTTGTGTACGACATTGATTACATTAATATGATTGTGTGAAATAAATACAATACAGAAAAATTATACCTACAGTTTTCATGAAATCATCAAATAATGTCAATTTTTGTATTTAATAAAAAATAATTAAATAAAAAGGCAAAAACATGTAAATAGCGTTTATTTATATTGAGATTGGTATAAAAATGAGAATTTGGCATTCAAATAATTCAACAAAAAATATTATAAAATAATATGTAGCTGGCAGCAACCTAGGGCCTAGGCCCTATGTTAAGATGGTAGTTAACTTTTGCTTTACAGTATTTATATACGAACAAACTGCTTTTTGGCTCCGAAAAAATATGGGGAAAACAGTATCAAGTAGTTCAAAATATTTTTTGGAATGGTTGGGTATTCTGGTATATTTTTGGATAATTTATTACGATATTTCATACGATTCCACACGGATCGTTGATAATTATTTTTTTTGGCAAAACACGATAACTCTCATGAAATGCATCATATGTGAACTATCGTAAAGATCGCGATGTCAATTAAAGTTACTATGCTATTGATTATAAATTAACGCAATTTGGAAATTGACCTTTATTAACTTGCAGGTTCCTCTCTATCTATCTTTATTATTAAAACGTTTTTATTAGCTCGTATTCTTGTTTGTCCGGTGGTTGTTTGTCAAATACAAATCTGGCAATCGATTTTAACTAACTTCCCGACTAGCTAGACATTTGAAACTTTTAGAAACTATCAGAACACGATGCTAATGCATTCTTTTAATACTTTTAGCCTTCTTTAAGCAGAATTGAATTCATTTTCAGTTAATTCTGTTTTGTATGGAAAGTTTTTTCAGAAAAATCCGTAAAAAGTAAAAGACTATTATTGGTTGCTAAGGGGGTGGTCCTAGCAACTAAATTATTAATATATACGTGCGTCACTATGGAAATCAAAATGAAATGTCAAAATGACATTTCAGTATTCTATATTTGTTTGTTTGTTCGTTTTTTATTTACTATCAAGTACAAGTTTGAGCATAATATTGAGTACAATAATTCAACAGAAAATTTTTAAAAGTTGTATATAAAAAGTTCTTTTTATCTTGTAATTATTTATGTGTTTATTATGAAAGAATAAAAGCTTTAATCGAATGATTCTGGAAGACTAAACTTCAGGGCAGAATTAAATATTTTAGTATTTTAGATACTTTGTCCATTTCATAATACGTCAATGTTTGTGGCTAATAATAATTTTCCAGGTAAAACAAATAAATCATATTATTCCTACCTCTAGAAGCTGTTATGAAATAAACCCTGGGAATCTATTAGTGACGTCACGTCTAATAGACGGCGGGTAATTAAATTAGAATCTTTGGCCTAAGCAACAGCAAGACATTAATCAAATGACATGGGTCGGGAAACGGGTCCTAATCCCGCTGCGATACTGTTGAGCCTTAAATGTTTCGGCGTGAAAACGGTCAGTCGGCCGGATGTGCCGCCATTTACAATCGCTCGTGATGTCATTACGCATCATGTTTCCGTTCAAATTATTTAATCTCGGCAAAATGGCGGAACGCTAGCGATACGTTCGCCCAAAAATAACATGATACTCACTAAACACCTTGAACGTTTAAAGTTAAATGAAATAATAACATATGTTGTAGTGGTCAATGACTTACGTGCCTACTCAGCATTATTTTAACATTGTAATAATTAGCAAATCATATAGTCGCATCTACAGTCAGCATGTTCTAAACGCGTGACATCGAAGTGCAATAATGCAGAGGCCAGCAGATTTCTCAATTGCAAACTTCATCAGCAAATGCTCGCAATTTACCGAATATTCATGCATATAATAAGCTCAGTCTAAATACCTATTTGTATCAATCATAATCTCCGTCCGACCAGTAAGCTTCGTGTAAGTTGCTCCTGTCCCACGAGTTTGGACCCTGGGATAATATCATAACATAAGTATTGTAACATAACGCTCTTGTAACATACTCTTATACCGACAGTTTACGTTACAAATAAAACTCGCTCCTGCATCCATCGGAGCAACAACCGCCAAACCTCGACTTCTCATCTCTCCTTCTGACGAATCTCCATCTACACATCGTGGTCTACCCCAAACACATCGATCTCGTCCCTCAACAACGATATTCCTCAAAATATAATATATGGAGATAAACAACTCAATTCATGTCAGCATATTGATCGGCGATATTAAACATCCATTTCCCGTAGTGTCCAATTATGGCAAACTCAGTAAATAGCTTACTGCAATTATTATTTCCGCGATATCCATTTTTCCACATAGTGAGCTATATTCTATGACGCAAACTCCATTATAGTATCTGACTCAAATATAATAATTATTTCCTAAAATATTATTTTGATTATGAGTACGTCAATAAATAGCGGATCATAATTAGGGAATCCAATCCCGAGCCAAAATTCTGATCCCGGGATTTCGGGATTACAATTTGACAATCCCGGGATCCCGGGACTGGTCCCGTTATTGGCATTTTTTTTCCATTTTTTATATAAAAATTTTATATTTACAAATAACATTGATAAAATCGGTCAAAAATAAATCTAGTATAATTTATACTATTTAAAACATGTATTGTTAATATTGTATACGTTCAATCTTGGAAATACACAAGTTTAACGGAGTAAATAATATTGTAATATAGATAATAATGTGAATTTAATGGGAGATTGGTGTTTCTGATAGTAAAGACTTAATGAATGGATTAGCGAGATTTAAAATAGTATAGCAAATAATCATGGCGTACTTATGGCCTTTCCGCTTCATAAATCTAATTAGTCAGCCAAATCTGAAACTGCCGTAAAGCGTATGATATCATGGTGGAATAACTTTGTTAATAGTGCGAAGCATTTTTTTTTTCCAATCTTTCAATTTTTAATAATTTATGTGAAAAAATAAAATGAATCGGCAATGGGCAATGGGTATAAATCAAACTTCATTCAAACTCAGTTTATTTCTAATGTAGCTATTTTTTATTAAAAGTATTTTTTCTGTTATATTTTCGCTTTTAGTTTATTTTCCATAAAAATGGATAAAAAAAATCAATCCCGAAATCCCGGGATTATGTTTATCAATCCCGGGATTCATAGGTATCGAAAATAGCTCGGGATCCCGGGATTGGAATCCCTTATCATAATGCATTGGACATATTGTCACTCGAATATAAGTTCCCGGTCTGTTAGATTCTCAGTGTCTGTATTGTCCCGCACAACATCTCATTCTACCGAAATTCTGACCTCGGAACAGTATCATAAGTATTGTAACATAATTATCATCTGTAACATACAGACTCTTGTAACGACTGTTTACGCTGCAAATAAAATTCGCTCCTCTATTCATCGGAGTAACCACCAAAACCATAGACCTCTTCATCCACAACACCATGACTCCAACACATAATTGTACTTTTACCAGCACAGATACAAATAAAATCACAGATACACTGCTGTTTAGTGCGCCGACTCGATATAACTCGAAACTCTTGCCTCTTTCGAAATAGCTTCCTCTAAATCGCCGGCTAGACTGCAGCGACTTGCCTGCGCAGTATAGTTTGTGCGAGCTACAGTTTTTTCCGTCCATACACACGGGCTTCCCGATAGAAATCGGTTTACACAGGTAAGCTTGTTGTAAAGCATGAGCGTCTAGCCGGCGCTTAAAATGCATAATTATGTTATATTTATGATAACTGGTTAACTTATAAAGTGTCTTTTTTCTTATACCTAGTGCCTGCTCATTTTATTTTTATTATCATATTCTGGTAGATTTTAAATTTATTCATCTATTCACTATTGTATACAATTCACAACTCACTGTATTACCATTGTATACCATTAATCATTCATTTACGTTCTATCTTATATTGTAAACTTTTGTAAATGATAATTTTTGTTGATTGTAATTAAATATAATTTTGCTACAGATCTTGAGCTTTATTCTACGTAGTTACCATTGGGTCTATTCTATGCTTATCGACCGCTAAAGTGATAAATATTATCAAACTTAGGGTAGGTTTGTATCAAAATATTAGCACTTATTGTAACAATTACACGAAGTTCGTTTTTATTGTTGCAATAAGTGCTATATTTTAACAGCACCTATCTTGTTGCTGTTAAAATATCGCACTTATTGCAACAATAAAAACCAGCTTCGTGTAATTGTTACAATAAGTGCTAATATTTTGATACAAACCTACCCTAAGTTTGATACTATTTATCAAGTTAGTGTTCGATAGGTATAGAATAGACCCACATAAAAATAAGAAAAAAGAAAAAAATAATTCTCTACAAATCCTAAGATCAAAGCAAGCTTGCGACTGTGAGTGAATCGATTGTTTGGGCTCCGTGTAGATTTTTCAAAATTTTTGAAACTTATTTATTTGAAGGTTTTTGAATTAGATGCGTCAAGTTATATTCTAAGTAATATAAAATTTTAAATTCACGGTCTCGAAAGTATTTCTCTGTTAAGCATAATATAACATAATGAATTTTAGATTCTATGACAACAAAAACGCGTTTGTTAGTTTGACTTTGTCCCACATTTTAATAGTATTAAATAATTTATGCCTTGTTTCAAAGTACTACTCTTTTAAGTACACTTAAGTTACAGTAACAATAATAAAATTAATTTATTACACTTCGGCTTAAATTTACACAGATCTACATTTAACGTACTTAAACAAATTTAATTAATTTAAAAAACTTATATAAGCATAAAACTCTCAAGGTTTCTTCATGATATCCTTGTGTCTACTTATTCATCCTGTTGTGATATTAATTTTCCACCATTTTTCTGTATTTTGAAGAACTATCGAGATTCTAAAATCTAGAAGATAGTTTCCCAAAGTTTGTCGACCGACAGCACACTTTTAAATGTATTTTTTTTCATCTTCTTATTGCCGGTGAAGCCACCCCTAAAATCCCTCCAGCGTTCATTGAAGTCAATTGCGCCCACTTTGTAAAACCGTGTTCTAAAGAATGAAGACTTGCGAGTATCGCATGGTTTTTAGTAGGACTCCTGTTTTTTTCTTCTATTACTTGTAAGTCAAGCAACATCACTTTGGATTTTGCTGTATATTATTATATATTATTTTTCTTCTTCTTCGGCCATATCCACCCCTTAGTCCATATGGACACTACGCAGCGCCTCCAAAATCCCTGTCACTCGCCAGTCTTCTTGCATCATTCCAGGTTATACCAGCATCCCGTAGCGACGCCGTATTTACTTGATAGATAGTATTAAGCAGCCTTCCAGGATGCCGGTTGGTTTGAAGAACAGGCAAGTCAAGTTGAGGTTCTCTTCTGGCATCCGCAGCATGTGGCTGAGCCAGGTCCAACGTAGCCCCTTCACTCTTCCATGTATTTAAACCGGTCAATTATATAATATATATTATATAGTATTATATCGTCGTAAAAATAATTTATCTTACACTATAATTATAATCGTTTGTATACATTATACATCCTATAGTGAACGCTAAGTTGTTTAATTGCTCATTAAATTTGCTTTAGTTATCTGTAGATCAACCTCTATAAATCAGTCAAATACATGTGATGTACCTACATCTGCAATGTTCGAATATCTTTCATTCCGTTTTCTACTTAGCTCAGTATATTTGAACGATTCGAATCTAGGTTTTAAATTTTTACGAACCTATTCAGGTGTTTCAAACTACCTCTGTGACCTGGATTACGTACGGAGGAGACGGAATATTGTACATGGTGGGTGGATTCATCATCACCATCAAACAGATCGATTGCCTGCTGGATGCGTAGCTCATTCCACTATTCTATGTTCCTAGTTATTTTCTGCTACATTCATCAAATAAACTTAATGATTTCATCGATCCAACGGGTTCCAGGTTTCGATTAGTGCCCTTTGGGTACCACTATATAACAGAATTTTTATCAAATGATTGTCCACTCACTAAGCGACCATGTCAACCCATTTCCATTTCATCTACTAGGTGATCCCTACGTCTCCGTTTCACTTGTCTGCCTTCTGACACATTGGTTTATTATGCCTGACATGCACCTTTCCACTACGTAGTTTTTTTTTATTTTTTGCATTTACATCCAATAAATGTTGAATTTTTCTGTACCCGGACTTATAGTACCATTTGTAAATTAGCAGTTCTAAAATATTATGATCTATACATATTATTATTTACAAAGATCAACATAATAAATGTAATAAATATAATTTAAATGTAATACTGATAGGTACTTATTTTTTCTATAATATGTTTTGACGAATACCGGTATTCAATAAGAAATACCGAAATACCAGTATTTATGTATTCATTCGGTATTGCAATCCCTATACAAAATACTTCTGCGCATCTATTCTATACACAAGACTGCTATCGGCAGCTGCTATCGAGGGTAGTTTTTCAGTTTTTGTATCGTAGTATTAGCACGTATTGTAACAATTACAATAATTTAGTTGTAATTGTTACAATAAGTGCTATGTTTTAACAGCACCTCTCTTGGCAGTGGTAAATTTTAGAGCGAGATATTATATATAGAGACAGTTTTGACTGATAAGTGCTAATACTTCGATACAAAAAAATGAAAAACTACCCTCGATAGCTGCCGATTGCGGCCAATAGTAGTCTTGTGTATAGAATAAGCGCTGGTGCCATTATAACATCTAGATTCATTTTTTTAACTGATAATATGTACAGTCCTAGAAACTTATCTGAAGAACGGTCAAAAATGGAACTACGAACATATGGACGCCATTATGAAAACGTCATTCGAATGTCAGATTCCGTCCAGTTACGAGTCTTGATTGTGTAATTTTCGACTGTGGCTTTCCCATCAATTCTTCAGGTAAGTTTGTAGGTCTCTATGAATAGATTCATGAAAAACTATTATTAGTAAGAAATACTCGATTATTTATAACAGAAGTCCTAGATTAAAAAAAAGAATACGTTTATTTTCTTGTGATAAAATTTAATTAATAAGTATAATATAAAACTGATACCTTTTAAAATGTTTGTTTGTCTAACAGTAAGTGGCATATACTTCCAGGTCGCACATGTTGGATCAAAGTGTCACTTGCGAATACATACCTAATACTAGTATAACTCCTTTACCGTGACAGAATGGGGTTACATCCGATTACATTAGTAAATGCCACCTAATTCCCACAGGTCCGCTCCGTATCTCAGAGGCATTTTAAAGTTTTAAAAAGTGGGTACGTGCGGAGGAAGTCATTAGTTTATCTTTCTCATTTTTAAAAACCTTCATTAAGGTAAGAACTTTTTGTTAGTTGTAAAGAAACTTTTTAATGACAGAAAGCCGCTTTAATAGCAGAATAATTGTTTACGATTACTCTTTGTAGAGTTTTAAAGTGAAATAATCTTTTATTTCAAGGGAAGGATTTATACAGTGAATTTATTTGTAGTAAGAACATTATTAGTTAAGTCACTAAGTACACCGATAAATCTAGATAACAAATTGCTATGTCACCAATCTAAACTCTATAGTAAGATGGCATCTACTACTATTTTTTTTTTACTATAAGTATTTAAATAAATTGAAAAAAAGCTCACCGATATAATAATATTATGTGAGTGAGCTTTTTTCAGTGAGCTTTTTGCGATACATAGTATATTTTTATGGGTGTTAAAAAAAATAATATAATTATTGAAATTGCATCAGAAACATGCACATGCACATCGTAATATGATAGTACTCGTAATTTGCCTGATTTGTTAGCGTCGGTCATATAACCGATAAAATTCGTGATATAAATTGATCAGTTCGAAGTCGAATACGATAAAGAAGAGTCATGTCAGTAGATCAAATCAACAGTTCTACACGTTATTTTTTTTTACTGATTTCTGATTTCTGGTAGATGTTGAGAATGGCAGAGTCGAGTTGAAGATAAGGCTGCTTCCTGACAGCCAAATCATCTAGTTTTTTTGTTTATGCAACGCAGAGAGGATGAAAACCGGTAAAAACGTATGATATTTAATAAGGTTGATGTCGAACAGGACGAAGGAGAGTCAATCGGGGTAGATCAAATCAATAGGGAATTTTCACTGAGTGCGGCTGGATGTTAAGAAGGATAAAACCAAGCTGCAGATAAGGCTGCTTGCCGATAGCCAAATCATCCGGGTCATGAGATTCCAATGAAAAAAAGAAGAATGATACTACTAAATAATAAACTTGCGCTTACGACAGTGAGGCAAGCACGCGGTGCCCTGCAGGAGTGCAGGAGTTACACCTACAGAGGCAAGGAGTGGGAGTCACTTCTTCCTCGAGACTTTTTGTCATGGTTGCCATATCGATTTGCCGACCCCCAGGCCAGAATATTTATCAGACCCTTCCACCTATAGCTAAGGTTAAGGGCAGAGTAATGTTCTACATTAGAGTTGTCCTGATGGAATCCCAAGATTCTGCGAAGTTAATTTAAGGTTACTAAGGACTTGTTGGCACTCCTCGGCATCTTATTATGAAGTACTGATCAAGACCACTCTTTTTGGTAGCTAAGTAACATGCGACCTTTCATCATATCGAATAAATAGCCATTTTATTAGTCAGGAAACACATTAAAAATAATTATAAATTAATTTTCTATAGATTCAATCAATCAAATTTCATTAGTTGGCCAGATTATTTAAAAAAAAAAATAATCTAAAAATGTTAAATTTAAGTAAAATAGCTCCACAGGCGACTTGTTTATGATTATTATACCAAATTAGTGGTATGTGTTTATATCACGTAACTGGTTGACCCACCGCGGCGGTCCCTCTGTAAGCCCGGACCCCTAGATAAGAGCCCTGTCAGCCCATCCCCTTCTTATGGGGGCATGCTCTTTCGATATACTGTGGCCTCAAGCAGGGATTGCAATACCGGTATTTCAAAAGCGGTATTCCACTATTAATCTACACCGAAATACCGGTTTTAAAAATCCAAAATACCGGAATTTTCGGTATTAAGAAAGCACACTGTTTTACGTTTTTAAGAGTGAATTATATGGTATGTGCTGTTAAAATAGAAATATATTGAGTGAATCCAACAGAGGTGAAAAAATAATAAAACAAATTTCGTCAAATATATTTATAATTAGTTAGTTAAGTAATTTTCGCGATGAATTATCATAATATTATTTCGAAATATAAAACATCCATGACAAAAATGTTCAATTACTCTATAATTATTGATGACTGTACAAGCGAAGCTTTCCTGCAGCCGGACTTATTTGCACTTGATGAACTTTTGAGGGCTTTAGTTAAAATTATCAATAAATTCAAATTATTTGTAAAAAATCACTAGTTCTACAATTTATGATCAATACATATTTTTAAATGTCAACATAATAAATGTAGGTTTTTGCTATAAAATAATATTTTAAAAAGATTTTAATAGCTATATTTTATTGATAAGCACCTGCTTTTGTTTTTTTTAATGTTCAAGAAATACCGGTATTAGATAATACCGGTATTCAATAACAAATACCGAAAAACCGGTATTGACATTTTCATTCGGTATTGCAATCCCTAGCCTCAAGTAGACATATTATAATAAAAAAAATATTTTCCTCTCTTATATTATCATTCATATGAAACTGAGACTTACGTGCGCTGCTCTTGAAATATGAAATTACGGATGTGAGAGGTGGACTGGCATCATGTCTTTTTGTATAAGTATTATATCGTGTCAGGTAGAATAAAAAACGCTTCATTACTTTGCATTAGGATGAAAATGGTGTACTTAATAATATTTATTTTACATAATATTATATTTATTTATTTATTACTACATAATTATAATTAACAATACTAGTGAATATCATTAAATTGTATCTAATTTTATGCGAGGTAATCAGACAAAGAGGCATATCAGTGTAGTAAAGAGTAAAAAAAAAAGTGCAAAGTTATAAAACATATACTTACTCTAGACGTCCTTAATAGAGTGCATAGGTACTTTACTATAATACTGAGTCATGCATACATTTTCATATTTTTTACGTGTTGGAGAGGCTCTTTGGCTTTTGATTTTATATTAAGCGGCCTATAGCATCGTGGGTCCCGGGCTCGAAACCTGGGTCTGGCAAGTACACATATTGTTTTTCAATTTGTGTATGAGTCAAAGAATGGACCTAATATGTTGAGCAAGTGGCTAACAAAATCTGTTAATACAAACCTCCACTCTGTGGAGGCCCATATGATCCTATTAGGATCGGACATGGTCGGAAGAAATGTAAATATTTTTATAAGATGTCTTTATAATCTGACTACAAATTACTGAGAAATATTATATCAATTAAAACCCTTTATCCTTTCTATCGCTCGCACATCTGAAGCATTGCCGTGTCACTGCCAAAAGTACTTCTACAATACCCTTTGTGTATTACTTGCATTATTCGACTATCCACTTTACCCATTCTACACAAGCAATTGTCTCAAGGGGTAGGTTGATTAATATGCAAGTGCTTGGACACATAATCCAATTGAGATCTACAATCTGCGACCCTGTTGCATGGCCACATTGTATAGAATTCACTGCAGGAATAATAGCATTCATAATACGTGTGGTGATGATTAATTATGGGCATAACAAAGATGAATAATAAGGATTGTATTAGTATGTCGGAAGTTTCTTGTCATCATTTGAATAAGGATCCATTATAACACTTTAGTTTCGATACGATAATATTACTGATAATTGTATTCAGATACCTATCGTCACTTTACTATTAAAACCTCGTAAGTCTGTTTGAAAAGAATGTTAAGGGAAGGCAAAAACGTAATACAAACAATATTTTAAACATGTTTCTAATCGATGAATCTACTAATACTGGTTGTGAAATACGAGGTTTTATTTCCATGTTTGAAACCACATAAGGCCTACAAGTTTCTAAAATTTGTTGATAGATGGACAGCACACTAGTCTAGAGAACCGAGGTTTAGATATAATTTAAAATGTTTTTTTGCTTAAATTTTGAAGAACAAACTTCATTTTTTCATAATATCGGACTTACGAGGTATTAATAGTAAGAGGATGCTTATTTAAAATAGATTGTATCGTATTTATATTAAAAATTATATTAATTGAAAACGTTCACAAAATACATTTTTATTCTTTAAAAAAAACCTGTGTGTAGGAAACGCAAGATGACAGTGAAACTCACGAATTCGATCACGCCATTTTTTAATCCATTTTTAAGTAAGTACTTCGTCTAGGCATTGGTAATTCACTATTTGTTGAAATGTCTTGTCTAGTTGATGGATCATCCCAAAAACCATCTGTTAAACTACTATAACTTGTCAAGGGTATGTATTTATAAGTATATATCAAAAATAAATTGGAGAGTATGATAATAATTATACAGTGATAATAACATATTTTATTGAAAATTAAATTCTATTTGCTAATTATTAAATTGAACAAATCAATGTATAATAACTAAAACATGATACTACGTATGTGATAGATTGTAATTATTGTAAATATTTAGCAAATACTGCATCAATCATAATAGTCCACCTCATTAGAACCATAGCAAAAAAAAACTGGTAGGTTATTGGTTCAGAATACGCGATAATGTACCTAGACGTTAGCTGGTTAGCTACTCCTTTGACTGATTGGTACTGAAAATTTAGCAAAGGGAGCGAAATGCACTGTGCCAACCATAGTAAGATCTTTGGTTTCAATTTTCGTTTCACTTCGATTTCAATTGAACGAACTAACACCTATGGCTAAAGTAGTTTATCTATAATATTAACAAATTGTATTAATAAAGTAATTTATAATAATAATAATAGTAGAGGTGGCTCTCGTGGTGCAGTGGGTAAGACGCTGGCCCGAGTGACGTGACACCCGAGAGTTCTGGGTTCGATTCCCGGTCATGACAAAAACATTTATGTCTTTTTCTCAAAGCCTGGGTGTTTGTGATTGTCCAAAATTACTAACAACCACCTTGTATGAAAAAGCAAGGACATGGTTATTAATAATTCTATTAAAAAATAATAATAATAGTAAAAATTAATCGTACAAGAAAAAAAATAAACCTTCAAGTCACAAACCACTTTTCTGCGTCACTTTTGATGACTTTGTCCCATCTTCTCCAGTGGTCGATCAGGAGTCAAAACCGAGTACCTAGTGGCATTCTTTCAAGACAAAGAAGGAAAAGAAAAAATGAACTGTGGCACATCATAGAGTAAACATGAAGGAAAACGGAAATATATTGCGATACAGAAATTGAGTCTAAATAAATTCTTTATGCAAAATCAAAAGTATTAACTAAATTTTTCGTAAGTAAGCATGATAAAAGCACGAATGGAATTCCATACAATAATAATTGGTTCTTTAATACGCAGCAAAAGGCTAATTCAGAAAATTATTAAAACATTAGATTACCCAAAATGCAGGGGCAATTAGGTCTTTCATTCAAAATTCAGGCTAGAAAATCTCTTAATGGTTCCGTTATTATATAGGCGATTTGCTTTACTGAGGGTTTTCACTGTTACTTTCTCAATTAAAAGCTCAGTGAAAATCCATGTTCAACTAAACGCATTTTTTCATATTTTATATCAAAGAGATACCTAGTAGAATTTTAAAAATAAAATAAAAACATTTTTTTAAAACACTTAGGTACCTTATATAAGTATAATATATAAGACACCAAAATGTTAGATTATATACAAAGTTTTTTAAGCTTAGAGAATATAAAATTATTGCTAATTGAATAAAATTAATGAATATGATTATATTCGAAAGATGTGTGTACGCACATTAAAAAAACTTTGTCATCGGCATAGATGAGTACGGACTTTATTTTGTGAATTGCATCAGTGACGATGTAACATCATATTATTATTATTATGAATAAACGATTTATTTGATTCAATGAATAATTCACAAGATTTTGAGAATGTAACATTCCATATATTGAACATAGATAACTTGAAAGCACTTCAGATATATACCCACTATAAAAATCATATTTGAAAAAAAAATACGAAACTCGACGGGATTTGAACCCGTATAACCATTGGTGTCGCGCCAATCTGTGCATTAACCAATTATGGTACGAACCTTCTATCCAATTACGACAATTAACACCATTTTAGTATGTCCTACATAAAATGCTTATCAAATTGCGTTATTATTGACTATCGTTTTTTATGTATTAAATCAAGAAATATTAATTACCTTTTACTAACTGATGCCCGGCTCTCGCCAAATATTTCAGTTATAATGTCTACTTGGACTTGTTATCAATTTTTAATAAACCATTTCCTTTATTAAATAAATAATTCACAAGATTTTGAGAATGTAACATTCCATAATATATTGAACATAACATAACTTGAAAACTTGAAATTTCATGTATGTTCTACTAGTTTAAAATGACGTATTTAGATAGGAGGCTCGTAGCATAATTGGTTAATGCACATATTGTTACGACCAATTTTTTCAAACATGATTTTTTCTAGTGGGTATTGTCTGAGGTGTTTTCAATGCCGCCTATATTCGACGCTTGCATTCAAACTATGCTGCTTTACGGTAGCGAATCATGGCACCTTACGAAGGCTCAGAGCAACCGTATACTGAACTTCGAAAACAGATGTTTGCGACGAATACTGATGTGCGGTGGTGGTATGACTTTAGGAGCAACGAGGAAGTAAGAGAACGCACCGAGCAGCCTCTCATCACGCTGAAAGTGAAGAGGCGACGTTGAACCTGGCTCGGCCACGTGCTGCGGATGCCAGAAGAGAACTTCAACCTGGCTTGCCTGTTCTTCAAGTCGACCGGCGTTCTGGAAGGCCGATAAATACAATCTACAGAGTATACACGGCGGAGCTACGGGATGCTGGTTTGACCTGGAATGAAGCCAGAAGACTGGCGAGCGACAAGGATTCTTGGAGGCGCCGCGTGGTGTCCATATGCTCCAGTTAAGGGGCGGATATGGCAAAAGAAGAAGAAGTTTCCAAGTTATGCAATAGTATGTTTAATATTATTATTACATTATTAGCTACCTACTAACTGGAACTTTTATTTAAATAAGGATTCATCAAAAATGCTTAATTAGCTGACAAGCGACAACAACAGGTTTATGATTATTTTAGTAATTAAATTACCAAGTACAATTTACGAAACATTGCTATTATACCGATGAAGTTTAGCATAAGTGGATGTGTTGTGCGAGACAGACGACACCACTGCTTTTGAAGTGTCGTCTGACAAGTGTTACCACGCTCAAACGACTAGCTTTTATGATTCATCGACAATTTAATATAAAATCAATCATTTGTAGTGACAATAAGCAACGTGTCATACTTCTCTGAAATATAAGTTTAAATTCCTTTCGTATAATTTTGATAAGGGTCAAAGTTGAACAGGGTTAACCAAAATAAACAAACTTAGTAATCTATATTAAATTCCTTATCAGCATATGGCAAGCAATTAAGGAAACTATTTGAACGTAGATAATAATGGCAAAATACTGGTATTTGCTTTTAACAGTTTTGTAACAGACCAAACACCATTAAATCGATTTTCTTTTTATATTATATTATGCTACGTAGCTATGTTGTTAATGTTGGTATATGTCACGTTAAAATTGTCGTATTTAATGCTAGAGATGTACAACTAGGGATCTCAAAAAATATTGATACTTTTTTACCAATACCCAGATATGATACTTCTGTAATAAGTACCTAATATTATGTAACATAGTATATTTTGACAATTAAATATGCTACACGCCCGATATTTTTGAATACAAAGAAGGTTCTTTAGGATTTTTATCAACTTACCAACTTACTCTTTAGGTATTTTTCACTTTTTTGTGAATTGCTGAAGAATTATTTCTTTTTAACATTTCTGCATTACCGAAATGTGAAACTTATTAATTTTAAATATTCTATACTCGAAATAATAATATAAACTTTCACCCTTGTGACTGTGTACATGAGAAAAGAAATCCTTCTCCTATTTACAAATTTTTCTCCTATTCATCCATTATGGACTTGGCTGATTTTGAAATTCAGCAACACATATATAGTCATCATTATATTTATATTCAACTACATCTTTCTTTGTAAGGTGGTATATTATTTCACATTCCATTGCTTGCTTGTCAAAAATTCATTCCGACCATGACCGATGTCCGATCATATGGGCCTCCACAGAGTAGAGGTTTGTTTTATCAGATTTTGTTTTTACGAGAAATGGATGTCAGCCACTTGCTCAACCTATTAAGTCCATACCATGACAAACATGAAAAACAATATGTGTACTTGCCAGACCCAGGATTCGAACCTGGGACCCACGGCGTTATAGTCCAACGCTTAAGCCGCGCGGCCACCGTCGGAGTCAAAAATACTGAAGTTAATATCTACGGTTAATGATGTATTAATTATTAACTATATCTAGTTTTTCGTTCGCTACAATAATTATTAATGCCTTGTCATTTCTTTTCTTGTTTATCCATGATATTCTACTCAAACATAATAATTATGTCTATGCATTGCAGATTTTGAGCCCTCCACGATAAAATTAAATTAAAAGGTGTCAAATTACAACTACCTACGTACCTATTATAATAGTATAGTTTTCTGTGTAAAAGTCGTATCTGCTTCTGCGTCATATAAATTGCCGCTAACCCGAAATCAAGATACTGAATCTGTTACTTTTTTTAGCTCCGTTCATTGTCAATAGCATACAAATGAGGACTTTCAAAACAATACGTCGTAGGTACAATTAGAATACGGATATCTAAATTTAGATGTGTGTTTCATAAGAATTTTTTCATTTTATTAAATACCTACCTTATTCCATATAATATCTCAATATTCCCAATCATCATTCAACCATAATTGTTGAGCTTCGTTTCTTTACTATATTTTTTATCACAAATAATAAATTATTATTAGCCATTTGCTAAATCTATCAGATTTTTATTCTGGATAAAAAAACAAATTAAAAATCAACATGTGAATTTGCCAAAATACATTCGTGGAGTTGCTGCCAAAAGTTGTTAAGTCGATAATTTAGATATTTAGAGTTAATAACAGATTAATATGTGTATATACATCTGAGGCCTAGTGCTAGAAGTGCCTATGTCAGCCGATGTAAATTTAATGGAATAGGAGCACAATATTTAAAGTGTATGTGAAAATAATATTGTGTCGGCATATTTTAGACCAAAAAATTTTAGTTAGACAGCGATTTAAATTTCGTCATTTTCCAGTATTTTCCAAAAAAGAGACTGTTCGATTATGTATCCGCCTTCAGCTTATTAATTTACATTGTTTATAACCAGGTTTTCATGCTGCGTTTTAATTGTAAAAGTTAATAATATTAACTCTTTAGTGCCAGACCCAATTGCTTACGTTAGTGTCACCCGTGTCCATATGGACACGCTATTATTGTAGTACAGTTTACTTTGCCTAATTGTTATTTTAAAATAATAATTTGGTTTATAAACGTTAGTCAGTTGAAATAAGTACACTGCTTCAATTGGTCGTCATTTGAATGATCTAGCTGACATAATAAAATTAATATCAAGTGTCAAAGTGGCCATTCATTTTATAATCAAAAAATGATGGACGTATGTTAAAGGTAACCGTGGTTTTCTGATTATATTGTTTCAAATAATAATATTTCTGTCATTGAATACATTATAAAGGTGTTCACTTTCATGATATGTAATTACGAAATGGAATTATTTTTGTTTATGTGGTGTTATTGCATAATGAATTAATGCGTGTTCATATGGACACGCGTGCCACTTAACACTACAAATTTAAATTATGATTTGTTATCAGTGTTATCACTATATTTTTTATAAAATTTATTATTCTCATTTTGTCGAATTATTTAGTTTCTGGGACATATCTAAGATTGAATAAAGAGAAATGCTGGTAAATAATGCATTGAATGCACTTTATGAAGCTAGTGATGATGATAATGTCGACGAATATAATATTATTATTTATCTCACCACCGACCAGATCCTGCGGCTTTATCAGATGTGGATGGTGGTGGAACAATCGATAATTTAAATCATAGACAATTAAAAGCAGATACACAAGTAAAATCTAGGAATGCAAGAACATAGATAGACCAATCTGATATTTTATACTGCAACTGGAGATTCTACACGCTATTACACCTAGCTGCATAAAATATCAATTTTTCGGAAAAAATGTGGAAAATAAGAACGCTGATGGATCTTGATAAGATGGATATTCAAAACTATGTACATCAAAATCAATGATTCTAGCTGATATACGATTTAATGGGTTAAATTATTTTATTCAAAAAAATAGAAAAAAATCGACGCTGTGACTGATTTTTTGAAAGAAAAAGAAACATCTGAAATCAGAACGCAGTGAAGCAAATGCAATATTAGCTTGTGTGTAATGTGTATTGAAAACTATAGTACTTTATAATAATTATACTAATAAACCATACAATCCACAAAAAAAAAAATTATAACATAATTGTCACGCGTGTCCATATGGACACGGCTAATATCTCAAAACTTAAAAACGTTATGAAAATTTTATTTTCACTATTCATTCTCTGTTCTATTACAGATACATAAAAAATGTAAATAAACAATTTTTAAAACAAATAAAAATTCATGTCACACTATCAACAAAATAGATGTGTCCATATGAACACCTGTGCCACTAATGATTTAATTATTGTAGATGAGAAATAAACAATCGCCTGTTGTACTGAACAATACATTGATATTGAATATACATAATTTGAAAACATCTCATGCATATACACACTGGAAACACACAAAGAAATTAGCATTATGCTTGATTTTAGCGGGCATTAAAAAAATCAAATTGCAATTAGGTATGTATTTCATAACATGATTTTGACACTTTCCAACTATTGGCAGTAACCTCACTATGTTTATATTATTATATTCGAGCGATCATTTCACCAATATCCCACAACGGGCGCATGCATTTTACATAATATTATTTGTATCACTTGACTAGTTCTAAACTCTGACCAGTGCTTGAGACAAATTAAAATTAATTTTATATTATAATATATATTTATATTATAATCAATATTTATATTACAAATATATTGTGTTATTAAATATTGATTATACATAAATAATTGTTTGGTGATATATTAAAATGTGATATTGTATGTGCTTATTGTTTCATATTTTGTTTTATGTTAATAATTTAGAATATTAATTGATTATGATGTATGGTGTCCCACGGAAACTGGTCGCCGTGATAAGTGCTCTCTACACCAATACAGAGTGTCGCGTGAGAGCAGCCGGAACATCCTCTGACCTCTTTGAAATCACGTCAGGAGTCAAGCAAGGATGTGTACGTGCGCCCTTTCTTTTTATCATCATGATGGATTTCATAATGCGTAAGACGGTTTGCCCCGACAGTGGGATACGCCTACATCATGATGACACAAGCGATCTATGCGAAGAAAGACTGTGCGACTTGGAGTATGCAGACGACGCAGTCGTGTTTGACTCGACGATCGAGAGGTTGGAGGTGACCGTGAACAGGCTAGCCGCGAACTCGATGCGTGTGGGTCTTCATCTGAATGCCGCTAAGACCAAATCCATGTGCAGTGCTGCTTGCATCGACGCCGACACTCCTCTGCGGGTTTCTGGTCTGCCCGTCGAGCTGGTGTCCAGATTCAAGTACTTGGGTGCCACGGTTGCCGATGATGGTGGTATTTCTAGTGAGCTTGGAATCCGCATGGGTGTGGCGGGCTCTGCGTTCAACCAACTTGGAGTCGCATGGAGGTCAAGGCTGTATTCTGTGAGGACCAAATGTCGTTTGTTTAACGCGTGCGTGCTACATGTGCTCCTGTATGGCTGTGAGACATGGCATCTTACTAAGCTTCAAGAGTCACGGCTTTTGAGCTTTGAGAATCGATGTCTCCGCAGAATCTTAGGGGTACATTGGTACGACCGCGTTACAAATATCCGAGTTCGTGAGCAGACACAACAGCCTTCGGTGATTGAAGTTATCACGAAGAGACGATTCACGTGGCTGGGACATGTATTCCGGATGCCGCCAAAGAGTGCGGCACTTCGTACCCTTGTGGCACAGCCTCAAGGGTTCCGTTGCCGTGGCCGGCCCTCCCTCACCCTGCAGCGATGCTACAAAAGCGACCTACGTGCTGCAGGTCTGACATGGCGGGAGGCACAGGAGTTGGCGATGGACCGAGGGAAGTGGCGCCAACTTGTGCTTGCCCTATGCCCCAATGTTGGGACGTGACAGGGTGAAAGAGAAGAAAGAAGATGATGTATCATGAAATATTAATATCCAATTTCATTAATATTATTTTAATTGTTATGCTTCAAATACACTCTATGACGATCGGTCATATATATGTCGAAAAACCCGTTTCTTATGTTGGCGTCCTGTGTCACAGGGTATCACAGAGTGTAAATACGATGTCATAGCTGTCATACAATATGTATGTATAAATGTCGGAATGGCATAGATTTGATCATAGACACTAAAACGATCTTAGCATATATGTGCCCGATCGTCATATAGTCTATTTGCACCTTTATTGACAAAGTATTATTGGACTGATAATTATTATTCAATGTATTTCTAGATTATTTGTGTCACCTTTGCCTTTTGATAAATGCCTGTTTAAAAAGATTATACAGTAGAAATTAATGTCCCTCTGAGGCGGATGAAACCGGTTCAGATTTATTTATTAAAAGTGGAATAAGTACTAACAAAAATTCTGGGTTTTTTTTAAATTAAAGTAATAATATTAGAAGCACATTCCAGAATCTCTTTTTATTAATTTTAATCTATTTTTGAAATTGAATGTTATATTTTGTTGATTGGGTGACAGTCAACAATAATAATTATAGAGGTTTTGTATAACATCAAGTCATTTATAGACCATAGACAATGACTCAACGGAAATATATAGTCGTCATTGAGCTTTACAAAAATGTAGTCGACACGCGCCACTCGTCCGTGTCAATTTTATTATCTAAATTCTAAAGTAAAATTTAAACCTTTACACTGAATTATTACCATAATATAAAACCAAGAAAATACCAACTCGTGTTTCCATTCATCACTGCCCGAACATATTATGTTACACACACACACACACGACGCAACCATCAAAACAATAGGTATACATTACATCGGGGGTAAGATCACATCTTACAACATCCCCCCAATACAATATAACCTTAAAAGATTAGTTACTTTATTTGAGATACAGTTAAAAGTGAAAATAGTATATATACGTATACCTCAGCTGATACTGCTGTCTAAAGGTTAATCGATCAACACTTTAAGTTTTTACGACTGTGCCAAGGCACTCTATTGTCTTTTAAAGTGCCATCACCAAGCTTGAATGAATTCCTTAGATTTTATACGAGAAGGGTATTTACGCCTACAGAATAGGTACACTTAATTAAATTATTATGAACACTTAAGAGATTTGAACTTTGGCATTTCGCGTGGGAGGCTCACTGTCATTTTCTATTATAAAACCGACTTAAAAAAAAGTATTTGTTTTAAAAGACATTACCGGTAATTAAAGTTGAACTTGGACGTACCTACCATACCCTACGTGGGCTTTATGAATTATTATCCGTTCATTAATGTATTTCATATAAACAATTCCGTGTCTTTAAAATGTTGTATCGGAAATATATGGCCGTATCTGACTGCGGAGCATTTAATTTCTTTTTAATTACCACATTTAAATAATATGCCAATTATATCTAATGGCCCCCTAATTAGGACACAACAGCTGTGGCCTTCGCGCTGTAAGAATTAAAGACCATCCTACCTCTTTGGGTCGTATATAGTACTGACATAGGAAGCCAGCAGCAAACAAATTTTATTTGTCAGGTTAGCTGAGGTTAGGTTAGATTCTCATTCTTGAATTCATGAATTAAGCCAAAATCAGCTATGAAAATAGATTTAATATTCATATTGAAACTAATAAAATTGGAAACCGTATAGTATACGGTCATTTCTTCCCGATAGGAAATCTGACGGCAAACTGTGCTACCGTGAAATGTTTTACGTACAATTTACATGTAACCAAACAAGTCAATGGGGTATTGATTGCGTGTATAGTTTTATCTCAATGTGATTCTCACATTAAAAGTATCAATGCGATAACCGGGTCATAATCCATAATTACGAGGTCCTACTGCATGGACTCAGAACACTAGTGATTTCGATCTTTTTATAAGCTAAAAATCCATCGCAAAAAAAATATCAAAAGTTTACAGCGAAATATCGTAGAAAAATTCGTCTGTTTTTTAATTCTTATAACATAATAGTTTTTAACTAGGTATTGATATAAATATTATATTTTTCTGATTCGCTTCAAAATTAAGTCGATATTAAATAGACTAGAAAAATATCAGGTGGCAGTGACACCTGGCAACGTCCTAAGATATGGCTTAGTTCTGCAACATAAATTATTTCGATTAAAATCTCATTTATGCTTCACACGATTACAAAATCGTTTTTCCTATCCGACACCATACTTCTTTATACATTTCCTTTGATTTTATTTTAATGTCATTTAATTCTTTCTGTATTCTTAATTTGCTAATACTACACGGCAAGAATCTGTTAAACTAATTTGAGAGTATCCCATCGATTGTTTTATTATTCGACCCGATTAAAATAAACGAGTCCTTTATTTTTTGCATGTCAGCTTATTACCACGTTTTTATTAACTCGTATTCTTGTGTGTCCAGTATAATTTTTTTCTTGTTTGTCCAAGATTTGCATCGGACAATTGAAGATTTTTAACTAACTTCCCGACTAGTTAGACATTTGAAACTTTTAGAATATATCAGAACACGACGACATTTAACGACTTTTAATACTTTTAGCCATCTTTAAGCAGAATTGAATTCATTTTCAGTTAATTCTGTTTTGTATGGAAAGTTATTATTGTTGGTTGCTAAGGGGATCCTAGCAACTAAATTATTAATAATATATACGTGCATTACTATGGAAATCAATATGCAATGTCAAAATGACATTTCAGTATTCTATATTTATTCAGTATTTCTATCAAGTACAAAAAGAGTATTTATTAATAACCTACATAGAATTATTGTCAAGTTTATATGATTCAACAAACAAATTTAAAACGTGGTATATAAAAAATTCTTTTTATCTTCATTATTTTTTAAATTTAGAATTAAATTTTACGTTTTTTTACTCTTCTTACATAATTAATTATTGTAACACGTCTTCTCACTTTTTCACTCTTTCCTACACGTTTACAAAATGTTTTCTCTTACGCATTATAGATAGAGAGATTGATAGATATTTAAATAAAAATATATTATAGGTATAATATAAAGTACTTATTACAATCTTCTGTGACTATTTAAAATTTAGGCATAAAATGATTAGCCTATTTCTATTAGCAGTTCCGCATTCTGGTACAAGACACTGAATTGCAGCTTCGTCATGTGGTAGTATAAGTGTTTATTCAACAGAAAAATCAAATGCCTTAGGCCAGGAGTCGGCAGAAGCGGCTCTTTGCAAAGACGTTTGCGGCTCTTCAAACATAAACTCAAATTTCACCTCATCTCAAGCAGCCTTATAACTTATGAGTTTATGAGATAGAGCCGCCGACACCGTTTGACACATATGCTGGTTCACTGCAAATGCAGTCAATAGATTTAAAAAGAAAGGAATTGTGGAGCCACAAATTCACAGATCTGACCAGTCACTTGGAAGAACTTAAAAAACATAAATCCAATTTGATTTCTCAGCACAAGTGGACAGCTATAAAAGAACTGCGTATACTAACACCAACAGTAAAGTAATATTTGATACATGGATTAGTTTGCCTGAAACATAATATGACGCGTTAAAAAAACTACCCTTTTCCCAATCTTTGGCTCTACATAACATTCTCATCTATGAACCAAATAAAAAATATACTTAGAAGCAGAATAACGGATGAAAATGTAAAATTATGTATTAAATTAAAAATAAGTAGCTATTTACCAGATATAGCAAAGCTATCAAAAGCGATGCATGGACGCCGTTCTAATTATTTTTTTTTTAATAAAAAAATCTTTCCCTCCCTCCTGAACATCCATATCCATATATACATAATGTATATTACATACATGCGGCTCGCTGGTACCCTTTTTATCATGTTTCCTTGACAATTTGGCTCTTCTCACTTGACAAACTGCCGACCCCTGCTTTAGGCGAATGGCTAATGACCATGTCCTCGTAAAGTCTGCTTATATTATAGTCAGACACTAATTCTGAGCAAAAAAGATAATTTACCTCAGAATGTAAAATATTGTAATTTCCTCTGGAATTATAACCAATTACTTACACCAACGTTTCAAGTTTCAATTAAAAAAACGCGATTGTTTTGCAAATTAAATGCTTCGTTTGAATGTTTTTGATGTTATGAAGTTCATTAAAAAAACAGAGCAGTTTTTAATTGATATAGAATATTATATTATGTATATTGTATCATTCAATTTAATTATTTATTAATAATGAGTCAATGACAAATAACATGCAATTAATAATTGTGATAAAGTATTTCATCACTATTAAATGAATATGTATCAATTAAATGAATATCATTTGAATAATCGTTTCATGAAAATTTAATCAAAAACTTACTGAAAAATGCATTGACAATTAAGTAGAATGAATTATTAATCACCAGTTTTATATAAATTTATAAAATAACACCAAATCAAAAACTATATTGGTTTTAAAAATATTATTCAATAAAATGGTAAAATATAAAATTGGAGGGCCAAGCTGGTTTGAATAAGTGAACGACATGACAGGATGTTTAAATACTTTATTCATGCCGAAGGAACTCTTTGAATGGAAGTATTTGTCGCCCATAGTGGCAGAGCGGTAGCGTATGTACAATGCCGTAGATTCTGGGTCTGGGAAAATTCACATGCTATTTTACGAAATTTATTTATTTAAAAAAACATCGATTTTTTTTTTAATTAAAATTTGTATAACTTGAAATATTATTTATTTATATCAAATCGAACTTCAATATTCGGACCATACCTGAATAAGATTTGATATCAATAAAAAAAATCAGATACATTAAATATTATATTTCTCGTTAAAACTAAAAACGGTACAGTTCGGTTATGAGGAATACAGCGGAAAACACATTTTGAAAATACCCGATATACTGGATTATTTGTTAGTTTGGGTTAGCTTAGGTTAGTTTAGGTTGGTTTAGGTTAGGTTAAGTTAGGTTAGGTTAGGTTTGGTTAGGTTAACCCAACAAATAATCAAATATATCGGCTTTTTTCAAAACGTGTTTTCCGCTGTATTCCTCATAACCGAACTGTACCCTAAAAACTGTAAATAGACCCTGCAATTTATTAATTATGATTCACATTAATTATGATTCTCAACAATGCTGATTTCAAGACATAAATAAATATATTGATGTAATGAGTACCTATTTAATATATTACATATTATATAAGAAAAATAGTGCAGGTAAAGAGCTTATAGAGTCGTTTACCTTCAAAGAAAAGTTGTACCTATATCTTTTTTTTTTACTTGTAAAATATATTCTGTTTTCCAAGTTTCATTCACCTTGGCATATCATAATAACGTATGACGTATAATACGTGAATATAATATAACATATTGTGTGTATGTATATTGTATATATAATATTATGTGAAACCCTCTCAATTTCCAAGATACCTTGTCGTGTGTTGTTGAATTACACAAATGGCCTACGGCATGTGATTTTACGCATAATAAGAATTTACAAGACAAAGACTACAACATTTCAAGGGTGAAACGTAGGCAGAAAAGTATATTTCGGTAAAAGACCTTGAAATATTAGTTTTCATAATACTATCTTGGCACTTATGTTGTGATATAGATATTATAAACTTTCCATCCCTTTTGGGGATTTTTATGTTTTATTTTTAATAGCTATATTACTTTTTTATTCCGTGAAGTCTTAGGAATCCAAGACGTAAGGTTCAGGTACTTACTTACTTTTTCCTCCACCACCCGCCATGTTTATACACCCGTTATGCAGGCGTTTACTATGACGTAACGAACGATATGCGCTCTTCAAAGATGTGCCGAAAGTGTCCCAGGAGCAACTTCAACAGACCTTGGTTTACGTGAGTGTGCGTCATTCCTACTTCAGTAATAATGACTTACGGTCAATTCTCGATTATTTTGAAGTACGAGTACTTACTTCTTTTAGGGCGTTTGGTAGAGATTGAAATTGAGAGCTGCGCGCGCACACCGTTACGAAAGTGCGCGACAGTATGAAGTTAGCTGCGAATCAGTCAGCTGTATACAAACGCAAGTTTGCTAGTAGAATTATTCCGTTGCCTAGGGAACGAATTTATGATTGTTTGTCATTTGCAATTCCTACCGTAAACGAACGATTAAATATCAGAGTGACAATGTTGCTAATTTAAAAATAACAAAATAATTAAGAACTAGTCGAAGAATCTAGGTTATCACAAGCTTTTTTTTTTGTTTTGTTACGCCAAAGAAGTATAACTTCTAACGCGCGTACATAAGTACACGCAACGATTTTTTTTTAAATGCTGAGAAATTATCCCTCATAGATACCAAGTCGCAATGGTCGACCGATCCAATTGAGGGTCGGACCGACTTAGGAAACTTTTCCTTTTCAACCGACATGTATGATCGGCATCCAGCAATTCGCCATATAATTGGAGGTTCTATTACGGTACTTACTCGCTTCACACACCAAGGATTCAGCGTTCGATTTCTACTAATGCCAGTGTAATTGTAATATTTTTATTACTCTAATAATATTTGTGCCCTAAGAACTCTGCCATTCTGGGCAGTGTTGACATGTGAGGCGTATATTATCAAAACCTGCTTAACTCCACGAACACAATTGTTGACAAAAGCGAAAAAACTGCTGTGGGCTTATTGCAAAATATAAGAAAAGATAAAATTAATGAATAAAGAAGTTGATAATAACACGTCACCTGCCGGGTTACTAATGTAAAAGCAACATTTAAAAAGTTATTTAGTGTTTAAAAAATCACTTAGGTAGGTTTTGATACTTAACATCGAATTTGAGTAGGTTTTGAAAGTCAATCATATGGATATAGGCTTTTTTGAAAGGAAATAAAGTGGATTGAAATAAAAATTTATGCCAGGGGTGTATGACGGAGTAAGCAATAATTAAAGATGTGTTATATTATTTATTTTGGAAAATTATTATTTTATCAAAGAAAAAAGAATATTGGGCGTAAAATAATTTCGACATTACAACTTTACATTATACGTTTACATTACATACTTGCAATATAAAACGATAATACAACATAGTAATTGTGATTATAGTATATGTAATATAATGATTAAAACTAACAAATAAATGAAAAATGTAAAATTTAGAGATATGTATCTAACCTAACTAAAATTGTTGAAATACATTAATTAATATTAGTGATAATTAAAAAAATAATTTCGACATTAAAACTTTACAGTATACGTCTTCATTACATACTTGCAATATAAAACGATAATACAATATACCGGGTGCCGGACGAAATACCGAAGGCCGAAATCCCGAATGGCTGAAATCCCGAAAGCCTAAATTCCTAAAGCCGAAATTTCGAAGGCCGAAATCCCGAATGCTGAAATCCCGAATGGCCGAAATCCCGAAAGGCCGAAATCCCGAAAGCCGAAATCCCGAAGGCCGAAATCCCGAAAGCCTAAATCCCGAAAGCCGAAATCCCGAAAGCCGAAATCCCAAAGGCCGAAATCCCGAATGGCCGAAATCCCGAAAGGCCGAAATCCCAGAAGCCGAAATCCTGAATGCTGAAATCCCGAATGGCCGAAATCCCGAAAGCCTAAATTCCTAAAGCCAAAATCCCGAAGGCCGATATCCCAAATGCCGAAATCCCGAATGCTGAAATCCCGAACGGTCAAAATTCTGAATGGCCGGAATCCCGAAGGCCGAAATCCCGAAAAATAAAAAAATACAAACAGTAATAATTGCCCAATCTTAACACTTATCTTGAATTGCGCAAATTTTTCACGAGAGACAAAAACCATTTTTTTGTAGAACAATCAATGGGTAAACGTAATTTAAATTATTATTATTGCATTTTCAATCAATCCCTGATTCGGTCTTGGTTTTATTGAAGAACTCAGAACAATTTTTGGTGGGTTATAAAAAAAAAAATTAAAACCTCAATAAAAAAAAATTGACCACTAATATCGCCTGGCAACATCGACTTTATATATTATTTTTGTGACCCCTAAAACCTATTCTAATTGTCAGAATGCGTTCCGCATATTATGTATACGAAAAGTCTATGGGATCCTGGACTATAATATGGCTAAATATCTTTACGATGCAGCAGCTAATGATAGCTAGCCTGACACTCAATAATAAAAATTAATACTAGGTATAAATCCCCACAGTACCTATTCATGAATACAGTGCGGTAGGTAATGGATATGTTTGTTTTTATCAATGACTATGATAAAATTTCATAAGAAGTATGATAGAATGATAGTATCATCATAAGATTCATAAGAATCATAAGTATTCATGAATAAAGTGTGGTAATGGATATTATAATTGTTTTTATCAATGTCAATCATAAAATATCGTATCACGTCATTATTGTTAGTTTATGTTTAACTGTCAAACATCATTCTATTTTTAGTAAATTCAATTTTAGTAAAGAGAATTTAGTAATACATACTTTCAATAATTAGAAGGTAGCATGTTTTCTGATTTTCTCATTTGTAAAAAAAGTAGGTAGGTATTTATTCCTATACAAATATTATATTCATATACTTAATGAAAGCATTTTTTAAAGAAAAATTTTATCACGTAAAATAAAATCAAATAAATTGATACAAATAAGAATACACCCATGTTGGTTAAAACTTCAAGATAACTTGCCTGTCATTTTTTCGTAATCGACTTTTTCATCTTTCCGGATTCCTCTGGGGTTTTCTAGCTTTACCAACAGGTGCTAGTAGAATTGTTGAACACACTGAACCACTCATAGTCTTAAAAATCTCAAAAATGTAATAAGAATTCGATGAAAACACGGAGAAAATTACTGTCAAACAATCCTGAAGGTTAGACTGAAGGCAGTGACCTTTCCTTCTGCGGTCTTAATTGAACAAAAAATCAAAATGGCGGTTTTTATCTCAGATGTCATTGGTTGTATGGATATGAGTCTATTTTGAAACTAAACCATTAAGGATTTGAGCACGATTTGATACTGAACATGATTTTCAACATGAATTATCTCTGTATTTAAAGCAGTTACGCAAGGGAATGAATATTTATTCTATAGGTATTGCCATATAGAACAGTTTGGCATCAAAATTTTAAAAAAGTCGAAAATGGTCGTTAGGTATCTTTTGATAATAAGGTGCTCATGTGTGTCCCTCATAGCTATCTCAGAAATAGAGAGCATCAGTTGTTCATTATCCCAAGGTGCAGAACCAATCTGCCACTGGTGATGCTAATTGGGAGGACGATAACTTTACTATGTTGAACCAAATTGCCTCGGGTGTTGATATATTCCACTAGCATGAGGTTGAGTTTTGCTGGGCGCTATTTAATAAATTCTTAAAATAGGGTCTCTCGGTCAACTCGGTGTACTTCTTTGAACTTGTTTTTTTTTTATGTATAATTGTATTTTCACTGCTTTTGTGTGTTTATATTATACTAGCCGTATCACCTGGCGCTGCCCAGGGTTGGAATAGTTTAATATTTGAAAATATAAATTCTAAATTTAATACGTAGAGTGCAAAGGATTGAATTTAAAAAAGTAAAAAAATATAATATTAGAGATTTTTATTTTTAACATAATATAGTATATTTTTGTACATAATATGTATTGCATTTAAATACCTTAAAAAGTAGTACATATTCAATTTATTATTTTAAGGCTTTTTTCTATATCCATAATATCATAATATAAATCCATAATATAAATATCCAATCCATCATTCCAGGGCTTTTCGATATACAATATTTGTGGCTTTTCCATTTGGTGCCAAAATATGTAGATTTTTACTACTCCCCACTCTTGATGCCGCTACATACAATTGTCCGTAAGTGAAGCATCTTATGTGGCAGCACTGCGTCACCGGCGCCGCGCTGGCTCGGTTGGCACCCTGGCGATTAGCGATTCTAATAATACAATTATTTGCATCTAACTTTGCCATTTGACCTACGATCGAGCTGAAATAAACACCAGTATTTTTTAAATGTAAGCATTCGAGCGACATTTTCAATAAAAAAATGGGTGTTGCAACATTAACTTCCGCGTTTCAAGGCCTTTTTCCGCAAAAATCGTAAAACTGTTCCCGGGGTGCAACGGGTTAAATCTGAAATTAGAGACTCTGACCATGCACTCCGGCTCGTCGGGCTCCATCTACTCTCCAAATATTATAGAAATCCGACTAATTTTCGGTGAGTAAAGCACACCGTCGCCCGCGCCGCGTTTATCGATTCTAATAACACAATTATTTGCATCTAGCTTTGCCGTTTGACCTACGATCTAGCTGAAATAAACGCCAATATTTTTTAAATATACACATTCTAGCTATATTAAAAAAAAAATGGGGCTTGCAGCATTAAATTCCGCGTTTCAAGGCCCTGTATGCGGCGGCATTTTCAGCAAAAACCGTAAAACTGTCCCCGGGGTGCAACGGGTTAAATTTGAAACTCAAGACCCCCATCACGTACTCCGGCTTGTCGGCTTCCGTCCACTGTCCAAATTTTGTCGAAATCTGACGGCGCATATGCGAAACCGACACGACGGTACAAACAAAATATATTTTCGAAATTATAGTATAGATTCTCTTTTTATATTTTAATTTTTATCGCTTTAATTACTTTTTTTCTTGTTTATAATAATATTTAATGTCATGTTGTGAACCATCTTAAACTTATAATTTGTTATGTCCACAATATGTTAAAAACAAATTGAATTGAAATTGCCACGGGGAAGGGAAAAAAGAATAAAAATACTCCTAATATCATGAGATTATAAAGAATCGAGTATATGTCACAAATATAGGTTCCAAATGAATATAACTTGTTTCAGGCAATTGTTTCAGGATACGACAATAATTTTATACTAACCGCTCAAACTGACGAAAATACTCAACGAAAAATTTATATGTATGACCACCCACTGATATAATAATATAATGTTAATTAAAACAAATAAATTTTTGTCATTTCCCGCTGCGTAATTTAAACAATCACGCCGCGGAGGCTTTGCGAAAGATACATTGATATCCCATTGTGCGGAAAACATAACTTATACGTGTAAAAGGTATACGAAACCATTGTTATATGCATAATACGACATACTAAGAGCGTGATGCAGAGTCAATAGATAGCTCGCATTTGTTGAACGTATTATATTCTATATTTAAACGTGATTCAAATTTATTAAGGTTCGTTTGTTTTTTCTATTAAAAATAGTAGGTAGCATATTTTAAACAGTCACATTCTCTAGTTTCAAAAGATTATAATATTTATTCAACAAATTATGAAAAATGTCGCAATACATAATATTATACGTTTTTAGGTACATGAAGGTGGTGGTGATGGAAGATCAATGTTGCTTGGTTGTTGAGGTGAGAGTTTATTGGTTGGTACAAGAATACACTGAATAATAAGGATGATGACATGAGATTCTAATCGCGAGGTAATGATGTATTGATGAGATCGATAATATGATCTAGAGATTAATTTTATTATAAGAATGCACTGAAAGGCTAGATTCGACTGGAATAACGGATGTATTATGTCGAGTGAAGAACTCGTGACAATAGCAGCACCTACGTCTCGTGACGGACTCGATGAGTTGAGTGTAGATTGATAGATTTTTCTTCTTATTTATATTAATACAGTACATATGAGTACCTTGGTATCAAAGTGGGACATAAGCCATTTACAAAATTTTACAGGAGACTGACAAACATGTGTGAAAAGTGACTGTTTTTCATATAACATACCAACTTTAAACTCAAAAATCTCTATGAAAACTATCGTTTTTTATACTTTTAGTGGATTTTTTGAAAAGTGCATCACTTGCACTACCATAATCAATTAAAACATGAATTTAGCGGGAGGTGGCGTATGTCCCACTTTGATACCAAGGTACTCATATATTACTATAGATATTGTCGTAATTCTCACTCCAGGTAGTAAATAAACACTACAGGTCTTGTTATGATTGAGGAAATGCTGGCAGTTATTATTGTTATAATGTTTTGTTTTAATAACAAAACTAACAAATTAAAGTATGTCATTCATTAAATGCTAAGTGAAATAATGATTACATACACTTTACATTATAATATTAATTCTATTATCAGTTATTTTATAGAATAAATGCACGCTATCAAGGCACCCTGGAATATATTATTGTTTAATGACAATACTATTTTAAAAGCTAACATTAGAATTTGTGGAACGTTATTATTAACTAATATTGTTATCTATTGATTCATATTTTGCGTTTGCAGGTACGAATAAATTATATAGGTACTTACAGCTGCCACTCACCCACCCACTGCCTTTTAGATATTCCATAAATGTATTGCTGTAGAGAAAGATATATTTAATGATATAAAGGACAACTCAGATGCCGTTATTCATTGCCAAAGTAAGACCTAGGTTAGAATTCTCATAATCCAGAATTAAGACCAGGTCCCGAATATTTAAAAAAAAAAATATGTCAAGAAGTATCTTATTAGTATTTGGTTGCACTTTTTATAGTGGACTGTAATTGTGTTTGATGTAATAATTATTGGTGGTGGTTATGTTAGAATGATAGATACTGACCTTTTATGCTATTGATGATCTTTCTCCATGATCTGGTTACGGTATCACTCACACAGTATTGTTTGTTGAGTTGTTTGGTGCGCGGCACTTGATGTTCAGAAATAGTTTGGGTTGTAAGTGTGTATGAGTGCACGGTTGATGAATGACATGATAAATGGGGAGACCCTTGTTGCCGATAACACGGACACAGGTGGTTTGATTAACAGAGTTTGCACGACTTGGATAGAATTATGGTTTCTACGATGGTTGCACTGGATACGCTCGTGGTATGCACTTAACTTTTTGATAAGTCTGTATAATTGAATTACTCGTTTAAACGACGGCTTAGCTGTAACATGCCTACACGCTCTGAATGTCTTATAAACTGCCTATTATTCAATCACGGTCGACAGATGACCCGTAACTGCTGGTCGCCTGGACTTGCGACAATAACTAGTGATTTAAGGTAGGAGGGATGAAAGTGACCATAATTGGCCTAACCAGTAATTTTTAAGATTACTAATTTAATTTTAGACGTATTATACGACCCTAGAAATAACGGCCCTCACGGTGGGTTCAAATATTTATTAGGTATACTAAAATACTTATCAGGTATACTAAATAGGTATACTAAATTTAATACTTTTGACCACAAATATATGCATTTATCGAAAGCGATCCGCAGCTTTTAGAAGTTTTGTAATCTTTTCCCACAAAATCTGTTGATGAAATCTGACATGTTAGCTAGATGTAATAAAAACGAAATGCTCGGATTGCATAATATATCATGTATTAAAGTTAATTGCTCCTATGTTAATTTAATATGATTACGTCCGTGTTATTGAGCAGGATGTAATACCCAGTATGTGTTACTTATCCCTGAGGATAGGCGGAGCTGTGAGGCGCCCCAGTCACGTGACGCGATTCATCACGTGCTCATCTGCATTCGGTGGGCGGATGAGTCTCGGGGGGTTTTACCACCCCTGCCCACTTAAAATCTCCCCTAAGGTCCCAATTAATGCGATCCCCGCCACCTACGGTGACCATTCCGGCGCAGCTTTTTCGTTCTGAAAGGGTTGTAAGCTGAAAAAGTCTTAAATGACACCTCCGTTAAAGAGTCATTTTGTAATTATTTTGCTGAAATGGATTTATTTTTCACTGTCATAAAATCATTGTGGTATTTGATGGAAATTATTAAGAAAGGAATATGTTTTATGCTTGATATCTTGATTTATAGTATACATACTTAGAAACCGATACCTTTACTCTCGGTGACTCTATGAAGAGGGGGAAGGACCCACTGGCAGTACCTCTTTGCCGAAGAGATCGGTACCTACATATTGTTAGAGATATTAGGAAGATACTGATTATTGTGAAATTAAAACACAGAAAGTGAGTGTACAACATAATATGTTTATTGAAACATATTATTTAAACTATGGTTTGCAATACCGAATGAAAATATCAATACCGGTTTTACGGTACTAATCAGTAAAAAATATAACTATGCAAATCTCTTTAAAACATTATTTTATAGCAAAAACGTACCTGCCTATATTTATTATGTTGACATTAAAAATATCTATTGATATTGTAGAACTAGCTATTTTTACAAACAACATTGTATATTATATTGATAATTTTAACTAAGGCCTTTAAAAAGGCTGGTTTAGTAAGTGCAAATAAGTGCAGTCTCAGGAAAAGCTTCTTCAATTAAGTGCTTGTACAGTCATCAATAATTTTATTATCGAATGTCACGGATTTTTTCTATTTCGAAATAATATTATGTTAATTTATCGCGACAATTTTATAAATAGGTGTATTTGTTTTATCATTATTTCACCTCTGTTGAGCTCAGTCAATATAAATATTTGCATTTTAGCAGCATATAAATTATACACTCAATTTAATAGGCAATACAGTACAAAGTACTGAAGAAAAAACATTTGATGCATTTTCAAAAAATTAAACGAGTGTGATTTTTTAATAAATACCGAAAATTCCTGTATTTTGGATTTTAAAATCGGTATTTCAGTATTGATAAAATAAATACTATAATACTGGTTTTCAAATACCGGTATTGCAATCTCTAATTTAAACCATATAAAACTTAATAGTTTCAACGGAGAAAAAATATTTACATATTTCTATGACCAGACAATATGATGCAACAGATCACAAGTACAAACTATAAGATAATAATATATGGAAGGGTATTTATCGAAATGTGATGACATGATAATGTGTTCATTTCGTCACCACAATACTACTAGATAACTCTGATTTGGTCATTGTTGGGGAAATGAAATTTAAACTTTACTTGATTAACATAAATTTATTTATTTAAGGCTATAATATTATTATTTAAAATAAAAAATGAATATTGTGCTTGTCTAATTTGGAACAATTAAATAATGTTCATTTGTATGAAACAATATTGTAGATACGAGTACATTATTTTATTTATTTAATGCATTTATAGTTTTAGAGTTATCTAATATTTTAAAACACAAAATTAATACAGTTCGCATTAACTCCCGACTTATCTAGTTTTATCATTTTGTAGAGATATGTGGAATCATATTCCTCCTACCTCAAAAACAGTGAAAATCAAGTTATCTAGTTGTAGTATTGAGGTCACGATATCTATGTAGTAGTATTTTGCAGATAACTAAACACATTAACCGATAAATACATAAATATGTAGTAGTTCACTAAAACTGAATAATATATAATATGACGTGGTATTATAGGTACTGTTCAGATGTAGCACACTGGTGCTTTTGTCTGATTCTAGTGCCTACCTTTTTAATAAGTTGAATTTCATTGATTTATTTTCGTTGAGGTAAGCAAAACATTTGTAGGCATAGGTATAGGTTATATAGAAAAATTTTGGGTTTTATAGAATATTTCCTTCTTAAATATAATGAAAGAAAATGAATGGGGTCAATCAGCTACCAAATCGATCCCACTTATCATTTTTACTTCGGAAATACGCACTTAAAGACTATTTGGTTACCCTAAATTCCAATATTTCTCAAAGTATTCTTTAATATTATTGTAGGTATATAATGGAGTTACGTTTATTGGGTTAATAATGAAGAATGTTATTGTGTAATATAAGCACATGTACCCATATTTGAATTTCAATTCAAATGCATGTAAGTTTTGTAGTATTCCAATTGAGTCGTTTTTTTGCGACCCGGGTTTCATTTTCTTCAGACACTATACGCACTGTCCAATGGTAAATACATACTGACAGTTGATATAATTAATTCTAGTTAATACAATACATTAGTATAATGTTTGATTAGTTCACGGTTGTTTTTTATTGTGATAGATTGAGGAAAGAAGAAAGAAGTACACACGGTGGAAACCCAAAATCTATTACGACAATAAAGTTGGTAAAAAAATGATATTTATGTTAGAAATAACTGTATTCGTTGTCAGTGCATATTAACCATTGGTAAGTGCGTATAATGCCAGAAGATGCTGATAGTCGAAACTCGGGTCGTAAAAACGACTTAATTGGAATAATACAAAACTTAAATCCATTAGAATATGTAAATACCTACATAATTATTATTATGTAATTCTCAATAATTCCATTCTACGTTCACAAGTTTAGTGTATTCTCATCAATCAATGTACTACCCGCAGTCAAGGCGACGTTGTCAACATCAAAGGTTAGCGCCCGTGACTCCACACTTTCGCCGTCATTACCAGAGCTATTACATTCCACTGATACTGGTATTTTTTTTTAAAATTTAATATACCAAACCAGAATTTTATTAAACCAATATCCTTTCCGCTCTGAGACATGATATAGGTATAATACAGAATAAGTCATCTTTCAATAGACACTACTCTTTTAAGGGGGGACATGCTCAGCGTATGTCAAAATGGAGCTTTTGTTCTATTTTCAAAGCATGATCCTGGACATACCTTAAACGTTGGAGATAATCTATTTATATAAATTTGGAGCCTTATTATCCTTTATATTTATTTTAAACATTTGATGACTGCATAAAGTATTTATATTACATAAAATAGTATTCTTTTAAACCTCTCGCTCTAATGTTTTAGAATATAGTCATATTTCAGTACATAAATGTGCAGTGGTATTAAGATTTTTTACATTTATAAATTTTTAACCGCATATCGAAAATATTGATAAACAATAATAAAACACAATATTCTAAGAAAATTATCTGTTAGAAAATATTTATATTATTAGAATGTCAGTAATTTTGGCTATATATGAGTGTCAAATTGAATCGAAAGTGAATTCACTCAATCAAAACTAATGCATAATAATTTCAAATAATAAGCATCAATAAACATTCTAAGAAAAGTTAATAAAAAGGTTTTTACAATGTCAATAATATTCATGCTCAATGAAATTCAAATTTTTGTATTGGGTACACAAAGCAATTTATTCTTCAGTTACAAGGCAGCCGGCATAATAAATATTTTTTTCCAACAATATTACATCTTATACAGTAATAATACCCAATAAAAGTTAAATGATGTATTTTTTAATATAGTAATTAATAGATAAGGAACATGAATTACTGAAATACTAATTAATAATAAATTTAAGAATTAATACCGCGAAAATTGAGTTTTTTTTTTGTAGATTCTTAGAACTTTTGCTTTTTACTGCAAAAATTGTAATTAATTAAAAATATTTCTGGAGATAGAGAGAGAACTAAATTTACTCTCTTTTGTCTCAAACTATTGAGAAAAAAATTCTGAACAGGTTTTAGGAGAAGTAACTTAATTTTCATCATGGTGATAAGAATTTGGTTGGAATGGCTTGATTGTAATTATTATCGACTAGTCTGAGAGATCTCAATAATTACAATTCTGCCGTTCCATTATTTTCTTCTCTGCAGACTCATAACCAAGGCCCATGAGCTATTTATTATATAGTTTACAATCGCATAGTATCTATTATAGTCCAGTCCGTTTAACCGTGATATCTCAAACTATACTGACATAATGTTATTAAAAAAATAAAAAATATTTGTTTATTGGTTTACAATGAACACCTGAGTAGACAGAATTAATTTTCATATTGTGAATAAATCACTATACTTATAATTGAGTGGTTCACTAGCATAGTGAACCAAGTCCATTATGGTTATTTTTAAGTAAGCTAGCTTCAAACATAATATTTGAGTATTTCTAATTCTTTAAGGGCATGATTGCAATTCTGAAGTGTTTTTTTAAGTCATTTTAAGTTATTATGTAAGGAAAATCATACCCTTACAGAATAAGAAATACTCAAATATTATGTTTGAACCTATGTTACTCAAAAATAACCAGAATGGACTTGGTTCCCTATGCTTGTCAACAACTCAATTATTGTTATTTATTTTAAAAAAATGAGTAGGTTGGAAGCAAAAGGGCTTTTCTCAATCACCTACACATTGAGATATGCGTATAAAAATATTGTGTCCTGAGAGGTTTTTAGGTGCATTATAACTTATATTACTTATATTAATGTGTAATATGCCTACTGACCTACTTTTACAATGAATCAAATCTAAAATACGTTTATTATATAGTTTAATTTTTATATTTCAGACTGTGACTATTATGCATTTCAAAAATAATCGAGAAAAGCCCCTTTGCTGTTAGCGTACTCAATTATACGACCCCTTAGAACAGAAAAAGTCTTACTATTTTTTTGACATTTTACAGGAAAGCACTTTTAAACTTTTTTGTATATAATTTGAAAACTGTAAATATATTATGTACGAATATTAATTTAAATATACGATAATGCATTAGTTAAAAGTATTGTTTATGTGAAAAAACATTAAAAAGTATATTCTGTTACATATTTCGTCAGATAACGTCAGATAAGTTAATTATGTTCCAAAATGTTTTAAAGATTGAAGTTAAGCTTAGGATGATCTAAGGTTTAGAGTCTAAGCTGATAAGTACTCTTTTTTAGGTTAATAATTCAGATACGCTTGTTCTAACTCCATATAGAGAATTAAAAAAGGAATTTTTGGTATAATAAAAATATTTTTACATACAATCAGTTAGGCTTGTTCTGTTGTAAGGGGGCGTAATATCCTTTCATTAAAATTAACTGTTGATAAAATTAACGTGATGATAAAGATGATGTATAATGAAAACTATTACAAATGCTAATGGCCTTGATATGGAATGGGTGTACATACAAAAAAGGTTGCCGAACCTCTGGTCGGAGGGTAATTCTGGCCGGATCTCGATTTTTGAATGTTAATCGAATCGGTTGCCCTCTCGTTCAATCCCAAATCGTTTTAAACGCCTATTAATTATACTGAATTTGCATATTTTTCACGGAAAAGATTCGTCCATTTTTAATTCAGTGCGGTCTACGGTTAATACCACAAAATTGGCAAATCGGAGTTTTTAATGTCTTTTTATCAAATAATTCCTATAGCCAATAATAAGCTACCTCTTAGAATAACAAACAAAAATTGAGACTTCGTCACCCACACTAAACGTATTCTTATTACATAATTAAGAATTTATTTTATTCAATGAATAATTCACTTGATTTAAGAATGTACCATTAGTAAGACACCCTGCAGTTATGTCTCTTGGGCTTCGCGCCATGTACGTTACCACTGTGCTATGAATGCCATGCTTAATTGTGACATACATTAACTATTGGCCTTATTAATACCTGCTCATAAGCGCTCTCTAAATTTAGTTTTGAATTTTAAATTAAAGTATTTTTATTACTTTCAAAATACAAAAATCGATTGCCTACCGTAACTCGATTTAGAATGCGCTTATGAGCAGTGGTATTAATAAGGCCAATAGTTAATTTGTCGCAATTAAGCATGGCATTCATAGCATAGTGGTAACGTACAGGGCGCGAAATCCAAGAGACGTAGGTTCGATTCTTGTCGGGTGTCTTACTTTTTTCGAAAAAGATTTTTTATATAGGCCATATTTTCTGATGAGTAAAACACTCAAAATTATGTGTATTTTATATATTTATATATTATATATAAATAAAGAACTATAACTAAAGTTTTAAATAAAATAACACATGATTTTAGAGTCAAATATCGGGTACCTTAATAAAACCTTTCATAATATAAAAACAGACCTTTGACTTTTGGATCTCGTATGTTTTTATTTTATTTTGATAGCCCTTTGGACTTTTTATTAAATGGTGTTGCGATGACACATTTTTAGTTTGTATCATGTTTTGTTTTTAGCTCTTAATAAGTGTTTTATTTAATTCAGATATCTATTCAATATTGTAATGTGAAAGCTTATCAATATTAATAATATTTATATAATATTTAAATAAAGTTTTTTAATCAATTTAAATACATTGAGTGGAATATTTGATTCAAATTATGAATAAACTATTTCTTTCATGTCACATTAATATAACAATTCTACCTATGAAGGTATATAATTCTAAAAATACGTTTATTTTATTATGGCATAATAAAATAAATGTATTTTTTAGAATGATATACATAGGTAGAATTTTTATTATTTTATAATAAAAAAAAATACAACAACTAAAACCATAATGTTTAAAATATATCGTGTGTAGCGTCTCGGACACTATCATTAAATACAATCACAATGGTACGATCTCATTTTATTAAGCATTTCACTACGAGGGGGGTTCTGTAGACCCCCGGTTTCAGTCAGTCAGTGGCAGGCGTTGAGACGAGACTCACACTTGATATGTATACGTCATGTTTAAATTATTAACTTAAAAAAAGTTATTTTTATTTACCTGTATCTATATTAGCATAGTATTCATTACAGTAATATTGGAGGACACTCGGCGCGCTTTGTGTTTATTTAAATTTATGATCTGACCGTTATAAAGTAATAAACTGTATCTGGCTACAAAGCCTTGGTTCATAATGACTGGCTTTCACATTCAAGGTGCATTAAAAAATAACATATTTGATTTTATCCGGGACATAAACCCGAGAACCCACCACATTTTAATTATTGGATACTAAGCCCCGTTTCAGACGGGACACTGGTGTTTCTCTCGATAGAATATAGGAAGCTATTGTATTTGAATAAAGGGGCCTTTGTATAATGTTTATGAACGCCCCAGGGCTAATGAGTCAACGCATAATTTCGTGCTATAAATTAGAACATAAAACTGACTGCGGTAATAAAAACAAGTGTATCGGCGGCTTGAGAATGTAGCGGCCGACGAAAAAGTGTACCAGACATGCGTTGACTCATTAGCTCTTGGGCCTTCATAAACATAATACAAAGGCACTTTTATTCGAATACAAAGGCATGCTTATTATATACGAGCGCGACACCGGTGTCCCGTCTGAAACGGCCCTAATTTACTTAATCACTCGTTCACAGCGGTCGGATTCTTTAAATATATCAAGTATAATAATACCCACTGAAATAGTTTGTTAGTTAGTGAGAATTTTACATGTTTTTTTTTTCAATATTAACTTACCAAGTAAAAGCTTCAACAACGAAAGCTATCAATTGTGACGGAAATACTCCACACATACTGTTATTATTTTGATATCAGAATGCACGTCCGGCCAGAAATTAATAATTGGCCAAGCTTCTAGCACTGTTCAGTTCAGCTAACTGTCTGAATCACGTGGTTAGATGATGCGCCAAAATAAATATTTGATGTCTGAACCAAGGAACAAAAGTGCAGTTAGTTCTGTCGGAGAAATTATTGGATTTTTCAATACGGAAAGCCTTCGCTCTGTTGGAAAAGTGCCAAGTCTGCGATCTATCGCGTGGTTACTACTATTATTGCAAGGTAGTTTTAAAGGAAGTGAAAAACTGAAAAGAACAATCTCCCCTACGAAATTAGTCTTATAGAAAACTACCCTTGTTATTAAATAATAAAAATAAAATCTATTAGCTATAATATAATAACTGACGTATGTATATATCACATAATAATATTATGACGGTAGTAATTGATTTTGTTCGCCACTTTCATAATCTTCAAAAAAGGAATAGTAAATATATGGGAACTATTATGCATGGAAATCCATTACTTTTACAAAAGTTTTTTTTTACATAATATTCATAAAGTTATTTAGTTGTTTTTGTGACATAGTTGTATCTTTATTAGCCTAGAATGCTAGTAATTTGTAGGTAGTATGGCTCATAGCTGATGATTCAAATGCACAATGTAAGTAATAATAAGTATCACCCGGCGATTTTGGTGTTGATATTTTTTAAATTTCAATTACAGATGATTTACGCGGTTTGCCGGTTGACATAAAATCGAAACAATCCTCATTGACACTTTTTTTAACACTAAAACATATCATGATATCATGAGGATCAATAGCAGTATAGTTGTATTATAGTAGCAACAGTAAAACAACTTTTTAAAAATCCAATCTTTGAGAATATTGCATACTTTGTAGAATAAAATTGTAACCTTACCGGGTATTGAACCCAGCGTTAATATACCGATGCCTGACACATTATACTGTGAGAGAAAAGAGTATAAGTTCTTACTGTGTCTTAGATTAGATGTGATAGTCAATTATAACTAATAATATCAAGTATTAATAAACTAATAATATACTAGTAACGTATAAAATAATTAAAAAAAAAATCATAAATTGATGACAATTTTGTTGTTGTTTTTTTTTTAAATTATAAGTATGATTTATATTGTGTTGTCACCTTCGAAAGGAGGGGGAGGGGCGTAGGTGACGCTGGACCCCCCCCCCCCTGATGAAGTAAGGTTACGGTTATCGTCTGCTGGCTTCTTCTTTCGGGTACATGCTTGTTGATTGACAACGCGGAATTACGGGCGAAAACAGGGCGTTTTATTTGATGAAATACATTTACAGTTACAGTACAGCGTATAAAATAGTTAACAAAAAATATTTATAATATAAATAAATTCGCGGAGACAAAAACCAAATTCCTCAACCTTTATGGGGAGCAGGTCAACTCCAGGCCAGAATAAAATAATACCTACAAATTCTGTCACTGAAAAATCGACAAAAAGACAGCCTTCACACTCTATGTACCTGGCTTGTAGGTATCTTGGGTCTCATATTTCTGAGAGTTTCTGCTCACAGAAACAGACAACCAGACTTTTTCTAGCCAGGCACATGCTTTGAAAGGGGCTGTGTATTTCTTGGGATTATTATTACTGCTATTCTTTGTTAGGTAAGTACATATTTTGAAATATCAGAACTACAAAATGAACACAGACCAAGGCCTGAACAAAAACGATGCATAAGTGCGAGTGAGAAAGTATTCGGCACCCTTATAATCTTTGCGACACGCGGTAGAGTTAGATAAAAGGTTTTCAGATGTGAAAGATGGTTTGCTATGGTGTAGCCGCCAAATCTTACCTTATTGCTTAACTAAGCGTCGATAACCGTGTTGCTAAAATTGCTATTTTTTGTGTTAAACATAAAGTCAGTGGTAAATATTTCGTTCGTGATAATTTATTTGTATATTATTATAAATTTTAATATCAAGTGACCGTGTTTCTTTAAAATAACTTAAATTATGGATATTTTATGTAATGGTTGCATTTCGACCGCTTAAAAATACTATATAACGTAAAAAATATAAAAATATATTTTAATTCTGAGCGTCTAGTGCGAGCACTTTGGGCGAGCACTAGCAAAATGGTTTATGGTCTCGAACATTTGAATACGAATGCGTTTGCTCGCCCACAAACCAAACGCACGGCACGCAGCTTCATTTAGCAATGCAATGGGTGGCGTCTAGATGTATCTATAGTCTAAGACACAGACATATTCTTATAAATAAAATCTTAAAAAATATACATAATTTTAAACTAAATACATTGGACATTGAATGGCTTGGAATGAATGAGTTTATAGGTATTTAAGCATTATTATACAATGACTTTAATATAAGTAGGTAAGTGCTTTTATGGATGTTATTTTTAATAAAGCTTTAGTTAGGGCAATGATTTTTAATGCTAGGCACGATTTTAATAGCAAGGCTTCTAGAATTATTGTAGGTATAAAAAAAAATGTAGAATTTTATTTATATTAAGGGCTAAAATGATTCTATTAAATTTTGTTGAAGTTGCAAAAGGATGACTATACATTTTTATATATCTAAGCTTACGGGCTAGAAATTTCTGTCTCGCAGTCGATCTGATCATGTCTGCATGAATCCGCCCAATGATGGTTCAGGGATCATGCTCTTGGATCCTCTGAGGATGCCATGGTTTAGGCGGTATCAGTGTGACAACCGTTTTACAGAAAAAAAGTCGTTATATCCATGATTATTAAATATGACTCTCTTGCATTATTATGATTAATCTTTATATCCTTATGTAAAGATCCGCAAAACAGACATGCGTTTGGACTTACAGCATTTAAAAAAAATTATAAAAATATAAGGTCCGGTCATGTTTTCATAATTACACCCAATTATGAAAATAAAGACTACCATTAGGAAGTTAAACCTTTTTTTGTTGAATGCTACCTAGTGAAACACATTACTTTTTTACCCTTAAGATAAATGAAATCGCTTTATTATTGAGAAATTCCAACGCAACAGAAACAAACCCTTTTTAGGCACTTGCGCAACTCTCATTGAACGGAAAGGGTCTCGTTATGCGAAATTAGAAAGGTCCGAAAGTGAATAAGATATCATACAAACCTGCCTCGGGGGTCTTTTATAATTCGGCGGCACTATTTGAACGCCGCCAATTGGACAGCGCCATCTGGACACCAGGAAGGCTGAGTCTCGGTCATCTTTACGCCGCTAAATTTTAATGTAATACTTAAAATAATACACATACGCTACTATGCTAAAACAGCAAATAAACAAGCAAAATCTATAGAAATGACTTTTACTATAGGTAATAATAATATAAAGTAATACATATTTTACAATCATTATAATACAGTGATTGGTATTTTTTTAAAAACAGATTTATTAATACAATCACTGCTGACCAGTTAATTACTTTTTTAATTACCACATTTGAATATCATGTTAATTATATCTAATGGCCAACTACTGCGTTGTTAGCACTAAATGAGTTAACCTAGTATATTTTTGTTTACATCAAACTATATAAAATACAGGTACTTTGTACTAAAATTACGAGTTGGTAGAGCGGTTGCCTATTAATGGGCGTGAGTCGCATGTTAGAAAGCGCGGATGAATTAAACCAAATTAATGTATGTTGTATTTTTTGTCAATGTGCAATAAACGATCCAGTGAAAGGTCTCAAGTAGTAAAGTAGTATGGCAAACAATCATTTCTCATTTAGGAGCATAAATGGTAATTGATCCTTTTTAACCTTATTAAAATATAAAGGTGTTACGCAAACTAACTTTTTTTTTTTTTTTTTATAACACAACATAAATAAATTTGAATGGAATTAAAGATATTCATTTCATTGATTCAAAATATAATAGGTAGGTATAATAAAATAAAATAAAATTCTAGTATGATAATACCAACTAAAAAACCTAAAAGTATATTTTTATACAAATATTAAATTACTTATAATGGAATCGAGTTTAAAGCGTCACAGTTGACTCGTAAATATGTTGTCCTGGCGTCTAAATGGCGTCGTCCAGTTAGCGTCCTTCAGTTGGCGGAGCCGAATTGGCGGCGCCAAGCCATCTTACTCCCTCCCAGGTTGGCCCGCTCAGTTTGGTTTTTGCATAGAAAATACCCTGCCACAAGCTTTCGTAGACCTTCTATTTCCATCTTTCCACATCAAAGTGGTAATAGCGATGGAATTTTTTAGAACCCTTCGGAAAAACGTCTACGTGCCAACGCGAGGTCAAAACACTCGGCAAACTGGAAAAATAGTAATCTCCTTTTTTATAGCTTCGGAGTGGATTTTTGTTTCGGATCGCCTTCGAAAGATTGCTTTGTTGTCAATGTGAATTACTTATAACATGCATGACTGTTTTGGTGTGATTCATGAATATAATATAATATTATAATATTACGAATTAATAATTACTTTGATTAAAATCAGGTATAATTGAAGTAAACATTATAAAAAAAAATAATGTATATGGGTCAAACAAGAAAAATCTATTTTTATTTGCCTTTACGGAAACATTAAAAAAATGCAAATAAATAAATCGTATTTATGTAAATGTATAATAAAAAGTATTATGAAGACATTTTGGACATATACAAAGATACTAAAGGTTCAAATATATTATGATTACGTTATGTGCTGTCACGTGCTGTCATAGTAAGCTGCCGATACAGTAAAACATGTGTAATATCGTTTGTCTTGGTATTTAAAATGTTATCAGACTAGTGCTCTTATCCCGTAGCACATTTTGAACCTTTAAACAAATATTGTGAATTAGCAAAATCTGCCGAAATCACTAGAACAACAATGAGGTCACATCACGCATACCGCGCTGCATCGACATCCGCATAACTCATAAAAACTTTTTTTTATCATTTTCGCGTGTTTTTTTTTTGTTTTTAGCGGCTGGCACTATGTAATTTTAACGTACGTACATGTAGAAAGTGTTAATGAATAGTAATTCAAAATACTAATACATTACAGTTAGCACTCTCCATCATTGACTTTATAAAGATAGTGATCGTTCAAAATATTCAGCGAAATGACAAAACAATATAACAATAATTTGTCTCCGTGATAGCATGTGACAGTACGCGATGTGCATCATAATGTATTTGAACTTTTAATAGCCTCAAATAATATTAAAGATAGGAAGGACACACTTCGAAGAAGAAACAATTTATTGCTGGTTCAATATAAATAGTACAGTGGCACTCCTCGTAGTCTAAATTGTATTGAATTGACTTTTCATACCGGGGTTCCAAGTTCTATTCTCGGCGAGGTTACAATAATATATTTATGATTTTCTCAACACTGGGTGATTCTGTGGTTCTATCAATATACATATTATATCATTGTAATTCGTCCTTCCCGCCTATTAATTGTAGACTATAATATAAATAACTTACTAACAATTTGGTCGATGTTGATACATATATTTAGTAACACTGAGAGGTTTATATAGCAGGATAAGTTTTGACTTTAATTAAAACCACACGAATTCCGGGCAATTGACTTTTAGGCCTATATCCCAAATATGGGTGAAAAATTATGTAATATTATTGTCAATGTGTCACGAACACTTCGTTATTATTAGGGATAACATAGTGTTTTAGCATATTTGTATGTACTTGTTAATATTAAATTGGGTCTTTAAATTATACAATTTTATTAAAATAAAGCTGGTAAGTATGCAATATTTGGTGTGAAAAAATGGGCGAATTACTTTAAAAATAGATATTTTATGCGCGTAGCTAAATTACAAAAATATATACATATCATATACCTACATATGCGTTAAATAATACATTATAATATTACTAGTGGGCTCTACCCATTAACAAAACAAAAACAAAAAAGGTGCTTTTAATAAAAATGTATGGAGACCCCATATTTGGAGTACTGGACTGCTACATGTTCTTTTATAGAATATTTATATTTATTGGAGCCGGTATGGAATATTTTGATACGTTTTATCGCCTGCCATTTTAAAATACTATGAATCGTTATAATTATTTTAAAATACTTGCATGGTTTATATTTATATTATAAGCTATTTATATGTTATAAGTGCCTTATAAAAACATGCACTTGTTGCTTTGAACAAGTTTACGAATAAAAATGTAATTTTAAAGTAGGTACACATTGTATGCAACGAGCTTTTACAGTCAACTGCATTTTAATGTCAAAGACTATTAGGCAAGCAATGAAAACAATATAAAGGACTTATATTATATGATATTATATGCATCTAACTGCAGTTGTAAAGGTTAATTGTTGAAGAAAAGTCACCGAGGTACCCGCTTTGTAGAGTAAAATTCTCTGAGAGCACGCTATATCCGGTTTTAAAGAAAATTGGTTCACCTAACACATCGGAAACAACAAGCGGAAAATTTTAAAAATGTTTTGATATTATGGTTACAGACTTAAAATAGTTCTGACAGAATAAATTATTGTATAAACTTAAGACAAGAAAATCTGTTAAATATAATTGGCTTATTAAGTTGTGATTATAATAAGATGCACGTCGCGTACTATTACGTGATGTCACAGTAAGCTGTCGCTACGGGACAAAAGTCAGTGTGTACGTATGTACGCGCGTTAGAAGTTATTCTTCTTTTGCGTAACAAAACAAAAAACTCATCTTTGCCATACAGCGATTATAATCGATTCAGAAGTGCCCATGATGAATTATTAAAAAATCTTATTTTATTGGCGTGTTATTATGATTATATTCATTTCAGTCTCAATGGTATTTTATCGATATAGGCACCGTCAGCAATAATATTATGTATGAGAATAAATAATTTCATTGCAGAATGTACCTACTTTGGAAGAAAAACCTGTGTTTGAAAAATTTAGCAAACCGCTATTTCGACCATCTTTGCTTAAACAGATGACTGTACAACTATATTCGTTAACAATAATAATTTATAACAAATCAAAAGTAAAACATACCTAGCCTATTTGATGGTTTAACTGAAACGTGATATTGGAATTTGTGATGAAACATAATGATTATTATTGTCTTCAATTATTATAAACCGCTAATAAATAAATTGACATGGGATATGCGACAAATATTATCCTAAACTGTAAAAATATGTATTTTTGTGTATGAAGTGTCTAAATATTGTAAATTTACAATATAGGTACCATTGTTCGAATTATTTACCAACTCAACATTCGCAAAATTTATTTATGTATTGATATATAATTTTACTCATAAATAATACTTACATAAATATAGCCTCAAATCCTAATGAATAATCATAATAATAAATTATGTTGCATCGGCGCGCGCAACTTCCGTCACACGTTAAAAATACATTCTGATCTATTTTACCAAATGTGTCAAAAGAAGTATAACTTCAAAAAGTGAGAAGCAACACGTTTATATAACGTTTCTTAGTTGAGTTGATAATAATAAAATCAATTTTATACTGTGCGTTATAAAACTCAAGAAATACGGCTTCATTTTGCCAAAAAAATAGGCACTCTCTTTATATCATTACTCTGAGGTATTATTTTGGAAATATCTTGAAATGATTACGACATTTTATTAAAATACTGGTTCTTTACTAAAGATTTGAAGATTTTATAATAATAATACTATTCAAATTGTATTGTTCTGAATAGGTTAAATTCCGTTACAAATATGGCTGCTCAAGTTAGTGTTTCCGAAGCAGAAAACGACGGCGATTCATTTTATTAATGACACGAGTTTGTTCAAATCTGTATTTACTTTATTTTTGGTTTTCGAAATTATTCGTTTTATGGCGTCCTAACTTATATAATATCAGTTAGTGAGTCTGTTTTTCACCACTTTCTCAATACTTGGATCAAAGTTCTCTCACTACTCTCTGAGCTTTTATTATTTGTAACTTCCACAACACATTTCAAAACTAAATTCTAAGGATGACGTAGATGTTTTTATGTAAAAGCTTCTATATGAACACAGTAAACATTCGATTTGTATAGAATAATTAATGTCTGAATTAGAATAATTACACACAATCTGTATATTTGGCAATGTACCATTTTGAATCCAAACTATTTTCAAAAATATTTATTAATGTTGTTTGGGATCATAAGTTTTTAAATTTAAAAACCATTGCTTTCAATCATTACTATACTGCTTTAAGTGGCCACTGACATTATAGTTTAGTAAATTTACATTTAAATAAACCCTTTATCTTTGTAATATTTTAACATCATGGCTTTAAAACATAGTTTTAGTAAATTCTATAATTTTCAAGTAATTTACATAATAATATTGACAGCTGTTATATAGTTGTTCAACATTTTCCTTCGGGACCAGTTGTAGTTGTTCAATTACTAAGTTTAGTTTTTGATATGGATACAAAATTGATTAATAAACACAAAACTGTTTTTATGGTTGTTTATTGTTTAATTTTTTTTTAATATTACATAATAGTATAGCTTTAGTATTTTGATGGTTTAATGTCTATTACGGACAAACAAGGAACAGTAATTATTTCATCGAGAGATTATTTGTTAACTGCTTGATTGAAAGGTTTGATATTGACTACTCATTATAATCTATAGAATTATATGATAATTTCAAGTAACCAGCACTTCATTATCGACTGAGATCGTTAATTATATTTTCTATCAATAGAATGATGTTACTATAGTTACAGCTATAAATACAAAACAGAACATGAAGTACCGAAGTAAATAAATTAAAAAATAGTATATTTTTTAACATAAATATTTCGATAAATTATATTTTTATACTATACAAATAATTCATCAAAAAAATGTTTGTTTAAATTATTATCAAATGCACTTAAGTTAAGGTTAAAATTTAGATAGATCCTAACGTCGGCTAGGAACCAATGTGGAATGCCAATATCGACGTACATTGATAAACGCTTTAGATATTATATGTATCTAATTTCGTTATGCTAATATAAAATGCACGTGGATCAATTGGTAATGCATATTGGTTGGTATCGAATGGATATGATTGGGTTTGAGTTCTATATGATTAGAGTATTAGCGTAATTGACCTATTTGTAAAATATATTTTTGTTTAGATTTTTAATTTCAGCGAGGCCTTGACAACGACCTGTTTTCCAATAGATAAACAATTCTTCGTTCATCCCTTATTGTTATGAACTATTTTGATTTTATCAAACAATGCCTGGCATATTATGATGTTGGTCTAGGGCTCGAAATGGACTGGAACGCACCGGAGCGCCGTTCTGGCAGTTCTGGAAAACTCCAAAATTATCGCTCCGTCTCGTAGACACATTAATTTGACCGCCTGAGCTAGATATGTCTGATTTAAAATACATATACAATTAAATAACAACGTTAATATTTTCATAAAATTATCGAGTGTTCCTGTTCGTAAAATTTTCCATTCCGAGCGCAGAGTTGGTCTGAATATAAATAAAATCGGAAATGATTAAGTGTGCGATATTGGAGGAGGCTAAAACTGGACAAGGCTGTAGTACCGGGAAGAAGAAACTAAATATAAAATGAAACTAAGCATCTTCATGGTTTATTTTCTTGGATATATTCTACGAAATTCCCGGTATTATATTCTTAGATTTCAATGTATTTTTAGAAACAGTTTTCTCAGGACGAGATTAATAAACAGCAACATTATGCTGTTATTTTACCCTCTTTTTCTGTTTATAATAATATTATAAATAGGTATATATGGATTTTTAAAAGTTGAACGCTAGATAAATGAGTTTCAATACACTCGAAAACAAACAGTTATGTATGATGCATTCTGTGACTTTTCTCTTATAGATTTGGAACTAAAATTTTTAACTCAAGTGCAAATAAAATAAAAATGCAAAAATTTGCGCTGGATCGGCTAACGACCGGCAATATAATATGCAACGCATAAGGGAAAGAGAATGTTTGAAATGTCACGGAGGATTTTTAGACTAATATAATTGATATATTGTAATTTGATTATAATTCGTGGAGTTACTGCCAAAAGTTTATAATTCTCAAAAACATAAATTATTATGGCGTTATGACCATTTAAAGTTTGATGTCTTCCATACAATCAGTTTTAGCCAAAATTAATCGAATTTAAGTATTTTGACAGATCAGAGTGTATTATTCTATCATTTAATTATGTTAAATAGCCGAAATTATAACATAGTAATTAATTATACATAAAATGTTATTTATCAAGGAAGGGTCATACTTACCAACTTTTGGCAGATAATATTTTAAACATTTTGTGCATTTCCATTGAAATCGAAGAAGAAAATCTACGAAGTCTGATCCACTATAATAATGATGATACTTCAGTTATACTTTCCAAAGCAAAATAGGTACCTTGAAAAATAGTATGTATTATATAAAAAAACACTTTATTAGTGTAGTTACAAACTTTAGGCATCAAATTTTGTAAATTACAATGCTAATCTTTAAAATAAAATAATGTCATAAAAAACGTAATGGTTTTACAAACCTTTTGCTGTACAGATTGATATTCTTTTAGGGTTCTACAATTATTGAACCTAAAGATCTAGGAAAGTGTCAACTTATAAACTTTTACCAGATTGTCATATTGAATAATTAACAGTTCAAACTTTTAACAAAAATGACTACTAAGCATAGATATTTACGTGAATGAACATAATTTATAATTAACTTGAAATACCTAAAATGTCAACATACCAACTTTTGGCAGCAACCCCACGATATTATTATATTTGTCATGGTATCCGTTCATCTTTATTATACCGTTCTATATTTGCGTCTGCGCTATACCGAAAAATAATTCATAAAATTCCTGATTAAACTTGCTTCTACAGCTGGCCGTTTAGCAAAAACCCTCCCATGGGATTGAAATAAATTGCGTAAAAATCGTTATTTTCTCTATAAAAATGCAATAAAGAAAGAGAAATGGATATTAAAAATTTATCTGGCTATATATTGATTTTTTGCGATATTTAATAATAAACAAGAGCTGTTATTTCGTTATCACTCTCGTGTTTTATAAACATATATTATATTGCATCGCTTCCGTGAAAAATGTTTATTTTTTAAGTACAGCTGGGTATTTATAATTTTGGTTGAATAGTTTTAAAGTACCCATTATCGGTGGCGGAGGGTGGAGGTAGGCTGATAAATTCCGCCATAAATAATGCACACTAAACTTTGTCAGTCAAACGTATTTGTTTTCATTAAACTATGACTGCCAGTGTGTAGATAGTATTTGTATTTTTTTTAATTCAACTAATCCTTGCCCAATCTAAGCTATAGTAAATAATAGTAAAAAATATTCGTTTATCTATAAAATATCTAAAACTATACATAATTTAAGATATATTTCATATAGAAGAATATTTTATAGATTGTGGTTTGGTTAGGCTAGGCTTAATGGATGAGGTATGATTGGTATAAATGTATTATTAATATCGAATCTCCCATAGCATACCTAAATTTTTTTGGTTTATTTTCGGCAGGGCTTAATTTCTTATTTATTTATTTCATTAAGGGTTAAAAATAGTATCATAAAGTTCGGTGGATACACATGGCAGCGAATAACTAAGGACCGAGAAGTGTAGAGGGGATGCCTTCATCCAGCATTGGATTGACCCCAGCTGATGATGATGACGATTATACTGCTCTTCTAAGGAAGAAGGCAGTAACTGACTCTCACACACTTTCGAGATAAATGACATAATGTGTTTTTTTTTAAACTTATATACAGTGAATTAATAAAAAGCGGTGATAGTTTTTATAAGTATGATGTCAAAATACAAATAAAGTAATAATAAACAAGCAGTAACTGCAATAAATAGGTGCAGTTACTGGCTTTTTGCTAAGAAATTTGTATTATTTCAGCAGATGTCCATTTTTTCACTAAGAATTTTAACGGTATTTTAGTGATAATACTGATTTTAAAGTGAACAGAATATATCGCACCCCCAGTAAGATACTGTCGTAAGTCTGAAATGGGCGTTTTCGAGTTATGGATTTGGTTGGATTCGTATTTTTTTTTTGCTATTTTAATAAAATACTGTCGTATCTCAAACTAAAATAGTGTCAGAGGGAAAGCATTTAATACAGTACATTACTTTCCGAAAACTGTTAAATAGATAATAAAATAGTGTCGTAACTATGTTACGACAGTATTTTACAAGAAGCTTTCTAAAAAACTAAAACAATACTTTTCAAAAAAATACTGTTGTAACTCTGTTACTACAGGAAAATCTTAAGATACAGCGTAATTTTCTCACTAATTGCATGGATATTATTGTTCCAAAGTATTCAAACAAAAAAAACTGGAAGCAGCAGAGGCAACAATTTTCGTTATCAACAATTAAATGGAAGTAAAATACAAGAAGTATGCAAAAAATACTTTATCGACACATTTAGGGTGAGTGAAAGGTACTGCTCCACTGCGTGGAAAACAAGAGATCTCCTTTCCGGAACGCCAATTCCAGAACAAAGAGATCACCATGGCAATTACAAAAAAATTGGTGATGATTAAAAAAATTATATAAGAGCTCACATTAAGTCTTTCCCAGTGATCGAGTAACATTATTTGCGTGCACAGACGTCTAAATTGTATTTAGATGGTAAATTAACAATTGCTGAAATGTATCGGTTATACAAAAAACAACAAGCTGACAGCAATATGCCATTTGGAAAAGAACACTTTTATACGCATCCATATTTAATGACGAATTTAATATTGGCTTCTTTAATCCTAAAAAAGATTTGTGCGTTGAATGCAACCTACACAATAATTCTTCACCAGATGAAAAAAAACAACTTCAAGAAAAATATGAGATACATCAACCTGGAAAAAAAAGGCAAGGGATGAAAAGACCAAAGACGTAGCAGAGTCCCAAACTAATGGCCAAAATAGTGTCATTAATGTAGCTGTATATGATTTGCAGGTTGTTTTACCGCTTCCTTGCGGAAATGTGTCAACTTTCTATTATAAACGAAAGTTTGGCAATGTACAATCTTACAGTCTATAATATCACTGAAAATATTGCAAACTGATACATGTGGGACGAGAGTCAAGCTGCATGAGGGTCCAATGAAATTGGTAGCTGTGTACTCGATTACAATGCATGTGAAAAATATCACCACAATGAGCATTTTATTTTTTACAGTGACAATTGTGCCGGGCAGAATAAAAATAAATACATTGCTGCAATGTATTTATATGCCACCGGGAATTCACAAAAAAATACAACAATCTCTCATAGGTTTTTAGTCACCGGGCATAAACAAAATGAAGGCGATATCGTCCATTCTACAATTGAGCAGCAGAAGACTAGGGCTCTAAAAAGTGGACCAATATTTGTGTCCAGCCAAATGATTACCATTGTACAAACGAGTAAGAAAACAGGACAACCATACATAGTTAAACCCATGACGACAAATAATTTTCTCAACATGAAAAAACTAGCAGATCAAATCGGTAAAAATTACAACACGGATGAAAATGGAGAAAAAGTTTTGTGGCAGAAAATTAAAGTTATAAAAGTAGACAGCGACTATCCATACATTGTTTTTTTTAAAACAAGTTATCATGAAGAATATAGGAAATTGAATGTTCGACAACAGCAAATAGGTAAACCGTTACCAATAGATGGTCTCAATTTATCCAAAGCATATCAAGAGTGGCCAAAAATAACGACAATTAAAAAGAAGGAGTTGCTTTCCTCTGCACCGCTAAACATCATGAATTTTATTATGGTTTTTTTGCTTCTCTTCCAAGTGATGTTTAAAAATTAAAAATCGTATGTAAAAATTTTATTTTCTCATTAAATTAAATAATTAGGTATTTTTTTGTTTTTTTGAACTAATAATTGTATTTTTCTTTTTTTTTCAATAAATCTTTAAAGATTGTACCATAACTTTTTGAAAACCTTCCTTTACAGTGCCTAACAAATTAGTTGAAATTATTAGAGTGATGGTAGGGAAATTTACATAGAAAGTATTGAGTTGATTCAAATTTTACCATAAAATTGTCAAATATCCTAATAAAATACAGTCGTTACTCAGAAATATTCAAATATCTCCGTTAGTATATTATGTTTTAGAGAAAAATGATGAATACAGTTGAAAATAAATCATGTTTTTCCATAAAAATGAGTAATAATTTTTACATTCAGACTTTTCCTGTATTTACAAAGAATATTTGAAACTTCAAATGGCTCTCCTGCAAAATGCCAATTTTTGACTTACTACAGTATCTTACTGGGGGTGCGATATAGCTTTCAAAATTACCTAACGGATGGCATTCATAACTCAATTTCACAAATTTCGCGAGTTACTGCCTTCTTCCTAGGAAGGGCAGTATATGCTACAATGTAAGTTTAAGTGAAAGCAATATTATATTATGATTGTTAGATTGTTAGATTATGATTGCAAGCAAAAAAAACTTCTCCGTTTATAGTTTTATTGAACCATGCAACTAACGTAGAAGGACTAAAGGATAATACTAATGCATTTTTTTGGTGCAAAAAATAATATACCTACGATTACCTATGTTATAATATAATATGTTTATTCATTGATTTTTAACATATTATTGGCATTATCAAATAGGCACCTACCCTTTTTTAAGAAACAAACTAGTGTAATTGCTTATAATATTCCATTTCCAGATTAGGAAAAGTTTTCTGCGAATTACTTGCAAGTTTAAAAAATAATATTATACACTCTTCTACGCGTGCATGATTCAATAATTATTATAAATGGAGTAAAATAGTTTTTTTTGCTTACTTTTATATATTATTCTCCATTTAAACTGTTACGTATCAGTAACTCCCCTCTCTATGATATCTCCCCAATGACAATAAATTACTGTCTTTCGACTTGATTTCGACTATTGTAATGTACCTAATCAATATTATATTATTGATCAATCCCAATTTATCAACTTTATCTAGCTGTGTTATTACACACATATAAACCTTTGTACATGAACTAAGAATCACTAATTTTACTTAATTACTATTTCATATTTAGTATTGTAAATGATTCTAATATCATTCAACTCGGACCATTCAACTTGTTCAAACTTTATTCAGCTCTGCTCACCGAGTTGTTAAACTGCGGATCAAACTTTCCTGAATTCTTTTCTTTGTTTTTATACACCATGTAATTGTAAATTGAGAATTGACAAATTAATATCTCTGAAGATTAGCATCCATCGAATTTTATTACTTACGTACACCTTCCACTGGATCACGTGACGGATTGGAGCCTGTTGGTAAGGATTTCCGTTGCCAAAAACATAACAAAACAATAATAATATTATAATATTGCTTTCACTGAGATTATGAGAGAATTTTGAAAAACATTTTATCATAACTAAGTATAATAATGTCCTCATTTATTTATTCAAATATTTCTGTAATATTCATGTTAGTATTTTGGATGTTTTTTTTATTTAGTTTTCTCAATCTAATGGTTTTAGTATATTAGCCTTTTCAGATAAAAAAAATGTTCGTTGCACTCCGTCCATGGTAAGAAAATTAGATCAAGAGAATTCACGAGCATGTTTGCGTTGCATGGAAGTGATGAAACATTGAGAGGTATTAATTACTAGATGACATAAATAGGCACCTGGACGATGGTAGCCTGTATAAGGAGTAATGGATGAAGTTCTTGGAAAAGGAAGGGGTCCCTGTGTTGTAAACCGAATAATGATGTCGATAATTGCGACTTTGCTCTGGATTTTGTCACAAATTCAAAAAGTGAGGTTTAAAAATATATGGATGAAAAAAATATTTAGATGCGTGTATTTTAAACATTAATTCACAACGGACAACATTTTATTATTGATTAAAAAGTAAAACAATCAGATTTATGAAAATAGCTTTAAAAGAGTGATATTGATTTAAAGTAGCAGTATTTTTATATTTTTAAATGAAAAATAATGCTGTATTACCTATAAATAAAAAAACGAAATTAAATTATAATTTAATATAAGGTAAATTGTTGAAAAAGAATCTTTTCAATAAATTAGGGGTAAATTCATAAAAGTTTTGAGGTTTGGGCTATCGCAAAGAACCCAATCAAGTTCTCGAAAAATACAATGACATCTTTTTCCAACATTTTTATTGCAAATAAAAAATATCCCAAAATAAATCATTGAATTCGTTTAATTACAAAAAACCGTTCCAATCAAAAATTTGTTGACTGTTTTATAGTTGAACATAAATTTTTTTAATAGGTTTTTGACGTCATTAATTTTACATCTACCATTCGAAAATATTTTACGATCACTTTTTATCGTATAAAATATTTTATGGGTTTTGTTATGGTTCAAATTTTTATTACGTACCTATACAGTATTTACCGTAGTTTTATAATACTTACACAGAAAAAATGTTTTTTTTATATTATAAACTGCGAAATATGACGTATCAATTTATTATTGTGTGACCCTTTGGACCTGTAAAAAATGCGATTGTTTTTAACAAACAAAAATATATAATATGAGTTGCCTAGAGTCATATCTCACATTTTTAATTTTTCTCATTTTTTTAGTTTATAATGCCTAGTTGGGCCATTTATATTCGCATACCATCCTTATTTCCCACATACCCCGAACCCAGTGTTAATGTCACAAGACCAAGTGACCGACAGTCACTGTGATGCAAATGACATTTAGTTACATCTACATAGCGGACGTGAGCGGGTCTCTGATAGATTACCGTCGCTAGTAATTCAATTGAAAAACAGATTGATTAAGAAGTAGTTCGTCAGTTTAATAATAGTTTGACCGTCAGATACTTCTGAATACCATGCCAAGCCGTGATACCGGCTCGAGTCAGCTCAAGGATACAATTGAGCGCGTGTTGTCATGCTACGTTAACTATCGGGTGATTTAAAACATTCTGCAAGACTTTCGTTGCACTAAGTCTGTTAAGGCTCGAGTGAACCTCTCATCCTCTTCAATCACACAAATCATTCATCAACCCCATTATCATGCATAAACTATGTACCATGTGCCGCGAACAGGGTGACCCAACACAAACTAGTACTTGAGTGTATGACCTGGGACCAGTAGCAGTGCGTCATCACATCAAAGGTCAGTGCCTGGTATTCTTGTACATCATCACCCTCCTCCCCTAAATCCTCATCATCCTTACAATAATACAGTCCACTCACGAAATGTCCAACTAATGTCAAGTGATTCTAAATGCATCAATATATCAACATCATTTCCAAAAAATACTGTTTGGTAAATTATATCGTGGCCATGTATCTAACCAACCATGAATCTGTATTTTTTCTCACACTGTTTTGGAAAATTTTACATCTTAATGAGATATAATCAAATCGACAATTTCACTCATTAATATTCATAATATTTCATAACTACTCTGTGAAGTGCTCGAAAAATAATGCTCTAGTGTTTTTGCGACTTATTCATAACTTGGTTTCGTAGAATGTTAGTTATGACTCTAGAGCTGTGGTTCTCATGTGTGGCCACCAGAGAATTTTGCTGCGGCCATCAACATCATTTTCAGCATTTAATTTAATTAACTGGACTAACGTTAAATATGCGATATTAGAAATAAGTGATGACCAAGCACTTAAAAATCATTATTATGATTATCATAATACCATGGTTGAAAAAATTTGGTCGAAGTTATACGTTAACCAATAATCAAGTCAATTCAGAGAATTGGCAACAATTGCTTTATTAATATGTATTGTCGATTTTTCCTACTACCTTATACTGTGAAAGATCATTGCATTGCAGTGCATTACACCACTTCATAGAAAACAAATATTGAAGGCAGTTGACAGATGAAATTAGAAGCAGCCATGCGGCTCGCATTGGAAAAAAGAAGTAGGTACATATTGAGGAATTTCCATTTGCATTATTTTTAAATAAATAGATAAGTATGTACTAAAATTTTCAAATGCCTTTTATTAAATGGACTTGTCTATAAATTAATTGATCCATTGATATAGTAAATAAAATTTAGCTATATTTTTTTCTATCACAACATAAGTGAAATTTAGTGCGACCACCGGATGTTTCCATAGAAATTTAATGTCAATTGTGTGGCCACATTTTAATTCCACGTGAGAACCGCTGCTCTAGAGTCTAGATGACCCAATTATCTATGTCGTATTTTTATTAAAATGGTGCCTAGTCAACTCACCAGGAGACAATTTTTGTACATTTTTGTGAATTCTGCCATTCTAGGAAGTATTGGCCTGTGTGTCCCTGATAACTATACTAGACATCGGGAGTATCAGTTGCTTGTTCTCTCAAGATGCAGAACTAACTTGCTAATGGTAATGCTAATTGGGAGGGCAATAAGTTAAACCAAATCTCTTCGGATATTGACATATTATTTCACCTGCGTGAGGATGAGTATGGGTAAGCATTGTTTTATAAATTCTTAAAATAGAGTCTGCTTAGCTCATTAGGTGGACTTCCTTGTATCTAATTTATATATTTTTTTATTTACAATTTTCTACTGTTTAACAAGTTAATACTGATCTATTTCTTTTTATATAATACTGTTTTAATAATATTTCTTTGTTTCTAAATGTCATGTTGTGGACATTTTAAATTATTAATTTTAACGTTCACTTTAAAAAAATTGAATTTGAAGTGAATTTACATACAAAATGAGCATTGTTTACATTTTTTACGAACATCTATCTACATAACAACATTTAACATGTTTTGCATGAATTTTTAGCATTGAAGAGGAAGAATATTTCTGGTTGCAAAGAGATATATCGCGCGAGTAGGTACTTTTCATTTTGAGTACCACTATACTTCAATAAATTATTCTTTCACGGCAAATCTGGGACCTCACGCGGCACACTGTTAGGCAGATACTGGTCTATACAATTTATAATACATACCTTACCCTTAAAATAATAAAATATTATATACTAGATCTTGGAGAAATTGTAATTGAATCACACACAAAGATCGCTTTTGTTCAATTAAAACTTTCGTCATTAATAATGGAGGTACGAGTATACTATAACATCGCAAAACTAAGTACTTGACTAAAACTTATTCACATGAAGGAATAAACATAATATTTGTCATACAGTTGCAAGCTTTCGGCGCTTCTACCAAAAGTTCAATGGATTATCGTTGCAACAGTCGAGAAGTTGTTATTTCGGTTGTACTTGTAAGATATACCTTGTTTGAAGTCATTAGTTGTTAGTTTCATGCAGTTGCATTTCCTCAGGAAAATAAATTTCAATTTCGTTATTTCAAATTCTGATATTATATTGATACCAAATCTTTAAATAATTAACCTTATAACTTCCAGAACCGATTTAACTCGTCACATCATGTATGTCGCGTCAGGTCATGGACGAGTTAACTTATTCTTAAAATAGGATCTGCTTAACTCATCCGGTGTCCTTCCTTGTAGTTATCAAATTATTATTTTTTGTATTTACACTTTTCAACTGTTTAATAACTTAATACTGATCTATCTTTTTTTATGTAATACTGTTTTAATAATATTTTTTTGTTTCTAAATGTCATGTTGTGAACGTCTTAAATTAATAATTTGTAATGTTTACTTTATGTAAAAAAAAAAAAAAAAAATATTTGAATTTGTAAAGTGACTAAAATACTGAACTTGTGACAACCCTATTTGTGTATGTTTTATAAACATTATTTATCATTTGAGTGTGAAAATATTCAGTATAAACTAGAGAAACATGTCTATTCGATAAGTTTGCACAAGTCAATTCCTCGATCAAAGATGTGAAAATATCAAGCCCTATGTTTTTTTTTATTCACTTTAACTGCAAATAATTGTGAAAAACAAGTATACCCAAAACCACCCTCCATCCTATAATGAAAGACTTGCAAGAGAATTGCATTAATTTTCACACATTACCTCTTGTACAGTTAACAATATATCAAGAATAAAGTAAAGATACTGTCTATATTATTATATATTGTCATTACATAGTACCAGCGTGAAAAGGCGCCGTCACTCAGTCATACAATATAATAATATGACGTAGGACGTTCGGGATTTTTCGCGCTGTTTTTTTGATATTATACTTCGTCACTTTGCTGAATTTAAAGTTCCTCTTGAATTTTAATGTAGTTTTTATGTTTCGATTTACAACAAGTTTTTATATTGAGATATATACTATACGATATGAGGCTTTCCGATCTCCAATGGCATGTTTTCATTTATAAGAAAGAAATAATAATATTATACTGTCTTTTTTAACCTTTCTTCTATTGGATTGGTTATCTTGATTACTAAGAAGTGAGGTATCTAGTAATAGTCCGGTGACGTTTTTCATTGTTGGATGAATGGTAAATCAAACTTTTTACTAAAAAAAATCTCAAATAGAGTTTCTTCAAGACATCAATAAAATATTTGACTCATATAAAATAGGTACTAAAAATGCTTCAAAAATTTATCAGGTTCAAGACGTGCTTATGTATTCAAAGCTTTCTTGCGTCAGGTATAAAAGCTTTGAGCTTTACACAAATATCAAATGCAATACCTAACATTCACACCGAAATGTAAAAAATGCAAATAGCCCTGTTTTAGAATTCTCTTTGATTTCGCTCGAAGTCTGTGTGTATCATAAAATTTATTGTCACATATGATTTGCATCTCAAAAACTTTCCACAGCCGCAAGCTTTTTTGAGAGCTTTTTCATATCGTATTTCGTTAGGTAATGGCACATCAAAGTGCAAAATCGTTCACGTTCCTCGTAATGCGTGCAGTCAGAGCTTAACAAACTTGCCATAGATTATTATTTATTCATTATGACTGTTTCAAATAGAGAAGATTCAACGATTTAGCATTAATCGCAGATGCTGTAACAAAAAATAACTTGTTTAACTTTACGTTGATTTGCTTTACAGAATTCTCAATGCATTTTCCATTATCAAGGATTTATTATTTTTTTAATAGTCTGTCTATTAAGATGTTCAATACTCTCGTTCATTTTCAAAATAATTGCAGTAAATTTAAGTACTTATTTGTTATTAATGATAATTATTATAGTATATGTAATTGTATCATTATATTATTGTTTTTACTTTTGTTTGGCTTATTTAAGTAATTTTTACTTGTGTCTGAAACTTTTGCTAAACTATTATCGTGAAAGAGAATTGGTGGCGATTTTCGCAAGTGGACTGTTATTTTAATGATGATGTGGATTCCAGATCTAGGAGTGGGGGCGATTCAACAGAATGCCAGACACTGACTTTATGATGGCTCCGTGGTCTGGGTTCACTGTCACTCCCGCGGTATTGTTTGTCTAGGTTACCCAGTGCGCAGCACTTGACGGTACACTATTTATGGATGATAATAAATATGAAGTTGATGAATGGTGATGATAGGTTGTATGAATAATGGACGCGACGTTCACTCAAACTGTAACAGGCTTACTGCAACGAAGGTCGAACAGATATATTTTGAGTTAATTTTTGAGTCACGATGTAGGTAGGAAGCGACGGTGAAGTATAACAACTTGCCCACGCCTGATTGCTGGAAGTCATTCAAGCTAATTGAATGTCCTTCGCAATATGGTCTATTCCCGACCCGTAATTGCTCATTGTCTGGTCTTGTGACAATAATAAATGAGAAGATTTGAATGGGGGGGGACTAAGGATGAATGCGACCACAGTCTGGCTCAACCAGGAATTTTTATCATTTTGTAATTAGGTATTATCCGTTTAGTATTTTTTTAAAAGAAAGAAATAATTTCTAAAACTGTCATTGTATATTTTGGGGTTGCTGCCAAAAGTGGGTAAGTCGATAATTTAGGTATTTACAGATAACAACAGATTACGTGTCTATATTATAAATATTTATACTATAAAAATATACATTTTCATCCGATATTATATAACATGCACATAAAGCACGAAGAAATTAACATTTTGCCTGAATTTAATCAATGTCAAACTTCACATCGCAATTACTCCATAACATGATTAAGAGACTTGCCAACTTTTCACAGTAACCCCACGATTATTGTAGCTATTTTGGAATTCTATTATATTTTGCGGACCACGGATCGCGACATAATAAACCCTGCATACAGGCACCCTTTACGACCACATCACGCGACTTCATCACGCAGCCGTTGCATGATTATAGTCCCTCAGTGCCACTTCATAATATCATTATTCGCTTATCAGTAGTGCATGCGAATCGGATACCGTTCAATGATAACACCGCGAATGGTATTTGAATCGACAATAAACATCTATAAAATATTACCGTCACGATACAATATTCTGATTTTAGGAGTGAAATTTTTATGTGTAAACATCTCGCAAAAAAACCCATACCTACCTACCGTAACATTCTCAAATAAATATGAATATCGAGCGAAAAGAAATCAGCAAACATAGAAAATCCTACGCGAGCGTAAGGTAGATCAAGCAGCGACCATGAGAATTAATTTTATTCATAGAGTGGTCGCGTGGAAACAGCAATAATAATATCCTAAACGACACACATAATAAATTGTCTGTGAATTCAAGGAAAGGCGCCTTTTTAGATTTTCACCAATCGCTACTTATAATTAAATTGAGTCTTAATATTAATGTACTATATTATTGGCTTCACGCAAAGTTATGAGCTGTTCTTTATTTATTAAAGGGGGACATGCTCAGCGTACGTCAAAATGGAACTTTTATGCTATTTTCAAAGCATGATCCTGGACATTCCTTAAACGTTGTAGATAATCTATTTACATCATTTTGAAGCCTTATTATTCTTTATATTTATTTTAAACATTTGATGACTGCATAAAGCATTTTTATTACATAAAATAGTATTCTCTTAAACCTCTCGCTCTAATAGTTTAGAATATAGTCATATTTCAGTACGTCCATGTAAAGTGGTGTTAAGATTTTTTATATTCTCACATGGCCGTTAAACTGAAGTTTTTTTTTATTAAATGTGGATGGAAGAATTATACAACATAATATGAGACATTCGCATCATCATACAATAAAATTCGCAGGGGTGCAATTATTATATATTTTTTACGCCAAGTTATTATGTCAAATTTAACATCCTTCAAACCTTCCGGGACATCACAACAATAACAAGTAATACCGATAAGTGATAATATAATTTTTAAAGTTAATATCTTTGTCGCGTAGAGTACATACATAACCATGGTGTCTAAAATAGCGGAAATTGTCCATTCAACTAATTCCTAACATTACCTTAATTACTATTCGTGATCCTGCATTTTCCTACCCATCTATACAGTCCATTAATTTACAAACAAATACAAAAACCTAATTCCTTGCAACTGATATGTATCTAGTATTTACGTGATTTAAGTGAAGAAAATTAACCTATTTAAGCCATGACCCAGATAAGTATAATAGTTCTGTTTTCGTGACTTAAGGAAAAAAAAATATTCACAATCAAAGTCGAGATTTTTTTAGCTTATTCTTCCAAAAACATCTTCCAAATTTAAGTTTGAATGACATATTATCAATTATTTAAAATATATTATTGTTGAACATATTCAGATCCACTAACTAACTAACTAACAAGAATAAATGCGCATGTTTTTTTATTCTTTATTATGAATTTTTATTGGGAATAAGTAGTTAATATGTACTTATAATAATTTATTTAAAACCGTTGATTATAACTATTATACGCAACTTTATTATACGATTTATAACAATTAGTGAAATGCATGTTCGGCGTGCCGATTTTTACAACGTTTTTATTAGGTTGTATTCTTATTTGTCCGGTGGTTGTTTATCCAGTACAAATAATCATGCAATCGATTTTTAACTCACTTCCCGATTAGCTAAACATTTGAAATGCGATTCGGTGCAAATTACGCTATATTTTACCACGTTATTATTGGCCCGTATTCTTGTTTGTCCGGTACAGATTTTTTCTTCCCGACTAGCTAGACTTTGAAAGTTTTAAAATATATCAGAACACGATGCCAATGCATTATTTTAATACCTTTAGCCGTCTTTAACTAGAATTGAATTCATTTTTAGTTAATTCTGTTTTGTATGAAAAGTTATTTCGACACCATTATTGGTTGCTAGGGGTCTGGGCTCCTAGCAACTAAATTATTAATATATACGTGCGTTACTATGCATATCAATATGAAATGTCAAAATGATATTTCAGTATTATTTCTATCAAGTACACATTTTTTTGATCGTTTAAGCCAGTCAAGTCAAGTTTATATTATGATTCAACAGAAAATTTAAAAACGTTGTATATAAAAACTTGTAATTATTAATCTAATAAAATTGAACTCAGACCATTAAATTGAATTGTCATATTATATAATGTAGGTTTATAACAATGTTTACGCTAAATTATTAAACTATTAGATATTAAATTCCCAGATAATTTCTAAGAAAAACAAAGGAACCTGAAAGGGAAGAGCTCAAGAGCATAAACAATATTAATTAAATTTTCTCGTCACATCTGTGGTTAATTTTTTTCAATGTGATTATGTTTTCTTGTTGCTTACTACATTAGATATTATACTGTCTCCTAAGTCATGGAGTAATCATCTAATAACACCTGTGTCCTTTTCTCTGAGGCGGGTATTAGCTAAATAATTCTATACATAATCTATATAATATAGTATTATAATAATTATCAAATAATTCATTTCCTCCTTGATACAAATTATTAAATGAGTAAAATTTAAACATATTATATTCACAATTTGAAAACACCTCAGGTATATTATACCTACCGCAAAAAAGATTGTCAATATTATTCGTTCAATAATACAATTTGAGTTTATAGAATAATCGTATTAGGGATATAGATGACTTTTACTGGTATGGGTATGGTAAATACGTAATATATGTGGCCTCTCTAGTAACAAAGCTGAAGACGTCATGTCAAACCTGTCATGCTTAGATCGATTTATAGTGTAAAACTAACAGCTACCAATCCTGAAAAAATAAAGGCGTACATTTACAAAATATAGATGGGTACATAATACACTTTTTGTTGTAAACCACGTTATTTTACTGTTTCCTTCGTAGTATGTAATATTCAAATTATATCAATAATATATACTATGATATAAATTATATTCTCATTTCCTGCTAGCCCACTAACAATTTAATTTAGTTGTAAAAAAAAACAATTTTTGAATGCTTTTCACAATTACAACTGATGCCTTCGAAATAGGTATAGTGTAGCGCTGAATTTATTCTTCTGTATATCCTGGACACAGCATAGGACGAACCAGTCAATTATACATTGTAGCATTAGGTCACTTCTATAAATACAAAATGCAGCTATGGACGGTAGTTTTTCATATTTATGTTTGATGCGGTTAATTGTTGACAATAATTGACAATAAGTTAACAGTCTAAACTGTCAAAGGGTGCTTGTTTTAACATTGTTTCTTTTGGTTGTGTTAACTTTTAGAGCGACATAGACAGTTTTTACAGTTTAGGCGGCTAACTTGTAACAATTATAATACCTCAATAAATATAATAAACTTCCGTAGATAGCCGCTGATATCCGCCTTGTATATAGAATAGACCCACAGATAAAGTAATGGCTCTCGACAATTATTTTTATATGTCTGCAACGTATTCTGCAATTTTGTTGGCATATTATTAGGCGGCAACATGAAGGTAGGGTTTTATTTTTAATTTATCTGAATAACAACTAGGCGTATGTAAAATAGAGGTAGTCTTTTTTGCCCTTCTGTAAAATTTAAATTTTATTACATCGGAGATTTTAACTACATCTACAACTCATCTACACCGAAATACCGGCTTAAAAAAAATACCGGTATTAAGATTGAAAAAAATTGTATCGAAAATTATTGAACTATCTCACAGAGATGAAGTTATAACAAACTTTCCATCACACATTTTTTGAGCGGAAAAGCTCGTTTTTTTGATTTTGAGCAAAATTCGACAAACGCCAATATTCTTCTTTCACAACTACTATTTTGAAAGACTGTAGTAGACTAAAATAATGTTTTGTGCGGGAAAATTGACAGCAACGAGACAAAAAAACGCGCCATGAAAGCATTGCAGACAATAAAAAATATCGGTACATCTCATCTTTTTATTCGGTATTGCAACCCTTAGTTAAATAGCTCAACAACGAAGTAATAATATCATTAACAGTAAATCAGTCCAGAAACCACAGATTAAATAATGCCTCGCTTTGCCACAAAATATAATTAGATATATTCTTTTATCCCAAGGAAAATGTGTATTCAAATTTTCCTCAATTGAAGCGAAAATTGAAAATTACTTTTCATAATATTATCTTTTTCGGCGGTAAGAAAACTCATATTGAAATAATAATTTCAAAGAAATCATACTTTTATATCGCAAAGCTTCTATGTAAAAGAGCTTTGAACTTTCTTTCACTTTTTTGACATTGAAAAATCTTCTGAGAATCATGATATTATGTGAGCCATATTCACTTTTAAATACATTAAAAATGTGATATTACTGAAAATGTTGAATAAAACGTTCTTGTACGAAGATGGAGTCTAAATTTCTGATGGTTAAGCTGAAAATATTCTAAAATAGTCCAATGATTCAATTTTATATTACGGATTCATTTACAACAAGCTTATAATACATATTATATTATTATGCTTAATTCTAAATTTAAACTAAAATAACAAAAGGTCCTGTATTAGTGTTGAGTTCTACAATGTACCATTGATAAAATATTTATATTTTCTATTATTGAATATAATATTATGTTATTTATATGTCTAACCAATAACCTATGTGTGTTCTATCTAATTGCGATGATGTTACTGATTTGTTTTCAATTCTCACTGAAATGCTTTCTAAATTTCGTTATTATTTGGCAGTCATTTACTGTACAATAAATATTTAAACAAAGACACATAGGTGCATTATTATTTTTAAGAGATTCGTTTCCTTGATGGTATTGTGTGTTAATTTATAAATGTATTTCTAAATATCTTGGTATTAATGACATAATATTCTCATTTTTCATTATACATATTTTGTTCATGCTCACCGTGTGAGCAAAACACGTGTCGTAGAAACACAAATGGTGATAAACAAGACGTGGTAACCATTTATTAATAAAAAAATCGGTGTGTGTACTTATGTACGCGCATTAGAAGTTATACTTCTTTGGCGTAACAAAACAAAATGTTGTTGCAGAATGTACCTACTTTGGAAGAAAAGAATCTCAAAACCTGCGTTTGAAAAATTTAGCAAACCCAAATCATTTAGAACACTCTAATCTGTTTTCCAAAATGCACATAAAAAAGTATAACTTCAAAAATATATATTGTATTTTTATAAACATGGTATTTTATGTAGCAATGTATATATTCAATCGGTAATATCTACGAAGTATTAATATAAAACTACCAAAAACACATAACAAGTCGACATTAAAAACGGAAACCGAAAAATAAAATAAGATCTTGACATGGAAACCACAGGAAAATATTAGAAGAAAATGGGTGACAAAAACATTACAAAATAAATAATTACATCCTGTAAAATCTTAAAAATAAATTTCAAAATTGAATTATTGACATTCAAATAATTAAAGATAATTTATATTGAACATAAATAACTTGAAAACACCTCACCTAGGTACTATAAAAAATCACATCTGAAAAAAATACGATGCTCGACGGGAATAGAAGTGTTTCAAATTATAATGTTCAATATGTATTATGGATTGTTATATTTTCAAAAATTGTGAAGTATTGGTCAAAGAAACGGTTTATTTTAATTAATAATTATAGATATTATGATAAATTTTTGAAATTCTTGAATTTCGAAAATCCATAAAAATCGAGAAATTGTAAGCTCTGCTTACCATGATGAAGTTCTAGTATTAATATGCATAATAGTACTGTGTTCAAGTGATGATTATGAGTTATGACACATTACGACCCGCAAACTAGTTGGATAGATTTAGGCCATATAAACCGAACCGAAAAGTGGACACATAGAAAACTAAATTGACATAAACGTATTCGAATCGCAGCGATGAAATATTAACCGGCGATAAAACTGTGGGGTTGTATTAGCTTTAAGATGGCGGTTACATCCAAGATATCAGCAGGCAATAAACGGAAGCCGTAAAACTTTGACCTTTTATTCGGCAATACTGTGGACTAGTGGTGTGCATTCGAAGATACAATCGATAATATAGATGATACAAAATTCAAATAAACTCTCTGGATGATGAGGAGTCCTTCAAACAATGAAGTTATTAAGGAATTCTAGAGGGCATGCATATATTCCTAGAATACCGACGACTCATATGGCACCTGCCTGAATAAATCCTCAAAAAAAAAGGACTGAGCATGATGTATTTGATAGATCCCGTGTATCATACTTTCTATAACTCACTTGAAACTCAACCTTCTATACCCAATATTAGTGATGCTGAAACCAGCGAAGATGATTAAGCATGGATGTTATTTTAAGCCACCTATAATAATCCATAATAATATGCCTAACATAGATACGTGTGAGATATGGTACATAATTTTTTTAATATTGAATTTGCCAAAACTTGATAATGTTCTTTAAAGTGATTTTTAAGAACAACTGTGCTATTTAAATAAAAATGCTTATAATTGATTAAAACTCAGTTTATTTCTTTATAATATTTAATTATCTTTCCTTCATAATTAATAACATAGTATTTATCACCAGACACACAACATTCAAATTGCTCCCCTGAAAAATAGGTGAAAAATGACCATATCTGCTTCTGCTAAAAAGCCACAGATATTTATATATAATTTCTTTTATTGTGTTAACTGTCAATAACTGGTGGAACTGCATTGTATTATAGATTAATATAATAAAACGCATTTTTTGTACTTATTCCACTTATTTATTAAATAATTTTATTTGAAAATGTCCCTTTGAGGCGGACGAAACCGGTCCAAATTTATTAAATTAAAAAGTGGAATAAGCACATTTTTTTTGCAATTTGATAAATTAATCAATAATCAATGATAATAATTATTATGATATCATAATATATACGTTATTAAATTTTATGAATAATCTATTGAATAATAAAATGTTTATTATTGTACCTTTTAGTTGTAAATTTCTTCGTATTTTAGCGCGCTTAAACTTAATTATAATGTGTTTTTTTTTTAAATTTACAGACATATAAGTACCTATTTTAAGTGAAAGCAGTTTCCTCATGTTAGGCTTACCAGGCACCAATAGCCAGGGCTGCGCGGCTGGTCAATGCACTCCCTGGAGATGTTGACATTTTTAGCGATGCATTATGCATTTTGTTTATAAAATTATATTGTATTGTTTAATTTGTATATTTCTTGAATTATTGTTGTTTTTTTATATTATTTTTTTGATATAAAATTATTTTTTGCTTTGTTTTTTTCTTTACTAAGTTGATTTACCTAAAGGTACCTTTTATTCTAAATGTCATATTGTGAACGTCTTGAATTAATAATTTGTTATCTGCCCAATGTCTTAAATTATTAGTCACATTTTCAACTACATTCTTCAGACTATTTAAACAATATCTGATTTGTACAGACTAATATCGAATGCGCCTGTTCCCAGCACTACTATGAACCCTTGGAAAACCCCCGTACAGTAACATGGAAAAAATTAATATTCCTCTCTCGGAATCACTTGAAAGAGGTTCGAAGGCTAGGAGTGCTGTGTTGTGTTGTGTCTAGTGAGAGGAAGCGTTTCTATTTTATTAAGCTGAAACGCGTGCTTCCATCTTCGCCTCTTGTTTGGTGTTTGCCAAATTTCGACCCGTCGAGCATTGGCAGCAAATACATACTATGTCCAATAGATTCCATCAATCAGCCGTTGAAGTCTTCATATATATAATAATGTAATAAGTATTTTTGAATATATTGTTTATATTATTGTCAATATTAATACACAATTCTGATCTATCAGTTTCAAATTCACTACGGGTAGTGCAGCGTGTCATGGAAATGTGTTTTTTTTTTTTATTCACCCGTGTCCATCCCCTGCTGAATGAAGACCTTCCTTACTATACGTCAGGCGCTCACCAAATAGTTATTATTTACGTTCTTATACTAATGAACAAAAAAACGGACTAGGGTTTGCAATGTAATAGAGTTTGCTACGACACATAGCTTAAAGAAGGCACAATTGTTGGACAAATTTAGTCATCTAGTGTTATCCAAGAGGTAAAAAACGTCCGCAAGGTAGACCTAGAGGCCGCTAGATTGATGAAATGATTTAATTCTGCGGAAGTACGTCATAACGCAACGCACAGGATTTAGAGAAGTGGAATGAGCTTAAAGAGGCCTTCATCCAGCTGTGGATAGATTCAGGCTGATGATGATAATGATGATATTAATGAATAATGAAACTATGTTTTTTTATTTAATACTGAATATTGAAAAACCAATTGAATATTATGTTGTAAAGATAAGACTGGAAAAAATATAAAATGATTCTTTTCTTCTTTCGACCTTGTCCGATCTTAATAGGATCATATGGGCCTCCACAGAGTAGAGGTTTGTATTGAAAGATTCTGTTTTTTGCGAGAAATGGATGTCAGCCACTTGCTCAAACTATTAGGTCCATACCCTGACACACACAAATTGAAAAACAATATGTGTACTTGTCAGACCCAAGATTCGAACCTGGGACCCACGGCGTTATACTCCAACGTTTAAGCCGCGTGGCCACCGTGGGTGTGATGATGTAAAATGATTACAAAAATCTAAATACTTTAATTATTTAACAAAATTAAGATTATTAATTTAAAAATGGTAAACCCCATTTGGATAGTTTGAAGCTTATATTATAAATAGTCGGGGTCTATCCATGCTAGACGAAGGCCTCCCCTACTTGCTTCAGCTCTCTGTCGCTAGTTCTTCGCTACCACGTAAATCCATTAAATTTTATGAGTTCGTCTATTTAGCAGGTTTAAGGCATCCGCGTCTCTGTGGTCGTTTAGTGTCCCGTGGGTGCCACTATATTATGACAGAATTTTCCCAGCGGTTGTCCACTCGCTGAGCGACATGTGCAGCCAATTGCCATTTCACCTACATAGTGAGCTCTATCACATCGTGTTCTTTTGTCTGCTTCAGTATCTATTTATTTTTGTGGTCTTTCCGCATTATATAGCCAGCATTAGTGTTTATTGTATTTTCATACATGGTAGACTAGTGATACTATGTATATTACGTAGATTATAATATTATTTCAACTATATAGATATTTTTTATTTTTTCATGGACTTTTCATAAAAAAAGATTTTCTAGCACCCTAGAATATACCTACTACCTTTTAATAATTTATAGCGTGCATACCCGCATAGAATATGTTAGACATAACGCGAAATAACTACTAAATAAACTTACTGATAAAGAGGTACACAAGAGTGCGCGATTTCATCGATGCATTCTTTTTTTGAATTATTAATAACCATGCCCTTGCTTTTTTGTACAAGGTGGTTGTTAGTAATTTTGAGCAATCGAGTAAGTAATAACTATTTTTTTTATTCGTAGCAATTAAATAAGATTCATATATGTAGCATATTGGTCAATGCACATGGGCGCAAATCCAGAGATAAGTAGGTTCAAATCTTACTGGGTGTCGTATTTTTTTCAAAATCGATTTTTCTATTAGTTATATAATATTATGCCTCAGAATTATTTTAAAATTATGTATGATCAATGTAAGTGTACACTATTATCCATCTACACCAATTTACTGCTGGACGAAAGCTTCTGCAACCTCTCTCCAATTCTCTTTTATATGTAAACTGTGTTGCTACGCTAGCCTGTAGAACTTAACTATCACATATTATGTCTAACAGCCTATAGTTCTTCCTTTTGAACATTTTCTACTTTTTGGATTGCATTGCTTGACGAGATACGTACCCTTTCCATTTCATTCATGGTTTTGTATTAAGCCTAAATAATAACAAGATATAAAGAACTTTTTATAAACAACATTTTTAAATTTTCTGTTGAATCATATAAAGTTGACTTGACTAGCTTAAACGATTAAAAAAATTTGTACTTCAGAAAAATATAGAATAATGAAATGTCATTTCATATTGATTTCCATAGTAACGCACGTATATATTATTAAATAATTTAGTTGCTAGCAACCGATAATGGTATTGAAATAACTTTTGATACAAAACAGAATTAACTGAAAATTAATTTATAATAATAATTAAATTAATTAGATGGCTAAAAGTATTAAAAAAATGCATTGGCATCGTGTTCTGATATATTCTAAAAGTTTCAAATGTCTAGCTAGTCGAGAAGTTAGTTAAAAATCGATTGCAAGATTTGTACCGGACAAACAACCACCGGACAAATAAGAATACGACATAAGAAAAACGTTGTAATATATTATATTAGTAGGTAGGTACTCATTCAAAAAATATGGTGATTTCGGCCAATGTGCTTTAGCAATGTAGACACATGCGTCCTACACTCTACTTAATTGCGACTAAATTAACTAGGAATCATTTATCAAATTTATTTTGTATTAGCAACTAAATTGTGTGGTTTAAATCAGGGTACACGATGAACGCCCTTACCTTGTTAATTGACCCTCCCAGCCGGCACCAAGATCTATTAAAATTTTATTCTTAACATACATGCACTTGTTAATAATTTAAAAAGCTATTTTTATTATTATTCAACGAAAAATAGTATACTATAATATTTTAAACTTATGATACGATTTATTGATTTTTAACATTAGTTTGAATCCAGATACTTCACGATAATTCATATTATTATTTACACATATGAGACATTATACAATTTTGTTTTATTCTACAAATTCATGATCAAAACAATACGATTCTTTGGTTTTCTTATGTTTATTACAGAAACTTACAAAATAACTACTTTTTATTATTTACCTATCCAACTTTGCTTTGAGATTGAAATGCGGAGCTCAAATCGGGTTCTAAGGTTCTTGAGCAAGGATATTTTTCTTTTACCAAAACCTTCTTCCTATCGATGATAGACGCGACGTTCGCTCAAACCGTGTCAGATTTAGCGCAACAAAGGTCGTGTGTTTTGTCTGAGACACTCTGTGATTAACGACGACTTAGCTGTAACAAGCCTACATGCGCCCGTTGTCTAGATGTAACTGCCTGTAACGTCGAAAGGGTACTCGATGAACGAATCAATCTATACGCACAGCGGTTTACAAACAATTCACAAGTGCCAGGTAGCGATGACTTAGCTTTAACAAGCCTAAGCGCGTCCGCTGTCTTGATGTAACTGAATGTATCTTGCAATGACCATCCACTCATGACCCGTAACTGCTGACTTGTAACAATATCTGGAGATTCGAGGAAGATGGGAAGGAAGGAATGAGTGTCACCATAATTGACCCAATCAGATATTATTGTCATTTTATCAAGGCTTATATAAAAATATACTGTCATAATATTGGACAGCGTGGGCATAAAACGACATTTTAATTAGTATGTCTTTTTGGATTGTAACAAAGCACTCACTTTTTTGTTTAATTTATTATGAAATATTTTGATCTTTATATATTTTTATTTGAATATCTGTTTAAATATAAATATATAAAGTCGCTTTGAAAGTAAATAATTTTTTATTTTTTTAAAAATACAACACGTATTTACGTTTAAAATAAACGGTCTTAAAATTAAAGACAAAGCCTTATTTTTAAACTGACTCAACCCTTTTGGGGAATAAAGCTACTTCTACAATGTCAATAATTTTTAAAAATAGTACCTACCTTCATAATTATTTTATTGCCTCATTCTGTATATTTTTATAAAAAAATATTTAATTAAATTAAAATAGACGTTAATCTTACAAAATATTATATTATGATGTAGATGTTTTGAAATACTACGTCGATTATCATGAAACCGTTCTCATTCGTGCAGGGCTATTCAAACATTACACTTAGCTCCAAAACTAATTAAAAAGAGTGATACATTTGCTTTGTCGTATTCCAACATTGGATAGAGTGGGTTAGAAGACAACAATTATATATTGCGATGCAGCGATTTAGAAAAGTAATATGATCATTGCAACTGGGGTACGAGGGTAATGAAAAGAAAAATATTCATAATAGGCACTAAGAAATAGGGGCCATCAGTTTGTTGGATGCAACAAGTGTTTTGAACCAAGTTTCTTCGAAAACAGATTATCAATTTACGTGAGTATGGGTTTTGGTGGACGCTGTTTAATAAAATACTTTTTAAAGTAGGATTTTTTGCCTAACTCATTTCTTATAGTAAGATATTTATATTTATTTTGTAAGTAAAGTCACTTAAAATTTCTAATATACATAATTTGAAAACTACTCAGAGAAATGTTTATAGAACCACTATAAAAAATCATTATGAAAAAATAAGTCATCCAGCAGAATTCAAACCGATGCCCACCGGATTTACGCCAATGTACTCTATCAATTAAGCTGGGTAGGTACGTGTGTCCCATACAATTGCGACGAAATGAATTGTTGTTTTTTACACTTCTATGAAGCGTTTCACAAATTGCGCTTCTTAATTATATATCTTTAATAAGGAGTGTTACATTTTGAAATCTTCTGAATTATTTGTTGAATAAAAAAATATTTATTATCTTCATATTGTGTGAATTTTAACCCTACATTCCATTACATTTTATTTTTGAATGCAAAATATTTATGTGTTGTGAAATTATGAAAAAAGCCATGGGAAAAATATTTAAAAAAAATATTAATTTTTTGTATTTTTTTATTCAAATAAACAATAATATAGTGCCAAATGGCATCTGCATGCAACAAGGTGTAAATAATTGAAGAAAGTTTTTTTCTTATTAAAGATATGATAATTTTTAAAACATTTTTATTTTGTTCTCTCCTTGTCAATCAATGCTCGTTTTCTGGAATGCTTTCTGGAAAAGAATTTAGTATTTGAGAACCAAATCATCACTGAAGTATTAATTATAGACTAAACAAATAAAGCAGTACGTCAATGCATGATGATGCTACAATATGGCATCACAAACATTTTTCGAATTACTTATATGCATTTAGTAGTCAGCATAAAAATTATAATAAAATCTTAAAGTACATATCTGAATCTATCACAAAATATTTTTTTATGTTCTTGAATGGACTTTCTTCGGCTAAAAGTATATTTAAAACAGGTGAATTTCAGATGCAACCGCTTTTACATGTGTCAGAATTTATTTAAAGAATTGTATTAATTCAGAGATATCTGCTAATTAATTATAATACTAATTACTTGGAACATTTACAAGTGAAACATAGTAAAACATTTCAAAAAAGAAATTGTAGATAGGGTTTTAAATATTTGCATTAAAACATGACGGTACCAAAAATGGCATCAGTATGCACTGTAGGGAAACATACTATAATATTATTATGAAATAATTTGCTTCATGTCTCTTAATAAATAATGCATTATAATTTTAACAATATTGGCTCCTTAACACATACTAATACTTCCGTAGGGTGGGTATTATGCTATTATACTCGTAGTAACAGAGTTATGTTATGAGGAATGATGAACATAAGAAAGATGGATATATCTCTATAATATTAAACCAGGGGTAGTCAATATTTTTATACCTACCGCCCATTTTTGTATCTCTGTTAGCAGTAAAATTTTCTAACCGCCCACCGGTTCCACAGTAATGGAGATTTATAAAATAGGGAAGTAACTTTACTTTATAAAATTTATAAAGCAGAGTTTCACGATGTGCGTACCTGGTTGTGATTCATTAATTATGGGAGATTAAATTTACATTTTTTATATGCTGGCAATTCGATTATCAACAGTTTTTACTGGCCAATGGAGGCCAAGCGTTCGAATACTTATAATCGGAGTGGGGAATCGAGCTAGGAGCGATTTCCTACCCGATCTCTATCTCTGCGGATTTTCCAAGCGGATCGAACCTAGGTGCAACCTTCGTAAATATTAATCTGTTTTTATATATTGTATAGAATCTTTATGTACGGATAGGTCGTTTTATTTGGTCAGCGATGTAATTACGTCTCTTATTAATTATTGCAATTTGAATCAATGTATTCTATATTTGACTGCTTAATTGTTTTATTATACAGGAGATTCGAAATCAACAGAGTTTTATTTATTCACTTCAATTTAATATCCATGTATCTTCCGTTTATGTTCTACCACAAATGAACGTAGCTGGCGCCCGTTTTTCATATGTTTTCATTCATATGTAAGTATATCGCTGACCACATTTTCATTTAGTAACACACAAGTACAACCCACCTTCCGAGTTCCTAGCGAGCTCGAGAACCTACATCGTAGAGATATAGGTTTTACCAAAAAAATAAAGTGCACGAATCCAAGCCCTGAGTCTATTAACGCCATATTAATGGAAGCCTTTTTTACATTTTGTAATTTGTAATTTAATTATTACAAATTACAATATTTTATTATACAACAAGAGTTACAGGTAGTTAAAGCATATAATAACAATTACTTACCAGTTCGCTAAGTTTGGCAGAATAAATCTTTATAAAACAACTTACTGTAGTTAAAATCTATCTTTTTATTTATACTTTGCATGCATAGAAGCATGAAGTATTGTGAAATTACATTTAATTAATTAACTTATTAATGACATCCCTGAGGCTGATGCTGCGAAACTAGATACTGGATATCTGGCTCAATTTTTGTGAGGAACAAACGAAGGTCTCTTTCGGAAATATTCAGGCGGTTTTTTTATTTGGTCATAATATGATTAACAGTAGGTACTTAAGCCTGATTCCTCAAGATATAAGGTCGGGAAAGGTATTAATAAACTTAAAATCTTTTTTTTTATTTTTATTTTATTTTTAAATTATCAAGGGGAGTTTTGTAAATACATAATGAAAATGTTTTTAAAACCCAAACTCATGCCCACCATGAAAGTTGTAGCGCCCATTAGTGAGTGTTAGGTATCAGGTTGACTACCACTGTATTAAATGATGATTATATTACTTTGAATTTGCGGTAAAGGTGTTCATTCTGGCCTAAGATCCGTTGAAAATCTAAAAAAAAAGTATCAAAAACGATAAAAATAAAAATTTTAAAAGAGAACGAAATATTAACATATAAAAGCAGTGAAAATACTATTATTATACAGCTTATAGAAGTTCAAAGAAGTACACCGAGTTTGCTAAAGAGACCCTATTTTATGAATTTATAAAATAGCGTCCACCTAAACTCACCTTCATGCAAGTGGAATATATCAACACCCGAAGCAATTTGGTTGAACATAGTTATCGCCCTCCTAAGTGGCATTACCAGTGGCAGGTTGGTTCTGCACCTTGGGAGAATAAACAACTGAAGCTCTCTATTTCTAAGATAAGAAGAAGGACACACAGGTCAACACTGCCCAGAATTGCAGAGTTCTCATTTATACCTCGTATAAGTCGAAAAAAATACGTAGCTAAATAAAGATCTCTTCTAAATTGCAGACTGCAGTTAGTATATAAGCATACCTACTTGTCAGTTATTCATTCTGCATATTGGCACTTTACTCTAAATATTTACTGACTTTACACAAATTTCAAAATATATAAAAAAACGATTCACTCGAAGAATAATAATATAAACCAGCAAATTACTGATGAATTTATTATAAGATCACTGTAGACTATAAAAAAAATGGTTATATTTCTCATCAAAAAGTTTAAAAAATTGTTAGTAATAATTATGTAGTCTTTAAGTAATATATTTTTGAAAGCGTTTTCTTAAAAGCTCTAATATATTTTACAACATCTTGAAGTGGCACGTTTGTTTTAATAATGTTCAGTCTATAAGCTCAGTTTCAGGTTGCCATTAGATCGGTACACTTTGAGTAAGGCATTTTAATATCATAAAACCTTTAGGTACATGATAAACACTGCTGCAATTCTCACCGCCTCTCTAGAGAACTGATCAGCAACATTTTGGTTCATGAATTTAAAAATATAAATTACTTTTTTTATGACTAAACTTAAAGCACAATGCATCAATTTTTTAAATAACATAAGTTTATTAAATTTAAAAATAAACTAACTAAGAATCAAATCAAGTTGTTTTATTGCACTGCTGAGGGCGATATTTAATATTATAATCTTTAACTCAATTTTTAAACGATTTAAGTCTGACCCAATGATGAAAATATACGACGATATTTCGAGCAATCCCTTTGAAAAATGTATCCATTAGCATTACATAACATAATATTATGGTGACGTATGTCCTTGTTACGAATAATTGAGAACTTGCATGATATTTGTAATGAACCAAAAGAAGAACTATCCACAAGTCCTTATAGGCTAAAACTATCACAACACTGTTAGTATTTCCTTTTACTAAACGAACGCATCTAGATATTCTTGGTGTAATAAAAATATATTTCAAATAATATCTTTCAAGGAGAGCAGGAGAATAAGAGCTTTGCTTGATTTATTTGGTTTAAAGATTCAATATAATATATTATTAAGAAGTACGTAGATAGATAATATAAATATTATGCAGTCATCAAATGTTTAAAATAAATATAAAGGATAAAAAGGCTTCAAAATTATATAAATAGATTATCTACAACGTTTACGGAATGTCCAGGCTTATGCTGTGAAAATATCATAAAAGTCCATTTTGACTTACGTGGCGCACGTGGGCCGTTAAACGAACATTGTCAGCTAGAAGAATCTGTCGAAATCACCAAAATAACAATGAGGTCACATCACGCGTACCGCGCTGCATCGACACCCGCATGACTCAATGGACTATATTTTATTATTTTCTACATGTCTACACATTTTTGACTCATCTCAAAATCGCATCTTTTTTGTTTTAGTGGTTGGCACTATGTATTTCCTATAAGAAGTTGTCCATTATCTATATAGTCTGCAAGTTCGGTTTTGATCAAAATATTATCTATGGATGCAATGTCGCAAGTAATTTAATGTAATAATTTAAGCTTGAATAATAAAAAATAATTCAAAATACTTATAATACATTAGAGTTGGTACTATCTATTTTATTCTCAAATATATCCAAAATATTCTGTGGAATGCCAAGCCATATACTAAATTTGTCGCCGTGACAGCATGTGACAGTATGCGACGTGCATCATAGTGTATTTGAACCTTTATCATTGGCAAGATGCGATGTATCTTACCAACTTTGAATGCCAAGCCTCTCAGTGGTTGCAATACCGTTAGAAAGGTTTGGTTTACGTTAACTTTTCGTTATGCTCTACGAAGTCTTAAAAGGTACATGCTTGCAAAATCATTCTGTTTGTTTTTAAAGCAAGCGTCGACTAAATTGTTTCCTGTTTATATATAGGTTGCATAGATTGTTAACCGGCACGTTTGTGTACAAAATTACACATTTCGATAGGATTCCGCCTCGTAAAATTGGCAAACAAAGTGTTATTACGCGCATTTCTGTATACAATTTACATCGCCACCCATTACAAAGTCACGTCAAACGTTGCATACATTTAGTAAATCCCCGCGTATCAGGTCACCTGTAACGGATGGTTAGCGCAGACATTAGGGTGACAATACAATGAAAATATAATTAACAATTTGAAATTTTAAAAAAATTCAAATATAGTGGTGGCGCTTTTTAGTGGACTGTAATTTATGTATGATTGTGATGGTGGATGTGGATGTGGATACTGGGGGGGGAGACATTTATACAGGAGTAAGTCCAGGCACTTATTCATGATTCAATTAGGGTTTATTGTACGGTATGATGGAAATGACGCGTTTAAAAGAAGCAGGTAAGTAAAGTTTTCGATGATTTATTTATTTAGAAAAGAGTATTATGGCATTACAGCGATTGGTCAATGCGCCATAAAACATAATAAATACAAATTACAAAAATGACTTAATTACTAATACAACCAATATAACAAGAAAGTAGAAAAGAAAATATTATGTGCTTATGTAGATAATAAAGTAAAGTGATAAAAACAATAATAAATTTAACCTATTTAACACGTCTAAAAAAAATGATAAGTATAGTTAATAAAAAATAAATGAACATTTATGGTACCATGAAATAAGTTAATCGCACGATACACAGCATTATTTATAATGGTCCTTAAATACAATGAGAAAGATAGGTTAGAAATTAATAAATCCTAACCATGTCAAAGTCACCAATGTGCAAAATGACATTTTTGAGATAATCAAGTTTTAACATTTTTGGGAATTCATTACATACCTTATCATAGGATACGTTCATAATAATTATAAGGCTTACAATATTTTTTTACTTTGTATAATATTATTACTTATTTAGGGTTGGGTTGTCTATATTATTATATTGTATTATTTTTGGCACATTGAAAAATAACTTCGTTGATTTTTTTTTCACGAATGTGCCACATTAAAACACTTGGCTAATTTTTAATCCGTATTTAGGTGCGCAGTTTAGTTAAAAGTAATGTCATTATTTCACCCATTTATAGAGCCACAGAGCATATCCATGCACTTGAGTCAAATTAGCCAAAAGGCAAATCCGCGCCTTTGGCTTCATTGGGACTTTACGTAAGTTAGACAAATTAATAAATTACGTCAAAAGATTTAAGAGCATTATTTGTAGGTAGTCGTTTATTCATTTTAGGGGTTACTATTTGTTATTTTTTAACTACTAACCTTGGTTTTTGATAATATCTAGATATATAATTGATTTATACACATAACCTATGTAGGTACATGATAGTAATAATTCAGTTAGGTATCTATGGTAATTTCGTATTTAATAGTTTTATGTCATATTAGGATAAATATAATATGCAAGGAACGAATAGTAAATAATTAACAAGTTAATTTTGAATTGCTTGATTTAAAAGTTTGATATCGACTGATTGCCACATTGACTGCTGACTAGATAATTACTTTTTAATTACAACATTTAAATAGCATGCTAATTATATCGAATGACCATCTGATCGTTACGCGCTAGGAGCGTCTTTAGCGTCCAATGACGATTATGTCCATGTGAGATGTTATGTTGTGTCCACACTGACAACAAGTTGCTGGCAACCTCATTAAATTTCATGATAATTATCAAAATTGGTTCGAAAATTAACTCATTTAGTGCTAACACCGCGACTGCGCGTTTGAAGCTGTTAGCCATTAGATATAAATAACGTGTTATATAAATGTGGTAATTAAAAGGTAATTAAAATCTTAACAGTTAGTTGGTTTGACCAAAAATTACTTTGTGAGCCAATGTGAACACCGCTTAATTAGAGTGGCGAGTACTTAATTATCTCCTGAACTCGTTAGTTATATTTTTTATTGATAATAATTTAACTAAAAATTCTTTAAATTAGTTTGGTATTATGATAGACTACTATTAGAAAAATACATTTGACCATGAAACTTTTTAATTAATAATTAAAAACAAACCCTAAATAATAATACTAAACGCTGGAATAGTATTTATACAAAAATATCCAGTTTCTGCAAAACTCTTCCATAAAAAACTGACAAAGACTTATTAGTCAGTGAGTTTTCTTGGAGGCTCATTATATTTATATCTAAAAGTTGCTTGTATGAAAAGTGTGGGTAAATAATTTTAATGAAAATATCTTAGAAATTTTATGAATATGAGAGTGAATTCTTGGAAAATATATACGACATTGCCCTTATTTAATTTTCACTAGGAGCTTAGTTTTTTTTATATATGAGCATTTTGTGAGAGTTTTTTGAGTATATTATATTCTTAGCAATTTTTGTACATAACTAAAGAACTTTACACAACCTATTTGCTATTTAATTTAAATATAAAAAATGTTTCCTCTTGTTACTCATTTACAAAAAGAGCCTTTATAGATATAGGATACGTTATATTATTATCTGACGTTTAACCTGCAATTTTATAAATCCATTGGATCCATGCATCAGATCAAACATACATTGGAAACATTTTTTTAATGATCTCGGGATCAAATCCACCAATCACGGTTTCATAGACGGCCGCCGCTCTGCGAACTCGGCCACCGTAGGCCAATGCGTTTTGATTTTATTTTCTTAATAACGGTTTAAAAGTAATTTTACTAATTTAACAATTATTAAATATGGGTATTAAAGTTATTTTCATAATATTAATCCTTCATTGCTAGTTATTCACAAATAATTACAAGATAAAAATAACTTTTTATATACAACGTTTTTAAAATTTCTGTTTATTATGCTTAATATGCTCAAACTTGTAGGTACTTGATATGAAGTAAAAAGAAACAAACAAACAAATATAGAATACTGAAAATATGTCATTATGACATTTCATTTTGATTTCCATAGTAACGCACGTATATATTAATAATTTAGTTGCTAGGACCGCCTCCTTAGCAACCAATAATAGTCTTTTACTTTTTACGGATTTTTCTGAAATAACTTTCCATACAAAACAGAATTAACGCAAAATGAATTCAATTTTGCTTAAAGATGGCTAAAAGTATTAAAAGAATGCATTGGCATCGTGTTCTGATATATTATAAAAGTTTCAAATGTCTAGCTAGTCGGGAAGTTAGTTAAAATCGATTGCAAGATTTGTACTGGACAAACAACCACAGGACAAACAAGAATACGAGCTAATAAAAACGTTGTAAAAAACAACTGGTCATACAAAAGGCTGCTAGAAGAATATTTGTTTGACAGACATTATTAATAAAATTAATGTTATTAAAAAATTTAGATTATCAATATAGATTATTATTACTAAGATATAGATTATCAATACTAACCGATGGACATCGTCGTCTTTGCTACCAAAATCCAATATTTTACTTATCAAAAATTGAGTTTTATAACGTGGGGTTACTGCCAAAAGTTGTTAAGTCTCGAAGTCATGTTATGGAGTAATAATTGCAATTTGAAAGTTTGACATACCCTCTAAAATCAACCATATTGCTAACTTCTTCGTGCTTTATGTGGATGTTCTATATTTTAGATAAACTTGATTTTTCTCTAGCATACATATTTATATAATATATACACATACCTACTCCGTTGTTAACTTTAAATACCTAAATTATCCACCTAACAACTTTTGGCAGTATATTTTATATACTTACAGAAAAATAGAGATAAATGACGTTGCAACCACTTAACCGTAAAATAAATAACAGAGGAATTAATTTTGAAAGATAGATTTGAAAGATAAAATATAGAAAGATATAAATATATTTTATATAATAAGGTTTATTTTAATATCCATTGATTTATTTGAATTTATTATATAAATGACTCCGAGGCTTTTCAAGATTAAATCCGGTCATAGTCAGGAGTAAGCAACAGGAAAGTGAAGTAGAAGTATCGTAAATTATTTTGTATGTAAATAATTTGAATATAAGTAAGCCAATCATATCCCGTTCAACAAGGGAAATAAAGAAATTAAATAAATGTTTTAATAATAGCAATGTTATGGTCTTCATACGTTTGCCTAAATTTTGTTAATTTACTGGGAAGTGCTCTCGCTAACTAAACTCTCGCACTAGCTAGATAATTTGCGACAGCATAAATCATATGCCTAAATGGAAATGATCGTTGGTTACATGTGAAAATAATTTACGATCATTATCATTTGATGAAGAGAATTATTATGTTGGTGATAATATTACCTGAGTTTTTTTATTCATATTATATTTTACGATTAGGTTTTTATTGTAGATTTTCATTAAAAAACTATAAAAATAAGCCACATTATGAGAGGAAAAATATACAGTATTCATTTAACTCTTTGTCCAAATAATAAATACCAAACGCAGTATATGATAATATGTATGGGTTTATGTTAGAGACATGGCCCTCACAAGGGGGGGGGGGGGGGCTGATAGGGCTCTAGCCTGGGGCCCGGGCTTGAGGGGGGCTTGATGTGGTGAATCAACCAACCAAGTGTCATAAACACACATCACAAAATTGTACTAATAGTAAAAAAATCTCTTGTGCGATTTAGGCAAAAGTTTGCCCATTTCATGTAATAGTCAATTTCGCACATTCGGCGTAACATATACATCAAATAGTAGGTATCATAACTATCAGCTGTATGTATCAAGATTCAGTATTGAAATGGTAATCAAACAGATTGCATTAATAAAAGTTGATGGCCATTTTCTCTTATACGCGTTGCAATTTCCTCTTGCAAGCAAAGTGGAAAAATAAGCTCCGATAAAATATTCCGGAGTCGGAAACCTAAAAGCAAAGGAAAATATACTGCAAGTTTGTGCATAAGTGACGAGTGAACGTAGCATACTAGTTCAATACATTTAATATTATATTCTTTTGGATACGTACCTACTTGAATAGTTTGAATATTTTAAAGTAATATTATATGCTATTTGAAGAAAACGATACGTGTTCTGCTCTTGTTATATTATTTTGCGAGAGTATTATATAAGTTTTGATAAAATAATATGAAGGAACACTACATAATTATGTAAGTACCCACTTATTCAATGCACGTATTGAATTATGCAGGGAACAAAATGCACATGTCGGGCTCACTACTTTGGCAGTCTAGTACCTATATAGGGGAGCGAGTTTTATTTGCAGCGTAAACAGTCGGTACAAGAGTATGTTACAAGCATTATAAAACTGTTACGAGGTCCGAGGCTCGGTAGATAAAGTGCTATGCATAATGATATAGAGACCGAGATACTGACAGTCCGGAAAGTTAGAATAGAGTGACATTTCCAATCAATTGTGATCCGCTATTTATCGACGTAGGTACTCACAATCGAAATAATATATTTGACAGAATATTAAGGAAATAACTATTTTAATTTAGTCAGCTATTTTATACATAGTTTGCGATGATTGGATATTGGCCGAAATCCGTTATGAAATATATACTTGCGGTCAGCTATTTATTGAGTTTGTAATAATTTGACACTGGCTGACTGTATACGAGAAACAGATTTATTAAGGACATCATAATTGCGGTCAGCTATTTAATATCGCCAATCGATATGCTAACTCGGCTTGGTTTGTTTCGCCTCATAAATAAATATATTCTTGTCCCATTAATAAAATAAAACACGATTTTATTCAGAACTTGTCTCACTTATTTTACTATTAGTCAGAACCGGTTTCATCCAATTCAAAGGGACATTGTCAATTTACTGGTAATTAATATACAATAATACAGATATTAATAGTTTAAATGGTAAAATTATTTTGAGGATATGCTTTGGTATATATAATAAATAACTAAACTTTCATGAAATTCTCTGTTCAAAAAATAAATGAAAAATATATATACACAACTTATCAGAGAACATTATTATTCAAAATGCAATTGGTGAACTTCCACTGGCTTTTTCAAACCACTTGTTAACCATATTTATCGAATTTCCACATTACTGTCTAAAATATATCATCAGTCTTAACAAAAAAAATAATTACTAACTTGGGGTAGGTACTATAGTCTGGTAGCTCGAGTAATTATCAGAACTATCAATTAAATAATATTATAACGGAATTATTTTGTTCTCTTGCCTCATTTAAAACAAATTACCTCAAAACTGCATGCTTATCATTTACTCCAACTGAATAATATAGGAGGTAACCAGATTGTGTTTTATATTGTATTTCCTGTCGTTTTAAACATTTTTCTTTAACCTACCATTGGTAATGAAAATTGGTCGGCAAAAATAGAATTGCAAGGGATGTTGACATATTATTATATTTACTTTCGTGGCCAAGTGCCGTGTGAAGGTCGAACAGAAAGAATTTTGAATATCTTTGGGATCCAAGTTTGAATAATTTATTGACTGTGTATGAACGAGTTATTGTCTTTTCTCAACACGAAAAACATTATTTAATGATTAAAATATAATATTTTTAAATTCCATAAGATACTAACAGTATTTTATCGTCAATTTAAAAATAAGGTTTGGCAAACCTTTTACTTTTGCAGTTTGTAATTGACTCATAATTTTGGAAATAATGTTTTTGCGTCTTTTATGATAGTTTAATGCAGTAGCGAAGGGTGGAGTTTGGCTGTTAAGATCCGCTATAAATAATGCACATTAAATTTTGATAGTCATACTATTTTTTTAATTGAACTAAGACCACACTTTACAGATGGTGTTGGTTAGCTTTGAAAAATCAATTAAACCCTGCATAACCAAACCATAATAGTTTTGGTAAATTTTGGGAGATATGAAAAGCTTGTGAACAACTTTTCCATTCACAATTATTTATTTTCGTTGGATTAATGATACGTATTACAAGTATTGTTGGTTCATTTTTTCAAATTCATTAAGCCCTGCCTAAACCAAACTATATTAGAAAAAAATACTATTATATCTATAAAATATCCTGATTTAATTGCATAATCTTAGATATTTAATAGATTTCGCACGGTTTAATTAAATTTTAAAAACTAACCAACACCATCTGTAAATTGTAGACTTATTTCAGTGAAAACAAATACGTATGACTGACAAAGTTTAATGTGCACTATTTATGGCGGATCTTAACAGCCTACCCCCACCCTTCGCTACTGTGGTTTATATTAAATTATCTCAAACATATCTTTCATACGAAGTCAACAGATTATTCAGGCTTGAATTCCAAATATTTCCTAAGTTCTTAATTTTAGACCTTCCGCGAAGCTCTACTTAGCTTACGTTTTTAATTTTTTCATTTGCATTCTGAGCTTGGTTCAGTATATCACCAAAAATGTATTGTGTTTACTTATTACCTGTGTTATTGAAAATATTTCCCTTACAAAACAAATAAATTCAAAACGTCTTAGAACCGAATAAAATTTTGTGTTGAACTAAACTTATGATATATCCACCGATGGGTTTCTCGCAAATAAATGATAAATGCCTTTCATATGAAACTTTTCACACGTTTGCCAATGCGTTTTCATATACGCGTCGAGAATTTGAAAAAGACATTTGTTTTTATTACCTTCGGGTTATCATTTGTTCTCCTGTCACGGGGGAAATGGAAAACTTCGAAGGGAAAAAGAAATATTTGGTCAAATGTCAGAATTGGAAAAATTGCATGGCGCGTGGGTTTTGATGCCGAATGACAACTTTGTTCAACAATTCAATATACACCTGCCTGCGTCATAGCAGAGTATTGCCTGATACTGCTCAGTATAATATATTATGTAAAAGTAATTTATAAATAACTCAAATACTATACCAGTATACCAAATAAATCGACTCTTATTTTATATAAGGTATGTTTATTGAAGTTATACTTCTTTCAGCGCGTTTCGGAAAACAGATCAGAGTGTATTTTTAGCGTGTGACGAAGTTGCGCGTGCCGATGTAACACATAATTTATTATTATGATTAAATTTATTTCGGTCTCAAGGGTACATGCGCATGCGCATAGTGTCACTTAGTTAGTCGTTCAATAGAACCAAGTAAATAGCACGTGTTGTAAACATAACCAATATTGTGTGTAATAAATATATGTTTATTAACAAATTTCTAAAGACTAACAATCCACACTGTTAATTTATATTCATAGAACTTTATTTATATTGGAGTGTATATTTATTTTTCATTGTAATGATTGTGTATCAAGATTTGAGGCTATATATATGTAAGTATTATTTACGAGTAAAATTATATATCAATAAATAAATAAATTCTGTGAATGTTGAGATGTTAAATAATTCAAAAAATATATTAACATTTGATTTTTTATTAATTCATCATGGGCACATCTGAATCGATTATAACCGCTGTATGGCAAAGATGAGTTTTATTCCAATACAATAATTAAATTACAATTATCATTTGTTGCTATTATGAAACCCAGATGAATCGCGTACGTTTTCATCAACCTAATCCACTGTGATATTAATATACTCAGGTAACGGCTTATTTTGTTTTGTTACGCCAAAGAAGTATAACTTCTAATGCGCGCACATAAGTACACACGTCGATTTGTATTTTTATTTTATTTATTAAGGAAACAAACAGATACATTTTGATTACAAAAATATGTTTTAAAAATACAATAGTGAAAAGTTATTGCAATCAGCAAAGTTTCCATAAATATAAAGTATAATACTATTATAGTTAAGCCTAATAAATTAGAAATTAAGAAAAACATAATTATTAGTATAAAGAAATTACATTACAAAAATGAGTAAGAATATTGAATAATTAATTATAGACAAAAAAGTAACTCTTTTTTTTTTAATATATAAGTATATTATATAGTAATATGTGTGTTAGGAATTATTGAAATTTATACATAATATGAGTTATCTAAGATAGATCAAAAAAAGAGTATAATACTCGTAAGAAAGGAAAAAACATACATTTAAAATTCGTTTATCATTATACAAAATTTTGTAGATAGCGTGTTTAAACGAAACAGGTGAATAATTATTGAAAAGATCAACGGTGGAGAAATACATATTGTAATTTAAACAAGGGCGCCGAATAAAACAGTTTTGTGCATAATTATTAGAATCACTACGACTGACATGGTACAAAGCTTGGTTTCGCGCAAATTTTGATGGACACTCTCAATATAAAGACTAAAACAGTGAACAACGTTATCTGATACTTATAGATTTTTTTAATTAAAAAAAAATCCTCAAATGCAGACCATTATCTCGAAAAATACTATACTATATGTACATAATTAGGATCAATGGTGTTTTTTTATAATAATGTGAAACATTTTGAAAAGCATGAAAAAGATCTATCGGTAGGTTTTAGAAAACATTTTGGGCATCTGTCTGACTTCATTAGTATCAATTATGGAAATAATACTTATATATAATGTATAAGTATTATTAAATATGTCTTATATGTATATTATACATACAAGACATATTTTCCCTAGACGATGATAAAAAAAGGATTGTGTAAATATAAACTTTATTTAGGCAAATTTCTGCTATTTCACACGAAACGTGTTTCTAATTTTATTTTAGATTTATGACATTCGCTAAATAAATAGATAAAAGGCCGCTGAATCGATGAAATTGTTCATGTTTGTGAATGTAATGTGTGTGAAGAGGATAGAAAGCTTAGAAAACTTTCATAAAGCAGTCAATAATAATATCATCAACACATGCTCAATATTGAACGTTCGATTTTTAAAATCTTTATTGAATAGAGACAGTTAAGTATTAAGGACTTTAGTGGTTTATCAACAGCTCGGTTACTTATATGCGAGTGACTAACGTTAAGCTTCCTTACAAGTTAACAGAAAATCACTTTTCCATGTGTGAGATAAGCTTCCTGAGTAAGTAGGTCTTACTAAGTAATACTAAACTTAGAAACGACGCCTCTATAATAACATTGAACTATAATTTGATCTTTAATTAACTATTTTTTTTATTCAACGAATAATTCACAAGATTTATGAAAGTAACATTCTATTTATTGAACATACATAATTTTGAAAACACTTCTGAGAAAAAATGTTAAAACCAATAGAAAAAATCTTTTTGAAAAAAGTAAGACACCTCACCCCGCAGAAATCGAACCTGTATCTCTTGGGTATCACGCCCATGCACATATACCACTATGCTAAAGGCGTCATACTTAATTGTGTCAAATTTTAACTAATGGCTTTTAATACTATCTGAAACGTTTTCTAAATTGAGCTACTATTGGCGGTCGGCTTTTGTATTTTAAATCAAAGTAGGTATTACTTTAATTACTAACCTACGCCACAGAGCACTCTAATTTTTTTTTGTTGTAACTAGCTTGAACTTGCTTATAATTTTTATTTAACCATTTTTTATTGAACGAATAATTCACAAGATTTAAGAATGTAACATTCTAATTATTAAACATTTAAACTTTTTTCAAAAAGATTTTTTCTTTTGGTTATAATATAATTTTTTCAGAAGTGTTTTCAAAATTATAATGAGGTCTATTATAAACAAAATTATATTATACAATTAGTTTCTACTATAACTAAGTTGACTATCCGCAGTTTTTTTTTAAATAGACATAGTGATCTTTAAAGTATTTAATTCTGAAAAACTCAATGTCGACCTTACATAAAAAAAAAACAGTTTTGCTGAACCCGAGAAAACATCCGGAACTTTATGTATTGATGTCGTTGGGTGAAAATTATTATAAGGAAGTAAAGGGAAAATAAGCTATCATTTATCCTCACAAAACTTTCATGTGGAAATATTGATTATTACATAAGAATTAATAAACATATATTTTTAGTGTTTATAATCGTTACTTTTTTAAGGTATCGATACAATGCCGATACCAAGTATCCATATTTATTCATTAGTTATGACATCCCTACAAAACATGCACTGTCAAGTTCAGGCAACCGATGTAATCCTTCAATGAATTTTCGTAATTACCACGAGTTGACGGCGTATGCCTGAGCCGGAAATCTGCTATCGGATATTACGAACGTATCCGATAATGGGTTCAGCTCCCCAACCTCACCATTAAATGCGAAATAATAAAGTTAAGCCCTTCAAAATAATATATTTGCACAACAATACCGTCAAAGCGATTAATTTGGATCCCTTGACCAATATTAAAAGCATACTTCGTGGTGGTTAATTCTCTAATAAAGCAAATACAAAAAGCTGTTTTGATGATCAAGGGACTAATGAAACAAAAACTTTCGGAATGGTTCCCTCAAACATTAAAACGCCCCGAGCGCGGAACTCAAACACTGAAGACGGTGTTTTACTTTGCAGCTAGTATCTGGCTTTACTTAGCAAGTAGATATATTATTATCATCATGTCAAAAGTATTCGTGGGTTACTTTATCCTTAATTGCATACTTCAGCTGAGAAAATTAACAATTTTATTATTCAACATTATAATAATATTAAATAGACAATTAAACTTATCTAATGATAATATAATATTTCTGGAATTGTATAACCGCTTTGAGTTACTACTACGCAAATTAACATATTTACATTTTTTTTATTGAGCAAAGGGATAACTTTATTTTATGGTATTAATAAAATTGGCAATGGTGCAAATACATAGTATTATTAATTAAATAAAACATAATTATATAGTGATAATTCCATCTTTGTAATAAAGATAAAACTGAACCAGTTTCGTCCGCTTCAGAGTGAACTAGAAAACCACTTCAGTTTAATATTCTAAAAAAAAGTGGAATTGGGTAATATAAAATTACGTTTCATTTAATTAATAATACAATATATGTACGATGAATTGATAAAAAAATAATAGGAGACTTTATGTGTTAATAATTAAATAAAATGCATTGCTCAATAACTAATTCCACTTTTTTACGACGTTTTTATTAGCTCGTATTCTTGTTTGTCCGGTACAGACTTTTTCTTGTGTGTCGAGTACATTTTTTTTCTTGTTTGTCCACGATTTCTATTGGACGATTAAAGATTTTTAACTTACTTCCCGACTAGCTAGACATTATTTGAAACTTTTAGAATACATGAGAACACGACGACAATGCATTCTTTTAATACTTTTAGCCATTTTTAAGCATAATTGAATTCATTTTCAGTTAATTCTGTTTTGTATGGAAACTTGTTATTGTTGGTTGCTAAGGGGGTCCTAGCAACTAAATTATTATTATATACGTGCGTTACTATGGAAATCAATATGAAATGTCAAAATGACATTTCAGTATTCTATAATAATATGTATTCAGTATTTCTATCAAGTACAATAAAAAGTTTTTATTAATACATTGAATTGTTAAGTTTATATGATTCAACAGAAAATTTAAAAACGTTAAAGTTCTTTTTATCTTGTAATTATTATTATTGTGCTGGATCAGTTTCGTCCGATTCAAAGGGATTTTGTAAATTAGTAATTAATATAGAATAATACAGATATTTATAGTAACAAATTTAAAATGAGAAAAATAATATAATTCAAGCAAATTATAATGAAATATTTTATACACCCACAGTTTAAATAATTAATAAGTACACCAGCATATGACATACAGACTCCCTTTCAGATTCAATGATCCATGCCGATCGCTGTGAACAATCGTCGACTTTCTGAAAAATATGTTTAGTAACGTATTTAAACTCGTAATTATTCCATTATTTTATATTATACAAAAATAGTATATTTTTCCAACGACATTTCTGTCTATAGGTAATAAGTATGTATTATAAATCGTATTTCACTTACCCAACCATATAGTGCAGGATCCCATAGACTTCTCGTATACATAATATGCGGAACGCATTCTGACATTTGGAATAGGTTTTAAGGGACACCAAGATATATAATGTCGATGTTGCCAGGCGATATTAGTGGTAAATTTTTTTTTTATTGACATTTTAATTTTTTTTCTTATAACCCACCAAAAATTGTTCCGAATTCTTCAATAAAACCAAGACCGAATCAGGGATTGATTGAAAATGCAATAATTGTACCATGCCATCGGCATGGTCGTAGAACGGTTCGTCCCATTTGAAAAAATTAAAATAGCGGGTAGTGCAATGTGTTCAAAATTATCGATTCTAGGATCCTCCTTGGCTTAAATTATTTTATTTAGTAGCATTTTTGTATAAAATCACCCAGATTGGTTTCTTTACTATATCTATGCATATGACATTAGTTTTAGTATTATGGTTAATCCAGAAACAGTGTAGGTTGTATATATAGGTAGGTGAATAAATGAAATAACGATAACCACTAACCACACTAAGTACACATTTTTATTAAAAAAAAGAAACAGCAAATCAAGTGTTCAAACTGCTTTAAGTAAAGTATCATGATCACAGTTTTTACAAAAACTACTTACACATTTGCACAATGATATACATGTCAAAGCCGATCTCTTATAACTGCATGATAATGTACGGCAGTTAGAATTACATTTGCATGGTTTAACTAAATAATTTGTCAGAGGTTTATTCGTGATTATTGTCTTGGATACAAATTATTTTCTCGTAACTCATAGCCAAGTTGTAGAAATCAATAGGCTCAAATAGTGGATCAGGTGAGCTTTTCCATATATAAACATGTGCTGAAGCCTTTAAACATTGTAAATACAATGAATCATATGTGCATATCACTCTTGACAAATTTAAACTAAATCCAATAGTTTGGGAAATAAATTTATATCGAAGTTCATCCGCTGTTGTTTTTTGTTTATAAATAAGTAAGTGCAAACTTTTTCCAGGTCTTGAAACTGCTGTAGTCTCCAACAATCCATTTCATAAAGCTGAAAGTACATCTTGAACAAAACTCATTAACGAGATGGTTACAGCTTGTTTTTCTGTACATATTCGACTAGTGGTGTCGCAGCCGGTTAAAGAATGAAATGCTGGCAAAATATTACAAATATTTTCGCCAAGAGACTCAGCTGCCAAATGGCATCCTAAAATACGGGATTTCTTCTGAGATCCCTGAAACTATAATCCACGGCAACCAATCGTTGCAAGTTTATTCCAGAAATAAATGCCTAAGATTAAAACATCTGTATCGGGACTGTAATAATCTCCAAATTTTGCATTCTTACAGCATGAAATATATGACAGAATATTCTACCGTCTGCTTCTAAATGATTTTGATTTTAAATCAATGGCGTCAGTGGAAATTGATCCCTTTAATTTAAACCATAGTGTGTGGTCGTCAAATCCACCATAAATGTACAGTTCACTTTCTTCGTTGATTTTTGCAAATGTGAGGCATTTTTGCAAATAATTTTAAAAAGCTGTAATTTATTTTGCGGGCTCACAAAAAAATCTTTGCAATTAATCCACCACATCTAAGGGACGATCACCAAGGCTTACATATTATAAGTATTTACACTGTTTAAGGGCTTCAGCACAAGTTTATTTAAGAAAAATCTCATCTGATCCACTATTGAACCTATTGATTTCCTACAACTTGGCCATAAGTAACGAGAAAATAATTTGTATCCAAGAAAAATGACGAATGAACCTCTACCAAATTATTTAGTTAAACCATGCATATGTAATTCTAACTGCCGTACATTATCATGGAGTTATAAGAAATTGGCTTTGACATGTATATCATTGTGCAAATGTGTAAGTAGTGTTTGTAAAAACTGTGATCATGATACTTTACTTAAAGCAGTTTGAACACTTGACTTGTTGTTTCTTTTTTTTAATAAAAATGTGTACTTAGTGTGGTTAGTGGTTATCGTTATTTCATTTATTCACCTACCTATATATGCAACCTACACTGTTTCTGGATTAACCATAATACTAAAACTAATGTATAGTATAAATATGCATAGATATAGTAAAGAAACCAATCTGGGTGATTTTATACAAAATGCTACTAAATAAAATAATTTAAGCCAAGGAGGGTCCTAAGAATCGATAATTTTGAACACATTGCACTACCCGCTATTTTTAATTTTTCAAATAGGACGAACCGTTCTACAACCATGCCGATGGCATGGTACAATTATTGCATTTTCAATCAATCCCTGATTCGGTCTTGGTTTTATTGAAGAATTCGGAACAATTTTTGGTGGGTTATAAGAAAAAAAATTAAAACGTCAATAAAAAAAAGTTGACAACTAATATCGCCTGGCAACATCGACATTATATATCTTGGTGACCCCTAAAACCGATTCCAATTGTTAGAATGCGTTCCGCATATTATGTATACGAGAAGTCTATGGGATCCTGCACTAATACGGACGCGTAGTTATGACATTAATATAATAAAACAAGCTGTTGGTAATTTACATTATTTATAGTTTAATACATTACATGTCATATTACATTAACATTAATAGTCATTTAAATAACATTTCACACATACAGCAGTCTGGCTGATTAATATTTTTTTTTATAATGATACGATCATAGTATTAACAAAATATTATGTTTTCCAACCATTATAATGGATTTTTACCATGTAAACGTCAAACCAAATAATATATGTATATTAATTTATGGTTTAATTATAGTAAGCAACCTCTAGAATTCATCGTACATAATATCTTAAGATCAAATCAAATCAAGCGTCTAACGATCGAGTTTGTAGGTGAATCGTTCTATCCGATTGCTATATAAAGAGGCAGGCTATTTAATAATAGCCTGTTTAAACGCTTCAGACTATTATAAATAAAAAAAATGTAAAAATAATTACAAGATAAAAAGAACTTTTTATATACTTACAACATTTTTTAATTTTCTGTTGAATTATTATGATCGATATGCTCAAACTTGTACTTGATATTATGAAGTAAATAAAAAACAAACAAACAATAATAATATAGAATTCTGAAATGTCATTTTGACATTTCATTTTGATTTCCATACGCACGTATATATTAATAATTAAGTTGCTAGGACACCCCCTTAGCAACCAATAATAGTCTTTTACTTTTTACGGATTTTTCTAAAATAACTTCAAAACTAAAAGTTTCAAATGTCTTGCTAGTCGGGAAGTTAGTAAAAAATCGATTTCAAGATTTGTACTGGACAAACAACCACCGGACAAACAAGAGTACGAGCTGATAAAAACGTTGTAAAAATGATCACAAATGCCCCATGTTGCGTTTGCAATACCACTCATTATAGATACTTAAGCGTGGAAACCATTCATGGCCACTTCTTGAAACTGTCTAAAAAATTCTACAGCTCCATGACAACAAAACTAGTTGATTAAAGATCTTAACACTTACGATCCAGCCGTCCCCAGCAAATTTTCGAGACCACAAGTAAGATTGCTGTTTACGTATTATTTTTTCCCCTATAGTAGGAAACAAAAGATACTTTGCAGTGCTGTACTGTCTGTATCGCTGATTTGGAGTATGCAGATGACGCAGTCGTGTTTGACTCGATGATTGAACGGTTGTAGGTAACCGTGAACAGGCTCGCCGCGAACTCGAAAATTGTGGGTCTTCATTTGAATGCGGCTAAGACCAAATTCATGTGCAGTGCTGCTTGCATTGACGCCGACACTCCTCTGCGGGTTTCCGACCTACCCGTCGAGCTGGTGTCCATGTTCAAATACCCGGATGCCACGGTTGCCGACGATGGTGGTATTTCTAGTGAGCTTGGAATCCGCATGGGTATGGCGGGATCTGCATTCAACCAATTTGGAGGCGCATGAAGGTCAAGGCTGTATTCTGTGAAGATCAAATGTCGTTTATTCAATGCGGGCGTGCTACCTGTGCTCCTGTATGGCTGTGAGACATGGCATCTTACTAAGCTACAAAGGTCACGGCTTTTGAGCTTTGAGAATCGATGTCTCCACCGAATCTTAGGGGTACACTAGTACGATCGCGTTACAAACAGCCGAGTTCGTGAGCAGACACAGCAGCCTTCGGTGATTAAGGTAATCACGACGAGACGTTTTACTTGGCTGGGACATGTGTTCAGGATGCCGCCGACGAGTGCGACACTTCGTACCCTTGTGGCACAGCCTCAAGGGTTCCGTCGTCGTGGCCGGATCTCCCTCACCCTGCAGCGGTGCTACAAAAGCGATCTACGCGCTGCAGGTCTGGAATGGCGGGAGGCGCAAGAGTTGGCGATAGATCGAGGGAACTGGCACGAACTTGTGCTTGCCCTTTGCTCCAATGCTGGGTCGTGACGGGGTAAAAGAAGAAGAAGAAACACTGTGTGGACCCTAATTTTCCCAGTTATTTTTATTTCGTTTTTACCTCAGACCGACGACGAAGGGCCATGGACTCTTTGTTAATAGCAGTAACGAAGGGTGGAGGTAGGCTATTAAGATCTGCCATACATAGTGAAGATTAAACTCGCTAAATACGTTTCTGTTTTTATTGGACTAAGATTACAATTTACAGATGGAGTTAGTTAGTTTTTAAAAATCAAATAACCCATTCCTAAACCAAACCATAATAGTTTTGGTATACTTTGGGCAATACGACAAAATTATGCACACTTTTTTTTATGCAGATCTTCATAACCAACCTCCACCCTTCGCCACTGGTTAATATGTATATAAACGCGAGTACTATAGAGTATAGATGACTAGGATAAAAGACTGTTTGGCATTGGTGTCTATAATGTGGAATAGAATGTAATGGAATAAAAATAAGAACTTTTTTGGGATCTTTGCCACTGGTATATGCACGATTACTACTCGTGTCCCAATTTATTACCTTAAAGTACCATTGGCTATTTGAAACAATGGCTACCAACGTGTGAATACTAGATTGTAAACAAATGTTCAATTAAAATGTACCTACTGAAATGTTATGCACTAAAGCCTCGATCATTTGAATATAAGTAACAAAACTAAAATAAAAAAGCAAACGTGACAGCTTGTTTTTATTCGTTTCAGAGGCTTAACAGTACAATGGGTACCAACTATATGAAATTTGTTCGCACAAGCGTTTCCTATGTAAAAGATCGTAAATGACATGGCACAGTTTTACGATTCAAAAGGCACTAAGTTTACGGTCAGAGTTAAGTAGGTATAAAATAACAAGAAAATTGGTGTCTCAAAACCTTAAGACTTTCTTAAAGCTGAGCTCTAAGGAGCTATCAAATGAAGTTTTATTATCTTAGAAGTTAAAATTTAAAACAGCATTAACTTTCGAGTTATAATTATTTTGAAAATCGTTCCATTAGAAGTTTCTTCGTGTTATTCTGTAACAGTGCTTTAAAGTTTGGTTAATTCTTTTGACCGTTAATTGTTTAGTGACTTATAAAAAGCTCAAGTACTCACAAATTATTTTTCAATGCTATCCAGTTTTACGCGATCCAAAGAATCTCTGGGTATTATTTTTAAGTAAGCATTATCTTTAACTAAGTATGAACATCGAATCCAATCATTATGAAAGTTCTAAATAAGTAGGTACATTAAAACTGTATAATTGAGAGAAATATATCACGGCTAAAGAATACAGACACTCACGATGGTTGCTTAAGCATCGGCGTATAGCGTTGTGGGTCCCAAGTTTGAATCCTGGGTTTGGCAAGTACACATATTGTTTTAAAGTATGGACCTGATAGGTTGAGCAAGTGATTGACATCCATTTCTCGTAAAAACAAAATCTGTTAATACAAACTTCCGCACTGTCGATTCCCATATTATGATCCTATTAGGATCGGACATGGTCGAAAAAAAATGCTTAGGCACCTACTCGTACTGACAGTGTATTAATTGACATAATTGTATTATGGATAGTATGGCTAGTAAGAAGTAATGACTCGCTACCGACATGAATCACCATAATAGTTTGTCGTTATCAGGCAGTATTTGGTTCTGAGTATAACCGGGTGTCTTAGACATTCGCCATTAAACTACATTATGGTTTCCGAAAGCTGGTGCTACCATCCCTCCCCCATAGGAAATGGTGGAGGCTCGATAGTTGACTTGTCAAAACGTTAGTCTATGGTATGACTCTCTGTGTGATACGGAACACTGCTTGGAAGCCTGATATATTGGACTAAGTGCTTTTATTTCTGTCACTACTTAAAATCTTCTAAACATAATCAAGCCACCTGTCGGCTAACATAATTTACTCCTGGCGGCTCTCGTGGTGCAGTGCGTAAAGCGCTTGCCTTCAACCCGAGAGTTCTGGGTTCGATTCCCGGTTAGGACACAATATTTATGTGTTTTTCTCAAAGCCTGAGTGTGTGTGATTGTTTAAAATTAATAACAACCAGCTTGTACGAAAAAGCAAGGACATGGTTATTAATAATTCTAAAAAAAAAACATAATTTACTTAATTCAATTGTTTACAATATTATATTAAATTTACTTGTTTTTTTTTTTTTTGATATTTTGCCGTCACAATATACCTACCTATCCCCCTTAAAGTATATATGGAAAATTTGTGTACGCAAACTGAGCAATCACTAGAAATTCACCAGCCAAAACAAATTTGCATATTTAATGTACAAATTCCACTCACACTCCAATTGTTTTGCAATATTGTTTTTATATCGGATTTTTCTTTTTCGTAACGTCTATCCACTGTTTAATTCATATAAAAAGTATTCGAAACAGGTAATCCAAATAAATGTCCCAGGTAGAATTATTCATCTCATTACTAATGTAAAGCCAAAATATATCTTTCTTGGGTTAAAGGAACACCGACAAAAATGCGAATTTCAAATAAAATATTTGCATTCCCATTTTGTCTCCTTTTATATATTATGCATTGCATTTTTGTGAAGATTTCTTCTAAAAAAACTGTAACGTTTTTAAGATTACGTTTAAATATTCATTTTGGTCTTTTGAGTAGTTAATTATAATATGCGCTAACAACTCCAGAAAATACATAACCATGCTACAATCATTCTAAAAATACTTATTGTTTGGTAAAAAAGTACCTAAACTACTAAATAAATTCAATAGCTCATTAGGTCATTTATAGGTCTAATAGGTCATTCATAAAAAATATGTAGATAATTTGGCATGTCGTAAATTTTCATAGACAATAATTATAAAAAAAAATATTAATTTAAGTAACACAATTTTATAGAATTCATTCCACTTTTATTTAATATTATCTAGACCGGTTTCGTCCGCATCACAGTGACATTTTCACACCTACTTGATATCATAAAAGTCGTATAACGTACCTTTTTTCTTCTTATTTTGACTATGTCCAATCTTAATAGGATCATAATATATGGGCCACCACATTATCGAGGTTTTTAATAATATTTTTTGTGTTTACGAGAAATGTATGTTAGTCACTTGCTCAACCTATTAGGCCCATACTCTGACTCCAAACACAAATTGAAAAACTGTATGCGTATTTTCTCTTCCCATGATTTGAACCTGGGACCCACGACATTATAACCCGACGCGTAAAGTCGCTCGGCCATCGTGATGTCGTACAATGTCCAAACAAACATTTTATTTCGAAATGACATTAGAGTTGATTTTCTATGTTTGACAATTTTTTTACTTAAGTATGTTTAATTATGAATTAATTTATCAAAAATTCCACAACTTTCCATCAAATTTTGTGAATACTGGTACAATCAGCCAAGAATACGCCTTCATTTTGGGTGAATTTTTGATACATTTTTAATAATTGTATTGTATTACATTTTAAACGTCTCTTAACCTTGAGAGTTTCGATCGTAATTGTACATATCGATTTAATAAGAAACAATATCTATTAATTAACAAAGAAAGTTTAAAAATAAAAATTTGATATAATATTTGCATAAATATTATGATCGATGGCAATGAAAAATTTAATACTACGTATTTACAATATGTACTGATATCGCTATGTGTCGTTTGTATTCCTAAATGTATTACCAAAGACGCAACTGTAAGATGACCTTACGTCTACATACAAACATTGAAAAGGTTTGAATATAAGAAACCATTGAATTTCAAGGATACAAAACTCCAACAATACGATAATAATTAACCCCTTAAAACTGTATACTTTCAAGTTCTTTGTATGATACAAACAAAACGTAGCTTTCTCTCCAAAGGGACAGGCGAACACTGGAAAAATTCAACGCATTTCATAACAACAGATTATTTAACCAAGAGAATTTTCTTTTTTCATAAATAACATTCTTATGCAAGGAAGCTTATTATTTTTAAGCAAGACAAAGTGAATTTGTTCAAAATTTGAGTCATTCATGCAAAGTAGCAACGACATAGTCTTATCATTTTCGCTGAACGGCAGTTGGGTCATACCCAGTGGCGGCCGGCAGTTTCCCAAATACCGAAGATTGGGAATGCGCTTAATAATTTACCACATTTAAATAAAATCTTTATTTTGAATTATTTTTCGAACAATTTTTTACTTTAATTTATCATTTTTAGACCTTTCATTATCAAAATCAAGATTACAAGGCAAAAACAGGCTCATCGACAAAATGATATTTCTGCAGTTGAGCAAAAAGAAGAATGAAACCGTTATTGGTTGGAAAATGGGTTTAATATTAAGCAAAGGAATTTAAATATTATTGATTTCTCATTTATTTGGAAATATAATAAAAGTGAAAAAAATATAAAAACATATTCTTCGTTTTTATGTAGTTTCATACACAATGAGTTGATTTTCGCCTTGACTACACTTTTTTTCTCATCATTTATGAAGCAATGAATTTAATCGATTTTGATAATTTTAATGATACCGTTCTTCAGCACTTCCTCTGTTAAACAAATTGGCATTTAAATCTCAAAAATGAAAAAAATGCGATGAGCCAGTTTTTGCTGTATACCCTTCAAATGACAAAGAATATTATGAAAGCAGGATAAAATATATCTGATTAATCTGTAATTGAACTGATGTGGCTTAAAAACAACGCTATTAATGCCTAACCTATCCTTGACGATGCTAATAAACTCTTTCCGTTTTGGTGATGTCACCCTGAGTTACCGTACGAGATTGACTAGTATTTCTATACAATATATTTATATCCTACAAGTCATAATACTATCTTTGTCGCACCGCTTACTTTCATATCTCTTTTTCACAAGTATTGAGTATGACTGCTTTTGTCGCATATACTTTTAGATATATTTCTTTTGTTTGTAATGGAATGAAATGATCTGTTTGCAATATCCATTTATAAATTATTATAGGTAAATATAAAATGAAAATATGTATTCACTGAATAATGCCATCTGCTTTGAAAATTATTACATTTTAATTCGTAGATGTAATATTCATGAATTTAGTAATAGCTGAAATATGAAAATGACTTGTGTTAAAGTAACGAGAATGTTAAACAAAATATACTGAATTAAATAAATGTGCAGCTTACTGAAATTTACCTCATACTAACAAATATAAAATGCCGTATATGATTTAGCCATTGTCGCATGTATGTAGTTTATAATATTTCAATAAGTAAATGATGACTAATGAGTTATGAATACCAAAAGTAAGTATTTGATGTTTTATTTATAATATAAAATGTAATGCTGGGGAGTGCAGTGCATTTGAGATATTATTAGAGCAGCCGCTACTGGACATACATACTGGTATTGCCAGAGGCAAACCTCAACTTATCCGTCGTGTTTGCTTTTATTCATGAACGGCAAATAATACGTCATAATAATATATTGTAATATAAAGGAACATGGCGTATCGTTACAGTATATAACTTAATGTTTTATCAGTAGGTACATAATATTATAAACATTATCTGCTCATATACCTAAAATAACAACTTTAATAATAATTATAAGATATTGTTGTTAATCGTATAATTTAATCCTAGCCTTGAATATATTATATTTCCTACATATTTTTTTAAACTGAATATTCACAAGATATTCTAAAAATAGATTATTATTATTGGATTGGAATAATATTTTTTTTTTAAACTTAAGAGAGCAGAAGTGGTTTATAAAGTTATTTTAAATTATAATAATATAATGTCTGATATCTTGTGTGATTCACTATCTAAAAAAACAAAGTTAAAAATAAAAAATGCTATAGATCCCATCAAAATTAATAGTATCCAGTTATAAATTAATATTATCTAATATTTTCATCTTATGAGATTTAATAAACTAAATATTTTTTAACAGGTATTTTTTATTTATCTTACGAATTGAATACTAGCTATAAATAAATCTTATTTCAATCCAATTCTGCTTACGGCTGTGTTGTAGATAATATACTACCATGCCAACGCAAGATGGAAAAAAAACAATGCAAGAAAAGGGAATTTTTTGCCTCTACATAATACCGTGAAAGTAGACGAACTAATGGATATTTTCTTCCTGGTTTCACATTTGAATCAATGCTCATTCGTATAATTTCGTGTACAGTTCGTTTATTTATATTTAAAGAATAAATATTTTAAAATATATTGAAAAAAACTTACATCAAAACATATTATTATGATTATATAGTTGTGAAATTGTGAAACAAGTGTGAAATTAAGATGAATCGTAATTATTATAGTGAACTAACTAGGAACAGTTTGATTTAAGTTTGAAATCCATGCTGTTTTAACGCTCCGTTACGGCGAAAGTGAATCATATAATATGACATTCTTCTGAATTTGTATACTTACATGAGAAGATGAATTTACCTTCGCATGTTATTCCTTTCTGTCTTTTCCGTTACTACCATATATTTTTTTCATCTTTTAAGCGACCAAGACTTTCCACTCCTCTCGATTCTCTGCTTCTTTATTATCTGCAGTAAATGCTTCCCCAGTCAGCTCCTTTACTTAGTCACTCCATCAACAACGCTCTTACTTTGCTTCGCTTTCCCTGGAAACTACTCAAAACCACCAATATCTCCAGGTTATTTGGTCTGCGCCAAAGAATATGTCCAAAAAACTGCAGAATGTTTTTTAGACAGGAGAGCCGTTCCTTTATTTTTCCTTCGCCATTACTAACTAAATTAGTATAAAAACAAATATGCTTAGTCGAACCCGCTCGTAAACGAAGTAGGTACCGATTATCAATTAAATATCTCTCAAATCGAAATAAAATCGACTTTTCTGCTATTCCCCATGATATAAGTCTTATATTATCACGGTAAATATTCCTACAAAAAATCTGGATATTGTGAAATAAATAAATTGTTTGTGTCTTTATTAATCAATACAAGCATGCAAGCAAGTATATAATGGATATTATATTTTACCAATGCGCTATAATATACAGTAAGTTTAGAGTAAACAATATTAATTTTGAATACTTAGTAAAAAAAATCACTTGGAGTTGACTAATAATTAGATGTATTCTACAATATGATGTGACAAAAAGGGAGATACAAAGAAAAAAAAAATGCTGAGACAATTATTGTAAAGTTTATATCTGTATCTGGGAGGTAAACTACACTATGTCGAAAATGGCACTTTTTCACAATGGCTGTTTAAAGTTTTTTCATGAAGTTTTTGATAGAATACCATTGGTTTTCTTATACTACTTGTTATGATACTTGCTTATCATACTTGAGGTGTTTTTCTACAATATTCAAGGAAAATTTAAAAGAAAATGCACTTGTTTCTCAAAATAAATGATTTTTAATATACATAGTGTTGTTTACCTCTAAAAAATTTTACACATTCGAATGACATGGTGTAGTTATTCCCTCAAAAACGTTTACTGGAACCCAATATTGCAACCAAAATACCTACCTACAAAATAATTAATTGATACATTATGGATTAGACAAATTTCTCTCCGACCCAACCTCACTCTCCTGGTTTATTTCCTATCAGATATCTAGGAATATTGCATTATATTATTGTGTCCATGTCTATTTTTCCTATGGGACTTGTGAATTGCTTTTTATATCATTTTACTACAGATCCACAATCATAACGAATTCAACATTATGTGGAGTGATGCACCCATATAATATAAATTACTACTCATTCATGCTAGTCTGTCAAAATGTCTATATTTCCTGGAGGTACTAACTAATCCAACATACCATTTTCATAAGAGAAAGTTTATTGTATGAAAGTGAAAGAAGTATTCGATTTTCCTAATATTAATATTTCGGTATTAAAATGTAACAAAACATTATTTTTAAATTTTATTAGGATTATAATAATATTATCTACATGAAAAATTACACAAAAAATATTTCCTGATTGAGAACAAAAATCTGGAGTCTGATAATCTTTTTGCAGCGTCTTATAAAATTCGTGACACTCACTAGATACCTTCCTACAAATGGTGGAAATGCCATTAAATCGTTGTATTTTGCCGAGGAAATAGGCTTTAAAGTATTCCTACGTGGCGCTGGAGTGGCTGGAAATCTGCCAGACCGTCTTTTTAATAAAATGCTTTTAAATAATTCTTCTTCATTAAAAGTAGTTTTATAATGGAGGTCTCCTATATTTTTCTGATGTACATTTGGAGATGAATGCACTGAGGTAGTAAAAATGCTTCCTTCTCATTATTCACTTTCCGGTTAACAAAAAGTGAGTAAGTATGTACCTAGCATCAAAGAGAACTTTAAAAAAATTTAAATCACTAAATTCTGAATTGTGTACACGTAATTTATTAGAACAGCCACGTATGAATTGCTGCCAATCCCATGGTGTCATTATGGAGAGACCATAATTTTTTTCACGTTAGATTGTGACATAAAGTGTATTAGCCTCCATGTGAGTGTGTCTTTTTCATAGAACATTATGATTGATTCTCTTTATCTGCGGTCATTTACTCATGATCCAGAAGAAACATGATATTAAAATAATATATTTGTTTTGGCCATATTGTAATAGTATCAATGACAAATATTGGTAGTACTTGTTCTGCACATCTTAATAACGCCAAAGTCATCTCCTCACCACCTCGGTCTTCCTTCGTTTCATCCCACATCATACAGTGGGTTGTGCGGTTGATCGTATATAGTGAAATTATTGAATGTTCACAGTTCCATCTTGTAGAAACTTGTTCCATGTCAGTAGAGATGTGGATAGATAGTTTTGCAGATCCATCATAATTATATTTTTATTGTCACATTTAGCAGTTTTTGATAGGTCATGGTAGATTCGCTGCCAAGCTCTACGAGCTTGGACTTATTACCCGGCCAACATGTCTATATGGCGGAGAGCTACAGGATGCAAAATATTTTCTCTGGGAATGTCCGAGAATGTGCTCCGAGATGGAAGAGATGCTTAAGATGTTGGACACATCGGGCCGTCCGACATGCTTACCACAAATGCCAATTTTATTGCATTTTAAAAATTTGCGGCTTCTTATTACGGACGTAAAGATCTCTTCACATAGTTTTGTTTGTCTGTATTGTTTCAGTTTTGTTTTTTGTATTTAAGGGGGGACATGCTCTTCGAAGGTCAAAATTGAGTTTTTATTGTATTTTCAAACCATGATCCTGGACACTCCTTAAACGTTGGAGATAATCTATTTATATAATTTTGAAGTTTTATTATCCTTTATAGTTATTTTAAACATTTTATGACTGCATAAAGTATTTTTGTTACATAAAATAGTATTCTTTTAAACCTCTCGCTCTAATGTTTTAGAATATAGTTATATTTCGGTACATAACTGTGCAGTGGTGTTAAGATTTTTTACATTTATTAATTTTTTAACGCATTTATAAAACCATTAGAATAATTTATTACGAGATAATTTTTGTAAAATATTCACGATAAAAAATTATATTGATAATCTCTGTGATCCCAAATTTACAAGAATTAGGCATTTTATTATTCAAAAAATCGGCAAGATTAACACATTTGAAGATGATTCTAAAGATATTTATTATAAGCTATGTTTTTGACCATTGAAGTGTTATAAACATATTATGAATAATGATTGCTTTATAATAACTATTGACCTAAGAATAAGGTAGTGTTTTTTTGAAATACGCCATTTCTTTTGTCATTCCCTAGTGGTTAAGCTACAACATACGGCCGTAGTCATAAATTGACAAACTATAATTAAAGTAGGGAGTACAATTATGTTAACGCGCGTATTTGAACATGTACCTAACCGATTTTTTAAAAAAAAATTTTTAAACGGTACATATTCAAACACGCGCGTTAATATCATTTTACTCCCTACTTCAATTATAGTTTGTCAATTTATAGCTACGGCCGTATGTTGTAGCTTAACCACTGGGGAATGACAAAAGAAATGGCGTATTTAAAAAAAACACTACCTTATTCTTAGGTCAATAATTATTATAAAGCAATCATTATTCATAAGATGTTTATCACACTTGAATGGTCAAAAACATAGCTTATAATAAGTCTCTTTAGAATCATCTTCAAATGTGTTAATCTTGCCGATTTTTTGAATAATAAAATGCCTAATTCTTGTCAAATTTGGGATCACAGAGATTATCAATATAATTTTTTATCGTGAATATTTTACAAAAATTATCTCGTAATAAATTATTCTAATGGTTTTATAAATGCGTTTAAAAATTAATAAATGTAAAAAATCTTAACACCATTGCACAGTTATGTACCGAAATATGACTATATTCTAAAACATTAGAGCAAGGGGTTTAAAAGAATACTATTTTATGTAACAAAAATACTTTATGCAGTCATCAAATGTTTTAAATAACTTTGAAAGATAATAAGGCTTCAAAATTATATAAATAGATTATCTACAACGTTTAAGGAGTGTCCAGGATCATGGTTTGAAAATACAATAAAAACTCAATTTTGACCTACGACGAGCACGTGGGCCGTTAAGTCTCAGTGCCTTTCTCTCCTATGGTGCTTTTTATTGAATTACTTACGTCTTTCAGTCATCATAAAATAAAAATAATTACAAATTTTGCCTATTAAATGAATGCACTAAAATAAATATAATTGTAAAAAAAAACACGAAAAATAATTACGATAAATTTTAACTAATGGCTTTTAATACTCACTGAAGCGCTTTTTAAATTGAGCAACATTGGCGATCTGCATTTGTATTTAAAATCAAAGTAGGTATTAAGTATGACTTCTTGAGCATTGTGGTCAATGTGCGTGGGCACGATACCCGAGAGATGTAAGCTCGATTCCTGCGGGGTGTCTTACTTTTTTCAAAAAGATTTTTTCTATTGGTTATAATATATTTTCTCAGAAGTGTTTTCAAAATTATGCATGTTCAATTATTTTTTTTAATATTTACATACAAACATGCTTCATTTTCTTATTTCTTGTTTCATATTGGTTGTTAGTCTCTAGTAATTAAGTATTTCTTAAATTTTTTTCATGACTATTCATAATTTCATAGTGTTTAAAATGTTGTATTTTAGTAAGTATTATGGCGCATTGGCCAATAACTGTAATGCCATAATACTATGTATCTAAATAAAATATTTTTTCTGTCTCCAAAATTGTCGAAAAAAATACTGAAACATATAAATATAGACTCAAAGTTTTCTGGTAAAATGGAAAGATTTTAGTATTTTGTACGGTAGAGGGTGCATAAAGGTGATAGAGCTTTTACGAGCGTGTTATACAAACAATGGCTGTGGTTTATTTACTTTTTCAAGGTGTAGATGAAAAACATGATCATAGAATTGTCTGCATTAAAATATTATAATATTATTACGTCCATGTAGGTACCTACTTGAAGCCTAATATACAATCATAAATACATAATAATATAATCATGTAAAGAAATTTCTTAAGTGACTTATATCAGGAAAAAAAAGCAAATAATTAATTTTTCCGACTAACTGACACCAAAAATAATAAACACAAGAATAATATGATTTAATAATATGATACATATTTTAATGAATTATTTTGATAAATATATCATATAAAAAGAAAAGCACTAGGTATTCATAAATAATTTATTATTATTGTATATAAAATATAATTCGTAATGTAATATCTTCATCGTAGCCTCCACATCTTGAAGCGGGCCCACAGGCCAGGATGTATGGCGAGTCCCCCTACCTATCGGATAAGAGATGTGTGATTTTCGACAGTAGTGTTCCTCAAATGGTTTTCGCGGAACCCAAGAGTTAAAGTGTTTCTGTGTAGGGATTGCAATACCGAATGAATATTTCAATACTGGTATTTCGGTATTTCTTATTGAATACCGATATAATACTGGTATTCATCAAAACATATTATAGACAAAAAGAAGTACCTATCAATAAATATAACTGTTGAAATCTACACTATTTTATAGCAACCTAAAGGGGGTACATACTTACATTTATTATGTTGACCTTTATAAATATGTATAGATCATAATATTTTTTAGAACTGCTAGAATTTTTAAAAATAATATAAGTTCAGGTACAGGAAAATCTCTCTCAAATTCAACATTTTGTTGGGTCTTATATTATCAACGATGGATCAATAGTTATAGAATAATTGGAAATATTTGCCACGGTGTTTTCTTTTTCGAAGTATGTCAATTCTTTGCGACAAAAGTATCTTTGAAGGATTTTGCATTATTATTGTTATTTAACTTTGTTGTTTTTAATCGATATATTTGCATTTATTCAGCATTCATCTTATACATTAAGTTTATTATGCAATATAGTAGTAAGTATTGAACAAAATAACAAGTAACTCATTTTCGAAAAACATAAACGTGTATGCTTTCTAAATACCGAAAATACCGGTATTTTGGATTTTTTAAACCGGTATTTCGGTATCAATAAATAATTGAATACCGGTTTTGTAATACCGGTATTGCAACTCATATGTATGTACGTACTGATTACGACCTACCTTTGTGGTAGCCAAGTAACATGCAACCCTTCGCCATATAAGGTAAATAGCCATTTTGTCAGGAAACACTTCACAGTTACCAATGTTGATTTATTTTTCGATGAATTCGGTATTTACTTTGTCGTAATGATATTTCAAATTCCACAGCGATCATATTTTTTTTTGCCTCATAATAAAACGAATATATTTTAATCGCTCTCACATTGTAAAGATAATATTTTTTCATTCTAAAATTAATTTTTCACTTAATAATCAAATCACAATGAAGAAAGCAAAATTTACGTTGGTCCATATCAGTGGCGTGCGGTCCATAGACGCTGTAAATGCGAAGCATCCTCCGAAATACTGATTAAAATAGTGTGTATTTTTTTTTCAATATTGTAGTAAAAAGTAAAACATAATATATATTAAGTGTAAAACTGATATCTTGTTTTAATATTAAATAAGTTATAAACCTAAGTAGTAAAAAGTCAGCATACGTCAGTGGTACATAATAATATTATATTATATTAGGATAATATAATGAAAAAATATCGATAATGGCTTTTAATATTGGTATCGAACTATCAATCATCAAAAGTATTGATACTTTGAAATATTATACTTAGGTAAAATAATGAGTACTTACGTATATAATATAAAACAAATATAATATAATATTATTATGTATTGTTACACCCCCGAATGGTCCCCATTTGAGGATGTCTCTGTGTATCTGGAGAGGCCCGAGTCGGTATCAAATCCAACAAATAGTAAGGGCTGATTACGAAAATAAATAAAAATAGAGCCGGCAATGCCGTAGATTACGACCGTTGAAAAATATTTGCAACGTCGCCGTTTTTCGACAACGCTCTCGTTGAAAGCGAAACACAAGATGGCGGGTAATACGCTGTAAACAGCCAAACAGTGAACACGCTCATTTCGTCGTCCGTAAAATAAATTATTCAAAATGTAACTATTATTTAATATTAACCTAAATAAAACTCGTCGTTTCCATCATAATTCCGGTGTGTTAATTATCCACCTTCAAGTCCTAAAATCCAGACGAAAAACCATACTAAAAATAAAAGTGACAGCTTGCTATTCACTTTCAAAAATGGAGGGAAGTGATAGTACCTACTTAAGTATTCTTTTTAATATTATAATATTTTATGTGTGTACAAAAATGTTTACATAGTTATCCATATGTTTGATAATATAAATATTTTCTTTAGAGTGAATAAGTTGAACCCTTTTTTATGCAAATTGGTAAAACATGATTGGATTGTGTCTCGCATCTTGCAAGATAATATTTTTTAAACGAATATGAAAATATATAATTTCCCAGCGGCCTAAGAATATAGTCGAAGAAAAAAGCAAAATTCCCAAGGCAGTAAGTGAGTAACTCTACATAAATAGTACGCACAAGTTGGGTCACTTTTTCATTATTTGTATTTTGTTTTTAACTTCATTTGGTTGAATCAGGTTGAATTTATTCAGGTATTTATTAATTATATAATTTATTAATATAATTTCTTGGTCTTTTTATTTCTTTATTTATGATGCAAATGCCTTAATTTGGTAAAGAATATCGGTCTAAATCCAATGAACCTGGGTTCCAGTCCCGTCCGATTCATATATTTAAATTTTTCGAAATTATTCATTTTTATTAAAGAAGGTTCCATTTTTAAATCTCGTTTTCAAAGTCTTGTATAAAATGAATTTTGAAATAATGCAATTAAAAATTTTTATATCTGGCATGGCCGAATTAGTTACTTTAATAATTAGTTATTATAATATTTTAATAATTAGTTATTATAATATAACATAAAAATCACTTAATATAAAATATCCTCCAAAAAACCGCTTCAAACCGCTGATACCTTTTTATAACATTTTAGTTTTATTATCAATTATTATCTATGTCCATCTCCGTTTCTTAGTTGGAGCATATTGATATTGCATGACGTCTTAAAAATCTTTCTTACCACCAATCTTCTAACATCTTAGCAACACGTAGCTCTGCTGTATACACAGGATGCTGGAATCCAGTTGGCGTAAAAAAAGGGCAGGTGAGGTTGAAACTTTTTCGATGTTTCCGTAATACGTAGTTAAACCAGATAAAATAGTAATAATTCTTCACTTTCAATAATATGACGAGTTAAATTGACGCTGTTTCAAAACTATACGTCATATTACATTAAATATTAAATTTGCATAAGATGTTATCTAGGTATAATAATTATCCAAGAGATAGACCAAAAAATATAATATTACCTAGTAACAATACGTTCCATTCGAAAGATGATTTTTGAATTTAATATTAAATTTATATTAAGTGTACCTTATAAGAAAACCTCATTATATTAAAGTCAGCCCAAGTATATTATAATAGTAAACTTTAAAAATGTTTACGGAGGTTAGGTAAATATTAAATTTGTTTAGCAAACATTTTAGAATCATGGCTTTACGCTTTATGTACTCTGAGGTTTATTTACGAAAACCGAAAACCAATTGAAATAAAAAAATGCATTGCATTAGTGTTACCAGCATTAAAAGTTTTATTATTTATTGATCCGCTATTTGATTTATAATATATACATTATTACATAAAATCTAAGATGAAAGTAAGTATTCAAAGCCAAGCCTCAAAACCAGGGCTTTAAAACCGGACTGAACCGAAAACCGGAAAAAAACGTTATTGTTGCCGCAATGAAAACCAGAACCGAACGGGAAAAAATATCGGTATTTTCGGTTCGTTACAATATGTTACACATGCGTTAACACGCAATTACAATTGTGCCACTATTCGACGTCAGTCATTGACGAAAACACAAATTCGACAAGCATAATAGTGCGATATTATGTTTACGAACGAAAAATGCTGTTGTTTTTCATTTGAAATATGTATGCCAAACGGAAGGCGCAAAGAAATCACTCACGATTGTGTGACGCATTTCGACATAATTTATTATATAATATTATTTAACAAATTTAAGGCTACCACCGTGTGGTGAAGTATAACCATTGGTTTCAGAGCGTGGCGCCGTGCTATCATACAAGTACCATACAATGTTTTAAAGTATGATAAAAACATATTACAAATAGAAAGTAAAAATATGCTGAACCGAAAACTGGAAAACCTTTATTTTTTTCCGGAACGAAAACCGGTACCGAACCGATACATATATATTATATTATATTATATTATATTATATTATATTATATTATATTATATTATATTATATTATATTATATTATATTATATTATATTATATTATATTATATTATATTATATTTTTAGTTGAACCGGAACGAAAACCGAAACGAAAAAAATGACGATTCGAAGCCCTGCTCAAAACAATCAGTCATTTTCTTATTTCATTAAAAAAAGAGGGTTGTTTATTATTCTTTACCAATTTGCTAATACACAAAGATTTTTACATAAAAATGGTTTAAATCATGACTAATTTAAACTGTACATAGGTTGTCCAACTCTTACAAAAAAGCTCATTGATTTATTCTGTTATTTTTCTCTCAAGTATGTATGAACTACATTTTTCCCCCTTTGGTACTTCAAACGAATTATCAGCATCAGCATAAGGAATTATATTATTATTTTCTATGATGCGATAATAATATGCAGATTGGTCAAACATCTCCATATTAATGCTTTATTATGGCAGAGCTTGTAGTAATGGGCTGACAATGGAAGAGAAGAGAAGCTTTCATATTCACAAGCTTAATTCCATACTGTCACCTTTTTTATTTCTAAAGGTAATTGTTTATTTTGTTATTCTCTCTCGTAAAGCAGCATATAGGTACAAGGTATTTTGAAAGCTCTTGTTGAGAATTTGTACAGAGCAATAAATTATTATTCACGACAGTAACAATGATTTCCATGAGTATCGTAGACATTGAATCATTTTATAAATTATTTCCATAGTAAAACAACACGTCTTATGAAGTGTTCCGAGAAAAAATACTCACAAAGCTTTATTATTTGTCAAGGAATCCGTTTTCAAATAAGATTGTTTTCTTCTTAAATCCGTACTTTAATATTAAGCGAAAAACAACTTGATGCTATTAGTTTATTTGAAAAAGATGAGCGATAAAAAAATATGTCTATAATAAAAAAAGATTAGGTACTGAAATCTCACACACAAAACAACTTTCTTTTTATATTAAGTGTTAGTCTATCACGTTAACTTTTCACCTACATTCATTACATTTGAAATTCATTACGTCGATCAGTGGTTTCCAAACTTTACGTTCCTACGCCTCCCTTTAAAAAAAATCTAAGCTTGGCGCCTCCCCCCCTTTATTTCATTAAATACATTTTTATACACACATTTTTAAATTAGCACAAAGTGCTTTTTTCTACTAAGCGGGCTCGATATATGGATTATATTGCATCTAATGCAGAAAGTTCCGTTTCGCATAAAAATATGATGTTACGAATGGTAGCACTACCTACTTGCATTGCTTTTCTGGACAAAGTATTATATTATTCTCCAGTTCAATTCAACCTAAATTCAACCAAAGTTTTTTTTCCATATAGCCACACACAATCACATCAAATTGTATCACACAGACACATATTATAAAATGTTAATATCGTGTGCGACTTTTTTTACTAATAAAGCGAATTTGTAGTGTGTGTTTATCTCACTTAACCGGTCGATCTGCAACGCCGGGCCCCCAGGCTGGAGCCCTGTCAGCCCCCTTCTTGTGGGGGCAATGGACAATAGTATAGAAATGAGGTATGATAAAATTGGCATCCATATCTTCATACAGGTTTGCAAACAACCTAACTTTTATAAGACTGTTTTTTATGTAGTTTATAACTAGCTGCCGTTTTATGAACTATGTACTTGCAAACTGCAAACCTGTGACTACATACAACATTATTGTGTTAAACTTTTCGCGCCTCCTTTTCCAACAGTCCGCGCCTCCACATGGAGGCGCGCCCCCTGGTTTGGAAATTGCTGACGTAGATGATAATTGTTGAATGATGAAATTTAGGGGCTTTATTTATTCAAAAAATGAATTTCCCATGTATGGTTTACATATTATAGAAATGTTAAAAGTATGCCAGTCAAAAAACATGTAGGTACATTTCGAGATAGTGTAAATAAATTAAGCATTGCATAAGTAGACTTCATTGTTTTGAGCATGTAGCAGTTTTAGCAGTGACGGCCAGGCATAAAAGTACAATATGAATTATAAAATTAGATTATCACAAAATTTAAAATCCAAGTACTTATTATTTTTACAACCCTGTCCGCTCTAAGAGTAATTGAAGACACAAGTTAGTGAAGGAGTTATGTTACAAAATCAAAGTTTTGAGTAAATTGAGGTCGAAGTTGTTTTGATGTATTTTTTTCAGTTGATGATAATTTAACTAGTGATGTATTCAAGTGGTAACTAAGGATCACACAATTTTACTAATGTCAAAAATAGTTTTTTAAAATCTTCAAATGTGTAATTTATTTATAGAAACGTGTACATGACACCCACATCCACTAGAGAAAATAACAAAATAAAACTAAAACTAAAAAAAATAAAGTAACATAGTCCCTTCATCCCTTGCCGTAATGCCAGACCAATGATTATTTTAAGATGTTTGATACATTCATATGAAAGATGGGTACATAACACCTTCATCCACGCAATAAAAAGACTTTGTCATAAAATGTAACATAACACCTTCATCCACTTGTGTCTTCAATTATTACAATATATCCTGTTCTACAGAATTTAGTATAATTATTTTTAACCAATTCTTGAGATAATCCAAAAATTATAATTTCTACGGAAAATCTTGTAAATAATATGACAATTTGTCGAAATCGTCTAGACACGAGCTACTTCGGTAGTTTCTAGTTATGAGCACATACGATTAGTTATGACATTCGGGGATTTTCAGAAACAAATGAACATTCGGTAATCGTCGGCAAATTATTATTACCGCTTAATATACAATGTTCATACAAAGTAAGCTCTATATTAAATTCGCCGACTTATTTATTTATTTAGGTATTCACTTCACATATCATCTTCCTTTTCATCGCCATACATTAATAATATGTAAAGTATTATTGTTTTTTTCTCTTTACCTATAAAAATTATCAACTTGTAAATAATAATTAGGTATCTCCTAGAATTAATTATGCAATATTTTACAACTACCATCTATCGATTCCGATCCACTACTGTGTATAGAATCTATATTATAGTGCAGATGATGTAGGTAGAAAGTACCTATAGTAGGTAATACGAAAAATGATCTGATTTGATTATTATTCAATTCAGAATAATTTAAATAAATAATTAGAAATAATCATGATCAAAAAATATTTTTTATGATATCAGTGGGTCTATTGCTATTCTATACTTATCGACCACTAAAATGATAAAGTGATAAGTATTATCAAACTTAGGGTAGGTTTGTATCAAAGTATTAGCACTAATTATTGCACCTCTCTTGCTGCTGTTAAAATATAACACTTATTGCAACAATTACAACCAAGTTATTGTAATTGTTATAATAAGTGCTAATACTTGGATACAAACCTACCCTAAGTTTGATAATATTTATCACTTAATCACTTTAGCGGTCGATAAGAATAGAATAAACCCAATGGATCCAATATTTTTTTTGTCATTCGTAAAAAATATTTATTTATATTTACTAACACTAAAATTGACAGGTTATTGGTTTGCGTCTGCGATAATAGTTTTCTCTTGTATGTAGATTAAAAAAAATTCACTTAGCTGATGGCCAGAGTGGTATAATTGTATGCTTACTACTTAAAAGGTAGGCATATAGATCGAGACTACCCACTTCATTTGTTTTTTATTTCCTTAGTCAATTGAATGGCAGATTATCGGGAGTTTCCCAATTATAAATTTACGTATAAAAAGGTGCTCGTAAATTCAAAACAGTGTTGCCACCATAATAAATAATGTAATGTATGTAGTACAGTCTTACAAAGTTATCTGAAGAACGGACACAAATGGAACTACGAACTACCATATGGACGCCATTCTGAAAACGTCATTCGAATATCCGACTCTGTCCTGTTGCGAGTTCTCATTGGGTAGTTTTCGATTGTGGCTCCCCCATCAATTCTTCAGATAAGTTTGTCGGTCTGTACATAGGTATCGGGTTTTTTTTTTTTAAATAATGCATACTGGATCATTTTAGTCCCTCTATAGCAGTGTTCCTTAACCTTTTTACATCTGCGGACCGTTAAATAAAGGAAAAAAAAATGCGGATCACTAATACTGAAATAAAAATGGTGTTTACGTAATATTTTTTTAACCTTATATTGTGACAGATGGATATAACTATAACTAACAAAAAATATATACATTATAACAGTCTGATAAAATTAAAATTTAACAAAGACAATGGCTTTTTTCAACAAACTAATGCGAAACCTACTGTTGTATCTTTGCTTTATATTAATACATTTATAGCTTTACAGCTTAAAGATGGATATTTATCTTCAACTGATATCCAAAACTATGGAAATAATTTAATGTTCCTTGGGCAGCCCGGTACGATTTGATCCATGAACCGGTACTGGTCCGCGGACAGGGGGTTGGGGGCCACTGCTCTATAGGACTACCATTTGCAAATGGAATGTACCTACTTGTAAAAGTTTAAGTGGATTTACAAGAAAAATAGATATTGTCGAGGATTCATCTAAATCCTGCCCGAGGATCTTAGTATACTTGTATTGCTAGATGTAATCTTTCACCTTTTGTATATCGGCCTAAATGTGAACAAAAAACAAATCCGGAGCAACAATAAATATTCGACCCAGTCCAATGTAATTATTTGCAGGATAACGGTTTAATTAAGGACGTTTTATTTCGTTTCTTTGATGCCTGTTTCCGCTTTTGTTGGTGGAATTTTATAATTAAACAGAATTCGTAATAAAAGGCAATTATAACTGGGCCCTAAAAATCAAAATAAATTAATGACAATTAATTAATTGTTAATTAAAATGTGCAGTATTAAAATATTAAAAAAAAAAGTTGGATAATGACTTCAATGGTGTTAACTGACAATTAATAATTAATTAATACTCAAATTATAATATTATTATTAAATAATATTATGATCCCATTTAAATGAATTACGTCGGATTTTAAATTGTTTGAATTATCTACCTTATTAATAATAATATTATTATTGCATTTTATTTCAATGTGAAATATTACAAAGATTTATAAAGGCATTTAAATTTAATAACCTAACAATATATTTTACAAAAAATAATGACAGCTATAAGTGAATTTAAATAGTATTTATTAATACAATGTATGTATTTCCACAAAGAATATTAATTTGATTATTGACAATAATAATTATGTACCTATTTATAAGGCATTTTTATTATTTTGCGTTGACAGCGCCATCTACATTTTATAATTGAAACAATTATTAATAAAATTACTGAAAGCTGTGAAAATAAGGAAAGTTTTTACCCTTGATACATTTTACAGAGGTGCAGATTTAATGAAAACTTTTTAAGACTATTCCCACAGATGACATTCACCTACAAACTTATTACAAAAGTTGTAAATTGTATATTATTTATTAGAAATCAACAATAGATGTCACAATATGAGAGTCTTTTGTGTTGAAGAAAGTAACTTTCTCTATTGAATATTTTTGGAATATTCACATAGATGTCAGTAGTAAGCTAATAGAAACACTCGTCATCGTCCCAAGCAAAATAATAACCTTTATTTTTATACAGTGAGAATTACCAAAATATTATTTTGATTTACCTGATTAAATTTTATCATTTGAAAAAATTTTCACACACAAAAAAATTGTAATGAATGTTGAAACTATCGTCCTATTAATTGAAAATTGGGAATTGAACGACTTCATAGAAAAAATAAATTATACCTACATGGTTAACTATTTCTAACATTCTGTAAAGGCCTTGTTATAAAATGTTCCATTATTATTTTAGGATTGTTTATTGATATTTCTTAATGATTATTATTGTTCTTACTGTTTAAAGGAGTACAAGCCAAACGAAGAGATTCAAATTATATACCTAAATAACATTCTATAAAAAATAAAGGGCATGGTTAATTAAAAAAAATATGTCTAAGGAATATAATGTAATCAAAATGCTCACAAGATTTATAATCGTTACGTGACGTCCACATCCCTTTCACGCATAAATAGGTAGGTATGTATTTTTAAGAGTTTTTTTCTTTACTAGAGACTTCAAGATTGGTTTTTTCTCCAAAATTCGAGACCAGTTTATGATTTCTCGAGAATCTCGAGAATTCTTGAGCATCTCGGGACAGATTTTCTGTTGTTCGAATTTAAAAAATCTGTTCCGGTTTATGGGTGCTTTCTTTCAAATTAAGGTAAGAGGCCTTCCTTTTACATTCCAAATTCCTTTTATTATTTTTTCTGGTTGCAATTTCTCTAATTCTCAAGATTCTGATTGATTGTAGAAATGAGAATCCTCGTTACTTCTAAAAAAATTATTCACCTTCTATGATTATTAATTCTCAAACATAACTTCTAGATATGTGTCGATATAAAAAAAAATATTGTAACTCATTTATTTGTAACGTATATGTCATTAATTAGTTCTCATTTAATATTCGGCACCTCGAATGAGAAGAATCCATGTGAAGTGAAGTCCATCGCATATTACGACGGCTAATAACACAGAACCACAAATTGCAGGAAGTAGTAGTCTAGTGAACATTATTTCTATTGCAGTTTGGACACGGTGGTATTTATTGGGAGGTGGGGGTGCTTAGGTGTCGCATGCCTATCAATTTGAGAAGCGATCAAACTGCAACTTGAATGACTAGATTAATCCACGAAAGTGGATAGTGGAAAGAGAAGAGAGAAGTGGAAAATAGTGGGTGACCGAACTAGTTATATATAAATTATACGTTTTCAGTTCACCGTATCACAATTCACAGTAAACTTTCGTACAGGAAACAGACAGCCGTATAGCATTGAGATAAAAAAACTAATTCATTGTTCGTGGAGAATTTTGCAAGCGCATATTTGTTAATTTTAACTTTAACTATCTATTTTCTTTAGACTTTAGACTTATTGGATTGTTATGTTTAAAATAAACATCACCTACAATATTCATTAATTCGACTGATCACATCGACTTGTCTTTGGACAAGCTATCTTCGCGAGTCGTGTGGACAAAGTTGGCGCTGTTGAAATTTCCAGAGACAATGTCAGGTCGCGTGGTGTGACAGTAGATACAGGGCTTTTTTGATTTTGTCTGCCGCTCAGAAAAGTCGTGCTCTGGTTGGGTCTACCCAATAGCAATCATGGACGTTACCTAACGGAGCACGACGAAGCCGTCATGTCAAGAGTTTCTGATCGTTCCAATTATTGGGTACCTATTTTAAAATTATTTAATTGATCCACCATTCTTGCTTTTTTTCTTTTCAAACTTAGCCGCTTGTATTTCAAATTTAAGTATCGAGCTGTTTAATAGCCATTTAATGTATTTTAAATTATTGTCTTTGCGATAATATAGTTTCTGTCAAGTATACATCGCTCTTTTATTTTATTTCTTCCCATATTCCACACTGTTTAATATTATCTTTCACGATCGTAAGATCGTGTGGCGCCCAGAAAGCTATTATGTTATTCCTAACCCTGGATTCCACGAGCCTTCAGCCGTGTGAATCCCTTTCTTAATCATCAAATTCTAGTTATCAGTTGCGAAATTTCTGAAGGAGTAGCGGAGTTCGGCTTGGAAAAGATCAGGTAACTTCACGACCCGGTTTTATGTCCCATGTTTGCTTATTTTACTTCATAAATCCATTTATTTTGTAATTGTGACGTCAAAAATCACAATTACAAAATTTAATACACAACAGGATATTTTTTAAAGTGTTGTTTTTAGATATGAATTTAATCTCATGTCCATCTCGCATCAGGTGATATAGCGAATTGCATACGTATAAATTTCCGAACACGTCTCGGTCTAATGGTTATTATTCACTCAACCTAGAAAGACCTTACTCTTATTAAAAACAACACATCTCTCAGCTTAATTTTTTCTCTTTAGTTTATTTTACATTAGGTATATCATAAAATTTGCATATGATTTTTGTCGTTATTTATATTTTGCATACAGCCATAATGTAACACAGTGTTGCGTGGCCATTCGTATTTTTATTTTTTCCTGCAAATGACATAGCAGAGAGAAGGAGGGTACTGTTTTCATTGTCGAGAATAATATTAAAAAAATGTTTTGTCCTTGGAGATTTCCTTTCCCATTAAACGCTCCGTTTTGATTCTATATTTGGGGCAGACTTTATTCTTGTTTTTTTTTTGATATCATAATTCAGATTATGTCAGAATAAAGAAATATTGTGATACTTTTTCATTTTGCTAAATTTATTTTAGACTGTGCTACAGAGAATGGAATAATAATAAATTATATAAAAAAATACCTGTTACCTGCCTGTAATAATGCCCAATTTTGTATTGGCTCACATATTTTTTTTTAAGATCTCACTTTCAGACAAACACGATTAGTGTTACCATAATAATATGATATTATCATAAGGATTTTACTACTATATCAATAAAAATATAGTAGGTATCATGTAACTTCATATCAGTGATGGAGGATAAAGGTAAGTTGTTAAGAACTGACATAGATAGTGCAAAATAAACTTTGTCAGTATAACCTATCTGTTTTCATTGAAAGACTACAAATTTGCAGATAGTGTTGGTTACTTTAATTAAAAATTCAATGAAAACCTGCATAAACAAAGCCATATTATATGATAGTTAAAAAATATGCATCTATCTATTATTGAATGTAAAAAAACTGTCTAATACCATCTGTAATAATATGCACCTCTTCGTAATTCAACGAAATAAATAAGTATGAATGAAAAAGTCTGCACTATTTTTATGGGATCGCCCAACGCATACCAAAATTATTATGGTTTGGTTAAGGCAGGGTTAAATTGATTCTTAAAAACCAACCAAAACCATCTGCAAGTTTTAGTTTTATTTCAAAGAAGAAAAATACAATATATAATTGACAAAGTTTAGTGTGGAATATTTATCCCGAAATTTAACAGCCTACATTCACCCTTCGCCACTGCCTTCTGTAAAACTACGTTTTAATACACCAGACAATTTGTAAGTAAGGATACGTACTAAATACTATAATTGATCTGACAGATTTAATTTATACCATCAATTTATTATAAAATAATGCATATTGCATACGGAGCTTGCTATTCATTACATACAAAAGACAATAGATCTAAATGTAAATGTGACAAAGAGAGATAATAATGCTCAATTATTTTGAGAAAAAGATATGAAAATAAAGCGTCAGATCAAGATAGTATTATTACTTTTACAAATAATCTTTTCCCATAGTGTCATATTATATTATTACTGCAATAATAAATAAAATTCACAAGCTACTCGTATTTAAACTGCTGACTCGTTCAATATAATTATGTACGGGAATATAATGTTTATGTATTACTTTTGACAAGTTTGATACGGTCGACAGTTTCATATACCTTGGATCTCTTGTAACTCGACATAATGATATTACAGAAGAAATCAACAAGAGAATAAATGCTACTTTGGGCTGTTAAGACATTTTAAGTCCCGCTTACTATCTCGTCGAACTGAAAGCACTCTTTACAAGACACTTGTAAAGCCAGTGCTCACCTACGCATCGGAAACCTGGACATTAAGTCTGCGAAATGAACGAGCCCTGAACATCTTTGAAAGAAAAATTATCCGCCGTATATATGGACCGATCAGGGATGGCACCAATTGGAGGTGAAGATATAATGCTGAGCTATACGGGCTGTACGAAGATTGCAGCGCAGTTCAATCAATTAAGATTGGGAGACTGCGATGGCTAGGTCATGTGCACCGTATGAATGACAATGAACCGGCAAAGAGAGTGATGTCCAGCAATCCAATAGGACGTAGAAGAAGAGGGAGGCGAAAGATTCGCTGGTTAGATGGAGCTGCCAGTGACTGCCGTATTCTGGGGGTACCAAATTGGAAAGCGGCCACACTGAATAGGGAAAGATGGAGGGAGCTGTTGGAGGAGGCCAGGACCCACACCGGGTTGTCGCGCTCCTGATGATGATGATTACTTTTGACTGTATAAATAACGAATAATGATTTATCAAAATATCACTCGAATCTAAGTACCTGGCTCGTAACTATCACAGTAGATAATATGTACTGTCAGTGTATGTATACTATTGTACCGATCGTTACGCTACAAATATAACTCGCTCCTGCATACATCTTCGACTTCTTCATCATTATCCTCAACACCATAACCCACACATCGAACAACAACAGTAATGACCCAACATAGTGTTACATTCCCAAATTGTCCCCCATTTGGGGATGTCTCTGTGAATCTGGAGAGGCCCAAATCGATATCAAACCAACAAATAGTGGGATGATTACGAAAATAAATATTAATAAACCGGCAACGTTGTACATGGTTGTCGGCGAAATTTCATATTGGGGAACTCCGCATTGTGTTGGTTCGCAAGCGGCCGTTTTTGTTTTGTTTTGGCGCGGCAGAACGTGGCCGGCTACCAGACAGAAAACACTGTTCGCTCGCGCTACGTATAAAATAAATTATATAAAATGTAGTAATCTTTTATATATTAACATCAAATAAACTCGTCGTTTCCACCATAATTCCGGTGTGTTAATTGTCCACCTTCAAGTCCTAAAATCCAGACGAATAACCATACTAAAAATAAAAGTGACAGCTTGCTAATCACTTTCGAAAATGGAGGGAAGTGATAATAGGCATTTCCTTTTTTACTTATTGTACTATTATAAATCTTGTATAATAAAGCAAGGTGACATCCTCAGAATGGACAAAATTTATTAGTTTCGTAAAAGGAAGGTTAATGATGAAATAATTATAACCTTTGTATCAGTTCAAAAATATAGAATGATACACGTAAATGTACCTCTCTCATCTTCACATTACTGTAGTGAGTAAACATAATAATAATAATAATAATATTAATAACACCGAGATACATTTTTTGTCATTTTCCACGAACATTAAAGTGCTTTTACTATACGCTTTCGTACAAATAGTGGGGGTTTCCCGGAAGATGATGATATTGTGTAGGTAGCCTCAATTAACACGGTGGGATATTATAGCAGGTAATAAATGGCGTCAATCAATATCAATCAGAAACTGTGGCAATAAGTGCGAAAGAAACATAACAGGCGACTCTTTATATTCGTTATAAAAATATTTTTTTTCTCAGAGAAATACTTATGATCGCAAAACTCATTTATATAAGCAGAAAATCGAGTTAGATAAACATGTTGTGGAAAATAACTTGATTAGTATGGCGTTTTGGACAATAATATCAGTATTTTTTTAATAAATAATTAAAAAAATATATGTAAGTATACTTATAAACGACCACTATGCCCGAGCGGCTTACGCGATGGCTTATAATGTCGTGGGTCTCAGATTCGAATTCTACATTGCAACAATAAATAATGATAAGCGATTTCTCTTTTAAAGCATTTCTTTTTACTTCTTCGTGGGTTCATTTACAATCCGTATATACCTACATACTGGCAAATATTAATTTTCATGCCCCCACCAATATCACTCGTAACTCTACGGTCTTCATGATACTACGTCGCACGACGGACGTGATGTTTCATGATGCTGTGTATCGTGCGATTAATTTATTTGATGGCACCATAAAACTTGATTTATTTTTGTTAACTATATCATGTTTGTGAACGTGTTAAATAGGTTAAAGTATTTTTTATAATTATATTTATCATTTTACTTTAATACCTACATAAACACATACTTTCTTGTTATATTGGTTGTTATTTATAATAATTAAGTCATTTTTATAATTTGTATTTATTATGTATTATGGCGCATTGGCCAATCGCTGTAATGCAATAATACTCTTTACTAAATAAATAAATAATAGTAGCCATATTTTTGGGGGTGATGTTTTTGCTTTCACACACACACACACATATCACAAACATAAATACAGCTACAAAATAAATTGCTAAAGTATAATCTCTGTAACATGATGTGCTATTTTGGTTTCTAAAGGTTCGTGAAAAACAAAGCATTCTCAAGGAAAACAAAAATAATTTTCTAGAAAATTTATCTGCGCCCAGTATTAATTATTATTAATGTATGAATCAGAATAGTAACCACTCAATAATCAGGATGAGAGAACTTTTAGGAAGAAATCTGTAAAGAATATTTGTGGCCTGTATGGGGGAAAACGTATCACGTGGCATATGAAAATTCAGATACTGAGCTGGATTGTCCACATGCATTAAATGCCGGAGGAGATGCCAGTAAGGTAGGAAACGTGCGCATAACTTATAGACACGAGAAGAAGATATGAATGGCTTAAATTAAGATGCTGGACTGCAGATTTATGAATGCTCAGTCACTGAAACACTGCACTGAGTTGAATGCGGAAGACACGAGATAAATGAGAAATATCTAAATTCAGTGATTTTTTAACAGTTACATTCCAATATGGTGCAATCGTATAATGTAAGAATATTCTTATATAATAATTGTGTAACTATATAAGAAATAAGTATTCATTGAAAATCTTTTTATCTCACTAGAATGCCTTTGAATTTACACGTGTAATAACAATAATTAATATTATAGATACCCCCTGGGGTACGGGAGGAGTTTGGTGGAGGTACGCGCAGCACCAGGCTTTGGCATTAATACGACATGAATACAACACCCATGCTCGAAGGTTAATCGCATGCATAAGAAGAGCAATTATTGTAAGAATTAGCTTCAGATGGATTCTTGAAAAATAAATATAAGTAGGTAGTGTGCTTAAACAGCATTCCGGTTCCAAATGCAACACGTGTATCCAGTTTTAACAGATAAAGTCCTGAAATACATTTTGCCTTTTCCAACTTCATACCTATGTGATGTTGCTTTTTCAGCATTGTAGACATTGACTCAAAAAATGAACGCGCTTTTCGATGTGGAACCGCATCTCAGACACAACACAACCAGGGAACCAAATATGATGATCTGTCTCAACATAAACAATTTCATAATTCACATTGATTATAATGAATGTTATTTTTATAATATACCTTTTATTTATTTTATTTAAGTATATTCTATTATGCTTGTGAATGAATTTTGCTTTTTGTTTAGAATTATTTTGTTTATGTACCTACTAACAAGGAAAAAATGAATATATTTTGATATTAATACTATCGACTGAAGGTACTTGATGGAATTTGCATTTAAATTCTAATGGATTCATGCTCCGTACTTTTCCATTTAAGTCGTTTTTTGCGACCCGGGTTTCGCCTTTCGGCATCTTCAGGCGTCGTGTACACTCACCAAAGGTAAAGATCAATGTGTGTTTACCTTTGGTGAGTACAGAGCTTGAATCCAATAGAATAAAAATAAATTGTGATTGTTATTAAAGTATAATATGCATTTTTTGACGACGAGTGGTACTCAGTGTTACGAAAATTGTAGAAGGGGTACATAGATCTCGAAAGTTTGCGAAACACTACGACGGACATTCCAGTAAAAAGTTCATTGAATGATATTACGGTATCATTCATACAAATTTAATAATAAGACTATCGTCTCATCAATATGCCAAAGCAAAAAGTAAACCAACTGAGCGATTTAAATGAACCGGGATTTATTTCAAGTAGGGAGCCTTCATTCCAATCAAAGTATCGGATAATCTACTGTGTATTCTGAAAGTCTCGTTTTTTTGTAATCATTTTTCTTCACCAATTTCTTTTTTTTAATAGCAAATTATCTTACGTAAGAGATAAAAAGTTCATGTTAGTTTGGAGATAGTACTTAGTAAGCAGCTTTCATGGATAGCAGAATCGGTAAGCTTATCATAAACTTTTAAAAAGCTCCTAATAAACTAATTTCACTGCACTCCTAGTTTGGTTTGATTGGTAGGTGATACATTTTTTTACCACAGCGTAAGCACCACTATCTTGGAAAAATGGCGGCCAAAAATAGATTATGGGTTATATTTTAATAACCGTTATTCTATCGGGGGTTCATAGAAGTTGCTGATGTAGCTCCGATGTTATTGATATCTGTTCTGGAAGGTTGCATTGTGTGTGTGTGCATGATATGGTGATTCGGGTTGTGGAGAATGATACCCAGTGATTGCATTCCTTTGTTTTGTATTATAGATAATAATAATTTGGATATACACACGGAAATACACAGGACTTGAATATTAGTTTATATGTTGAGTTGATACGTTTACATTGTAATTTTGAATTTGATTTTAAGTCGAATGTTATGCGGAGTTGCGCACATAATTTGACTGTATCGTTGAAGAGCTGAAATGCAACTAATATCTTTCCTGTCATTTCCTGCTCGTATTATTATATAATAATATGCTATATAAATGAGCGTAGATAATAATGCGTCAATTGTAGGGTTGAATAAACCTCTACAATTCCTACAGACATTGTATTATGAGATGAAATAAACATCATTAAATTCTTAATATTACTCAAATTTTTGGTAGGTTTTACCATGTTTAAATTTATTGTCGTTTTTTCGACTAATCATGTTTTATTTTCTGTATCATAATCAACCTGTTTCAGAACACTACTGAATAAAGACCATATCAAGCTCTATTCACACTTATATGTTTCTTATTCTTCACTGCCACATTAGGGTCATGGAGTTGTATCCAAGGAGAATTGTGCGGATAATAATATGAACTGCCAAAAAAGATCTAAACCAACTTAGTAATAGAAAGTTTATATTAAATAATAACAAGATAAAAAGAACTTTTTATATACAACGTTTTTAAATTTTCTGTTGAATCATATAAACTTGACTTGAGAAGCTTAAACGATCAAAAAAATTGTACTTGATAAAAATAAAACTGTAATATGTCACATTGATTTCCATAATAACGCACGTAGATATTAATAATTTAGTTGCTAGGATCCCGGACCCCGAGCAACCAACCATGGTGTCGAAATAACTTTTCATACAAAACAGAATTAACTGAAAATGAATTCAATTCTACTTAAAGATGGATTGAACTATTAAAAAAATGCATTGGCATCGTGTTCTGATATATTCTAAAAGTTTTAAATGTCTAGGTAGTCAGGAAGTTAGTTAAAAATCGATTGCAAGATTTGTACCGGACAAAGAACTACCAGATAAATAAGAATATGAGCTAAGAAAAACGTTGTAAAATTATAAATATGTGTGTCTCACTCAACTCAGTCCATTACACGCCTCGGTAAAAGGCGCAGGCATATTACACAGTCACTCATACGAGTAAAAATTAACAATTAACTATTAAGTATTTTATAATAATATCAATTAAATCTAATATCAAAAGTGACAGTGTTTTTCTAATTACCGGGTCACCTCCACAGCATCAGTCATAATATAATATAATATATTATATGGCATACCTATTACTGTATATATATAATTATACAAATAATAAGATTCACTCAGTTATCTACCGTAAAAAAATCGTCATAAATATCTAATATTTTTTTTTTGACCATGTCCGATCCTAATAGGATCATATGGGCCTCCACAGAGTAGAGGTTTGTGTTAACAGATTTTGTTTTTTTACGACAAATGGATGTCAGCCACTTGCTCAACCTATTAGGTCCATACCCTGCTCACACACAAACTGAAAAACAATATGTGTACTTGCCAGACCCAGGATTCGAACCTGAGACCCACAGCGTGATAGTCCAACGCTTATGCCGCGCGGCCACCGTGGGTGTCGTGGGTATTTATTATTCGACAACTATAACTTTTTTATAACTTAAGTTTACATACTTTGTACCATTATTATTACTAAAATTGTTAATATGTATGTAGTTTAAGTAACTAATAGCCAATGTCTGTCTGAGATTTTCTGTCTATGCTGAATATAACCTTCAGAAGTTGAAATGAACGTTATTGAATTAGGCTCATGACGCCTTCAAAATTAGGTGCTAAAAGGTTTTTTTGTTGTCTACTAGAGTATCCTAATAATTGACATTAGTAAGGTTTGGCTTGACGTATTAGTTATTTATTAACGCAAGCTTTTGGTAGCAAAAGCTTGCGTTATATTGGAAAGCAATTTTCTTTCATATTTATTTTAAATATTACTCAATACATTTTAACTATAAGTAAATGTCTACTCTAAATTATTACGTTTAACTTAATTGCATTTTGGCAACATACCTATTTTTTATTTTACTCTCATGAACTTTTTATATTAAAAAAGTTAACGCGAATTCTCGATGTATGTATTGGGGTTGAATTGATAGTTAATTAATCTGGCGCTACAAACCATTCAGGTATATGGCCGAGTGTATGACAGTACTACACCAGGATTCTCTATCTCTTCAGTCAGGCATCCTCTCTCTCTGCACCCCCTTTGACTTTATCTGGGACTGCCCGCTGATGGTATCCGATCAAGCGGAGCTGTTTGCCATGGTCCGTCTACACACGAGTCCGATTGACCACGCCGACTGAATATCAACCAAGGCCAATTTTGAGGCATTTGAAAAATTTGCTGTGTCATATGGAATACGGAATAATTCCGATCCCTTCTTAGATGTATCACTTTCAACTCCTGACTCCTCTGTTTTAGCAGAGTTTTAGTACACGGGCACAGAGGACACTTTCATGTTATTAAAGATAAATGACAACAGAGCAAGTCAAGATTCTTTTTATTTTCTAAAACTCTTTGTGCAAAAGGTGTATGGTTGCTACATCAGTCCCGTGCAGCATCGCTTCGGGACAAAGAAGTGTGGCACTGAACAGTTTTCATTCTGACACGTTTATAGTGTCATGAAAAGCGGCCGTGCACAAACCGCAGCTGTGTATACAGGGCGGATGGAAATGGAGTAATTTAAATCATTGCCCATTTGCTCCGGGGACGGTCCAGGGGTCGAGAGTCTAATGAGGTTCCTTAATAAAACTAATGAGAAGCTCTAGATCTATCATCTGATAACGTGCCTGACATATTTGATTCTTTATATATAAATATTTATACCTACATTATTTAAAATTGTTAGAAAAGCTTAGTGTTAATACGAATGCGGAATAAAACCTTGGTTTTCCTTAACCAACTATTCTTCGGTGAAATTTATTTTAGATTACATGGATAGTTTTATTTATTATTTTCCGACGGGCATAGAGTTTCCCGCCAGGTTTGATATATATTATAGGCTCTTTCTATATTATAATATATAAACTGTTTTCTTTAACGCTTTTGTTATAAACACATTCTTTACCTTGTAAGCAGGAAGTTTATAATACATTGGGCGTGTGGTATGGTTTCTGGCCTATAAAAGGTTCTTGATTTCCCTAGTGCTTTTTTATTAAGCGTTATTTAACTTAAAAAAAATTGTTTCAGAACAACCATTTTCAAGAGAGAGCACGTAAGGGGCTATATATTTGGTACTAAAGACAATATATAGTACTGGAATTAAGAGACATAAAATACATTGACGCATTTATAAAACCATTAGTATAATTTATATCGACATTATTATAGTGAAATATTTACGATAAAAAATTATATTGATAATCTCTGTGATCCCAAATTTGACAAGAATTAGGCATTTTATTATTCAAAAAATGGGCAAGATTTACACATTTGAAGATAATTCTAAAGATACTAATTATAAGCTATGTTTTTGACCATTCAAGTGTGATAAACATCCTACGAATAATGATTGCTTTATAATAATTATTGACCTAAGAATAAGGTAGTGTTTTTTTTAAATACGCCATTTCTTTTGGCATTCCCCAGTAGTTAAGCTACAACATACGGCCGTAGCCATAAATTGATAAACTATAATTGAAGTAGGGAGTAAAATAATGTTTTAATACCTTAACCATTTTAAATTACTATCCAATATTCTTTCTAACTGTAGGTACTTAATATTTTAATCTAGTTTAATTTGATTTATTATGCTTTTTGTGTCAGCTTATTGTTTTATTGTTTATTATCATTATAATAATAAAACTATTCACTGTGATTGATCTTGTTGGTTGGCCTTATTAATATTTACGTACAAAAATCGTAATATAAAATCACTTTAGATATACATTAAAAACTCTGATCGAAACTAACCACTCCTATGTACTAATTTTTTTTTTCAAAGACTAAAATAAGTTATCCGTATTCTAGTAAACATACCAAGCAAATAAAAAATAAATTGTAGAATATAAAAATTATACCTTCATTTAAAATATACATTCTCTATTTAAACACCGTGTATTTACATATGTGTATAGAGTGAGCGAGGATCTTTACTCTGCAAACGGCATCCGGATTGAGTTCCTTTGAATAGCAAGGAAAATAGATAGCACTGAATTTTGCCGACGGATCATTTTAACGCTTCGAGCGCTAAGTCTTGCTTTATATTCATTCATTGTGTACCAATTCAAATGCATTGTAGACATAATATTGTATCCAGTTAGATTTATATTATTTTGACTGACCTGAAACATAGAGTTTATACAAGTAAGATATAACTTCTGATGGCACAATATATATAATTCGATACCCTCCGGGCCTAGTTATATAGGGTAACAACTCAAAATGTCAAGGTTTTGAGTTAATAATGCCATTCAATGTAAAAAGCCATTTCTTTTTAATTTAATAAAAAAATAAACAAAAGTTTCTTCAACAGATCATAAAATCGAATAACACTTTCTGAGATTAATCATTAATTCAATAATTATAAACGGGAATATCTGGGTTAATTATTAATTTATTAACTGTACAATTTTATTGTGCCATTGCTAAATTCATTTGAACTAAATAAAACACAAACACATTTACTTAATAAATCAAGGCTTTAACATTGAAATATGAATTTGTGCAAAATATTCAAACGCCATTACCTTAGGCCTAGAACAAGGTGTTTTGAGTTGTTTCCCTATACCTATGTCATTAAGTAAGTGCATGGATATTATATATCCGGCCATTTAGATTTAAAGAAAATAAAAGATTTTACTGGAGTTGCTTAATCAAGTTTTGAAAAAATCCCACAAAACACTATTTATAGCACTATTATAATTTTTCGTCATCACAGAATAATAATGAAATAACTTGAATATTATTCAGAGATATTGTTGATTTTTTTAAAGTAAATTATGTAGATCTCCGATGTAAAATACGCCATGACAGTTTGAAAGAAAATACAGACTCCTCGTTGATTAGAAAGACCTTAGGACCAGAATATAATTTAACCATGAGAGCTTATTGAATATAGTTTTTAAGTATTTTTTTTTATTATTTAACATGTTTGTTATAGATTAATGTATTTAGAATCACTTATAAATTATTTACTTAACATTGTGTGATATGGTTCTTAGCAACTCACTTGCTGGAAAATTAAAGCAATATTTTTGTATAATATTTTTATAGCTATAAAAATAATATGATTCAAATAGAGATTTTAACTAAATTTCGGTAAAAACTAGCGATAAAATATCTGTCCATTATTCTTAAATTAGTTAAATTAACTATTCTTCATAATAATATGGAAGTATTTTTAATATTATGTTATGACAAAAAATAGCCTTATTAAATATAAGATCTAACGTGATGTTTGATAAAATACATTGGGTAAAAACCAATTAGCTGGATAGAGTGTCTATCAATAAAAAGCTTCAGAAAAATAACTACAATATTTCTGACATAACTTTATATAATTACTCTCAAAATTTGAATTGAATATTAGTGAACCCAAGAATTTTATTATAATATTATGTGTTTGCAATTTCTTTGGTATTGAAACACTTGAAATAAAAGTATGAGAAGGCAAGTACCTACTTGCGTAAAATGAACATCAGATGAGATCGCTTAGGTACAAGACCTTTTTTCTTTTTGATATACTCGTAATATGAAAATAGCACAAAATTTGATCACAGAACTGAATTATGATAAGAATCATTCACGACTTTATGGTATCCATACATTATAAAATATTTGAAACATCATACAATCTTATAGTAGGTACAAAATTAGTAAGTACTTCAAATGAATTTTATGCCTTCTTTGGCACAGATTTTTAAAAATGAATATTTTCGTTTACCTTTTTGATCTTTTCATAATTATAATGTCACTCATTTTTAATAATCTTGTAACTTCACTTGGGGGATGATATGTTATTAAAATATTATTTTTAAGGTTTCAGAATTTTTGGCATTTAGGAGTTTGGCCTTCGGGGTATTGTCTGGCATCCCTCCATATGACTTTATAATAATTATGTATATTATTATAAAGTCATATGAAGGGATATCTGTATATATTTTTTTATATAAAATACCAAATGGCCTCCTCTAACATTAATTTTCACCATCCTCTCTCCACTCTTAAACGATAGTTGGACACACAGTGAGTTTTCCACTCCGTTAATCCAGCAAATTTTCTGGTATAGCATCGTCTTTCTAGTATTATCAACGTGGGAGTGGGACAACTGGATGCCAGGACAATTAGGCACCGCACTGTCGAATGAAATAAATAGACGTTCGTTACAATTTTATACAGAAAGTAGATGAGGAATTTAAGACAGTTTCTATCTACTACTTAGTATTTTTAATTAATTTTGCTCTTAAAATATTATTTTTTTATTGCGGATGGAGAATTATCATGCTTAAGGCTTTATATAAAAATAAAATAACTCTCTTCTCATTGCAACTTAAATATATGTACTATTAAATCATTGTTTACGTAAGCATATTTAAATTCTCAACAAGTATTAATGAATAATAATATAATAATTTCAATATCAATAATAATATTAAATATGTATTTTTAAAGTACCACAAACGTCTATTTATTTTCGAATTTCATTCGATTGTGTCGCTCCCAGTTGTCCCGGCACCGAATCGTCCTAGCTAAACCCGTCGACGTTATGTTTTTTGACGAAGATATAATATTGTCCACTCTTTGTATGCACCCATCGTGGAGTCGGACCTTTAGAAATTTTACAGTATCGAACCGTTCGTGATTAAACTAAAATGGCACCGTCATACTCAATTTTCACAAATTTCCTCCGCGCAAACATCATCAGTTGCTAACGATCAGTGAATCACGGGGTCCATATCTCAGCCCTGTATGATAACATCGGCCTCACGAGTATTCAGGAGTCTATATTTTTACTCAGCAGTTTACATTTTTTTTTGTTAGTCGCACACGAATTTTTAGACAACACAAACGAAAAGTTTAATGTGGTCATATTTTAGAGGACATTAAGATGTTAAAAATATCTTATTACATAACTAACTGAAGGGAGTTTTAACAACAAAAAATATTTCCTTAAAATATATTACTATTTTACGTAAATTTGACTTGAAAAAATACTTGCGTCTTATAAACTTTTTGATATAGTTTGCAGCTCTCGCAGAATAATTTATACTGTACTATTTTAATTAGTCTGTAAACTTTCCGGACAGAATAAATGTATTATTCCCTATCATAAATTAAGTATACTTATTATTTACACAGTTATTATTTAGCAAAATGTTTAATACGGTAAAAGCTTCATATTTTTTGCGATTAGTCATCATTTTACTGCTAAGTTTCCTATGTAGTTGTGGTCGAAGTGCAATTTACGTGACAGTTTCTTGACGTGCTTTAAAATTTTATTATGTACTCCATTCAGACGGTTTACCAGTGGCGTAGACTCCATACTAGGCGATTATTTAAAGCCTACCTTCTTAAGAAAAATAATTTTTAATTTCATATTGACATAATATTAAATAATATAATCACATAATGATATATTTAATATGCCCAACGACAGCTATCGTATAATTGTCATAATAATTTTACGATCTTTTCCACTATTTCAATAAGCACCATTTATGGCATGTCTCGAAGGTTTAAAAAAATAAGCGACATCTTGTTTCGCTTCACATATTGTATGGATTATGTTCGCGTGAATCGAAAACTTTTTTTATATGAAGTTTGTTTCTCATAATTTCAACACGTCTGCGGGGGCCCATATAAATTAGTAAGCTATTTAAGGAGCGCTTACATTTTACGTAAGTGCACATTTATTCAAAATAATTTATAAGATAATTTAAAAAAATAATTTCTATGGGATTCAATCACGTATAAATATTGATTGTTGTTAATAATAATAAATAATTTATCTCGTGATTTTTATTTGTCAGTTAGTTTATTCACAGACTAAGACAATTTATTCAGCCAATTATGTCAGTTGATCTCTGATATTGTATCTAAGTCTGTGTTTTAAATATAGAAGTATTTTAAAATATCTTGTTTACGGGTTAAATTATAAATTCCTATGGAACAGATTCACAACAACTGATATTTTCAATATATTTTGAGCGTATCTTGCGTTTATATTTAGGAAAATACATAATTCAAATTAATTGCTTAATTTTATACCATCAGTGAGCTTTTGAAATTTCATCGGTTTTTGGGTACCTACCTATTCATCAGTAGTTATGTCGGATTATCTTCTTATTTCCCGTAAATACATTTAACCATTGATATACTACTGGATGAATCATATGCTTCTTAAAATGACGCCCGATTTTCAGCGACTTGGCCTTTGTTAAAACTTACTGAGTAAGCCCGACTAGCTTGCATCTTACTCTAACTAATAGTCAGCGCATGACGACTTGCTCTGTCTGCTTTGCATTGCAGCTACTCTTAGGTTCACTATTCCAAGAACGCAAATTTAGTTTTACAGCCAAGGCAATACGGGTGAAATTCGGGAATCCATGTTATCGGTATTAACACATTATACCTACAAGGAAATATTATAAGACGATATTCGTAATATCTTTTGTGGTACATTTTTAAATGACACTTGTATGGGAACTGCTCATCTAGTAGTATATCAATGCATTTAACAAGTGTGCTTTCTCGACAGCCTACCTGCTTCCAAAAGTCACCCTTCGCCACTGCGGTTTACATAATACATACGTAACGGTAACGAAGGGTAGAAGCAGGCTATTAATTTCCGCCATAAAAATCGTCTATTCAATACTAAACTATTCTAAATGCCAAACCATGAAATGTGCAGGCAAGCGAAATATTAAAAGAACAATTTTTGTGTTTCAAATTACAATTAATTTTGGGTAATTCTTTCAAAATTTCAAATTTATGAAAAATTCAATGCATTGGCAAATAATATTGTCACTTAAGGGGGGACATGCTCGTCGAAGGTCAAAATTGAGTTTTTATTGTATTTTCAAACCATGATCCTGGACACTCCTTAAACGTTGTAGATAATCTATTTATATAATTTTGAAGCCTTATTATCCTTTATAGTTATTTTAAACATTTGATGACTGCATGAAGTATTTTTGTTACATAAAATAGTATTCTTTTAAACCTCTCGCTCTAATGTTTTAGAATATAGTCATATTTCGGTACATAACTGTGCAGTGGTGTTAAGATTTTTTACATTTATTAATTTTTAAACGCATTTATAAAACCATTAGCATAATTTATTACGAGATAATTTTTGTAAAATATTCACGATAAAAAATTATATTGATAATCTCTGTGATCCCAAATTTGACAAGAATTAGGCATTTTATTATTCAAAAAATCGGCAAGATTAACACATTTGAAGATGATTCTAAAGATATTTATTATAAGCTATGTCTTTGACCATTCAAGTGTGATAAAAATCTTATGAATAATGATTGCTTTATAATAATTATTGACCTAAGAATAAGGTAGTGTTTTTTTGAAATACGCCATTTCTTTTGTCATTCCCCAGTAGTTAAGCTACAACATACGGCCGTAGCCATAAAATGACAAACTATAATTAAAGTAGGAAGTAAAATTATGTTAACGCGCGTGTTTGAACATGTAGCTAACCGAATTTTTTTTTATTTTTTTTTAAACGGTACATGTTCAAACACGCGCGTCAATATCATTTTACTCTTTACTTCAATTATAGTTTGTCAATTTATGGCTACGGCCATATGTTGTAGCTTAACCACTGGGGAATGACAAAAGAAATGGCGTATTTCAAAAAAACACTACCTTATTCTTAGGTCAATAATTATTATAAAGCAATCATTATTCATAAAATGTTTATCACACTTGAATGGTCAAAGACATAGCTTATAATAAATATCTTTAGAATCATCTTCAAATGTGTTAATCTTGCCGATTTTTTGAATAATAAAATGCCTAATTCTTGTCAAATTTGGGATCACAGAGATTATCAATATAATTTTTTATCGTGAATATTTTACAAAAATTATCTCGTAATAAATTATGCTAATGGTTTTATAAATGCGTTTAAAAATTAATAAATGTAAAAAATCTTAACACCACTGCACAGTTATGTACCGAAATATGACTATATTCTAAAACATTAGAGCGAGAGGTTTAAAAGAATACTATTTTATGTAACAAAAATACTTCATGCAGTCATCAAATGTTTAAAATAACTATAAAGGATAATAAGGCTTCAAAAGTATATAAATAGATCATCTACAACGTTTAAGGAGTGTCCAGGATCATGGTTTGAATATACAATAAAAACTCAATTTTGACCTTCGACGAGCATGTCCCCCCTTAAGATACTTAAGAAGTGACAAGAAAATAATTTTTTCTTAAATTCAATATAATCTTATGCATATTTAGGTTTATACAGATGTTGGAAATTTCATGAAGAATCGATTGATGTGAAAAAATGTATTTCAAACAATTGGCGTTTAGGATAGTTTAGAATTGAATAGACGGTAGTGTACATTAAGCTTTGTTAGTAATACGTATTTGTTTTTATTAAACTAAGGCTACAATTATTTACAGATGGTGTTGGTAACTTTTTAAAAATCATTTATAAACCCCCTCTAAAACAAACCATAATAATTTGGGTATACTTTGGGCATACTTTGGGCGATGCGACAAAATTCTGTACATTTCTTGCACTTACACTTGCTCTGTACATTTGTTTTCGTTGGATTCAGAATACATATTACAACTCATATTCTTGGTTCATTTTTTTTAAATTTATTAAGCCCTGCATAAACCAAACTAAGTATAATAGACAATGATTTTTTGACTATTATCTATTATGCTATGGCTTGGTTTTCACTGGGTTTACGAACTTTAAGAACTAACCATTATTATTGTACAAATTATTGTAGTTTAATTTTACTGAAAAAAATACGTATGACTGACAAAGTTTAGTTTGCACTATTTATAACGGGTCATAACAACCTACTTCCACCCTTCGCCACTGATACGTATATTTCTATCGTCTGGCATCCATACGATAGAAATATATTATAATATAGTAAATTATTTAGTAACCAAATTATAGCATAGACATTTACCTAAATTTACATAGGTTTGATGCGTGCACAATTATTTTAGATAGTTTGTAAAGCATTTAGAACCATACATAGATCGGCATGTTGGTATTAAGTGGTAGGTATGCAGTCTTTGTGATTCTATATCTTTAAGGGTGTCTCTATGAGCGCAGCAAAATATTCAAACCTCATTAATATAAATAGATTATCTATACCTACTTCCCATTATTAGTTCGAAAAATTGGGTGTTTACTGTATAATACAATTTTATATATTAAATATTTATATAATATTATATTTTACAAGTTTTGACTACATACGTTATCTTGCTGTGTTTTTAATATTGGAAATTTACAAATACATATCGAGTAACGGCATCTACTAAATTGAAAACAAATCTTTTGATAAAGCGAAGTGTGTTTCAGATAAATCAATGTTTATTCACCTGAAACACTCCCCTCTGCCATTTTCAGAAGCTGTTTTTCTCTTGTTTCCTACACTCGGGGGAGTCATTTAAGCCGGAAATGGAATGCGTACCCCTGACGGAGCGTCCAGCATCTGGAGGCTTGCACGCGTTGCTTTTATTGCAGGCACGCGTTTTTCCCCGCAGTTTTCCTGCAGACTGCCTCAATAGTTTTATTTTCCTGAAGGTCAAACACTTGAAAGCAAAGCGTCACTTAGTCGATATACCTCTACAGCACTTGGATATTATTGTTAAAAAAAGCTCATAACAGTTATATTTTTTTTAAACCCAAAAAATACAAAGTTAAAAAAATATCTTTTTAATAAGTAATATTTTTAACTATTTCATAGTTCGAAAAACCTCAGTAAAATATTTTTTTTTAGACGCTGTAGTTGAAAACCATTTATGTAGTTAGTTACATATTTTACTATTTTAATTTAACTAAGTTTTTGACTATCCCATTTCACTTGCCTTTTGCTTTCCCTTGTTCAAGATACACGCGCTTATAAAATGTATTAATAGTGAAGATAACCGTTGCTTAATTGTAAAAGCATACTGGTGCGAATCGAGCAGATACAAGTTCAAGTCCCGCCGGCTGTCGTAATTTTTTCTACAGATTTTTTCTAGTGTGTATATTCATGAGATGCTTTCAATTTATGTATATTTAATAAATAGAATATTACATTTTCAAATCTTGTGTCTTATTCGTTGAATAAAAAAAAATGTTTATAATTGTTTAGGTATGCTATGGGCGATTCGACAAATAAAGTGCACACTTTTTAAGTTATACGTATTTTTTTCGTTGAATTAAGACTACCCATATTATTAAAACTGGTGTTAGTTTTTTTAGTTCATTAACCAATACCTAAATCAAATATTCTTTTTTCCGTAATATATCTAAAATAATGTAGGTGTGATTTAAAACCATAATTCGGACTGTTTATTGGTAGACGAATATTTATGCAGGGCTTAATTCAATATTAAAAACAAACCAATACTTTCTGTAATTTGTAGTATTAGTTCAGTGAAAACAAATACGTATGACTGACAAAGTTTAGTGTGTACTATTAATGTCGGAACTTAATAGACTACCTCCACCTTTCGCCACTTGTACGTACTATATGATTCTTATATATAATTAAAATATACCCACTCATAAATTATTATTCTGAAGTACCTATATATTGTATTATTTTTGTAAAGGTATAATGGTTATTAATTTAGCATGTGCGTGGGCGCGATACCCGAGAGATGCATCTTCGATTCCAGCCTTACTTTTTTCAAACATATTTTTTCTATTGGTTATAATATATTTTCTTAGAGGTATATTCAAAATGATGTTCAATAATTAGAATGTTACATTCTTAATTCTTGTGAATTATTCGCTGAATATTAAAATGGTTAAATAAAAATTATTAGCAAGTTCAAGTTAGTTACAATAAAAAATCTTGGAGTGATCCGTGACGTCGGATAGTAATGAAAGTAATACCTACTTTGCTTTAAAAATTCAAAAGCCGATTGCCAATAGTAACTCAATTGTAAAAGTGCTTCAGTAACTATAAAAAGTCATTAGTTAAATTTGTCGCAATTAAGTATGACGCCTTTAGCATAGTGGTCTATGTGCGCGGGCGCGGTACCCGAGAGATACAGGTTCGATCCTGTGGGTTGTCTCACTTTTTTCAAAAAGTTTTTTCTATTGGTTCTAATATGTTTTCTCAGAAGTGTTTTCAAAATGATGTATGTAGGTATAATATTTAGTTATATAAATAATTTCAATATTAACTCATTTGCTGCTGACTAGATAATGATTTTTTATTTACCACCTTTAAAATTAATGCACGTTAATTACATCGATCGGCCGCCTGGTCATTACGCGCCAGGTGCGTCTTTAGCGTCCAAAGTATTAATATAAGTACCCAATATGTTAGAATATAAAATATTGTTGGAAATTAAAGTTTTATTTAATATATTACGTTTTTAATACAATTATCAAAATTTAATGCCAACACCAAAACGTAATACCTAATATCAAATATTTTAAGCGTGGGTACATAATTTTAAGAACACCACGTTTTAAATTTAATATTATCTTTATTACTCTATGGATTTGAGAGACTGCTATAGAGATTTATGATTTATTTTTAGTTTATTTTGGCAACAAAAAATATGTCTGCCTGTCTGTGGTTTATTTAGTAGCTTGTGTGTGGGCGGTGAAAAATACAACTCCTTCAGAAAATCACTACCCGAGATACGCTATTACCATAATAACCACCCTGGCGAAAATGAAGGGATGACAAAAGGAAAAATGGAGGGGAGGCGTTTATAAACTTAAAGTGAAATTGTTTTGTTGACAAAGAGTTCATTACGCTTCTGTCGGTTGTCGCGTTCTGAGTTTATTTTTTTACTGATGACAACACTTTTAAAATGTTTATAATATGTGTACTCAAACAAATTTAAAAGTAAATGAAAACATTGGAATCATAATATACATGAATAAACAATTATAAATGTGTTTGTTTTGTTACCTACCCACAACTTTATTTAAAAAAAACGGAGACTTTTTCCATGGACATGGAAAAACATTCTGCATCAAAAACTACCTCTATATCACACACTTATTCTTGGATTTATTTTATAATATGTTATATGACTTGGAATGACTGTGAAGCTTTATCATAAAATATGTTATTATTGTTAATAACTTTTAAAAATTTTAAAAAATATTTTTTTTCCTGTTAATATTATTATTATATTCTATATTCTCTTCTTCTCTCTTGTGAGGGTAATATTTGTTATAATGTAAATCTCATGTTGTGTACGTCTTTAATTTAGATTTTTTATATCCACAATGTTTTGTATTCTTAAATAAATAAATAAAATATTATGTAAGTAATATAAACTTTATTTAAGCTTTAGCTTTTGTTATACAAACATAACAGTTATAATAAACAAATACTATAATGCCGCCGACGTTGAAAGCTTGCAGTAACGGGAAGGTATAACTATTAATTTTTCTATGTATCGTTCTTTAAATAATTATTATTTAAAAAATATATTTTTTATAATATTATAAATATTTCTAATTTTGTACTGGAGTTTACATTTAGTTTCAATTGAGATTTACTTGTTTATGTTGGAACTACAACACTACCCTGCTTTTTTCGATAAGAAAGTGTGCACTGGCTCTATGCATACAATGTTAATAGTCATTATATTGTTAATTCTCTATGGAAATATTGGTATCGTAATTACATAAATGAAGATTTTAAAAAATGCCATCAGGGTTCAATCGTAATATAACATACATAAATACTCTTCTAAGAAATATATAACCACTAGAGAGAATCTTTTTTGAAAAAATATAGTATAGATTTTTGCCTGATGTGTAAGGGAATCGTGTTCATTTTAGTGTTGAAATATCACATGGTATATTTTGGAAATCAATAAATTAATAATAGAAAACCAATAATTATTTTCGGAGTAAAAGAAATAGGTAAGCCATTCTATCGACGTATCCTGGATTTAATTCTGTTTGAAAATTATTAGCAAATCCGCATTATTATAATAGGTTTTCCCTATGAAGATATTATATATAACGTTTTAACTAATACAAACATAGGAATGGAGCTATCGCATTTCGATTTTCCCGACATTATTCAAGTCCAAATTTAGAAATCAAAATGTAGTCCATTTTTTTACGGATGGAAGCAAAATTCCTGATTCACCTTCCGTAGGTGTAGCAGTGTTCTTCCCCCAATCCAACACGTCAGTTAGCAAAAGTGTCCACAGATTCACTTCCATCTATACAGCAGAGTGCTTAGCCTTATACGAAGCCATTCCCCCAATCCAACACGTCGGTTAGCAAAAGTGTCCACAGATTCACTTCCATCTATACAGCAGAGTGCTTAGCCTTATACGAAGCCATTCCCCCAATCCAACACGTCGGTTAGCAAAAGTGTCCACAGATTCACTTCCATCTATACAGCAGAGTGCTTAGCCTTATACGAAGCCATTCCCCCAATCCAACACGTCGGTTAGCAAAAGTGTCCACAGATTCACTTCCATCTATACAGCAGAGTGCTTAGCCTTATACGAAGCCATTCCCCCAATCCAACACGTCGGTTAGCAAAAGTGTCCACAGATTCACTTCCATCTATACAGCAGAGTGCTTAGCCTTATACGAAGCCATTCCTCCAATCCAACACGTCGGTTAGCAAAAGTGTCCACAGATTCACTTCCATCTATACAGCAGAGTGCTTAGCCTTATACGAAGCCATTCCCCCAATCCAACACGTCGGTTAGCAAAAGTGTCCACAGATTCACTTCCATCTATACAGCAGAGTGCTTAGCCTTATACGAAGCCATTCCCCCAATCCAACACGTCGGTTAGCAAAAGTGTCCACAGATTCACTTCCATCTATACAGCAGAGTGCTTAGCCTTATACGAAGCCACTAAAATTGCACTTAATTACAAAAATAAAAATATCAATATTTTCACTGACTCCTTAAGTCAGATTCACTCGCTCAAAAATCCAAATTTCAGCATCAAAACTAATGACTACATTCTTAATATTAGAACCAACATTTCCAAATTTAGCAATAGTAACGAACACGGTACAAATATGCAGATATACTGGATTCCAGCACATAAAGGAATTAATGGCAATGAAATTGCTAATCAATTGGCAAAAAAATCCGTAAAATACCCATCAGAAAATATAAGAATTCCATACACAGATTTTAAAACCCAGCTTAAACAAACAACCAGCGAAAATAACGGTAAATATTTAGAAAATCTTGGGAAAGAATAGGGAACACACTATTATAGTAGATCTCATAAAACTTGGTTTGGTAAACATTGTAAAACAAAGCGAGATGTAATAGTGACAATAGCTAGAAGCAGGACAGGGCATTACAGTCTCAACGAATCATTGTACAAAATCAAAGTGGTAGATAGCCCTCAGTGCTAGTGTAGGCATCCCACTCAAGATCTTAACCACATTGTCTGGCATTGTAATGCATATGACTAGGAGAGAGAGGTGTTAATGAATAAATTGGGAAAATGCAGGTTATACCCGCTTTTCACGATTAATTCGTTCCTGGCAAAACCAAATATTTCAGTTATGAAAATTGTACATGAATTTCTCCAAAAATGTAACGTAAATGTCTAGTGTGTAGTGTAACAAAAATGTAATTCGGTATTATTAATAATGTAACTAATTATGTCTGTAGTTAAAAAAGTGTATGTATACTTTTGTAAACCATTGTAAAGCAGAAAAGCCTTCCATTCAGAGAAGAGCTCAATTGCTTCCAAATAAAGAAAAAAAAATAATAGGTTTTCAGATTTATTTATTCATCATTTTGTATTTGCCACATGAAGTAATTTAATTTTATCATAGCAGTAACCTAAATTGGGTCAAAGACAATTTGGCGCCAGGACAACTGGGCGCCACGCAATCGAATTAAATTCGAAAACAATTAGACGTTAGTGAAGTAAAGGTATTTTTTTAAATATATATTTAATATTATTATTTATATTTCAATTATTATTCAATACTTTGTAAGAATTTAAATATGCACACGTTAATAATGATTAAATTGTGCATATTTTTAAGTTTCAAAGAAAAGAGAGTTCTTTTATTTTATTTGAAGCCTTAGTAAAAAGCATTATGTTAAAAACAAAATGAATTAAAACCACAAAGTAGTAGATAGAAACTGATTAAAATTCCTCGTCTACTTTCTGTATAAAATTGTAACGTACGTCTATTTATTTCATTCAACAGTGCGGCGCCCAGTTGTCCCATTCCCCCAAAGTTCACAACTTACTATAAATTATTATTATATTAGGTACGAGGAGTGAGAATAAGATATACATAATATATTTATATATATATATATATATAAGTAGCGCCCGCAATGGCCGAGTGGTAACATATCCGCTTAGTAGGTCGAGGATCACGAGTTCAAATCCCGAGTCTGGAAAAAAATCACATAGGTACTGTTTTTCAATGTGCGTTTGAATCCCAGAGCATTGACATAATAAGTTAAATAGGTTATTAACACCGGTTTCTCTTAAATAAAATTTGGAGGCATATTAAAATGTGCCTGCTAAATTTTAAAGCATAGTTGTCAGTGCACATGGGCGCGATTCCTGGTGAACTAAGGTTCAAATCCTACTGGGTGTCGTATTTTTTTCAAAAAGATTTTTTCTAGTAGTTACATAATTATTTCTCAGAAGTGTTTTCAAATAATTTTGTTTGATTAATGTAAGTGTACACCATTAACCATCTACACAAATCTACTACTGGATGAAAGCTTCCACAATCTGTTTCCATTTCTCTTTGGTGGTGATTTCAAATATAGTTGATACCATGTGCAAGTACCTACGTCATAACAGGTAATTTTGAGCGTTTCCAACAACGGTTAATAATTAATAAGGTAATTAATTTTAATACTTTGATTTCAAATACAAAAGCTTTTTGAGAGTAATGTTAAAAATTCGTTACGATTAGATAAGATAGCCATAGCATAGTGGTCAACGTAAATGGGCGCGATTCACAGAGGACGTAGGTTCAAATCCCGCTGGGTCTAATGGTTATATATTTTACAGAAGTCTTTTCAAATTATGTAAGTTGAACAAAATTTTGTTCGAAAAATATAATATACAGTTCTTGTGAGGCGTGGTTCAAAACACGCAGTAAAACATAAAAACTAAATCAGTTTCAGTTAGTTCAAAGAAGACAATTGCGATGCAACGTACCGGATGCATTTCCTTGGAGCTTTGTGACAATGCGAAAGCTCACTTCCGGCGTTGAAACGACTTGGCTGCTCTGGGATTGAGCTTGCGAGACTTAACAGTCACTTTGAATTTTAATCAAGCATTGTTTGTATTAATACCGAGGAGATATTACTATTTTATATAAATGAGAGAGTTGATTAATTTAGACTGTAGTTGGCACACCTTTGGTTATATGATAGTCTTCTTAAAATAAACTACCATCATACTTTATACTTCTCAACTATTTATTAATATATTTATACTTAGGTAATATGCCGATAGCATTATCCTATTCGCAACTGAATCGAGAGTATTGTCTTGGGTTGATAAAATAATGAGCGTAAAGAGAACTAATGTTTTGTTAAATTGCAACTGTACCAACCTAAAATTACTTCTACTTAGTAAGAGGAAAAACATTAGGAGTATCGAATGTTTTCAACATTTGGGAGAGTACAACACGCGAGATGGTAATTTGAAAAAGAATGGGAAATTCCTGGAGAAAAATTCAGCTCGGCTATATTCAGAACCAAATGCCGTTTGATGATTGCAATCGGACGGTGCTTTTTTACAATCTTGCTACTTTACAAAGGCTCAAAGTAACAGTATAGTGAGTTTTGAAAACGTATGTTGAGGCAGATGTGTATGCATTTTGAAGTAGCAGAGCAATACAAATTCGGACCATAAAGCCTGTCATCACATTGAAATGATTTTTAACCTTACCTTCCTATTCTTAAAACTAACCGACCCTTGGACTTAGTGACCATCAAACACCATCTACATGGTATATGTGGAGATAAAGTCAACAAGGTGCGGTTAACAAAATAAAAGCGTTTTTTGAAGTTTTAAGCTGATTAATTAACATCCTGGCCACGTCGAGTGCTTTTAAGTTAGCATGACCGTCACCAATAACTCTCTGTACCTCTTCCTCTCGAATATAAGACTTAATACTTAGTATTTGTGCGGTCAAATCAGTGTAATCCTAGATTTTTTTATCATGTTCAATCCCAAGAAGATTGTAAATGGGCCTTTTCAGTGTGGAGTTATTATAATGGATTTTTATTTTTTACCAGAAAGGAACGTGGGCCTGTGGTTTAACCCATGAGTTCATACTCTGGGTCAAAACACATATTAAAATAATGACAAGATAAAAAGAACTTTTTATATACCACGTTTTTAAATTTTCTGTTGAATTATTATGCTCAATATGCTCAAACTTGTACTTGATATGAAGTAAATAAAAACAAACAAATATAGAATATTGAAATGTAATTTTGATATCCATAGTAACGCACGTATATATTAATAATTTAGTTGCTAGGACCACCCCCTAGCAACCAATAATAGTGGATTGAATTACGGATTTCTTGCAAAATAACTTTTCACACAAAACAGAATTAACTGAAAATGAATTCAATTCTGCTTAAAGATGGCTGAAAGTATTAAAAGAATGCATTAGAATCGTGTTCTGATATATTCTAAAAGTTTAAAATGTCTAACTAGTTAGGAAGTTAGTTAAAAATCGATTGCAAGATTTGTACTGGACAAACAACCACCGGAAAAATAACGAATACGAGCTAATAAAAACGTTGTAATAAAAAACAACGTCAGACAAGATTCAAAACCGAGACTTACACCATTATAAGCTCGGCCCACTATGGGCAATTTATAGGAGATAAAAAAATATCAGAAGTGTAGACCCTTGAGTCATGGTTGAATGCCATATCTCACAAGCATCTATGTATACAACGGCTCAGTTATAGGTCATACTTTTAATAACCAGAATATAGCAATATTTTCTATGTAATCATTAATTGATTGAAAATAGACCTCACCATGTCTTTACGAATTCCATGTTCACTTCAAAGTCTGCAAAGTGGTACGTAATTATTTAAACTTAAGACTATTGTACATATTCGTGTCGCTACATTTCAAAATCAGCCAAGTCCAACCTTAGGTATTTATGACTTTTTTGTAAATTGCTGAAGAAATACTGCTTTCTAACATTTCTGCATTATCAAATGTGGATTTTATTAATTTTAAATATTCTATACTCGAAATAATATAAATTCTCACCCTTGTGACTGTATTTGAGAAAACAAAAAGCTGTTTTTCTCCTATTCATCTATTATGGACTTGGCTAATTTTGAAATCTAGCGACACGTTTATACTTGAAATGAATAAAACCGGTCTTGATAAGGTAATACACACGGTGTTTTGTTTTAAACAATTCAATGTTTTTCCATAAATAAATCATTAAAATGAGTTTAATATGTGAGTATGCAATTACTAGTATGAATATTATTAGTTAAAATATGCATTATTAATGCCAATAAAACCCTTCTTTTTTGTAAATCTTCCTTTCTACATGGATATTTTTTAAAAAGAAAACAAGAAGCATTATTAGTTTAATATTTTTAACATAAATAATAAAATAATGTTACAGTCCGAAAACCATGCAAAATGTAAAAAAAACCTTCTACAGGGACTGAATAAAAAAAGACCTGTGATTTTTCACCCTTAAAGGAATGTTTGTTTCATAAAACTTGCTCATAAACAATGCGATATCAAAATTTCCGGTAAAAAAGTTAACCGGAATCAACACTCTGGTTTCCCTCCGCGAGCTTTTTTACTGTACCATCAAAAAGCCAATTATTATTTCGAAATATGAGGACAGCCATTTTCATTTTTGGGAAATTCGATGACACGTGGCGGTTAGCATCACACTGTTGGCAATCTAATTTGATTTTGAGGATGCGGTAGAAAAACAGCTGCCGTATAAATTCAATTAGGTGTGTGCGGAATGCTTTATTTTTTTTATTAAAAAAGCTCTAATCACATTGTCATGATTATATTTCTAGTTTTCATATTATTTTAGTAAAATAAATAATAACATCGTTTAATATGATTCTATTTTGGTAAAAAAATATTAATAAAACAAACATCTTTGCATAATGACATTATGATTGCTTTAATTTTAATTTATTTAGTTGTAATACGGTAAAATGCAGGTAGCTAATTTGGTAAAATACATTGACCGGATGGTACCCCTTGAATGCATGATTTTTTCCCTTTTAGTTATAATATACATTTTATCATTCCAATGGGTATTTTAACAATGGGAAAAATATTTTTAAAAAAACATTTCAAACATAAATTTAATTAAAAAAAACCAGTCGTTTCTTATAATGATACATTGTGCATTCCAAGTCCTAAATTATTATATTTCGTGAGAATATACATTAATAATAATATGAAAGTGAGTACCTTTACGACAATGACAATATATAAGTAGGTAATAGGTTTTATAATAACGAAAATAACAATGATTTATTCAGACAAAAACGTGTAAAATCGAAATTTCACAGATATGAAATTGAAACTAAAGAAAATACGGGTCAAGTGCCATCTATGTTAGTTTTTAAAATTAAGTATAAAAAATATATCATAGTTATCGACTAATAGAACTTAGTTCCGAAAAAATAGGCGTAACTAAAAATAGAGAATTAAAATTTAATCTGTAGCATATAATGCTACATGATGCACTAAAGAGGTACTTTATATATTTTTTAAGATTTTTCTTATTGGTATATTTATGAGGTATTTTCGAATTATTTTATTTATGTTCAATAAATTTATAATTTTTTATACAAGTTTATTTCTAATGATATTATGAATATTTTAATTATATAAAGCAAGGTCTTTTAGGTCTATTTTTTTAAATTACTTAAATTTCACCATAATGTGAATAAAAAAGTTAAGCAAGTAAGTATATTAAACTATGTATTTTTATGGAACCTATGTAGTATATGATATCTGCGTAATTTATTATAGGGACTACAAGTTCCAATAAACAGAAGGCATTCAAATTTATACTGTAAAATGTTTTTCATGTAGAGTATATAATATGTATCTACCTATTACGTACGTGTTATAATATAACAATCTAAGAGATGTACTTGCATGCTATTTAGGAAAATTAAATATTTACTTCAGATCATATGTAGTGTCATTGGAAACATGTTTAAGCTTTTTCTGAATTTAAATAATGCATACAGGTACTTAGTTATATAAAATAAATGTTTTACATTATTGCCAATATTATTATGACTTATTGATACATTAGCTTCTTTTATTGATTCGTTTTTATTAGTTCGTATTTTTATCCGGTCCGGTACAGATTTTGTCTTGTTTGTCCAAGATTTATATTGGACGATTGAAGATTTTTAACTAACTTCCCGACTAGCTAGACATTTGAAACTTTTAGAACAATGCATTCTTTTAAAACTTTTGGCCATTTTTAAGCAGAATTGAATTTGTTTTCAGTTAATTCTGTTTTGTATGTTACGGAAAAAATTCGTTAAAAGTAAAACATTATTATTGGTTGCCAAAGGGGTCCTAGCAACTAAATTATTAATATTTACGTGCTTTACTATGAAAATCAATATGAAATGTCGAAATGACATTTTAGTATTCTATATTTATTCAGTATTTCTATCAAGTACAAAATAAATATTTATTAATACATATAATTGTCAAGTTTATATTATGATTCAACAGAAAATTTAAAAACGTGGTATATAAAAAGTTATTTTTATCTTGTAATTATTTGATTTGATTTGTTTTTATCATATTGAGAAAAAACCTTCTCGCATGCCGTAAAAAAATTACGCAATTATTTTGCAAGCTGGGAATTTTTCCCTCGAAGAAACCAAATCATAATTGCCGACCAGTCCAACTGACATCAAAAACACCCAGGTTTTGAGAAAATTACATAAATATATTATTGTGACCTCACCGAGAACCGACAGAGATCTTACACACTGGACTACGTGGGCCGCCGTTACTATAAAGTTATACAAATTTATAAAAAAAGTCAAGTTGAAAATTAGTTTATAAAATTTGTCGAATAACTTAATACAGTCTTGAAACCAAGATATTTGGTCAGAATAAAGGATATTTCGCACGATTAGTAAAGGAGGCCATTGAAATCCATAGAAACTCTGAAAATATTAATAGGGATGATGGATTACGGTTAAAAACATCATGGCTTCCAGCACTATCAGCAAAATCCAATATTCGAGCCGGTATCTCGTAACGATTGACACATTACTCTGAGCAACGTTTGCTCTTAGCTAATCGGTTTCTTTTTACATTCTTAAAAAAACGTTTACATTCATATGCCTACACTACATTTCATCATAAAACATATCATTTCTTGATAATGGCCTCTGCAACGACACACGGTGAGAACCCAAAAATCTACTACGATAAAAAACAACCTTGCAAGCCTCAAACATTATATAACTTAATACGGTTTGTACCGATCTTGTAAGAAAACATCGGGTTAATATACTTTTACCAAGAAACATAGATATATAATAGTGGCGAAGGGTAGAGGTAGGCTGTTAATATCCACTATAAATAGTGCACATTCAATTTTGGGAGCCATACGTATTTGTTTCAATTGAAATAAGACTACAATTTACAGATGGTGATGGTTAGTTTTTTAAATTCTATTAAGCCCTGCGAAAACGAAGCCATACTAGATAATATTCAAAAAATACTAGTCAATCTAGAAAATATCTAAAATAGTGCATTTAAATCATGCATGACTTTGGATATTTTATAGACATTATAATATTTTTTTATCTATTATAGTTTGGTAAAGGCAGAGCTTAATAAATTAAAAAAAAAATGAACCAACAACATAATATTATGTATTCTTAATCCAACGAAAATAAATAAGTATGAATGAAAAGTGTGCACAATTTAGTTGTATCGCCCAAAGTATATCAGAACTTATACGGTTTGGTTTAGGCAGGGCTTAATTGATTTTTAAACACTAACCAACGTCATCTGTAAATAATTGTAGTCTTAGTTCAATAAAAACAAATACGAATGGCAAATATTTAACAAAGTTAAATGTGCACTATTTGTGATGGATCTTAACAGCCTACCTCCACTCTTCGCTACTAATAATTTATGAATATGTATTTATTTGATTTAAAGATAATAAGAGAAACAGAACCAAGAAAAAAATATATAAATATACAAAATGTACGTAACAAACTTTTAAACCAATAGCTTCTATGATAGAAATGTATTTATAGCTAATTTTGTTTCACCCTCAAATTGTAAATACTATTTTGTTTACTTTACAATATTCAATTACACCCTTGAAACAACATTAACGACTCAAGATTGTTTGATGCAGAGGACTCTAAATGTGAACCAATTTGTTGATATAAACCATGAGAAGCCTTCACACAGCGAAGGCTGTGTAATTCAAACCGGAAGTGCGAGATCTTCGTCGAAACTTTATCTTCGTTCGCCGCGAGTTTTATTCTCGTCATCATCATTACAAAGTTTTATCAGCGCGCATCTTACGACTCAATCGTAAGATGAACCGGATCTTCTGTCTAGTGGTTTTTAATACGTGGATCGTGATCTTCTAAGCTTTTAGCTATTTAATAAACTCAGAAAGCTTTCACCAACAAAAAGTTTTGTTTCGTAATATTTCAGTGATAATCGGTACCATAACCCAATGTAGATCCTGCTTATTTCTGTCTACCAAAAGCTCTATTTATTATTTATGCATTAGGAATACCGTGTATCTAATCAACCAAAGTACTAAAGTTTAGATATTTCAGCTTATATTTTATTTTACGGTATAGGTATTGAAATTAATATTATGAATATTGGATGATTGAGTATTTTCCATGTCTTACCTACTTATATGTGTGAGCAGTATCGAGTTTAGGTCCTTGAAGATCTGAGAAACTGACTGATTTTGAGACCGTGACCGTGCATGATACAACATAAAATAAAAACCTAAATTCCAACTATACATGTATCTCTTTCTGCACCTCGACAAAACCACCCGGCCATTGTCGCTCAGACATTGCCGCTAAGCCAAATGCACCCGAATCAGTATACCGCCCGGACAAATCTGCCTAGACAAAACCGGCCGCAAAAAATAAAAAAAATACATAAAACAAGTGCTTTTTTGTATCAATAGAAATTTACATAAATACTAACGATAATCAGTGTAATTTGAGATTTAATCTGTTGCAGCTGTTAGCAGAGTAATAACTAAAATCATCAGCTTTTAACACTTAGTACTAAAGCCAATTAAACGAAAGACTCCAAGAGTTATTGCATTTGTATGGTGGTATTTCTAATTTAGAATATTTAAGAAGGTTAGCAAAAAATATTGAAATTTAATTAAAATTAATTTATAATATTCATATTTTTTTAAATATATTATCTTTATTCGTTTTTTTTTATTTGTGTATCTAAAATATAATATTAGGTATGTAAAAATTAAAATTGTCTCATTTATAAATGTTTTGGCGGCGATATCTGGGCAGCAATGTCCGAGCGATTTTGGTTCGGCGGTTTTGTCGGTAGCCTATCTCTTTCCAATCATATTATCTTGTAACTAATGAAAATAGGAATGATACACATAATTATTTTATTATTGGTGGTTTATTTTTTGTGTACAACTACGTATTCATGGTTATATTATAGGCTAAATAATTGATGCTAGTTGGAGGGATTTGTTGTGTTTTGTAGGGTATATGTATGGCCTGTGTCACGTTGCAAATAAACCTTATATCAAAATAGGTATAGGGATAAGGAAGTAAAAAAGGACGCAAGATTGGTATTCTATTTTGCACCAACTGCAATGCTGCGGCAGAAGACAATGGCTTTATATTTTTTGGACTCGGTGACTTTAACCTTGGCAGCACAGATGGACGGATCTCTTTAACAGTTTACCTTGACGGTTACCGCTCGGCCGGTAGCCAACCTTAAATTCAGTATTACAAGTAGCTTCGTTTAAATTTTTAAATGTAGAATCAGTGAATATCTACGGACGAACAGATCAGTATCCACATATTATATATTATTACATACATTTCTTTGTCTTTGTAAACATTGATCACGAGTCTCCATTGTCAGTAAATAACATGACTCTTTATCTTTTTATTTGTTTTAATGAAATCAATATATTTTATAGCTTCTAATAAACAATTGTTACCTGTAATAATAGTTTTTTCTTTAAATCTACAGTAGGTATGTCATAATATGCATATTTACAACACACTTGGCGCCCCAATTATTAATATGTTATACACCTACAAGACTTGTTTGTTTAACATCTTTTACATTCTACGAGTACTTAAATCTATGTTTATAATATATTCTATAGGTTCAAGTTTCATTGATAGTCATATCCACGTGACAGCGCGATCGTATGTCTTGATCAATTTAATAATCATGCTTTACTTGTTTTTTTTCTACCTGCCAACACTCTTTTCTTTCTTTTTAACATTACACCTGTTTCCTATCCACTGATAAATCGATTGCATCATTTGCGTCAAAGAAAATCCCCTTTTTGTGTGAAACAAACGCCTCTACAAGAAAATACGTTAAAAACAAAAATATTAAAAGACAGTTTGTAAATATGTCATCATCACCAACACTTTACAAATGTTTGTTATTGTTTACTACATATGGGTGGCAAAGTAGTTAGGAGTATATTTGTAACATCATGCAATCTTTCTTGCATACGAATCCTAAGACCATACTATTTTCAAATATATTCAGCGACGTTTTTATCGAAGTTCACTATTCTGATTTACATCTTTATGCTAATATGGGGCCGACGACGAACTTTTGGAGCTTAATTTTAGTTTTTCATAGAAGTTTTGTTATGAAATTTGTCAGGAAACCATAGTAGGATTATATTTGAGAAGAAAATAATGCCTCTATATACCATTGTCTGAGCCAATTTTTTCTAATACTCTATCAGAAATCATGCTTATCCATGTATATCTTGGGCACATTTCATTTAATCAAACCAATAACTGAAAATACAGGGTAACCACTCGTTTCTAAATCCACAAGTGACATAACCGTGTGACAATGTGTGCACGGGTGATCTGGAAGCCAAAGGTCCAGGACTTCCTCTTTTCATCATCAACAAGGTTAGTGCCCGGAGTTTTCAAGTTCACCCAACCCCTTAAATTAACCACGACATTACAGTCTATTTAAATTATGGCCATTATATAAGTCATATTAAATTGTCAATTTATTCAAATTTGTGATCATTTATCATGACTGGTGCATTTGAGAAACCTAACACGAAGGTTAGTATTTTTGTATTGGCTTCATAATAATATTACAACGGATAATGACTAGTTAGATCTTAAATATGACCACAGTTGATATTATCTAATTGAATATATTTCTCAATATTGTGATTGCCCACTACAATAATTAATTTAAATTATAATTTTTCATTTTTTTTTAACATTTATAGTAAACATTACCAATTATTAATTTAAGACGTTCACAACATTACATTTAGAAACAAATAAATATTATTAAGACAGTATTATATAAAAGTTATTAACAGTAGAAAAGTGTAAATACAAAAAAATATTAATTAGATACAAGAAAGTACACCGAATGAACTAAGCAGACCCTATTCTAAGAATTTATAAAACAATGCTTACCTATACTCATCTCACGCAAGTGGAATATGTCAATATCCAAAGTGATTTGGTTAAACTGAGTTATTCCCTCCTAATTGGGTTTACCAATGGTACGTTAGTTCTGCACCTTGGGAGAACAAATAACTTACTGATGCTCCTGATTTTTAAGATAGTTATCAGGGACACACAGGTCAATACTACCAAGAATGGCAGAGTCCTCATTTTCAACACGTATAAGTCTGAAAAAATACGTGGCCAAATATAAATATTGTCTAGTATTATTAAGCTACAGTATGTAAGCATACCATGCATATTATAATTACGTATTGTAGAAAAACGTTGACATTTTCTACTAGAACTAGTAGATTATTATACTTACGTAGAAGAATGTTTTGACACAATATTTTTTTGAATACAAATAAAAAAGCTTAAAATATAGGTTAGGAACAAGAATATTTGTTAAACAAACTTTAATATGCAAGACATATTATAATATGACCAGTATAATAAAACCAAACGTATTATACAAAACACATGAGTAAAGTTGTAAAGTTGCGAAAACTTCCTCACCTTACAGGTACCCTTACAGGTAGGAAGCGAAATGTAGAAAGACAGTGGCCCCTATAGTTTGGAAAAATGAAAACGCAACTGATACATTGGAACAGCTTGGCGTACAGTGGTTTTTGGAGACTTCTGGTAGCTTAACATAATGGTGAATAAGAACTTTGGAGACCAGAACTCGACTTGGACTATTAATTACGGCCTTGGAAAAAATAAAAAGAATAGCGTTTTTTTAATTAATAACCATGCCCTTGTGTTTTCATACAAGGTAGTGGAAAAGGTTAAAGACATTGATGTATAGTAAGTTAATAATCATGTTGTCTTTAATCATATTTTTAATGACCACAATTAAAATATTTTGTGTAGTGTTCTTGTCTTGTGTTGTTTAGTATTCCGTGAGGTTTCGGGGGTAAGTTTCATGATCATTATCTTCACAAAGTTCTGAGAGTTCTTCGCACCATTTCTAGTATTGGGCAGTCGTTGATGACATATCACATGGAAAACAGTCATCATCCTTCAACTTAAATCTTTTTATATAAGCTCGCAGTGCTCCGTGGCCTGTTAGTATCTGTATGAGTTCGTGTAATGTTTTTATGTTGACACATTGTAGATTGTTAACTCTAAATATCTAAATTACCAGCTTACCAACTTTTGGCATTTATAATAATTTAATTAAAACTTTTTTGTTAGAATAATTAGTGAAAAATATAATGGGTATTAGGTATGGTAACTCAATAATTTTTAAAATTTCAAATCGCTTTCCTGTAAAATTACAAATTATTGTCACTTATGTCCTCATAATTCAACAGTATTAATAGAATATGACAAACAACAATTAATAGCAATTAAAGAATAATTATAATGTTAGCCCCAAGTTATTGATGAATATTATGTACAATTTATTCAAACTAACTCGGTGTTCAAACTATACGGCACCATTAAATACATAGTCGTAGAGATGTGTCCTTATTAATGTGCAACTAGTATCATAAAATTTGCAGGGGTCGTTTATTACCAAGGCTACTTTCCGAAGAAAGTTCGCAACGACTGTGTTGTACCGGCGGAGAAGCAGTGAGGGTAATTTTGGTCGCTCGCTGCAGCACAGGTTTGGCGGCGCAGGCTGCGCGGGGGTGTGACGTCACGAAAGCTCTACGCCGCTCTCAGACCCCGAGCTTTCGAAGTTTCGCTCAGGTGGGTTCAACCAGTGCAGTCTAAAAATAGCGCGTATAACGTGTTACGTATTAAATCGCTTTAGAACTGGAAATATAAAAGATTAGGGTAAAATTGTTCGACTCTCTCTCTCTATTCGACTATCACTTGTTATTTTAAAAGAAACTATGACTAAATATATTACATCTTTATCATTGAAAGGTTGAATATTTTCATAATTTACATATGGTACATATATTTTATGGTCCTAGTACTTTCTTATTGCATTCATAATATTTTATTCATTCAAAAAAATAAGTTCTCAACTGTGTACTGGAAACGCATGATATAATTACAACTTTTCTATGTATGGCCAACTGGATGGCAAACTTACTGTCTTAACTGTCTTTTTTTGTTTAAATTTACAACGTTTCTAAGGGTGTCAATTTATCCGGTGCATAGAAATATCAAGAACGTCATTAAATCTGATTCAAATATATTTTTAAAAATAGAATGTTTGAAACAAAAGTTAATGCATTTTACATTAAAGCCAGTCAGTATCACTGTATTCGAATGGAATCGAATACCTCTTTTTAAAATTATTACACTATTCTTATACTTTATTTTTCGACTTTCGAATTCAACATGTCGTTTTTTCGTTACGGATCACCGGTATTCATACTACTTGGAATTAAGTGTAACGCGCATGAAATTTTAGTTCACAAATAATTTTATTCGAAAGACAATTCGAAATAAATGGAAAATGAGAAATAACAGAAAACGGTAAAAAAACTATTTTTATGAAAGATTCAAAGTTACGAAGTCCAGAGTCCAGAGGAATAACTAAGAGAAAATATAATAATATTTAATCTTCCTACCAAGAAAATGATAGTTTGTTTTGGTAGTTTTCATTTAAAACAATGTAAATTTGGTTGATGTTTGTACTGATCAATTTAGAAATAAAATTTTGTTTAATATACCTAAGAAACCATTTTTTTATTCAACGAATAATTTATCACATTTGAGACTATAAAATTCTTTATATTGAACACAGCTAATTTGAAAATAATTATAGAAAAAAATCTTTGAAAAAAATAAGTCACTATCAAAGAAAACAAAATATTACTTGTCAATAAATAGTTCATTGTAAAATGTATGTAAGTACTGAAATACAATGAATATTTTTGATCACTTGTATTGATTTTTTTGAATTTTTATGCAAATACAATAAGTACGTTTAAAAGATTAAATTCAAAAATATTATCGATTTGAATCTATGAATAACGACTCCTTTCCCTTACATCCAAAAAAAATTAGAAGTCATAGATTAACGCAAATAGATGAATATTGTAGATAATTAGATCGTGCGGGTAACCTGTTTGGTTAAAGTAATCTTTTTTTTAATAAATTATTTACAATATTTTGATAGATTAAGTTCTTAAAAAAATTTTATTAATATTTTCTGTTTAGCTCACCAAGTAAAACTTTTTTGTTTTTTGTTTTTTTATATCCATTTTATAAATGGTATAATAATATTTCTAATGTGAGTTAATTTGCATAGATTATAAATTCGTGTTTTATATAATAATTATTTATTTCCATCAATTAAAACAACACTACTTACTAAATAAATAACTACCTAACTATAACTGTCAATTTTTTGCTTAGTTTCTAGAATTATTTTATAATATTATGTTAAATGAAAATAATACAAAACTTAGAAATACATTTTTCATAGCTTTAAAAACATAGTTTAACGAAATTTACTCTAAAAATACACCAAAGTATACGTAGTACCGATTCAGTTTATTCGTTATTACTAATTATGTTAAAACAAAAACAGCTTTAATGTTTTTATTGAAAACAAATTCCTATTTTGAGCTTCTATGGTCAAAAGAATAATATTATTTTACGAGAAACCTATGTAAATATCATATAACTATTAGTCTTCCACGTGAAGGTTTATAAATATAAAATTGGTGTGTTATTATATTAGCCGTACAATAATAACAGTACCTGAAAATAATATGTTTGAACTTATGTGATGTTTTAAATGAATATAGCGAATTATTTTACTGATATGCTTAATAATATAATATATTGTTACATGTATAACAACAAATGCTTGTGACAAAAGCTGTATCATTAAAAGTTTATAAAGGCATCAAAGTTTATTCTTGAATAATATGACAAACTTTTCGATAATGTCAGTTAACAAGTTGAATTTATGTTATGAATTAATATGACGACAGAACGAATAAATATATATTTATGAAACAATAAGTAATTATTAGAAATTATCAAAAGTTTAAACACCTTCCTTCCTAACATAGATTTTAAAACTGTATATTATTGATATATTATTATTTTAATATCTAGTATTGATAATGCTATGGCAATCAATCGATTAGCAGTCTTTCGAAATCAGTAAAATTGTTAAGTTTTTTGACGTTTGATAAACGACCTGAAGAACGGATCAACGAAGAATAGTCAATTTGATAGCTAATAATCATCAAAGTGTGGCTACAATTATATATAAAATATAACTAGTTATATATTGTGAGTGGTAGCTACGGAAAAGCTGTTGATATTGATATTGTATATTTTATAAAAATACCAATGAAGAATATAAAAAAACTTTCTGGAAAATTGCTAACACACGTTTAGAAATGACAGAAGAATCAGCGGTCAATCGTGTTAAAATGTAAGCATAAGTTTTAGTAAATAAAATATGCGGAAACAATAAAATTATAAGAATATAATCATCAATATATGTAGTTACTTTGACTTATTGTTAAGTAAAAAGTACAGGTATCATCTGAAATTATTCAAACTATATGCAGTATTCGATACATTATAGGTTCTCCTTCACACACTTTAACCCATCATATTTCCGTTATCGACACATCTGTACGATGCATGTCTTGGGTTAGCACGATTCTCGTTATAATATGCAGTATCAAATAAAAATTTTAGATGTACTTAATCTAAACTAATCGTAGTTTTATATCCTTCGTTCGAACTAGTACAATTATTAATAATTAGAATAATCACTTCCTTTTAGGAGCTTTTTAGTCTAATTTTTGTCATCTCGATATTATATTTTATACTTGGGACACAATAACTAAATTATTTGCATACTGGGAAAATCATATATTATACACATGGTTCTGTTGGTTTATTAAGATGATATTGTGCCAATATGAATTTGAAAATGGATAAAATATAACATTAATTTAATACTAAACGAAAATGTAAAAAAATAGATAGTATTTAAGAATTGTATATATCTGCCTTTAAGAATAAGCATATTATTTAGTTTATTTAAAAAAAGTTTGCTACACGATATAAAGAATTCTCAAAATGTTTCAGTTTCTCAGTTTTAATGATAGTTTAGTTTATGTTTCAGATGGGTAGGTAAATAGGTACTTTTTTAAATAAAAAACACACAAAATCCAAATTTTGGAATTTATGGAATGTACTTTACATACGTGCTATTTTTTATGATTATTACAATATTACAGTATATAAAAATATACAATGTTAAGCAAAAAATTCGTAATAGATTATCATAGATTCCAAAAAAAAGGAAAATAAATGGTACACGATACCATTACTTAGAATATCAGTAGGTAATGACCATAAAATACTTTCCAACACAAACCACTTTAAATTATTAAAACACCTATGTCCCTTACAACAAAAAATTATATTTGTACATGTCATTCCATAATGTTTATTTTTAGACTAACACCGCAACCATAGTTGAAAACTCCTTTCAAATTCTACGAGTGCTTTTTCCGAACACAATGTCCGATTAATTATCCCGTATAGACAGGCTGCTCTTATTTATTAGGGTCAAGTGATAACGAAAAGGATAGAAGATAAAGTGCGTGGTGCGTTCGGACAGAGTGTACGTCTTTCGGGAAAAACTCCTGAAAATACTCAGTCCGCGTTTAGCAGCGGTCGCGAAAGGACGTGCGCACCGGTGCGAAGTATTTCTGCTGCGCAAATGAGTGAGTGAGACAGGTTGTCTGTGTTGCTTGTTGCACCAACAAGTGGAAACGTCATTCATTACTGTGTTATTTTACAGTCATTTTTTTCACCATCCACGGGAGTGATGTTATGGTACCCAATGTGAAATTTTAATGAGCTTTTCCCTAAACAAAATATGAATGTGTTAATCAAACTTTAAAAATAAAATTTCAGGTGTTTTAAAAAAATATATTTTTAGAGAAGGGGTTCTTAAATGTTAATAAAATAATATGTGAAAATGAATATCAAATTATTGAGTAAGTGTTTATAGTAATGTATATAGTTTTAACACAAATATAATGTAATATTAAGAATCAATCATTTTTGAAGAATGTAAATATTTATACATTATAAAAAACACATTTTTTACATCGTTTTGCAAGTTTTAAGATTATATTATCAGACAAACTAGTTGGTTTTCAGTATAAATATTTATGTTATAGAAATTTTGTGGAAAAGAGGTATTGGATTTTTAATCGTTTTATTCGTGTGTTACTACGTAGAAATAATTCATATACCTTCAAAAACCGGAAATCAAACTATACGAGAAAGGCAAAAAAATATTATGAATAAGTCTTGGTTGAAAATTTTATAGTATATAGAAATGAAAATATTTTATTAATTAAAACATACGACGACGAAAATGACTTATGCAAAATTAATAATCTAATATTAACTGAATTCGTCTTTTTTCAGTAAGAGATTTTTAACTGATAAAATGTGGATATTTTTTTGATTTAACTCTATTATAGATTTTCCTTTTTTAAAGATATCGTTTTATCATTAATTCTAAACATATTTTCGGATTTAATATTTTTTAAGCTTTTTTCTACCGCTTTTTATGCAACCGTTCAGAATTATTGATAGTATCCAAAACTGAATCAAAACCATGTTCGTAAAATTATTAGTATGTAAGGCTATCAAAACAATTGACTACTATATCCATGCCCATCTTTGAATAATTCATTGATACGATTAATTAAATATTCCTTTGAATATCGCAGAGTGCTAGTTTACTGAACATACATAAAATATGTTTTATTTTTCAGGTAATTTTGTCCAAAAAAACCCTGTACTTATAATATAATCATTAAATTAATGAAAACATACTATTAATAGTTTACGCATACAATATTACATTAACTTGTATCGACACTAGAAAAAATATGAAATAAATGTATCTCGACTTACATAATATCAATGTATATTTGAAGTTATAACAGCTTTTTTTTAATTATACTAGCCTCACGAAGAAAAATTAAATAAAACTTAAATTTAAAGATATGCATTTAAAACATAGTTTTATAATAATAATATTATGTATATGTTTTTTTCGTGGTTAAGTAATAGTAGAATATCTACATTCTAAATACATTAGTCTTGGGCTCAAGTGACACAATTCAATGCATATTATATTTCATGTCTTGAGCGAATGCTTCACACCCTTTTATCATCGTACTGTAGATTCTTCTCCTTTCTTCTTTCACCCTGTCACGCTCCAGAATTCAGGCATAGGGCAAACACATGTTTGTTCTACTTCACTCGATCCATCGCCAAGTCTTACATCTCCTCCCACGCCACCAGACTTGCAGCGCATACATTTATTTTGTGGCACTGCTGCTGTGTAGCGAAGTCAAGATACTGAAACGGAAGCCCTGATACTCTGCCACGAGGGTGCAAAGTGTCACACTGTAGATCCAATAAGATAAACATGTTTGTAATGCTGGATTTTATTAGGTACTGTTTTGAGAATAAATTCCATCTAATGAATTTTCTTGTTAGAAATTGAATTAAAGTTCAACCCTATTATGCATTTGAAACGTCTACAAAGGTTATCATTTAATACGCATGATATGAAGTTTAATTATAATATGAAAAATACACAATACTTTCGTTATAGAGCTTGAATAAAGATGTTTTATATGGAAATATGATTTTTCGGAATGTTTAAGTTTCCTCCATACAATGGTGTAATAGTTAAACGTTCAAGTTAACCCTAAGTATCCTTTATCGTCTTTCTTCAACTTGCACGATCCTCTTCACAAGTACTCTTTTCGTCTTTAAATTTAATATTTCATAATTTCAGTTATGATTTAGTGTAAGAGCGATTTTTATACTTTTGAGTTAATCGTGTTTGAAGACATATTAAACGATATTTCCTAATTAGTTTTATTTTATGAAAGATATAGAAACAATACACAGTTATATATTTGTGGCATTTAAATAAGTTATTTTTTTCTTTAAACAAGGTTTGGCAATATTATTTCGAATTAATTTATTAGTCGAAATTTGTAAGATCAATTCTTTAATAAGATTATGTCCACAGTTTTGTCAGCTATTTAATTTATTCAATGGAAACTTTTATAAATTTAATTATAATACCTAGTATGTATTTGATACTTTATTTTACTATGATTTAAACCGTTACTTTTCTTGGTTTACATGGAGAAATTAAAAGCTTATGTGAACTATTCTAATTTAAAAAAAAATATCAGTTTTGCACTTATCATATTAAATTAAGCTAAGACTATAATTCTTTATTCCCCTTCTTATTGCCCCTTCTTATTGAGGATTGTGACTCTTTTCATATACCTTAGATAGTTTGCATATATGAAATGTATTGAAATCCTTGTAACGTCCTTCACTTGACGTCCTTCACCAGCATGTATGTGACCTATATCTTCCATATTGACTCATTATGTTTCCGAATTATTGTGTTACCATTCTGGTTATGTGGCCAAAGTACTGCAAAGTAGTAAATACACATTTTATGAAACCAGTCATTCACGTTTATTTAATATTCTTAAATTCTTTTTTTACGAACATCATAAAGAAATATTTTTGATTGCGATAAACTTTGGTTCATTTTAATATCGCAATAATTTATCACATTTTTTAGATCGTATCATTGCTCTTTTTGTGATACCTGTTCTATGATTCGTGCAATTCCTAAAAATAAATTCAGCACATATAATGAAAACAAGACATATTATTGACTTTAATTAAAGTATCACTTATACTAACGTTGCCTATTAGGTTCCTATGGGGCTCCACAGAGTGGACGTTTGCATTGACACATTTTTTTGTTTTTATTATAAATGGATGTTACCCACTTGCTCAACCTATAACGTCCATACTCTGACTCCAAACACAAATTGAAAAAACAAAATTGTTAATATTTACCAGACCCAGGATTCCCACGACATTATAAGTCGACGCGTAAGTCACTCAGTCATTGTTGGCATAACATACATTATTTGAAAACACCTATACCGATTGGAAAAAATCTTTTTCAAAAAAATACAAAAGACACATTAAAAAACTTAAACCCGTATCTTTACTAAATTGAGCAATGCGCATATAATCTAATTACGATGAACTTAACTACTAATGTTACACCATGAAGTGTTTCATAAATTAGTACGTACATTTCTGGCAGTCGGTTTTTGTATTTTAAATCAAAGTATCAATGATTACCTTAATGATAATTACTAACCGGTTTCTTGATCTCTCCAAATTGAAGTTATATCGTGGGTAATTACATTAAGCTCATAATTTTATAACCTTTTGTTTATTTTATAATATAATTTATTATATTATAATATAAAACAGTCCCACGTTGACCGCGCGGCTTAAGCGTCGGCCTATAACGTCGTGGGTTCCAGTTTCAAATCCTGGGTCTTCCAAGTACACATATTGATTTATATTTGCGTATGAGGCAGAGTATGGACCTAATAGGTTGAGCAAGTGGCTGACATCCATTTCTCGTAAAAACAAACTTCTGTTAATACAAACTTCCACTCTGTGGAGGCCCATATGTTCTTATTAGGATCGGATATGGTCGAATAAAAAAAATATATATGTTACAAAATTTGAAAACGCCTTCCAAAAATGTTATGTGTTCAACGAAGGATTGTTACATTCTCAAATATTGTGAATTATTCGTTGTATGAAAGAAAAGTTTATTGAATTAGTACTTTTACTTAAAGTATCCAGTATTTAGTTATTATTTTTTACGATCACTTTGCATAATTAAAACGACATACCGCAACGCTAATTGACTTTATCATTCAGTTCAATTAGGTAGATTGCACGTTACCGTTAGAAACATTTTAGACACACTTGTTTTTTTTTTACTAACGTTAAGAATCATTAGCAAAAAGCTTTTTTTCTTAATATAAATATTCATGAGCGTAAAAACAAGTTAGAAATTTTCCCCAAACGTGTATTTGCACAAGAATAAAGTGTTATTATGATTTTCATTCAGAAAAGTACAATACGAAATTTATGCGAACATTAATGGGGAGGAATAATAATTCGTCTAAAGTTTCCTTTTATCAAGAATGCACCGCGGTTGAAATACACCATTATAAATCAATCTGTATTAACATAATTTTAAATACACACGATAAAATCAATTAAGCTCAAATATATAATATTTTTTTTGTCACAAAATAATACATCATGTCATTTATTCAATAAATAGATTTGTATTAACTCATTTGCTGCTGAAAAGATAATGATTTTTTAATTAGCACCTTTAAAATGCACGTTAATTACATCTATCGGCCGCCTGGTCATTACGCGCATGTGCGTCTTCAGCGTCCAAAGTATTAATGGTGTTTTGGCGGCGCTTTTCAGTGAACTGTAATATGACAAAATGGTTTGGATGCTAGAGGAGTTATATCAATGATTCCAGGCACTGACTTTTAATGATAATTGGGCCAACTCCGTGGTCTACCAAACTCTTGTGCGTTACTATTTATTGAGTCACTTTGTGCACAGTTTTTGATGGTCAAAACCAGTGCAAACCAATGCTTTACAGGTCACGATTGCAGAGTGACTGCCTGTTAATGGTAGACTTGGCAAGGGTAATGCTGTTAGGTGGGTAGAATATTTATTTATATTGTATTAGGCCCGCCATAATTGGCCCAACCAGGTTTTAAAGATGGCAGTCTCCATTTCACTTTTATGTATATATTACTCAAAAATATGAAATCTACATTTTGTTTTCAGATAGATAAACAGAATGTTGATTGCAAAGTTGTTTATAATAATCATCGGCTATTTTTATAAGCTAATAAGGATGAAATTCTAAACATCTAACTAACCTCACAAATAACTAAATTTCACTAAAAACTCACTGAGGTCTTTCTGGATTCGCGACCTTGTTATAAAAATATAGTATCAACATCATCCAAAAAAGTCAAGTTATATTAATAATTAGTTTATATTTCTAAATTTTAATTACCCTATGTATAGTATACATACAGTATACACAATGTATATATATATTATTATGTTTAGAGCCAGTTGACTCGTGTTAATTATCTACCATTTTATTCACGTACATTTTCTGCAGCAAACTTGTTGGTGATATTTAAAACGTTGATTAAAAAATACGAAAAGACTTTAATTATTTAATGAGCTAAGTGTTCATATTAATTAAAATTTTAAAATTTCCACGACTTAATTAAAAAGAATAAATTTTGTTGTCACTTTGAATAAGGTGTTTAAAAATGCAAGAGGTCAGATAAATTTAATGAATAAAATGCACATAATAAAATATCCAGCCCATTACCTTTTAGGTTTTTAGAAAATTTTATGACAATGTACACTTACTTACCTACTCATGATTAAATACTCCACTTTTTGTTGTTCTGAGTTATAACAGTATCTTACCCAAAATACCTGCATTTTTTAATCACTATTCATATAATATTTTATATGAAATATATCACTAAAAAAATATATTACTTAAAGAAACATTATAAGCATATCATACTAGAAAATTTTGGATTGGGTAGGATTCGAACACACGTATTTCGATTATTTTTACTGACTATAACTAAGCTAACATACATATGAAACATACTTGAGTAGGTACATTATGATGTATTTCTTTACAACTACGTATGTTAGTAGTTGTTCTCAGTATAATATGACGTCTATACCTAAATGGGTACTTCCATTGTCATTTAATTTTATTTGGCACATTTTTTTTTAGATAATTATATTTCCACAAATCAATTTTAATTAATTACTATTAATAAATTTGTACTATTCCTTTTGAGTCGTTTTTGCGACCAAGGTTTCGCCTTTCGGCATCTTCAGGCGTTACACCAACCAAACGGTAAATACACACTGACAACGAATACATATAACAAATGAATATAATAAAGTAGGTAATAACTTTGTCACCTATTTTTAAAGTCAAGGATCACAATAAAAAATATAACAAACACATTATGAATATTTGTATTTGTTCTTGTTTTGTTCTTCTTGTTTCTTTATTAACTAGGAGTATAAGATAAAGATTACCATGGCAGTTTGTGTTTTACTTATATGCTATTAAGAATGTGGTGCTTATCGATACATAGTCGCCAATTCTAAAAGTGACATTAATTTCTAACATTTTAGTATCTTGGCACAGCACCAAATATGCTAACCAACAAACTATTTTTGACTCTGTACGTCTTTATCATTCTAAAAATTTAGTTATTTCATAAAATTAGATTGCCACAGAAATTTACGTAATAACTCAAAGATGAATAAATATATTGTATAGTGAGTATTAATTAGAAGCTTAAAGCTCCACAGAATAGGTACCTAACTTAGCTTTTCACAACTACTTATCTTGTAACTATTGGTTAAGCATGCTCTTAATAAGGAAATCGCTGTGTTAAGCTCTAAGTCATAATTTTAAGTTATTTATAATACCTTGACAGGTAAGTAACTAATTTAATACTTCCAGGTAACATTTTATGTCATTTTTAAATAGTAGTTAATTCATCTTTCTATATTTAATTAGAGAATATTATATATCTCCATTTTGGATATTAATTGTAATTATTGTATTATTATTACATGCATGTCTGTGATACACAGTTATAACGATATTAAATTTGTTTTTTTTTGTTTCACGCGTAAATTATTGGTTATTATGTTAGAATGTTTTTTCGATTGTATCGCATTTTTAAGCTAGTTCATTAAGCCCATTCTTTTAAGTCAATGTTGTATACACCATCAATTTTTGGTGAAAAGTCATTATATTAAATGAAATAAAAAAGAAAATATTCTGTAGTATTTATTATCCATAATTTAATAATAATCACGATTGCTTGATAGTTTGTGTTCTCAATAAACCAATGATGGAGCGAGCAAAACCGGTCATGATTATAGTACATTTTGTTTTATTTACTGCAATATGGATATTAAAAAAACATGACCTTGGTATTGGTTAATTTTAATGTTATTAAGTCTTAATTACACTTAATAATTAAGTATTTCAACATTATTTGATTTTGTCTGCTTCTTATGAGTTTTTGATGCCATCAATAGTTTTCACATAGCTACATAGAATATGTATAGAGTAAAAATCAAGAGATTTTTTTAGTAGGAATGGTTGTTAGTCAATCGGTCAACCCATTGGGTTCTTGTACTGGTTATAATATGCGCTGAAAAGATAACGAGATTTTTTTGCCTAGCTATCGGATCGAACCCTCGATTTTTTACATACTCTTGCATATAAAGAGTAGTTTGAAATTAATACGTATAACAAGTTTCAAACCAAACTAAAAGATTCTTCCATTTATAAACGACAAACGAAATATGCCATTAAAATTTAAAACGACTACTGGAAAACGAAGAAAAGACATAAAATATTAAGCCGAACATTGGGAAAATCTTTGCGGGAATAATAAATAATACCTCTCTTGCTTGAAAATTCTTCATCTCTGAGATATCATTTTTGCAAAATTAAATCAAATCTTATCTACGGAGCATTTTCTATGGCGTGGAAGCCTCCGCGAAAACTTTTGTTGCAAGAAACTTAAATCCTTAAATGGGTACTCTAAAAAATAAACGTTTTTTGTGAAGTTTCTGTATTATGCGTAATCAAAAAAGGAAAAACCTTAAAAGCGACATGTTTATATCGCCTAAAGGTTTTATTTTTATTTCAGCAACCTTCTTTATCATTACTAATTTTATTTTAAGTATTTTTTTCTGTACACGACACACTTTTTTTATTCATTTGTGTATTGCTTAAAATCCCGAAAAGTTTTTTGGAAAACATGTAAATGAAGTATTTTTTATGTGTATTTATATCTAACCCACGATGGTCGAGCGGCTTACGTGTTGGCCTATAATGTCTCGGGTCCAAGGTTCCAATTCTGGGTCTGGAAAATATACATATTATTGTTTCCCGATTCATGTCTTTTTGGGGATGATAAGGTGGGAGAAAGAGAAGGTTGTTATTGCTGGGATGTTGTGAGGGGAGAGTTTATTTATCGATACAATAATAAATAAATACAATGACAAAGATAACAGAGTAATGTTATAATCGCGGGTACGGATGTACTGATGAGATTGGCTATATTATTAAACTGACGGACAATGTACCGAGATGTTAATATAACTGAGAGACTGGATTCGAAAGAAATGACGGTTGACTGTGTCGAGTGGCCGGACTCGATATGAGAGTGAGGATTTATTGATTGTCCTTGCATTTTATACAGATACAGTCATACATTACAAGAAACATTGTCGCATCTAAACAAATCATTGAAGACCCTACTGATCTAGTTATTATTGAGGAAATGCCGACTCTCGCTTCCGTTCCATCGTTTTGTTTTGACAACAAATCTACATTATTAAAGTGTCACTCTTGTAATGCTGAGTGGTATGATAGCTACATTAGGAGTTTTTTTGGAGTTTGTAGGATTTCGAAAATATGTTAATAAAAACATCCACTCTGTGGAGGTCCGAATGATCTTATTATGACATGGTCAAAAAATATATATCGTAACTAGGCATCTGTATCCTTTTAAAAAATATGAAATTACTATTTCTGCTGCTGCTAAATTAAATTTGCTGATGATTTTATCGAAAATACGATATTAAGCACATTATCTAAGTCTGAAACGAGATCTCGAGGATTACCTACACACTATTCAAATCCCATATCACATCATTTTAAACTCGAGTAAAGGCGTCTTTTCACGCATTCACTTTTCACAACATTATTTACATGGCATTTTATATTTGATATTATTTTATTAATTGTACACGATGTTATGAGCTTCAATAACAAGTGTTATCAATGTAATATTTTTAACTGGTGTCGCAAGCAGCAAATTTCACTCGACGTAGGGTTCAGGAAAAATAACAAAATATCGTATCGGCACATGTGAAGAAGCTGCTTTTTCATTTGTTAAGGCTAGCTGCATGATGGCGCTATCCCAGTATGCCCTCGATTGTGTGCACGGAAGACAGTTGCATTATTACGACAGATTTTGATTAACTATCATATCCCAGAATTCATTAAATAAATCATACTTTACTCAACTACCTATATCTTGTACACGGATATTTATATACGACATAAAGCTTTGTGTCGCCAATGAATATGATTACGGCATAATCGAAACTGGAGAAAACTCAAAACATTTGTCTGTGATCTTAAAACACGATGAGAAATCTAACTAAATTTAAATTTAAATAATACATTGAAGGACCTACCTAATGTTTGAGAATTTTGTGGAGACTAACTATGATATGAATAAGAACTTTCTCGAGATTCTGCGCTAAAAAATCAAGTACCATTAATGATATTGATTTAACGGTCTAATAATATTAATACTATCGACCGAAGGTACTTGATGGAATTTGAATTTCAATTAATTTAACTCTAGCTTATAAAAAATCAATACAATAAAGTAGGTAAAAACTCCATTTCCATACTATCAAGCCTATTGATTTATTATTAGGCTTTGACGATTAATTATAATATGCTATCGAGTGTTTTGTTATTTTATTAATAAGATAGGGTTTTTACTAATTAGGTTTTTTACTGACACTTCAACTATTCATAATTTGTTTGTTGTATTTTTGTGACTTTTGACTTGATAGGTAGGTAAAAGAGTTTTTACCTACTTTATTGTTCGTTTTCAGTGTGATTTTGCCTTTGGTGGGTGTACACGGTGCATGAAGATGCCAAAAGGCAAAACGCGGGTCGCAAAAACGACTTAAATCCATTAGAATTCAGGTCTAATAATAAACGAACTGGTTTATTGGAATATATAATTTATTTAAATGAAACAATGTCATATCGAAAGTTTTAACAGCACAACAATGATATGTTACAGATCGTGCGTCATAGGTAAATCATGAATTTTTTATCACACATTTTGAATTTGACCATAGATAAAAGCAGAAAATTCTGAAAGGTATGCTAAATAATGTATTATACATGCCGATGCGTCGACATCAAAGCATCCTTATAATTTTGAATTCAGGATTTTTTATTAGCATTCAAAGCAATACGTCTGCTTCGTATTAAATTTGATTTGACTCATTCACGGCTATGGCGAAAAAAAATACATTTACAAAAATAAGTACCAAACCTGAATTATAATCTATCGCGTGCCATGGTTACAAATTATTTTGTAATTTTATAAAATAATTCAAAATACCAAAGCAAAAACATACCTAAGTAACAAATATAATATATCCTATAATTGTATATAATATTATTATTATGTAAAGAGCAAGTGTATCCTAATCTCACACTAGTGAAAACATTGTTTTACGACTTTATACATAATTACTTATCAGTGACGAATGGTGAAGGTAGACTGTTAAGATCCGCCATAAATAGTGCCCACTAAATTTTGTCAGTCATAAGTATTTGTTTTCATTTAAATAAGACTACGATTTACAGCTGACAGTGTTGGTTAGTTTTTAAAATTCAGTTAAACCCTGCGAAATCAAGCCATAATAAAATACAATAATTGTAAAAAAAATACTCGTCTATCTATAAAATATCTAAAATTATGCAATTAAATCATACATAACTTCGAATATGTCATAGAAAGAATAATATTTTTATCTATTATAGTTTGGTTTAGGCAGGGCTTAATGAATAAAAAAATAAACAAGAATATTTGTATTTTTAATCCAACGAAAACAAATAATATGTTCGAATGAAAAAATTTGCACAATTTTGTCATATCACCCAAATTATACCAAAACTATTATGGTTTGGTTTAGACAGGGTTTAATTAATTTAGAAAAACTTTCCAACGCCTTCTGTAAATTGGACTAACAAAGTTTTGCACCATTTACGGCGGATCTTAATAGCCTACCACCACGCTTTGCTACTGTTACTTATGCTGGTGCAACAAACCATTCAGATTGGTTATGCAGTCAGGACAGGCAACTCTGTGTCAAGCTTTCTCTCTTTCCAGTTGGTTTCACTCAACCTCTCTGTATTCTTTTCGACGTTATCCGCCCATCTTCTACGAGGGCTTACAGCTGATATAAACAGTATGGATAGCCCTAGATCCATTGCATCTAATATAGTCCTCCATCTAATACCGGCCCATCGCTCCCTCGAGACATTACATATATTGGGCTTAAATTTGTTTTCAGAGGTCAGCATCCGTTCAGTTGGGCCACCTTTGATTTTTTTAACCAGTCCTAGTATTTTTTGGAGAATTTTGTTTTCAAAAACTTCAATAGCTCTCTCTTGTTTCTTTGTTAGATTCCAAGCTTTACGCCCATAGATAGCGATTGGTTTCGCGATCACGTTGTATACCCGAAATTAGATTATACCTGCATAGATTAAGTGCAAAGTAAGCTGTATTTTTACTATTTAGTCTGCTGAAAATTTTTAGGTTCATCTCGTTCTTTTGGGAGATGTTGGTTCCCATGCACTTAAAAATAGCGATGCTCTCAAATATCGAGTTACCATCGAAATGTTTCCAGGATATCTGTAGTTCTTCATCGACACTCTAGGTACTTGGTCTGCTCGATTTTGCCCTTAAGGCTTTATGATTTTAGTAATTTTTATATTCTTTGAGAATAGAATGTGTTATTTTAGAATTTTTTGACAAAATCAGTCAGAGGTCTCTCTGTTTATTCTTAAACGTGTAGGTGTATTAGGTTTTAGTATAAATATAATTAAACTAAATTTTTGTTAGAGATTTCGATATCAGAAAATTAAATATTTTTTCACCTCTTCTCAATCTCTAAAATATCCAAAGTGATCGAATTTTCAATTTCTATACATATTTTCTGGTGTAGATTTTTTTTATCCATTATTGTGTTGTATAATGATCTTTTATTTAAAGGGTTTTTACTTATAAGTGAGAAGTTATTGTCCGTCCTTGGTAAATATTCAAGAATCATATTAAAGAACGTGGTCGTCAAATGCTTATTACCTATGCCTTATGGATTCGGAAATATCAGTTGATATCTGTTTGATACAAATTAAGTACACCAAAAAGAACCATAAAAAAATCTACATAAATTTCCTACATATTATTATGTTTAAATTAATGTAGATAGAGTAGGTATATAATATAAATGAGTACATATAAATTTCTTATTTTTTTCCTTCCGATAAAAAAATATCCTTAATCTTTATAGTAAAAAAAATCGTTTACCACGCGATGGTTGTATTGACAATTTTATTGTTTACGAGGAATAATTAATTGGCCATTCGTCCAAAGAATTGGTTTTTTGCACTGCATAAAACACACAAATACTATGTCACCATTCTTATTATACATAATACACAAAAGTGAACAGCGATAAGAAGTTTTAAATATTTTTTTATATTTAAAATAAAATGATTTAGGTACGTACTTAATCAATGTTTTAATAATATTATAACTGTACTATTTAATTTAAATTTCTTATCTTCTAATATTTTTAGTAAGTGTAATGAGCTTTTAATTGTAATTTTTGAAAACAATATTATGGTTCAATGGAACGTTCTAAAGAGAACATAAAATTTTATCTTATTTTTTTTTTCAAAAAAAATTTAAAATATAAAAACCCACTTCTTGTTGGTATTGCCATTTTTTAAATTCAATTAAAATTCTGGAATTTAAATTGCTTCCTTTTTTATTATTACCACACCTTCAACCGATTTGTAAGAGTAATTCAAAGGGAAGTTTCCCCTAGACGGTCATTAAAGGAATATTTAATTTAATTTTGTTCAAGATTGCACGCTGAGATCTACATCTTTTATGAGAAAACCTACGTTCTTAGAGGGTTAGAGATGCCAGGATGAAAGGAAGAAACCAGGTATAGGATATTTATAAAATGTACAAGCTAAAAATAAAATTGATTTTCAATCAGCGAAGTACATTTTGTCAATTCTCAATATAGTGCGTATAGCTAATGCCATACAAATTTATTATTATTTTATTTATTTCTATCATATTGAAATTAATACTATTTGAGTTAAAAAAAACTTCCAAAACTTATATATAAATCACATTTTTTCTCAAAATATACTTATCAAAAACCGAGCACTATGGACATAATATATTTACAGACTATTTTAAAGGAATTATAAGCTATATATTTGGTCAACCGTTTTTATATGATATAGAAGGAGATCAATATAAAAAACATGATACAAAAACACAGCCTATATTTCAATATTACAACCCTTTCCTGACTCAATTAAATAATTTAATAATACATTTTTTTGTAATGCTTACAATTATTACATTCACATAGTGTAAGCAAACAACTTTGTGAGAAGCTAATGAGTGGTAGGTACCTTTAATTACTGTGAAATTATTGCGTCTGTAATCTTGATCAAAATATAATCAGAAATGTGCGCCGCATTTTGGAAAAATATGAAAGATTCCTGAAATAGGTCGAATGTGATAGAGAAAATCATCAATTGAATGCAGAACTATAAATTATAAATATACGTCAATTATTAATTTAGTACTTGTATTAATAATTGTTTATATCAAATGTTTCTAAGACTATTATTATCGAAATAAAATTATTTATATAATATTATTATGTACCTACTTATTTATTAAGTAATATGTAATCAAAGATGGCTGTATCAAAAAAACTCAATTGTAAAATATTTTAATTAATATTTCGGTGATAAAATTGCAAAGCTCTCATTGCATGGAATTTAAATAAAATATATTATAAATTATTCATTACTATCAAGTGCTGTATGTATAGTCAAATGTTATAGTTTGAATAAGTATTCAGCACCATAAAATAAGTCAACATTGAAAATCTATCCATAATAAAATAATATCTTCTTTCTTATTCAGCTATGACCATCCCTTACTGGAGCATATTATAGATACCATACGGTACCTCCAAGAATCTCAGTCGCTCGCTAGTCTTTCATGTCATACCAACATCCTGTAGCTCTGCCGTGTACACTCTGTTATTAGTATTTAGCAGCTATCCAGGACGCTGGAATTCGGTTGGCTTTAAGAATATGCAAGCCAGGGTTAACTTCTCTTCTGACAGGTCTAACGTCGCCTCTTCACTCTCAGCGTGATGGAAAGCTACATGGTTCGCTCTCTTATCTCCTCATCATACCGAAAGTCATAAAAAATAATTATGTCGCTACATTTCAAAATCAGCCAAGTCCACCTTTAGGTATTTTTGACTTTTTTGTGAATTGCTGAAGAACTACACTGCTTTCTAACATTTCTGCATTATCAAAATGTGGGTTTATTAATTTTAAATATCCTATACTCGAAATAATATAAACTTTCACCCCTGTGACTGTGTATTTGAGAAAACAAAAAGCTGTTATTCTCCTATTCATCTATTATGGACTTGGCTGATTTTGAAATTTAGCGACACAATTAATCATATTTAATTTTTGGTTACTTTCTTGCTATTTTATGGGCTTCACATAACAAAATAATATCAAGCTTAACTTTTAATTAGTATTTAACACCATAAAGTACCTTTTCCAATTAATGATCAGTCAAAATGTCAATTACAGAAAAATATTTTTTTTAAACTATGCTTGCTAGTAATTGCTTAAATGTAAGTACATAGTATGTAATTTGAATAAAATATTATCAGAATAAGTTTAATATTTTGTAGGTTGTACAAGATTTTGATTTGATGTTTTAAGTCTTTACTACTTTAAATTTAAATTATATTGTGTAACACATAATCAAAAACAGACATGTCCATTTTTATGATGATGTAGAAAACATCACAAACTTGTTATAAATGTGCTTATAATTTTTGGTATTGACGTAAAAACCCCCTTTTAATAATAATTTTGTTATTAGTATTGAACATTGTTGTATTGTATCATTTTTATAGATCTACGTTTTTTATAATATTATAATACGAGGGTGGGTCAATAATTCCTTAGAAAAAAGCATTAAAACAGTTTTTATTTTTGTATTTTTTTTTTATTTCTCAACATAATCTCCTTGGAGCTCAATACACTTGGTTAGACGTTTCTCAATTTTTTTTAAGCCGTCAGAAAAATAAGTTTTCGGAAGGTCCTCAAAATAAGCATTTGTCCGATCGATGACTTCTTCATTTGAAAAAAAACGTTGTCCACTTAGCCATTTTTTTAAGTTTGCGAAAAGGAAAAAGTCACTGGGGGCTAAATCTGGCGAATAGGGTGGGTGGTCGACCAATTCGAACTTCAATTCTTCAATTTTAGCCATTGATCGTAAACATGTGTGAACACGGGCATTGTCCTGATGAAAAAGGATTTTTTTCCTGTTTAAATGAGGCCGTTTTTCTTCAATTTCGTTTTTTAGCTGGTCCAATAAAAATGCATAATAATCCCCTGTTATTGTTTTTCCTTTTTCCAAATAGTCAACGAAAATAATTCCACGTGCATCCCAAAATACAGTAGCCATAACCTTACCAGCTGATTTTACGGTTTTCGCCTTCTTTGGACATGGTTCGCCTTTCGCAATCCACTGCTTTGACTGTTCTTTCGTCTCGGGAGTATAGTGGTGTATCCATGTTTCATCTACAGTCACAAAACGACGAAAAAATTCATCCGGATTGCGTTGCATGAGCGACAACAGGGCTTTAGAGGCCACCACCCTATTGCGTTTATTGTCGACTGTGAGCAAACGCGGCACCCATCTTGCAGAAACTTTTTTCATGCCCAATTTGTCATGTAAAATAGAAATGCCGCTACCTTTTGAGATCCCTGTAACCTCAATTATCTCACTCAACTTTAATCTTCGCTCACTTATCATCATATCGTGGATTTTATTGATCATTTCTGGTGTAGTCACCTCTACAGGACGTCCTGAGCGTGGTTCATTCTTTGTTGATGTACGACCACGTTTAAATTCATTTAACCAGTTATAAATAGTTGCAAGTGAAGGAACAGATATGCCGTGAACTAAATCCAACTAATTTTTTATTTCCTTTGCTGTTAACCCTTTTATATTAAAATGTTTAATAACAGCTCTAAACTCAATTTTCTCCATTTTCCATTTTTCCATTTTCCACAAGCAATTTTTTTTTTAAATGTACGAGAAACACACAACAACCCGACCAATCTGATTGAAACTTCGCAGCATACTGAATCGGTAGTGCCGCTGCATGAAAACAAACCGCTTACAGTACTAGTCACGCCACTTGTCGGCTTTTCTTAGGACTTATTGACCCACCCTCGTACATTAAGTTTCAACACAAAAATTACATTGAATAAAAATACAAAAAAATATATATAATACGATATTGATATGTAGATTACTTTATTACTTTATTAATCAATTTTGGTGAATTCCGACAAATTATTGCTAGGTAGATATATTAATTTGTCTCATTTTTATGGACATGTATGATTTTGATTCTGAATACCACACATAATAGTATTATAATATATTTTGACTAGCTGCCCGGTAATACTCCCCGTAAAAGCAAGTGTAGTGTGATGTGTGATTTGCTATACGTATTACATAGATCATTATCACGATAAATCGATAGAATAAATACGTTTTAGAAATATCACTTTCCTACTTTAACACTTAAATGCATTTCATTTGAATATTATTCTGATATCTGATGTCATATAAACATGGATAGTATGAAATGATACTTGATAACTACCGCGTTCATTTGTTTTTTTAATCTTGTATAAAATGACAATCATAATAAAATTAATAATGCATTTTAAAATTGGAATAACGGAAACGGACGTGATTTTCTTATAAATATTTGAATTGTGAACTTTATGTAACATTTAAATCGTATCTAATAGCGCCTGTACACGTGCATGGATTTACTGGCGGTAATAGTGCTTATTTTAAACTATCATGACAATAACTGTTTACACGTAAAAGTGCTGACTGTCTCTCCAATTCATTCTTTAAGCGTGATCGAGACATGCATACATATACACATTACATGATACATGCTTACCCATATATTTTGTTACTGTGAACAGTACAATGAATGTGTTTATACTTCATTAGGCACGTTTGGGAAAACAGATCAGAGTGTATTTGTGGCGTATGACGAAGTTGCGCGCGCCGATACAACACAATTTATTATTATTATTATATTCATTTTGGTCTCTAGAGTACATGCGCATGCGCATAGTGTAATTTAGTTAGTCGTTCAATACAACCAAGTAAACAGCATACGTAAACATAACCAATATTTCTACACTGTTAATTTATTTATATTCATAAAACTTTATTTATATTGGAGTTTATATTTATTTTTCATTGTAAAGATTGTGCATCAAGATTTGAGGCTATACTTATGTAAGTATTATTTATGAGTAAAATTATATATCAATAAATAAATAAATGCTGTGAATGTTGAGTAAAGTTTTGGTAAATATATATATATATAAAGTAATTCAAAAAATATATTAAAATTTGATTTTTTATTAATTGATCATGGGCACATATGAATCGATTATAATCGCTGTATGGAAAAGATGAGTTTTGGTTCAATACAATAATTAAATTACAATTATCATGTGCTATATGAGACACAGATGAATCGCGTACTTTTCATCAACCTAATCCACTGTCATATTAATAGACTCAGGTTACTCCTTATTTTGTTTTGTTACGCCAAAGAAGTATAACTTCTAACGCGCGACACACATATACCGATTTTTTATTCTTTTTTTAATACAAATATTTACATTATTCGATAAGGTATATTCTAATATCATTAATGTCATAGCGCAAGCCAATTAAAAAAAATATATAGAAAGCTGGTAGAAGTAAAATGTATACGTTGTGGTTTACTAACCTAGTAGTTGAGATGAAAATGGGCTCTGAGCCAGTTGGCAGGCATGCTCTAATTTTAATTCGTTTTACTTCAATTTTCATTCACTGACAAAATATTGGCTTAACATAAGAAAATCGCTAAGCCCAGAAGTGTTAAGCGCGGAAAATGACAAACGCGTATAACGAAGAGCAGCGCCTAGGCAGAACTGTAATGTCCCATCCCCAAGATGCGTAACGCGATGACGTGACGGGAATACTTGAGCCGCGTAAATCCATGTCGGCGCACGCTGGCCGGAATTTGATGTTCGTGAGGCCAGAAACGGAGCCACCCAAAAATCTATAAGTTTAACAACCTGTAGATATAAAAGGAAAAAATCTGAATGTAACTTTTTGATTCCGGTTTTATAAATCAATTAGATACCTGCATTGGATATTCGGACTATACGGAACAGATTTAAAATATTATACCTGCGGTATATTATAGTCAATTTATGAAACGTGAAATATAGCTATTTTATTAATTGAGTTGGCATTTACTGATAGTACTGTTTTACAAAATGATAATAAAAATTAATTACCTATATTAAATTCTTCATGGTGTTTTTAAGTCGATAGCTCTTTCGGTTTTAACAAAATTTTATGATATTTTATTTTAGCGATTGGATGCAGTTTTGTCTTTGTTTAGAATAAAATATGACTATACAAGATAAATACACATTGAAGAATAATATACTAGTTCGATTTGTGTGTGTTACTGTTTTAAAGACAGTATAATCTAATTTTGGTAGATAAAATAAAAAAAAATGCGACGTAATTTCTCATTTTTAAATTTATTTTTCGAGGTCTTAGTGTCAAACAACACTATCTACAAAAATGCAACTTTACAGGAGAGCCAAAAATCGTTATTTTAGATTCTTGTAACTCAACAGGTGAAATGTTTATTTACAACCTAATGTTAATATTTTATAATTTGATGATGATGTTAAAATTTATAGGGATAGTTTAAAAAATATACGAAATCAAGGGTAACTTATGTAGTTAGCGTTAAACTTTACTGACGATTTAATAAGAAATTAGAAAAGATTGACATAACGTTGTTTGACTATCATGTAGCCGTAAATGTAAAATAACGTTATCTCAAAAAAAACACTTTTTTGTAGATAACGTTATCTGACTTTAAGCACTCGTTTTATTATTTATTATTTATTTTTTATATAAGTATTTGTAATATTTTTATGAATATTTTTTCATATAAAATGACGAATATACTTAATATGTAATGGTTAATACACAAATCTTATTGCCCCAAAATCAAATGAAGAAATGTAATTAATATAAATTTTCATACATTATTCATGAAATGAAATGAAAATATTATGAAATCGTAATTGCAAACTAATATTTTATTGTGGACCATATATTTTTTATTTAACTATTTCTTGTATTTAACGAATAATTCACAAGATTTAAGAATGTACCATTCTAATTATTGAACATACATAATTTTAAAAACTCTTCTGAGAAAATATATCATAACAAAAAAAAAAAATCTTTTTGAAAAAAGTAAGACACCCGGTAGTCATCATCATAAAATATTGGAGAAATCCGTGACGTCGGTTAGTAATTGAAGTTGTAGGTACCTACTTTGATTTAATAAACAAAAGTCGATTGCCATTTCGTCGCTGTAGGATTGGTTTGTCGAATAGACCGAATGTCAAATGTTCAGGCGAAAAACAATTTTCATTATCCTATATTCAAATACATGGAGGAAATTGTTATTTTTACAGCATATGAATGCTGTATTCATTACAAAGCAATTTAAAGAACATGATGATTCTGGTCCATATAGATACGAAAAATCATTCTGCATTAAAAGGTCAATTTCGACAAACAGGGATATTCGACAAACCAGTCCTATAGCGACGATTAGTAGCTTGATTTGGAAGAGCGCTGATGAGCAGCTATTAAAAGCCTAATGGCTAAAATTTGTCGTAATTAGTATGTCACCTAATAGCATAGTGGACAATGCGCAGACGGGGCGTAAACCCAAGAGATGCAGGTGCAAAAAAAATTTTCTATTGGTTATAATATATTTTCTCAGAAGTGTTTTTCAAAATTGTGTGTGTTCAATATATTTTTTTATAAACCATATACGTACCACAAACCATCAAACAACCAATACAAATCAATAAACCAAAAACGTAATAGAAAATTATAGGGTATGAACTGCATATTATATTATTGTCTTAATGTATTCAATCATAATATGGTAGCTAGTATTACACACAAGACAACATAAATATAAGTACAGAAACAAAACTTTAAATATCTTTTATCAAGAAAATTTACTTTGTTTTTGCATTAGACAATCCACTGCGTCTAAATGCCGCATTCAATACTACCAAGGCGCGATGATTCAAATCTTTATCTGAAGCAAATGCTAATGACAATTTAAAATGTTTGACGGTTGATGGAAAGAAGCCTGCATCCTCCTTGGGGATATTAATTGAAACGCCAACCCATTCAATTTATCAAAGCTCTTTCGGGAGCTTATCTCCAGCGCCTTTGCGAACATCTGTCCGAAGTTTTTTAATAAGCTTCTTAATTCAAAATCTTGCGAGATCGTAAAACAAAATCGGCTTACGTTGCATTATGCGTGAGGGATATTCTTTATTGCGATTCGCCAATATCTTTTGGGAAAATTTGCTACCTATTTTTTTCCACCCCTTTCTCATATTTGTCCGTCTGTAGAATAACCCATTTTCAACTATAGCTGTTATATCAATTAAGTTTTAATTTACTTAGAAAATCTTGTTATTAAATAAAATTTATATAAATATTGACGGATATAATATTTTATGTATAACGAGTTTGCTCGTAGAAATAAAAGTTATCGCAAACTGTGTCTATAGCGTAAAGTATTCAACTTATTTATTATTATCAGTAATTTTAACTATAGCTGTATGTATCAATAAAATAATGGTTTAAATTCATTAAGTAGACTTATTACTAAACTAAGATTAATTTTAATTTTGACGGTTAAATATGTATCACCAGTTTATTAGCAAAACCAAAAGTGATCAATAATTAAGTATGCATGCGAAACCTATGCGCTCAATGTGATAACACGAATAGTGCAGTGTGACGTAAAAATACGCATGTTGGGCATAATGCCAAAATACTACTATAGTAACGAATGTATACAAAAGCAGATGGGTGTCTGCAATCTGATAGACGTCGCCATGTTGATGAAATAGCAATGGGTCGGATATATCTCTCAGGTAGTGAATAATCACTGGACAATTCCTAGGCTACTGGAGAGTAGGAAAAAGCTTCATCTATCGATGGATTAACCCAGAATGACTATGATGATAATAAGTATATAATACACTGAAATCTACAAATTAATTTTAAATATTATGCTATTTCGTTAATAATTATTCGATAGTTCAATTATTTACAACACTCTAAGTTATTTATACCTAGTTATATAAGTTATATTTTGACGATAATTTCAGTGTCTAGAAGAGCTTTTAATATAAATAACCTAATTATCATAACATTAACAAAACACATTAGTATACAACCATTTTAATGAAGTTCCATTACGTTAATATCAAAACAATCAATAATATAGCTATTTCAGTTACATATAGCAACCATGGACTTTCCTACAACTTTGTTTTACAGAGAGATTGATATGAATAATTAACTAATTCTACGATACCATAAATGGTTCTATTAATAGTAAATATTGATATTTTCCTTTTAACCATTTTTTGTTGATTGAAAAAAAAATAAAGCTTTTGTTCTTTTGCTCTGCTTAGTTTCTACTTAATCTATTATCCGTATAACGACATAATCTTATTATATTGTAAGCATTTATCTTTTGAATTATTTTAGAAAAACGGATTCTTTTTTTGACTTATTTATTATTCTTTCAAATTAAAAATAACCTAATTATATTTCATCTGCATTAAACAATCTCAGATAGTTTTATTATATGACCTAGAAAAAAGTAGAGCTGAGAGGGACACTAACAGTGATCTTTTATTTTTTGAGTGACTACTCTATCTTTAAGCTAACAATGCGTCTAAACTTTATGAGAATTATTTATAATAACTACTTTTTATATGACATTATTAATTTGATTACACCCTATCTATATCATTCGTGTATCAAAAACACTCATGTACTCGCTTTTTATTCAATAATAAATACATACAATATTAAGTAATATTACATTCTTTATTAAGGTGACGCATCAGTGAAACGCCAAATAATGTTCAACTGTACGCGCGACGAAAATTTGTACTTGCTTCGCATTCATTGAGAGAACGTGGAGTCGGACGCACGTCACTTTGCTGCGTGATGGCGACGGGCCAATTAATTCTAAAATCGTGTAAAGATGACTAAAAACTTTACCCATTTACTTTAAAAAGCAAACATGTCAATGAATATATTATTATTGATACTAATAGAATAATAAACAGAACATAAAATGGACGTATGTTGGATTTATATGAGAAATAATATTTCGTTTGACAGGCGTCATTTTCACCCGCGACCCGCAATCCGCACATCGCCTAGGAACGATCTTTTTAGACCGTGCCTCAACTAATGCATGGCCTTAAGCAATATGGAAAATACATTATTTTGAAAAGCTTCATAACTTCATCATTTTACACCTTTCACTTTTCAGTTCAATGCTGTAGTTAGAATTAATCTCTCGATTTTTCTATGATTTATGCATTTTTTATAATAACTACATTTTATTTGACACACTGAATTGCCTTGTTATTAATTTTATTTGGATTGACAGAATTTGAAGTATCACTGAACTCGCTTGCTTTTTCCCTCCGTATTTTCCAGTCGTATACCATGGCAAATTGCAAATGGCCGACAATAATAAATTTGTTGCCTAGGCAACAGACAAATTCTACTATCAAACTTGCCTTTGCATACAGCTGACTGATTCGCAGCTATCTTTATACTGTCGCGCACTTTCATATCGGTGTGCGCGCGCAGCTCTCAATTTTACTCTTTACCAAACGCCCCAAAAGAAGTATAACTTCAAAAGTGAATAAGGTATCCAGGAGAGGCCTTTTAAATATAATAATAATGTCTTCTCAACAAAATGGTTTTCTATGATTATCTCAAAATGCCCAAATGTAACAAAGATGATTATTGAGGGGGAGGTTTTAACTGTAAATTTTTACATGAAATATTCCATCAAGCTTTTGAAGGGTAAGTATTGAGTTTTTATTGAATATTTTGACACGAACCGCCACCAAAAGCTGTATCAATTTACATGTAAATGCTTACTAATTTTGGCTTATTCACGATATGCGCGTTAATACAAGCAACTTCTTAATTAGAAATAGGAAATTGTGTTTCCGATTTGAGCGGATTTCCCCGAGGAACTAAACATCAAAGTCTGCGTATCCGAGACACCAATTTTAGCAATTTATTTAGCCTTCAGAAATATTATTACACTGTACACACGTATCACACGAAAATTGGCTTACATTACATTTATACTGCACGCACTATGTATTATTTATTGGTTAAATTATCAATTTACACAGAAAACCATAATAATATTAATTGAATCGGCATATACGAATACGTGATAGAATTCTATTACAATGGTTAAAAACACACCACCATTTATAGGTACTGCCTACGTATATTGCGCCACACTACCAACCCTAACCTCTTTTTTTTATTTTTTCTGAAAAATTATATATTTTTGAGTCGCATGCTATCAAGTATTTCAGAAAAGGGGCTTCAAATAACAGGTAATAGACACATTTTTTTTTATTATTGGATGTTTTGATTGTTATAACTCGTGTGCTCACGTGATGAGGTAGTAACATATTTCTAGAATTTGGGTTGCAGGTTACATGATAAATGTAGCCATATAATTAGGATTTTTTTTTAAATTCATGCAGTTTAAATTATTCACTTTATTTTTTTTTCATAATTATTGGTATAGCTCCGTAATTTTGCGCGTCTGTATTATTTGTATTATGTTGAGCACTATTTTTTAACAATATGTATAAATAAGCTGCATAATCGACGTCTGAAAACGCATTCGATAAAGAATTGATTTATCACCCAATTGTTGCACCCTTCGATGTATTGTATTCTTTGAGTATGTTTTCTTATTAGACTAAACGTCTGAGAATGCAATGTATTGATAAATTTTTTTTTATATAATATAATATGTACTAGTAGCTTTTTAAGTCAGCATCAACTCAACCAATAAGGAAGCATCGAGTGTATTCAGTCAGACTGTTAACAACTTATTGTCCAACACATAATCTATTATAATATTACAATACATTCTAAAAAAGCCAGTTTAAATATAAACAACTGTTTATATGAAGTTGATCCCCCGGTCCATATATATGGGGATAAACAATCCGTGTCAGCATATTGATCGGTGATATTAAATAGCTGACCGCAATCATATTATTCCTTAATATCCATTTCCCGTAGTGTCCAACTATGGTATACTGAGTAAATAGCTTACTGCAATTATAATTTCCACAATATCCATTTTTCCATATAGTCAGCAATATCCAATGACGTAAACTCCATATAGAGTAGCTGACTCAAAAATAATAATTATTTCCTAAATATTCCTTTCAAGATATTATTTTGATTGTGAGTTCGTCAATAAATAGCGGATCATAATTCATAAAATATGTCACTTGAATATAAGTAACCGGTCAGTTAGTATCTCAGTCTCTGTATTGCTCCTCAGAATATCTCATTCTACCTAGACTCGGACCTCGGAACAGTATCATAAGTATTGTCACATAACTACTGTAACATACTCTTGTACCAACTGTTTACGCTGCAAATTAAACTAGGTCTTCCATCCATAGGAGCAACCAGCAAATCTCTACTTCATCATCTTCCACACTATGACTCCCACATAAATTCATAATATGTATATAAATACATTTCGGTGTATAACATAATAATGTGAAAGAACATGCGACACGATTTTGTTCAATTTATTAAGTTTAAGTACCAAAATTTTAAACTTGAGTTTATATCATAATATATTATTGTCGATGTTTTGAAGGGTGGAGGCATTTAAATCCTAATTGCTCCCCACTCTTCGCGATGTTCCCATTAAAAAAATTCTCCTCTCTCAACTCAATTGTAACTTTTAAATTTAACAGCTATCCCTTACTCACGTTATATAGCGCCTTTTCTTCCTTCCACCACCCATTAAAGTACTGAAAATAATATTAATTAGGTACATTTAATTAGTAAATAAACCCGAACGTAAAATTTTGCTACTCATATTTGATAACTGTTAGTTTAAAAGTTAACTGCGTTTGAGTGTCATATTTGCTATCAAAAATTAAAAGTGGCACAACTACATAACCACAAAGTCAATTAATAATTTGGTAAACCCAACATAACCCAAAACTTTTAAGTACGACTGAAATATGTTGATAATATTGTACCTATACTAAATGGATATTAACAGCCTAGTCAGAATATATTTGATGCAAAATCTGTCTGTGATGATAGTGGTATACTATAAACTCAGATCGGAGTAAAAACGAAAGTTAATCTAAATATACACGGCCACTAAAGAATACCTACAACGATTTTATTCATATACCCAACATAAAGAATTAACAAATTTATAATACGAAAAAAAGATATCACAATATAAAATTTATATGTGTATTTAAATACCCTAGGTTTGTATGTATGGTCGATGGTACTTAAAACAGTAACTTTATTGTATTTTTAGATTTGTATGTTTATTCCACAGAACAGATTAATAAATAGAATTGTAAAAGGCATCGCCAAGGAACAAAGTTCTGAAGCAGGGTAGTTTATGACCTGACCATAAAACCCTTGTAAAAAAACTGCGTTGAATGTTTCCAAAGATTCAAAGCACGTTAGAATAACGTGACAAACTAAAATACGTATTATTAACTATTGAAAAAAACATATTCTGTAACTCGTGTTTAAGTTTATTCCATATTTTTCCACACTTGAGATATTAAGCCTGTTATATCATACCCAGTAAGGTTAGCCAGTTCCTTAGTTTATACGCTATATCATATATTCAGCTTAGTGGTACTCATCCGTTCTGTCAGCTCACTGACCAGTCCGATCTCTGTCACCTTTCTCAAAGCGGAAAATCTCTACAGTCAAAATTTTTTCGAAACCCCGGGAACACCGATTGAAATTGATGACAGGCAGTCGTATTTTGTTAAAATATGTTTAGATGTAATAAATATCAATTATTTATACCTATAATATATTAAATGTTGTAATCATCTAAGATCTATAAAAGACACGCTGAGTATCCCTTCCATTACAGCTGGATATTATATTTATTAATATAGGCATATTTTATGCTCTGTGCTCACGATGGTTGAGCATGTTGTGAGTCTCAGGTTCGAATCATTGGTGAATTATGGATCTAATAGGTTGAGCATATGACTAACATCCATGTTTTGTAAAGCAAAAAACAAAAAAAAACAATTTTAGATACGGTTAATACAAAAATAAAATTATAAAATTTCTTATCCTTAAATTATGTTTGTTAGATTTATTGTTTCTATAAATATAAAATTACGACCGGATTTTAAAAATGCATTTAAGTCGCGTTTTCTAAAAGCTCTCGCGTATACGAGCTTTTAACATCCTACGATCAGCAATTTGATATAGTCGTCAAGCTTCAAATGAACCGTCAAACCAGAAATTGGTCAACGGGAAGCACTTTGCCGGATGGCTCAGGGGTGATAATAAAAAATAAAACCACCCCAATCACCCATCCTTAAAAGCAATCTTCCACTCTGATAGCCCCCTCGCTTCGGGGGGTGCATGAATTTCCCAGTTAAAAAATAGCGGGGGATAAAAACTCCAGTGGTTGCAAAACAAGACCTGCGAGTTGGCTGATTTTTTCATCCCCTGTAAAACAAGCGTAATTATGTTTACCGATACTTGTGTTATTTCGTTGTTTTGTTTCGTAGCTTTTTGTCCCGCTGTGCTAGATTTTTTTTGTTGCTTTGTTTACTTTTCAAGGAATTTTGGCCGTGATCGGGAGTTGTGTGTTCTTTTATTTATGATTTGATTTGTGACCGTGTTCGGAAAGCCAAATTGAATCGCTCAATATGGGTTATTGTTTCAATTTGATTTATGTTTTTATGAAATATTAATAAAATAGTAATTAACATGAATTAATAATATTAATACTTATAAGAGCTTCTGAATAAAGTCTTTATCTTATAATAAAATATACAATAAACGATACTCTAAGAAGATATTCTAATATGCATAATATGATAACATTTTCTCCATCTTATGGAGAAAATTCAACAATTTATCTTATCCTCAGTGCAGTAAATAAAATTAATGCCGTTGATATAGCTAAGATTAAAGCAAGTAATTGCCACTTAAATCTTATATAGATTAATAATTAGTTTTTTACAATTAAAAACGTAAATATTTACAGTGTTTTGTGGCTTATAAAAATATAATGTCGTTTCTTTATTTATTTTATTGATCACTTGCAGTTTATTAAATTACAGTAAAAACAGCGTTATTTTATCGTTAAAATATGGCTGAAGTAATTTTAAAACGTGGTCAGATTTTAAAATTTCATAATATTCACATGAACCAATTTTATTTCATTAAATATTCCTATAATATAAATACCACGCAGTAGGGAAAATATCAATTAAGGTTAGTTTTTAAATAATTATTATTCCATCCTATTTACGATTAGAAGTATCATAGAAAATGAGAAAAAATTCTAGATACAAATATTGCCTTCCTAAGTAAAAAGACAGTGTTTTTGGTTTTAGTGAAATGAGAATCCAAGTTTTAAGCTGCATTTTCTCATATATTATGGAAAATATTGAATTGTTTTGACATATTATCTACATGTCTATTTGGAGATTAAGATTCAAAATAATCCAATAATTTTACATGATATAAGAGAAAGGGTAGCTTAAAACTTAGGTTCTTACTTCACTAAAACAAACTAAATGTCCTTTTATTTAGCACGGCAGAATAATGGTGAATGGGACATCAATCCACATCCGTCGCATTCCCGATGATGGAGTCTTAAAACATCGGTTGAATTTACTACCCATACCGACATTTTTGGACAACCATTTATTATATCAGATCTGATGTATTAAATTTAGTTAATTGTGTATTTTTTAAGTCTTTTCTAATATGTACATTTATAATGTTGTCAAAGATTAATTACTTCAATGCAAATGTGTATTATAAACTGAATAAAAAAATATGAAAGTACATTGGTTTCAATTTTCGCAGTGGATTGGAAATTGAAGATGCTTGTAGATTACGGATCTAAGGAGGGGTGGAGGGATTAATTAAAAAGGATGCCAGATACTGACCTTTTATGTTAAGAGGGCTGACGTGCTGGAGCTGGTTTTGTGTCGCACTCACGCACTATTAAACGGACGGTTCGGAATATCACTATCACGGTTCACTTGAGTTTTGGGATAAGTGATGATGACAAGTTTAGGATGGATGATAGACACTGGGTACGCTCAAACCATATTAAATTTGGCACAACGAAGGTCGAACAGATGCATTTTGGATGAGTCACTCTGTAGTTAACGCGGTTTTCCTTGTGTCGTATCAGATCACGGCGCGATAGAGTCTTAGCTTTAACAAGCATAGGCGCGCCCGCTGTCTTGAAGTTACTGACTGTGATTTTATCACGGACTGGTGGTCGCCTGGTTTTGTGACAATATCTAGGGATTTGAGATAAGTACGAAAAGCGACCATTATTGGTCCAACCATACATTTTAAAATGATAGTACTATGATTCATCATTCATGTATCAAGATATTTAGGCGATTAAAGTTGAATATTTAAAAAAAAAAACAACCTTTTATTATAATAATCGTACTATAAAAATATGGCATTGCTCTTCAACCTCTTACTATGCTATAATTATTCATTGTATTTAATAATAATGATAATTTTCTGTATTATTTTAAACTGTTCCATATTAAACAGAGAAAATAAATCATATTGCCATTGTAAAAAAATAATGCAAATAAAGAGAAATTTTCATTTTTCACGTATTTATATCTTCATTATGACAGCCTTACTTTATTTATACAAAAATCTATCTCTGTCGTAAAACACGGCGTGAAATTTATTCCACCTCTCCAGAAATGTTGGAATTTCATCTCCGAAATGAATGTCAAAATTTCTTCATTTCAGATTTCAACCCGTTGTTGGGTTCTTGAAATTCCCCAGTTGACATTACTTTAAATTATCAAATTGTCAAAAATCCCAACAGAAACTAGTTTTACATAATTCAAGAAATGTGTGATAATTAATTGTTTCTGAAGTAAACGAAATTTCAACATCTTCTGTAAAGTTTTCAATTAAATTCCTGTAATTCAACTCATAATAGAAGTAAAATTTATAACGCCATTGGCCGTAAGTCTTTTACTGATAGTAACATAATAATTACAAGATAAAAAGAACTTATTATATACCACGTTTTTAAATTTTCTGTTGAATCATATTATAAACTTGACTATTCTATGTAATAATAATTTAGGACAAATAAGGCAATTGTCAATAAATCATTTTTTTGCTATTTTGCAACAAACAAACAAATATATAATACTAAATTGTCATTTTGACTTCCATAGTAACGCACGTATATATTAATAATTTAATTGCTAAGACCACTTCCTTAGCAACCAATAATAGTGGATTGGATTACGGATTTCTTCCGAAATAACTTTCCATACAAAACAGAATTAACTGAAAATGAATTCAATTCTACTTAAAGATGGCTAGAAGTATTAAAAGAATACATTAACATCGTGTTCTGGCATATTCTAAAAGTTTCAAATATCTAGTTAGTCGGGAAGTTAGTGAACATCGATTGCAAGATTTGTACTGGATAAACAACCACCGGACAAACGTTAAGAAAAAAGCTAAGAAAAACGTGGTAAAATAAGCAAGGATAAAAATCGTCTATTTCTTTAATATTAATAATATTTACAATCGAAATATCCATCGACAATGTAGCAAAATTTATACAGTTTAATAATATGAATATATATTATTCTTCTGTATTTTACATACTACAGATTATCCATAAATAACATCACATTATGATGGATGTTGACAATGGATAAAAAATATTTTATTCAAAACCCATTTTGTTCATACAGTAACCTTTATCAATTATTATCGCGTCCAAATAATATTATAAGTGTGAGTTTATTAATTTAAATTGTATATTCGCTGCAATAGAAAGTTGTAACAATAGCCATAATCAATAATTTTATTTAAATAAATATAATATTTTAAAATGGAAATTATATCGCTTTATCAAAATTTATAAATCTGTTTCATTATTTATGTCGGTAACTATATATTATATAAGATTTAAAAAAAAATTAGTGGAAATAAATTCTGTTTAAAAATATTCGCTAATGGTTTTTAATTATTTATTTTTATGCAATAATTTTATTGTACCTACATAAGATTTTTGAATATATCATTAACTGAATAAAATATATTATTATTTTATTACCCCAAAATGTGCTTTTCCAATAATTATTATTATTAGGAAATAGATTGTAGCACGAATGACTAATAACAATTTATTTAAAATATATATTAGGACACCTCTTTGCAATAAGACCAAGATTTACAACGAATTATGCAACTAATTATTAATTAGCAGATAGTTTTAATTGGGTCATATAACTTTTTAAAGTAAAAGCTCATTTTATAATATTATCTTACGAAAAACAAGTTGATATAAAAGCATTAACTGTTTTTTATATTGTTTTGTTTAAATTAATCGTATTTAAAAATTTAAAAAATCAATACTCACCATCGAAGATACTTGATGGAATTTAAATTTAAAATATAATTCATTTTAGTTTCGTTTTTTACGACGCAGGTTTAGCGTTTCGGTATCTTTAGACAAAACAGTCACAAAAGGTAAATTCACCTGACATCAAATACAGCTAATTCTCGCTTATATAATAAATTTATTCAATAAAAGAAAGGAAAAATATTATAACCTGCTAAGTAACCTTATGTCTTAAATGTCGTTATCCAATGATACCCAAAGGGTACTTAATCCCTACAGAAACACCCTAAGACCCACTGGATAGAATAAAGTTTGGTGGATGTACGTGGCAGCAAAGAATTAAGGGCCGAGAAGAGTAAAGGGAGGCCTTCATCCAGTAGTGGATTAACCTCATCTGATGATGATAATTAATATAATATAACCTATGGTAACCAAAGTACCTTTGTTAGGATGCGTGTTTGGAGCTGTAAAATGGCAAAACCTGGGTCACAAAAACGACTCAAATGGAATAGTACAAAACTTTAATCAATTAAAATGTAATCCAATTAAATTATTAGGAATATTTTTGTTACATAATTTAATTTAAAAAAAAGAAAGTATTTTGAGTACCTACGGTGGCGTATGGCGTATAATAATATCAACAACATTTCAGTGGATTGATTTGATATTTTCATGTATGGCAGATGTTATTACTTTCATAACAAAAAGTGACAGAAAACGTTAATGCGATAATGTTTTTTTTCAACATGTCACAAATGATAACTTTCCAATTAATCACCTCATGTGACCGTCCAAATTTATTCACGTAAGCTATTTGTTTTTGTCACATGCGTCGAATGGCGTGCTTATCTATATGATGAAGGGGTTCACTGCTCTCAACAAACTGCCAGTAGATTGGATAAAATTTAATTATGTTTGTCAGCAGGGTAGTTTATACAGATTGATTTACTTTTATAAATGCTCAACAAAATATGTTGATAAATCACGCGTAAAATTCGTGCTTGAAAATAAATTTTTCAATATAGTATGTTCGTATAAAAAGTTCTTGTCAACAAGCGTTGCCAACCGTATCTACTAATAATAATTATAGCACTATATTATTTATGTCAATCATGAAATTTTCTGATCGTGAAATACCATAATTTACACCAAATACGACAAAAATACTATAAGTATAATATGTACTTAGCCAAAACGAAGAATAATAACCTTTTTGAAATAGTACTCTAGTAACTATCATCAATATAACAAAGGTAACCATGACAACATTGTTACCAAAAAAACTAAATAGTCATACCATTTGATAGAAGGAGGGCTTCACAGGGGCACGTTTAGTGACGTAGAGGCCCGACGTATTTTTGATTTTAAGGCTCCATAAGATAAATAAATAACGATGCGTTCAAACGATGCTGTATGTTTATTTTTAATTACATTTAATAAATTTATTCGCTTATTCAAACCTATTTTTCATAAATCAATAAACATACATACAACATTATACCTACCAATTTAGTATTTGATAAATAGCTTCAATGATTTTTTGGTATTTTTTTTATATAAGACGTGAAAATATCTCGGTATTCTACGAGTGAATGATGATCAAACTATATATTTTTATTATTAAAACATTAGATAATATTTTATCGTACGCTCGAGGCCCCCTTTTAAATCTTGTAACGAATCAAATGAGGCCTATTGCGTTACAGAAACGCGCCACTGGGGCTTCAGAATAATGTTTCTTATAAGAGAAATCGTGAAATCGGAAATTATAAAAAAATACTTAATGTTCTCTATGTTGTCAACTCTTTTTAATTATAATAGATATAGTATATATTATTATCGATTAAACGTGATGATTGACTGACATAATTATTATTGTATAAGTATTAAATTGTTATCATACAAGTTTATAGCTTTTAACGTTACTGTACAATATTTTTATCTCTCTGTGTGACTCGTATTGGAATGTTAAAATGGAAAAACCAAAACACGTGTATAACGATTTATACAAATTAATTCGTAACCAAATTTAACATTCACTTAATTTATTAATTTTCGTAATTAGTAACCTTTTTACATGCTTTATTTTCATAAAATATTTAGCCAGAATATCTAATATAAAACGTATAGTATCTATAAGTTAGGATTAAATCCACCTCCTTTATGTGAGTGCTGAGAAATCAAAACCACTGACCATGTCGTCGATACCTGCGTTATGTATTCTTTCCATTAAACAAATCTGCAATTCATCGAACTGATGAGAATATTCAGATGAATCTCAAGTAAAATAATAATATATTCTACATGATGTTATTCAGTATGTATTATTTTAGGTGTTTTTCTTTCTGCCAATAAGAAAATTTTCTTTATTAACTGAATTGCCATGAAATTTGTTTTCTTCATTTCATCAACAGTATTATATTATATATTTATTATATAGATCAGTTAACTTAGAAATAGCTATTTTGGTTATCATACCATTTTTGTTATTTACTAATATTTATTAATTTTCTGCTAAAAATCATTTTTACTAACAAATTCGAAAACATACTTATTTTTGGGTTAATACGGAAGTATTTTTTGAAACCTTTTGTATTATTCCTGACATAATTACTATAGTGACGAGAAAAACAAGATTTTGTCTCTTTCTCTAAACAAAGTACTTAAGCAGAGACATGTCATTTCTTTTTCCAGTCTAAAAAGATAAAAAGAGAAAGGAGATAATCTGTATAATTTAATATAATTCATGCATATTTGTATTGCGTTGTGTGTTTCTTTTGAATATTATTTACTTAGGTAAATAACTAAGTATTTAACATAGGTACATAATTTTGAAAACACTTCTGAGAAATTATATTATAACCAATGGACAATTTGTTTTGAAAAAAGTAAGACACCTCGCAATAATCGAACCTGCATCTCTCGGTTATCGGGTACATGCACATAGAACCATTATGCTAAAGAAATCATACTTTATTGTGACAAATATTAACTAATGGCTTTTAATACTCACTGAAGTGCTTTCTAAAGTGAACTACTATTGGCGATCGGTTTTTATATTTGAAATCAAAGTAGGTATTACTTTAATTACTAACCGACGTCACGGATCACTCCAAGATTTTTGTTGTAACTTACTTGAACTTGCCAATATTTTTTAGCTAAAAACTAAGTTTATAATATATTCTTCAACCAATAAATTGAATTCAACTTTGACAACTTAAGTTGTTGACATGCCACTGCTCATATCATTGTTATGTAGTTTTGTGACGTCACTTAATAATCATCTTCGTCAAATTTTGAGGGTGATGGATAGTCGGCATCACGACCATGTTGTTTTAATGACGCAGTAATCCGATACATCATAAATTTATGTCAAACTTAATGCTGCCGTGGAAAATAGCGGTAATCAGCCCTTTCAAAGTAGATTCATTAAGACCTTTCTATACTTTCACGAAACTTCAATAAAGGTTGTAATAGTTACTATTGAAGAAATGTATATTATCGTAGTTCAATGTGTAAGCTATTGAATATACATAATTTGAAAACATCTCATGCATATTATACACACTAGAAAAAATCGTTTTGTAGAAAAAAAATACGACTATGGCATGGTATGTTTATATAATGGCGTGAATCCAGCAGATACAGGTTCAAGTCTTGTCGGGTGTCGTATTTTTTTCTACAAAACGGTTTTTCCTAGTGTGGATATGCATGCGATATTTTCAAATTATGTATACTCGTATTTAGTATTATAGAATGTTACATTCTGTGTCTTATTCGTTGACTATTGGCTTATCATGTCAGAGATTCCAGGTTCAATACCCAAAGAGCTCACAATAATAATATATATATAAATGTGCAATTATCTTAAAACCCGTATTTCTGTGATTGTTCCACTACATCTACTCTTAATGTCTCATAGAACATTATGGCATAATATTGTAGTGTTATTAAGTATAATTCCATACCAATTTTACTTGCAATTATGTGAAAACTACTTAATATGTTTCTGTATTTTATGGGTAGAATTTATTTATTTATTTAAAAAATACACATTAAAAACATAAAAAATTAACTAATCAAGATGTTCATAATATGATATTTAGAATAAAAAGTACAGTTAAATCAAACTAGTAGAGAAAATAACAAACCAAAAAAATATTTTAAAACTAAAGAAATAAAATAAAAAACAATAATTTAAGAAAAATATAAATTAAACAATAGAATAGAATTTTAAAAACAAAATTTATATAGAAGATCATTAAAAATGCTAAATATCTAGGAAGTGCATTGATTATTCGCACAGTCCTTGCTTTTGATGCCCGGTGAGCCTGACATGAGGAAACAGTTTTCACCAAAAATGGGTCATGGCTGCGCTGCGACCACGCATATAATTGACGGCTGCATTGAAATTTAAATTTTCCAGAATATTCGGTTTGAAAACTATTCCATTTAGGAGTAAAAAAAAATGCTTTAAGAAGTGACATACACGCTTTAAGAGAATGAAAGGCGGACATGCTTCAGAAAAAGCTGGACGGAAAATACTCATTTTAGAAACTGTCAAATGGAAAATATTTATATAAAGTGAATAGAATAGACGCCGAAGAAATTTCTTCTGAACACGCTATAAAACAACCTCAAGGATTTCAGATAGTGGATCAATATTCAAGAATACTTCTATTAGAATTAAAAACCTAGGTCCCAAGATGATTGCAAACATAAAATATGCTTACACGTTGATTTTTGATGTAAATGTGTATTTGATCCACACCATAAAATTATATCCAACGGTTTGGGGAATAGTTATGAAAAAAATGGTGTAATAAAATACTGTTCGTGGAGGGTTTCAAATATTTTGCATTGAAAGTAAAAAAGTAATAATAAGTATATAAAAATAAGTATGTTTCATTCTGTCAAAAATAATGTTTTTTGTTGAACGAGACTAATAAAAGTTTCTAGATAAAATAATAATGAAATATAAGGAAATTATGTTAAAGCTTAAATTTAATATTTATGACAAAATAACGTAGATTTAATCACATTTCAAAAATTTTAAGAGACATTATTTTAATTAAAATATCTTTTTTTTTCTTTTATTTATGTCAAACTTAACAGACTTTCCGAAAACTGTCTTGAATCAAACGGATAGAGAATTTATTTTCACGGGACTATGGGATCGGCAACTATCATTAAACAGTCATATTATGTATCTAATATAACTTTGTATATTTTTTTTATCTATTGATTTTTATATATTAATTATATTGTCGGCTAAATACTAAAGAAAGTTTAATAATTTTTCAGCATTTCGAAAATTCTGGACCCTACTATACACTCCCATTGCAATATGCGCATGATTAGCAACGATAATGCAATATTCAAATTGTGTTAACTTAAAAAGTAAATCAACGACTCATTTTTATATTATATATATGGAAACCCGGAGAAATAAAGAGTGAGACACCCCGCAGGAATCGAACTTGCATCTCTCGCGTTTCGCGCCCATGTACATAGACCACTATGCTACTCAATTGCGACAAAGTTTAACTAATGGCTCTTAATACCTTTTCGGTTTTCGGCGTTTTCCAAATTGTGCTACTATAGACGATCGGTTTTTTGTATTTTAAATCAAAGTCGGTATTACTTTAATTACTAACCGACGTCACGGATTACTCCAAGAATTTTTCGCTGTAGCTTACTAATATTTTTTAATTAACTATTTTTTTTATTCAACGTATAATTCACAAGATTTAAGAATGTAACGTTCTATAATTAGTATATAAATAAAATGTTACATTCTTAAATCATGTGAATTATTCGTTGAATGAAAAAAAAATAGTTAAATATTATTTTATTATCCAAGTTAAATAGAATTTACAGGATATTTAGACAGTAATAAAATTATACAAAAGTAGTTTATGATTAATTGTGTAACAAAAGCTAAATATTTAATTAAATTACACACAAGCAAGATATTAAAATAGAATAAATTGAAGATATTCGAAAGCATAATTATTTAGTTGTTACGGTGGCAATTATTTTCGAAATGATAAATAACACAAACCTTGAAAGTGAAATGAAAAAATAAAATCTTGCTCCATTTAAAAACATTTACACAGTTCGCTGAAAGAGAAAAAACTCGCAGGTGGCGCTAATGCGCGGCGTTCGTTATTCTGAATCCACAAGTTGATATAGAAACAAACTAAAAAAATAATTAACTCGTAAAGTACAAAAAAATATTCCTACTCGCAGGACTGTTACTGTAACTGGCTAAAAGCACCACTAAACATTTTATTAGCGACTGATAACGGCCACAGAAGCAAAATGACCTGTAAAATGTGAATAGCCACGTTATATTTGTTCAGTACGTACCTAATTGTTTCGTTTTTTATTATTTTTTTTCGGTTTAGTATTCTTAAAAACGGGAGTGTTTTGTGGTGACTGTAATCTAGCACAGTAAAATCTCGATTAATCGTTCCTCGATCTGTCATTTTCCCAGCGCAATTTTCCGAAAATATAACATAGTCTTATTTTATGTATCTAATATATAAAAATCAATATTTAATTGTTTGTTTGTTCGTATTTAATGTGCTGCCATACCGTTCATCCGATTGCGATAAAAATTTGTCAACTTATTGCTTGCACTTGCGCAAAGAGTATAGGCTATATCTTATATATAAAAATGCATGTCTGTCTGTCTGTCTGTCCCGTATGCGTTCCTATACTATTCATCCGATTGCGATGAAATTTTGGTAAGTGGTTGTTTTCGTTGTAAATTTCATCAGTTGTTGTACGCACACCCGCAAAGGTTTCTGAATTAGTACAACCATCTACTTCTTTTTCATTATATCTTCTTTTATTCATATGGTTTCTATACCATTCATCCGATTGCGATGACATTTTGATCAGTTGTCGTGCGCACGCCTGCAAAGATTTCTGAATTAGAAAACAATCTTCTTCTTCTTTTCGTATGCGTTCCTATACCATTAATCCGATTGCGATGAAACTTTTGTTAGTTGTTGTGGGCACACCTGCAAAGGTTTCTAAATTAGTATTATATAAAATAGAAAGTTTGTCGTTTGTTTGTTCCATCCATTTTTGATTTTTTTAATACATATTAATACTATTAATAACGTTTGCATATTTTCGATTCGATTTCATTTGGTGTTCTTTTGTTTGACCTTTACTGTCTTTTCAGAATTATTTTCATATTGTCATATTGTATTATACAGATATTTTAATATTAAAAAGATAATTACTTTTTATTATTTTTTAAACATCTAAGATAAATATAACCACGAAGCAACCCTGTGGGAAGCCGGGTACTTCAGCTTGTATTTTATAAAAATAAGTGTTAGATTTTTATTATAATATGGCCTATCTACCTCAGATGGCGAAATTAATTTTTTCACGAGAATTTTTTCATAAACCGGAACGGCGCTCCGTTACGCTCCGGTCCATTTACACCCTTGCATTTTTCCAAATGTATCATTTACTTGGCAAGATCTCAAAACCAAAAATGTATTGCATTGAAGGTTTCTCTATCCATCGTCTTATTTTCCCGCAATATCATATTTTTCTCGATTAATCATTTTTGTGCTGAATAAATATGTATAATATACTGGTATACAAATAAATTAACACCATTTTTTTACTATAGATAAAGTGGTTATCCTCCCTTCTTTAAAAATTCGTATGTTACTAACTTCTCACATCATTATCAGTATTCATACTCAGACGTCCGTGTTTTAAACAGCATAACATTGATTGATATTTCGTACTCTTTTGGAGTTTGACGACATGCACTCTAACCTTCATTCCATAATATATGGCATATTAAAATAAGACAGATAGTTTAAGTCTACATTTTTTAGATTTAAATTAAATATTACATAATATTTTAAGGCCTACAGGCATATGATACCCGATATCAGATATTAAAATGAACAAAAAACCATTACATAAAAGCCTCCATTGAAGCAGAATAAAAATATTATCGTTTTATTAAAAAAAAAACTGTATATTGCAAGTAGGTAGTAAGGAAACAAAGTTATATTATTATATTACTTATTATTGGGTACTAATACAATATGTTTGTATGATGTTAAAAATAATACGTAATAAATTGCTTATCTCAAAATTTATTTTTTTATCTCTTTAAACTATTGCTTATAAACTATTATATTTTTTTTATCAAAATTCTGATTAAAATATTTTAAATTTAATTTCCTGTTAATTTAAATTATTAAACCGCATAGTTTATCAATTCACCCAATGTTCTATTTACCACCAAAATTAAAATAGCACTATCACAGTTACGTAGATAGATAATATTGTGATTTAATTTATGTATTGACCTTTCAAACTTAAAACTTAAAAACTGCATTGATTATAATGTCATATGTTTAGTATAATGTTTACAATTTTATGGTTTTTTGGTATTAAACTATAAATTTTATTGTTTGGACATTCTATCGATCATTTTGTTATTAAGTACATCGTACAGCTACTAATAATGTTATAAATAATTAATAATTTAAGATTTTGGTTATAAGATAAATATTAATTACATTTCTAATTAATTTTATTCTCTAAATGAGATTGGAAATTATCAAAATTTTAAAAGAAATAATGATTTTCTTTAAATTGCAATAATTGTATTTCGTTCAATTTCGCAGTCAAATCTACCTTCATACATATCAATTTTAGTTACACTAACAATTGCGTTATCTACTCATATTATGCCTTAATCAAGAATCAGTAAAAATACGTTGCTTCTACCAGAGTCAACAATACATAGTAAAATATTTAACGACCCTCCTTACACAGAATCGCTTAATTAAAAAATGTAGAGAATAAAACTAAATATGACGACTTGGCGAGTGACATTTAGGCGTTCACAGATTAGACAAAGGGAATACAATATTTAATTAAACATTACCGTTTGAAAATAAACAAGTTTTTAAAACAACTCTTACATTATTGTGTACACGTAAGTACCAATGTTATAAACTTCTAAATCAAAGGAATCTATATTAATAGTTCATAACATAAGGTTTTGTAAAAACATATTTTTCTCAGTAAGTCGTATTTCAATATTACTGTGTTTATTCGCGCATTTTATTTTTAATTGCATGTCCGATGAACTGATATCCAGATGGCAATCATCTATCTGTACCGATGCCGAGGTGTCCATACTTATTTTGTGACAATTAATATTGAACGCTACAATTATTTCAAAATATTCACAGTAATTATTAATATATATCTTCCATTTTTATGCAATTAATTACATAATATAATATCTAAACCAGAATTTTAAAATGATTTGAAAATGGAACAGAAAACTATTATTTTTCAGTAATAATTATAGTAGTCTTTCTCCTAGATTTGCCTATATACGAAACATATTTAATTATTTAAAAAAGACACATTGAGCATATAACAATTATTAATTCAAGATGTTCGCAAAATGATATTTAGAATAAAAAGTACAGGTAAATCAACTAAGTAGAGAAAAAAAGACAAAGCAAAAACTAATTTTATAGCAAAAGAAATAAAATAAAATATAATATATATAAGGTATTGTTGTACCTTGATTTCTTTAATAATGAAATCATAAAATACTTTAAAGTTGAAAAATGATCATAACAGTCACAATTAGAATTAAATTATAATTATAAATAAAATAATATTATTTAATATCGACATAGTTAAATCATTTTAGCATAACTTTGTAATATTCAGTATTTTTTTTATAATCGTAATTGTCGGTAAACTATAGCTGTCTATTTTGACTACATTTGAATTTTTTAAATCGACTATTGATGCTTCATTATGCATTCCAATAACAGGTCTCTTCATTTCGGTTTCCTTCTATTTCGTATTCACCCTTCACCAAAAGATATCTTGAGCATTTCAACTTCTTTATATTTTGATTTGAACAGCTTTCTCCCTGCGGATCGTAAAAATTTTCGGCGATTTGTATAGTAAGCATTTGTTATTGGACTGATCAGTTTTATTCCACTTCGCGGCATGAAACTTTATGAATATATAAAACGATTCCGGAAAGTTGGACATTGGCCAAAACTGGAATGGTTATTATTTGAAACATTCACCACTTTTATTGTTTTCGCAATTTCTCATTTTGATGTAACCAATAAATAATTCTGGATTGAACAAATTTCATAGAATTGTTTTTGCTAAAATACATAAACTATACAAGATAGAAGTCTATTACCACCATTATTAATAAAAAAAAAACTTAGTAAATTGGTATATATACATGATGTATGTATGGTAATAATAATATGCAAAATATGTTTGTTAAAATGCTTAATAATATTATATTATGTTTTTTTATTCCATAATTACTTCTCTTAGCTTAAAAAACTGTGCTTATCTGATTTCAAAAAAGTTTAACAAAACCTTTATTCTCTGAAACTAAAATATATAAAAGAAAAGTAAATTTTAAAAAAGTGCTGTGGTTAATGATTAAAATTCACTGCCGATCGATATATTTTTTTAATATCTAAAATAAACTATCTTAAGTAAAAGACAAGTATCTTAAGAATTCCCAAGCCCCATTTGTTTTTATTAATTATTATTTTAGTAATTAAACGCTGTATATTTATTAATATAATCATACCAACATCATTCTGGAATTGCTGTCAAATATTTTAACTAAAAAAGATCATAATATTTCACCTATATTAACGAAGTCATTTTTATTTCTTAGTTTTCATTTAAGTTAAGATTTAATGGAGTCTAATTTATTTCTAAGAAAAATAAATTATCAAAATGAATTTTTTTCAATAAATTAAATGTACATGGTTTCATTGGCCGAGATAGAGCTACTGCTTGATGAAGGCCTTCTCTACTTGTTTTAATTTTTTTGGTAACTTATTATTTAAAGGAACGTACTTACCACTTTAAATTATATGATTTTAATGTATAATATTAAGTTTTAGTAATTTGTTTAACAAAAAAATATTACATTTTAAAGTACTGCGTATCATGTGTAGTACTGAATAAATATGATTTAATTTATATAGAGGTTTTTCTTGAATCACAATTTGTATATGTGTGGTTTCACTATCAGTAAATAAAACCACCTACGCTTAGTTTTCTTTGCTATAGCAATCACCTATCACCGAACCGCCTATAACTTTCAATGTAGTGTCAATGGTGATATAGTTATATATACTGGATTATTCACCAAGTAAGAATTTACTCATATAATCTACCTTCCTATAAATTAATTACATTGATATTCAAATAAATAATCGTACATTATATTATTTAAGGGTATGAATATATAACTTAACTTATTTCTCTCTTACATAAGCAGTCTCCAAAATTTAATAAAATACATTTACAAATATGTAAAAATATGGAATAAAATTCAATAACTAAAATGTAAAATGTTTGTACTTATACTTGAGAGAAAAATACATTTTTATTAACTATATTTATATTTAAAATGTATATAATGAATACAAAGTGATCTTTATATATAAATGAGTAAGTTTAATATATATTATATATATATTATGTATGTTTTATAATTGATAACATAGTATAACAAAAGTATTTTCAGTTATAAGCATCTAATAATAGGTAAACCTTGTTAACATAGTTTTTTTTTATTTTCGTCAATATTTTTCTTAAGTACAAGGTCAAAAAATTGTGTAATACGTGTTAGTATCTGTAAATATGTTTACAATATAATGAATATTTAGAAATACTGGTTGCCCTTTATGGTAAGTTTGTTAATATTAATTTGCATGATTCACTGATGGATCGGTAGCTACAAAAAGCACTTACCCTGACAGTGTAAGACGTAAGTTCGAATCCCAGTCGGTCTAAATGTTTTTTCTGGGATTTTTCTAATATGCAGCTATATTTTTAACGCGTTTCATATATTTTAATATACGTATATGAATCTTATTATTTCAGTACACTAACAATTTTATTTTAATCTTCGATGACTATCAATTTATTTTTAAAAAGAGTTCAATTTAAACTTACTGCTAGATTTAACTTTTAACGAACGGATTATTAATTATTCGACGTTAAATGTATTATAATAAACTTTTTCTATTAAGCTTCTCGAAGCTTTAATATATAAATTGAATCAAAAGAAAACCTCGTAATCTACTGATAAAGTTAGCTACAGATGGCTTTAAATTGCTAGTTCATTTGAAGAGTACCAATTTCGCTTTTATATTATTATAATATTCCACCATAGTTTCAGATTCACAAAATTACTTAATTAGAGGCATGATACTATGAGATGATATTGTCAAAATAAAAATAATTACATTCATAGGATTGGATAGTATATTATAATAAATTCAACTAAAATTTGCCAATTCACGTAAATTTTATGTAAGCAGCAAAAAGCGATACATTTAAGATTTATCGACTTTATAAAGGAAAAGGGCAAAACTTTCAGTTTTTCAAAATAGGTTTTATTGCAAAATAACGTTGTACACGACTAAATACACGTTGTGTCTAAAGGATGTAAGCCTCAAATGCCGATTTATTATCTAAATTTAGCTAGAAATAAAAAAAAGAAGGGAAGTGACGTGGGAAAAACGACTTAACCATCATTTTTATGGCTTTTTTTAAATTGACTACATACATATTATCATATTAAGATATAAAAACCAAATTATTTATTATCATGCACTTGAAGGTTGTGTTTATTTTGTATTTTAATGACCAAAAACCATTACAAAAATGTTTTTGTGCCTCCTGTAAAATTTGATTTGAGTAGATTACGCACGATTTCCTTTCTAAAGTCGATATATTATAATCCCATAAAACACCTTAAAATTAGTTTGTTGATTATATAAGAAAACCATAGACTTCAAACCAAAACGTGAGCCGCCATTTTTTTAAAGCTGCCAATAGAATATTAAAATAATGAACGTGTTACCAATCCAACTACACATACAATCCTTCGATCGTAAAATTGAACGGCTTATAAAATTCTTAATACAAAATGTTTTCAAATTGTTTGATTTGGATTTCGAACCCACAAATGTGTCGGTCGCCATCACCTTCAATAAAGCAATCGTGGCCGGGGGAACTAATCATTGATAAAAACATCAACATCGTAATAACATTAAGTAGGTACTTCATTAGAGTTTTCTCGACAAAAATACGTAACAAAAGTTTGTAGAGCGCCAACGCACGCTGTAAAGCTTCCTGAAATGTCAGAATGCCTATTAATATTTTGTTCAAGTGAAGTCTTTTCATACATACATTGCTAAATATTACCATTTCACGTTTTTTGTGAATTAAATGGAATGTTACAATATTAAATTTGTCTAATATCAGTCTGTATATTTTTAAATGGGTTATTCAAACGACTGTTTGTTTTGGAATACTGATTTTTTAAAAAAATAATATTAAGTTATTGTTATTAAAAGTAAATTTAATTTACATATTATTTTCTGGAAGTTTTCATTTTATGAAATAACTACCTATATTTTAATAATTAAAGGTCAGGGAGTAAACGTTCACAAGTGACATATAATTAAAAAATAGTTAGAAACATGATTCAGACATTATGAAGGTAAATCTATTTTATGAAAAATAATGAGCAAGATAATTTTATTCCTCTTATTGCATATTATCCTATGAATATGGTGTATGTATAAAACAATATTATTTTCATAGTTATAGTATATAATTTGAACGTTTTTGTTACCGTGTCTGATCCAAATAAGATCATAATATCGTCACCTTACTATTAAAACCTCGTAAGTCTGTTTGAGAAGAATGTTGAGGAGAAGGAAAAAAATTAATAAAAACAATATATTAAACACCTCTCTAATAATCGATGAATCGGCTAACTTCCGACCATGTTCGATCCTAATAAGATCATAATATGGACAGAGTGGAGTTTTGTATGACCAGATTTTGTTTTTACGAGAAATCGATGTCAGCCACTTGCTCTACCTAGTAGGTTCATACTTTGACTCATACAAAAATTGAAAAACAATATGAGTGTCCTTGCCAGACCCAGAATTTGAACCTGGGACCCACGATACTATAGGCCGATGCTTAAGCCGCAAATTGTGAAATATGAGGCTTTAATTCCATCTTTGAAACCACGAGACCTACGTGTTTTTTTAAATTTGTCGATTGATGAACAGTATACTAGTTTAGACTCGAGAACCGAGGTTTTGATATGATTTAAAATGTTTTTTTGTTTAAATTTTGTGAAACAAACTTCATTTTTCCATAATATCGGACTTACGAGGTCTTAATAGTAAGGCGACGATATGGGTCTCTACAAAATAGAGGTTTTATTAATAGATTTTTGTTATTACGAAAAATGGATGTTAACCACTTGCATAAAAAAACAACGTAAATTCACACGTCAGACTCACGATTTGACCCCGGGGCCCAAGACTTTGTAAGCCTGATGCGTAACCGCTCGGCCATCATGACTGTCATTAGAATATTTTTGTCTGGCTTATCCTCCTTCAAACAAAATATACGATCTGAACATAAGTCCTAATTTACAGAATATTGAATACTTATAGTTAGAGATATACAAATACGTAGGACAGTGCATTTGGCGCTGGCTTTTTATACGAGGACCCCGAGTTCGATCTTGGTGAGGTAACTATACAATTTATCAATAATATTCGTAAGAAATTATATTGGATTGATTATTATACTTGGTCTTTTAAAAATAAATTATGTATTTCATTTCGAATATAAATTATACTAGTCTTTGGTTTTATATAATTATAATAAATTGTAGAATATGTAAGACGTACCTAAGTGTACTACAAAAAATCTTGGAGTGATCCGTGATGTAGGTTAGTAATTAAAGTAATACCTATTTTGATTTAAAATACAATAGCCGAACGCCAATCGTAACTCAATTTGGAAAGCGCTTCAGAGAGTATTAAGAGCCATTAGTTAAATTTTGTCGTAATTTAGTATGACGCCTATAGCATAGTGGTCTATGTGCATGGGTGCGAAACCCGTGAGATGCAGATTCGATCCTGCTGGGTGTCGTATTTAAAAAAAAATCTATTGGTAATGATATATTTTCTCAAAATTGTTTTCAAAATTATGTATGTTGAATATGTAAGAATTATTAAAACATTTTTTTTAGTAATTTATAATAGAATAAAGGCTATTTTTCAATCTGTACTTCTGTTTCAAACTGTACATACTAAGAGTTAAACCAACTCTCCTTAAACCAATATGAACCAATAATGTAACACACCACATTAAAAGTGTATTCCAATTATAGAAAATAGGTTTCAAAGATATATAACAATTGATTTATTTGGCCGATATGATGCGGGTCCCATTTCACCGTAAAGTTCTTTGTTAGAACATTGGAAACTGATTTTCAAATTTGGAACATTCGAAAACCCGTACAGGGTGGGTATACATTTTAGCAAAGCGTTCCGGGGAGCTTTTGTTTTTGCTTACGACACGTATTTTGACAGCTGTCTATACGAATTAGTGATCCCGAATAGAAGCGAAAATGGACTTGCCCAAAGAATAAATGCGCATTTATTAATGGTCCAATTTGGCCCAAGATTTGGAATATTTTTTTTATGAATTATTATACGCGATAGTCTTATTATATTAGAAAGTAGCGAGGAGTGGAGGAAGGTTGTTAATATTCGACATAAATAGTGCACACTAAGCTTTGTCAGTCATACTTATTTGTATTCATTAAACTAAGAATAAAAATTGCAGATGGTGGTGGTTAATTTTTTAAATTCAAGTAAACCATACATAACTACTACTACTTCATCTTCTTACTACTTCATCATGGAGGAACATATTATGGGCTTCCACAGTGTAGAGGTTGTATTAACAGGTTTTTTGATTTTACAAAAAATTGATAACAGTCACTTACTCGACCTATTATGTCCATACTCTGACTCGAACACAAAAATTTAAAAAAAAATTGTGTATTTGTCAAACCAAGATTCGAAGCTGTGACCCACGACATGTTACGTTACCATTATGCTATGGGTGATCCAACAAAAATAGTGCACACTTTTACAGTCATAGTAAAGTTATTTGTTTTCATTGAATTAGAAATACATATTATTAGAAATAATATTGGTTAGGATTTTACAATTTGTTAAGCCCTGCCTAATCCAAACCATAATCGATAAAAATATTCTTTTATCTATAAAATACCTGAAATTATGTATTGTTTAATGGCATAATTTTAAATATTTTATAAATAAACGAATATTTTTTTTGTTATCTACTTTACTATGGTATATTAGTCAGGGTTTAATTAAATTTTAAAAACTAACCGACACTATCTGCAATTTGTAGTGTTCATTCAGTGAAAACAAATACGTTTGACCATGGCCCCTACAAGGGTGGGGCTGACAGGGCTCTAGCATGGGGGCCCGGCCTTAGGAAGGGCCCGGCGTGACGAGCCGACCATACCGAGATAAACACAGATCACAAATTTGCTCTATTGGTAAAAAAAGTCGCCTGCGGCGCTATTTTTCTTTGATAATGTTAGTAATTAAGACTATTTGGTTGTACGATGCAATTTTTTACTGTGTGCCGATACTTAACAACTCCATAATTCAAATGGATGTAGGTACATATTAAAAATATTAAAAAATCCTAAAAATACACCATTAAATTTAAATGACGCTACTGCAGCGCGTCACACTGACTTTACTCTTAGCGATAGGTAGGGGGGTCTTCCAAACATCCTAGCCTGGGGGCCGCTTCAGGATGTGGGGGCCATGCGTTTGACTAACAAAGCTTTATAAATATGCACTATTTATGTCGGATCTTAACAGCCTACCTCCACCCTGCATCACTAATATCAGGTTATATTCACAATTATTTTAATACTAAACGACACATTACTTTTTTGCATTATACATGTATTACTTTATTACCCACGTCGTTAAAATTATAATCTGATTAATTCGTAAATTATATTTTTTTGATTAGCTATGTATTCTGTAGTTTCATACAATTTTAAATGAAAAAATATATGCGCATTAGTAAGGACGACATATCGAAAGAAAGTATTGAACCCAGTGTATTAAAGTATTAATAATTTTTGACATCACTAGATAAATATGATCTTAAGAGAAAATATTAAACAATAATTAATTACTTAAAATTATTTTGTTTAACCGCCTCCTCTTTGTTCATAGTTAACGCTCACTGTTTCTAAAATAAATCATATTTTCTTTCATTGATAAAAATTTTCTACATCTCACAGTCCTCTCTATCTCTCAGGTCAAAGTAAAAGCTGTCCCTGGTTAACTTTTTCAAATTGTTATTTCAGAGTATGTACCGATGTTCTTCCTATGTTTTACCATCCCTTTAGGCTATACCTACTCCACCCTACGATGTGTGTTAATAGTATTCTGAACATATATTTATATTATCGACAAGCTTTCATTTAGCTTGAGTCTCCGAATGATTGACTGGTTTATTCTGTGCTCTATTGAAGGATGTATTTACCACGTCATGTCAGCATAAATTACCTTATCTTGCCTTCATAGTTGACGATACCATACAATAAATAAATATGGACCACATTATCTACTATCGAACATCAAATATTTTTCACTTCTGATGCTGTTCTTAACGTGATGTATAAAGCTCTGAAGGCAAACCAGTAGCTGTGAATTTTCTTTGAGAAGCTCACTTCAATTAAAAATATATAAGTTTTCTTCTCATGCCATGTATCCATGTTTTTTCTTCCTCGCTGAACATTAATAATATTTTAATAAGCATTTTTTTATTCAGCGAATAATTCACAAGTTTAAGAATGTAATAGTAAAAACTCCAAGGTTGTTAATGTAATGGTAATGTTGTTACAGTTGGATAAACGCACATAGTTTAGTTGGAAAAGTACATTGACGCAAATCTAGTGAACACGAGCTGGGGGACTTATTTTTCTCAAAAATATTTTTTCTAGTAAGTATTTTTCTGAAGTATTTTTAAATTATGTATGATCGATAGTAAATTATTATAACTTGCAGGAATATTATTATAAATATTTAGGGAATTTTAAATGCAAATGAAACACGACGGGTCGTATAAATTTACAACGTATCACACGTACGTAAAACGATAATTATGTGTTATCTAACGTAATTTAGAAACAAAACAACGTGCAATTTCTTCCAGTTATGGGAGTGTTAACCCATACCACGGCTTCAGATAGGGCCCTTTACACTATTACAAGATGGGGCCCAGTGTATAATATATGCATTTTATTATCGCAAAGGTAATAATATTTCAATAACACGTATGAACCGATAATTTCTTGATCAAAGCAGAGCCAGTTTCATTTCTGTTTGAAATTTGTGCCATTTAAGCATAAGAGGCAACATAGCGTTACAACATTTTTTTAAAGTTTTGAATAATATGTCAAAAATGTTAGCATATGGCGCTCTCACATAGCTTACAACGTATACTGGTGGAGTTATATTTTTTTTCCAGGCCCACCAATTAGTTAAAATAAATTCCATAACCTTGTATTTATAATTACCATATAAATAAATGTACTTAACAGTCATACAGCAAAATTAATACATATAAAAATATCTTTTACGGTCTTGACTGCAAAAGAAGTAGTTATTATCAATTACATATCCCTCGAATTGTAGTCAAGTTTCCTGAAATTCCCTGTAAACTAATATTAGCTCATATATTATATTATATACATATTTTTCTTATAACTAAATTACATTGTAATGATCGTTACAATTTCAATACTAACCTCGAGCCTTTCGTAACATGAAATAATATTACATATACTACTTGTGCTATACGGAGTAAACTTTTGTGAGAAAATTTCAAAACTTTTTTTATTGTCAACTTGAATATTAACATGGCGTGTTGACTTCTCGTTACATATAAGATACAAAGATGTCGTGTTCATTCAAAATATAATGAAATATCAATAAAGAAGCCATTGTTTTATATTTCACAGTATAATAATATTATTATGTACATATATGAAAACTCGGCTATAACGTATTTCAGTATGACAAAAAAAACACAGTTTGTGTTTTTAGTTGACATAATGATGATTTACCACGATCTTGGGTTAGAGGTTAATGCAGACGAATACTGATTTTTAATTTTATTTTTATTTATTAACATACGTAAATATAACAGAGCTTAAATTCTAGCATTGACATATTATATTGTATGTAAAATAAGTTATCGATATAATTTTAAACTGGCCTAATCATTAATTGTTAAACTATATTATTAATTTATTCATTCGTAATATGCCGGAGCTAGACGGCAGCGACTTGCCTACGCGGTATATTTTGTGCAAACTACTTTTACAGCGCTTTTCGGTTTGCGCAAGCTACAGTTTTCCCGTATATATACACGGGCTTCCCAATAAAAATCGGTTTGCGCAGGTACGCTTATGGTAAATCATGAGCGTCTTGCTGGCGCTTAACAAATAGATAAATTATCTGTTATTGCTTTATAATAAAGGTTATTTTCGAAACTGCGTTAATTAGTACATATTGAATTTATTGTTTATTTAATTAAAATGATATATGTTCATAATTAAACTGATTAAAATATCAGGTGGCAGCACTACGGTGCATGGTTGCAGCATCAGTTCCGTGCGGCTCCGTCTCGGGATGGAATAAGCACTTAAAATCACTTCTTTCAGACACGTTTAAAGCGTCATGGAAAGCATATCCTCGGCTGTGCATATATGACGGGTGGTAGTGGAACTTTAACGTAGTACCACCAGTCAATATTATTTGATGTGGTTTAGTTGTGCAACAGAAATAATATTGATAAAAATCACCTGTTAAAATATTGTGCGAGTATCATAATATTATCATTTGTGTTCTTTCACAACCCGATTAAAATAAATGATTCCTATAATAATATTTTTGTATCAGCTTATTTTTTAAATATAGAATTTGCGTTTAAGTGTATCTTGTCTTTTGCTTACCATATTTAATATGTCTTCTCCCAGTCCTGCTATCTTTTTTACAATAATTGTTATTATTACACGTCATGTTTTCTCTCAAGCGTTACAGATAAACCAAGACAAAAATATACTTTTATAATTTAATAATTATAATATTTTTGAAGAAAAATATACCTTTCGTAATTGAATGAAAATTTAAGATGTAATTATGAATTAAAACAAGTTGTTGCTGAAATCGTAAATGGACGATAGCACTCAAAAGAAAGAATACATTTAATGTGATGTCGTAATATGGGCAGAGCATCTATCACATTTCTTTGCTGCGCTCTCTAGGTACTTAAGTATACAAAATCAACGCTTTTGTCAAACCTTTTAGCCAGGCTACGCTGGTCTTGGACAAATAATACAAAAATAGGTCGCCGCCTGGGAACGCCATCTGCTATTAGCTTTACGTTTCTTGTGGAGCTGCCTTCGGATTACCAGCTCCTTGGGTTTTTGCGCCACACAAAGCGAAATTTTTCCAGGTTTTCGCGCACGACAAAATACCTGTCAATTGAGACAGTAAGATTGCGTCGATAATTTCATGCATCTAATTAAATATTATTGTTTATCAATTTAGGTTAACAATAATTTCACCTATCGTGAAACGGGACGAACGTAAAATGCTTGTCAATAAAATATTTCTTTCATGGCTTACTAGAATACAAATATGACAAATTATTATTTGTGAGTTTTCGTAGATTTTTTTGAATATTAAATTTACTGAAATTAGAATCTCTATAAGTCAGGCCAACTAGCAGTCAGTACCATATTAATAATAATATTTTAGAACTAGAAAAAACACCCACGATGGCCGCATGGCTTGAGTCTATAGTGTTGAGGGTTCCAGGTTCGAATCCTGGGTCTGGCAAGTACACACATTGTTTTTTTAAATTTGTGTATGAGTCAGAGTATGGACCTAATAGGTTGAGCAAGTGGCTGACATCCATTTTTCGTAAAAACAAAATCTTTTAATAAAAACCTTCACTCTGTGGAGGCCCATAACACAATAAATTTCCACCATGAATTGACAGTTAACACCATAAAAGAAAAATACTATATTATTGTCTTATTGGGGCATTAAACGGTTTGTACTTAAATGAATCTTGAAAAAAAGGTGTAAACTTTAAATATATGTTTCTTTGTTACTAAGTATCCGATTGCACACTTAATACATAATCATTATTATTAACATATTTTATTTTATTGAATATCTTTGGGCATGCTTTACTTCCACAGTATCTATGTACCGTACTTCATTGATACATAAGATCAGTGCTTAATCAAGGGAGTTTTTTTGAATTATTTTTAAAAGTATGTTAGCCGTTTGCTTTACCTATCAGGTCCATACTGCGGTTCCAAACGAACATTGAAAAACAGACCCAGGATTCCAATCGAGGTACCACGAAATTATAATATGATACGTTACAGCTTCACAGTATGGACTAAAATATAGTATAAAATAAATAAAAATAAATGTGTCTGCAATATTAATATTTTTATTATTATTTCAAATATTTTCATTATATCTTAACACAATACATTTACAGTCTTATTTTAAAAAAAATGTCTGTCTGTCTGCCTGTATATTATTTATTTATTTATAACTAAAAAAATACTTTACCAATATTGATGTAATGCGTACATTTTATAGATTCCATTGTTAGTACCAACTAAGTATGGCTAAGTAAGAATATCAAACTTAAAAAAAATGACGCTTATAATATTAATTTATAACGATTAGGTAATGCGAGTAGAGTGGCGAGTGCGTACATTTAACCGATGTCAATCGCGCTGGAATAGTCGAACATAATAATAAGATTGTATCATGAGTAGATATTATTATCAAATAGCAGCGATGGACTCGTGCAGTGAGGTGTGGGAAGATGGGAGCGACTCTAGCTGTAACCGTTATTTATTTTATTGATTTAAAAAAAGTAAATTAGTCATTTTTAATTCTGAATATTATCTGCTTCATTTTTATTTCAGTATTTCGAGCAGACAAACTCGCAAAGTGTCACTAGTTAATAATATATTTGTGTTATGTATGTGTAGTTCTATAAAAAACTGCTGATTTAATTTCATTAATATGATAATTTAATGCAGAATAATTTTATGCCATCTCATTCTCAAATGGCACTTCAAGCCTTTTGGGACATTTTTTCAGTATTTTTTTTTATTTCATAATATAGATTTCTCAGTATTAGTAAGAGGTGTGCTTAAACAATAAATTAATATCATACATTTAAAATACAAATGACTTATAAATATGTTAATGAAGCTTTTTTTATTTCAGGTCAAGTAATTAAGGAATGAAATGAATATAATGTAAGTAAATATGACAACTTCAAACAGAAAGTCATTGAAAAATATTATTAATATGCTTTTATTGAAATGCATTGACATCAATAATAATTATTATAATATATTCTGGGTGCACGTTATTCATACAAAAGATCACGTCCTAATGGGGCAGGGTGTTTGATATAATGTAACAAAGGGTTGCAGAAAATGTTACGTTATACACCCAACAAGATAATATGTTTTCTTAAAATATATATATTTTTTTCGAAATTATGATATTGATTCATTACGAATGCGTAGGGTGGTTATATATCACGCAATTTAGACAAGATTTTATATAGAGGTATCATAATATGAGAATGTTACATATTGTGATTTGTCCAAATTGTTTTAATTTTTTCAAATTTCATTTTTGTGTAATTAATATCGACAGTTTAGTTATAAAATCTATTGCTGTCCCAATTGGTATCACCAATCATACGTTAGTTTTAAACATTGTACTAGTAACTTTTTTTGGGATAGACAGATAAATTCTAACAGTAGGTAATGATAATGTTATCTTTATTCTTATATCAGTTATGTATATCACGCATACGACGGAAAAATAATACATATTATAAAAATTTAAATCTCATCTCTAGAACCAAATGCCAATGCCTAAGTATGCTGGAAAAAAGTTCATGAAAATTACATTTAAATTTTTAAATATTATCTTCAATTTTTTCCGTTACTACCTTTTGATTTTAACGCCGTACATCAACTGATACACGACCCAAACAATAAACACACCACATATTATTTTACAAGCTACTTGACAATTAATATCGTTTTTTTTAAACAAAGTTGTTTAGCAATTCTACGATATTTTAGTTATTTACGTTGACAGTTAATTCATGTTTTTAAACCACCTTTAAAATGATTTACATAATAATTTAAATAAGCTGACGTGTTTGCAACTTCCAAGATAAAAATACAGTTAGGTAGTGCATTGTATTATTTTTTGCTTATTTGGTTTCATACTAAATATTTTTAAATAGTTTCATAAAATTATTTTTCGTCGTCATGTGTTTATATTATTATTATCTATTAATCAATGATGCTCTATTTTTAATCTCTAAAATAGTATTTTATGTCTAAATATTTCTAAGAATTTTCAAAACTGTTTACTTTCAAAGTCACTATTTACCAATCTCTAAATCATTCTATTACTAAATGTTTAATAGCCCGTAACGTATTCGTCCATTAAATTCGCTTAACATTCAAAAAGAGAACACACCGATACCTTTTCATTTTCCCTTTCAATGAGCGAAGCCTTGCGACATTTTCATACATGTATGACTGGCTAATAGCTTCCGCCTGAGTGTTTCCGGTTCCATGAAAGGTTGCAGATAAAATCCCATGTCATGCGAGCGTTTTTACTGCGACCGCTTAAATTAGGTAGGACAACTCCTCTCATAGGGGCGTAGCTGAACTGACAGTTTGCACTTAGGAAATTCCATTGATACTTCCAAGGCATTAATTTTATTATAAAAGACGAGTTATACTCGATTTTATGTAACGTAATACATCTTTTATTTTTTAACAGATCATCCCCCTTGCTGCCGCATTTGTAAAATACAAATTGAATCTTCCAACGTATTAAGAATTAAAATATATAAAAATACATTTTGTATATTTTCAGTAATGGTTAATATCATTATAATTATTATAATACATTAATTTCAACACTCTGGTATGAATTTGTTGAAAGTGTATAAATTATTTTCTTTATTCAATAGGTAATGAAGAATTGTGTTTTTTAATAACAAATAATCATTCATTCATAACAGAATGCTTACGGACCCTTTTAATTAATTTTGTAATTAACGTGTTAATTTGCATTTGAAAAGTAATTAGCAAAAACACAATTTTGTGCGGCCCGTAAGCTATGGGTTAAAAAGTATATGTATTATCGAATAAACAAAACACTATTCATAAAATTTTACTAGACTAATCAAATAATGTATATTACGATTATACTTGTATGAGCGCCTGTACACGTGCATGGATTTACTTGCATCAATAGCGTGTATTTCAAACTATCGCGATAATACCTGTTTACACATAAGAGTGCTGACTGTCTTGCCAATCTGATTCTTCAAGAGTAAGGGAGACGCGATGTTATCATTGTTTCGTACTAATTGACAGGTCGTGAAAATCGGTTAGCTTCAAAATGAATCTGCGCGATGTAGTTCATTTTTTTACCGGCAGGTTTGCTGCTATCGTTCTACTGCGCAGACGCAGATGTTGCACTGTCCAATTGCCACGTGAAAATTCAGAAGCTTCTAATTTTTTTTGATTCATACATGCAATCTTGCAATTTGCACGATAACACGTGTTTACACAAGATTTTTTTTGTTATGGCCCCAATAATACGTTCTAACTGTCAACAGTTAATACAATATGCACGTGTAAACGGGGTATTATGTTATTCATTTTAAGAGATCAGAAAGAAGATTGTCAGGCATATAACCATATGTACATTAAAGAAATAATTCGCATGCATTATATACAGTTTGGTAGTTTAGAGACGAAAGTACCTACTCACACTGAAAGTGAAAGACTTGAGTTCATGTCCTACTAGGCCCAAGTTTATTCAAATTTGTTTTAGATGTATGTTTTTTAAAATTGTGTTTTTAATTAATCGTGCTATTAATTTTTGAGTTAATTCAATTCGAAAATCAAATCTAAAATAATATAATATATAATAATGTTGGAACATAAATATGTAAAAGTAAAATTCAGAATTACAAATCCAATCGATGCAATAATACGGCAATTTCTACTGAGAAGACCTTAAAATTATACTTTTTTTGCGATGCCTAATAAAAATCTAAAAGTATCAAATATTTTTTTTTCTTATTAGAAATTGACTGATAGTTTTGTAACAATGTATTCTATCATCCGTGACATGTTTCTTAAAGATTTTTGTTTCACAATATCCTATAAAAACTTTATTATTTTTTTAAATACATACGAAATGCTACATAATATATCTACGATAGATCAATTATTAAATAAGTTTTTAATTTAGCGATTTAAAAACAGAGCAATTTATTATTGACACCAATAACATAATGGTATAGTATTTAATAGATATTGTCAATGAAATAAGTTTTTTTCTATCCATTGTGTAAAATTACTAAGTAGTAATAACTATATTGAAAAGTTGTATGCACACATCAGTATTTCTCAACTAATATTTCGTGACAGAATGGTGTGTCATGAGAATAACAAAATTTTTCTCTAAGATTATAATAAGTATAAAATATATTTTTATTTCAATCAAAACTTGTAAATTCCACAAATTCAATAATTATCAATGCTGAACATTAATATACGCGCATTCATAGTGACCAAGACATTAATAATTTATATTGGACATACTAAGTAATAATTAATTAATTTAATATACCTAGTTAACCTGTTTTCAAAACAATACAAGGTCGCCTTACTGCAATTTTTCATTGCAAAATTTTATTATTTTAATTTTTAAATAGCAATATGTCTCTAATTCAATATCAATGAACAACACTTAAATGAAATTTAATTATATATACTTATCGACATTTTTATGTATAGATTATTAATTGATTGGTCTCCGTCAATAAGATTTAAAACATTTTTTCCTAAGTTTTCGAAGAATTTAAAAGTTGTGCTGTTAGATTATTCCAATAATAAATTAGTAAAGTTAAATACCCACATCATACTTTGTATTTTTTTAATTCAATAATAAAACAACAAATGCAATATTAAAGCAATTAATAATAATTTTATTATCAGTGAAATGTTTGTACCTAAATTAATACACTATTGCAGGGTCGGCAAACCCTTTTACGTACGCGTGCCAAAATTTTGCAAATATTATTTTTATACTGTCTGACGTACCGAGCGGTTTATTCTAGAAAACAAATGACAAAATAGTTTGTAAGAATTCTATTAAAATGTTTAAAAATTACAATTAAGTTCTTGAGATCCTATCGTTTATCATGTTTCTAGACGAAGGCATATCTTTTATTCTTTGAACAATTTTTTTCTTGTTTTCGTAATTTGATTTAAAGATATTATGGGAGCATTTTAACTACGCAAAGGCAAAAAAATAAGCAGTTGTTATTTTTTGAATGACAGCCGATACATTTCATTATATTTATTGATTGAATATTTTTAATAATACAACCAAAAGAATACGCATTGCTTTGTCTTCAGTATGTTTTTATTTTACTCGTATATACATAATATATAAGTAGGTACTTATATATTATTATATTTGTATTCTTTGTGATTTAAAAAAACACTTTTAAATTAATTAAAAGGTTGGTATTGTCTTCAAAATAAAACATTCGAGTGCCACGCAAAATCACCTCACATGCCATAGATTCGCCATCACTGCACTATTGCATTGAGGAATTAGTTACCGGAATATTTCATTAGCGGTATTTATATCTCGTTATTGAATTGGGCGGATGCATAATGAATGAACCAAATCAAACTTCAAACTTTCTGAAAACTTTCCGGATTCACGCCGCATGAGAAATGCATTTCAAGAATTTTCATTTAAAGCGCAGATAACTAGGACAAACTTTCCGAATGCCTAATTGAATTTACAGTGAAAACGCATTACCATTAAATGTTGTCCTTGCAAACTGACGGCAATTGGTTCCACTACCAAAGACCCAATAAGTTATACTAACTGTATTTGCAAAAGCAAACAATTATTTGAGAAACTCAACCTATTTAGGACTTGTCTCTGAATGTTGAATCTGAACGCCATGGGAGCGTATTCAAATCCGTATGGTAAAAATTGAAAATATATATTTTTACAAATTATTAATTCAAGACGGTTTTCACAGTCCAATGTGTAATTTGCTGGCCTTTCTTCTGGCGGCATAGGGTTCTATTCTCGTTGAGGTCACAATATATTCATATGATTTTTTTCAAAACCTGGGTGTTTGTGATTGTTTCTCTTCGATTACTAAATACATTACTGTGATGAGGTTTCATGGCATGTTGTTGTGTTAAAAACAATATGTAAATATAAATATTTATTTATTTTTATTATAAAAGAACACGTGACAAAATAACAACTCAAAACAGGATAAATTAATATGAGTAATATTATAGACATTATAAAAAGTAGATTTTGTGAGTACATCGAATGTACTAAATAGGCCTGATTTTGAAAATTTATAAAGTCTTACAAGTCTACTAAAACGGATCCTGTCCACGACGACCGAGCGGTTTACGCGTCAGTTTACAATGTCGTGGTTCGAATCCTATGTCTGGCAAATACTTATACCTATAGTTTTTCAATTTGTGTTTGAATATGTCAATATCCGATGCGACTTGGTTAAACAGTATAATTGCCTACCAAATTGAAATAACCAATGTCAGGATAATTTTGCATCATGGAAAGACCTGTATTGGATACTCGCAATATTAATATTATTTATTAGAGACACATGGGGAATACTGCCAAGAATAATAGAGTTCTCATTAATACCGCGAATAAATATGAAAAATACATAGTAAGTGTTAGACGAATGCTTAACAATAGTCTTTGTAAAATATTTATTAACATAACTTCTACTCTGTAAATAATATGGTATGCGTATTGGTACCATAAAATTAGAACTTTTACCTAACATTACCTATATGTATTTTTTTAAGTTGTGAGCTAGCATTATACTCCGTTTACACGTGCATGAATTTACTACTAACAATACGTATTATCGCGGCTATAACGAAAGAATGCACGTGTAAAGACATATCATAGTGAAAATTGTAAGATTGCATGCATGTATCAAAAAAGTTCAGAAGCTTCTGAATTTTCACGCGACAATTATTGGAAAGTGCGATATCTGCGCCTGCGTAGTAGAAGGATAGTGGCAAACCTGCCGGTTAAAAAATAACTACACCACGCAGAGACTCATTTTGAGGTTAACTGATTTTCACGACCTGTCAAATATTACCATATAATAACAACATCGCGTCTTGCTTACTTTTGAAGAATGAGATTGGCGAGACAGTCAGCACTTTTTCGTGTAAACACTTATAATCGCAATTAGTTTAAAATACACACTATTTGTGCAAGCAAATCCATGCACGTGTACAGGCGCTGTTATACATTGTCATTAAAATTATTTTATTTCAACAATAATATTATGTAGTATCGTTTGCATAAAATTTAAATAGTAAAATCATTTTTTATCGCTTTGATAAAAAATGATTAATAGTTTTAAACCATACATATTTATTAGCATACATTCCTGTGCGCTTACATCGAGTATAATAATGTAATATTTTGATGGATTTAGGATAATTAGCATAACCATCAACGTCATACTATATCGTCTATAACCCTATATAGGCCAAGAATTTTTCCAGGAAATGTATTCATTCTTCAATGTATATTACAAACTTAATCCACTATAATGTATTTTTATTGTATAACTAACTATTTCTTAAAAATACTGGACAGGAAGATAGAGCTTTTCTTTCATTAACATTTTCGACCAAAGGTTTAAATTCTCTTGTTCTCTTTTTGAGTTCTTACGAGTAGGTATTGCTAAATCTAATATTATCTATATTATAAGATTTAAATTTCTTATTTTTTTATTTGACTTACTATAAGAATTATTTTCATTTTGACATATTGTATGCATGCCTAGATACAGTTTTTTTTTTTATATCGAAAATGTTATTTTTATAAAGTAATATATATTTAATGAATACCGAACTCCTCCGACGAAGCTGGATATTTCAGCTAGTTTAGTATAATAATATAAATGGGTTGATAATTTTTTGTGTTCTAACAAAATATTTTAATATACTTACTTATATTATGTACCTATGGATTTCTGTATATAATCCGAATATGATTATAAAAATATCGTCGACTTAAGTAGGAATATATTATGTATTTAAAAAAAATACTATCTTTTATTTTTAATTATAAACAAGTTATTATATAATATATTTGAAAATAAGCAATTATTTACTAGAAGAAAAAATCATTTATGTAGGTATCTTTATGTTTCATTTGAAAAGAAATAACAGTTAATTAGTTAATTATCAACATAATAAAATCTATTTAATATTTAGATTGCGATCGCGTACTCTTCTTCTTTCTTATCATGACGTTTCGGAATGATCTACCTTCATCTCGAAACGTAAAGGCAGCAATGATGAAAAACACGGAGTGAAAACCCAAAAATCTATTACGATAAACAAACATCCGTCAACATCTCAAAAAATATATAACAGCAAATTAGTGTAACTCAAAACAATTACGTTAATATATGAATTTAACATTGATTCTACTACAATAACATTGAATGTAGAAAAAATACTCATGTATGTTATGTATTTTACATAATATTCTAAAAAAACAATATAATTAGAATGGAATTCCCAATTGTGTGATATAATTAATTTAACCTTTATCTGGTACTTTATATAAATATATTATGTACGTTTTTCAATCGCCCTTGTATATACTATATTATACTGTCACGTTTCAATAAAATTCGTGTCGGTATATCAAATAACATGTGCAGCGCTCGAATAGTTCCACATGCAATCGGGCTTTTTAAATTAGTCCTAATTGCCGCCAATTAAAATCGTTAGTAATATTTCATTAAGGATTTTCATTGTCAAATTTAATGTTGATTCTAAAAATATTATGACATGGATGAACCTTCATGCTAGCAACTTGAATTTAAGTCAGGCTATCGGGTGTGCATTAGGTTACTTCGACTTATTATGTTTAAATTTGTCACAATAATAAGAATGTTGAATGATCAAACATATTGACTGAACTGCAGCTATATTGAAAAAAAATATTTACATAGCAACGATTTATAATTCCGCGAATTGCCAATTTATTCAAGCGAGCTTTTGTTTGTCATAATATATTCTACAAACATCCACTATACCGAGAAAACTACCAACGGAAATGTACATTTTTACATTGTTTCCTTTTTAGTACTACAACAGGCCATGAAGGAAAATGACAGGGCCCACTGCAGTGAAATAGTAGTGTAACAATTACAAATACCCAAGATTTGAGAAAATCACATAAATATATTCTGACCTCACCAGGCGTAGAACCCGGAGCTCCCTGATAAAAATCCAGCGCCTCGTGCACTGGACTACGTGTTTGTTATTCAATACTAAATATCCCATCCCGTGCGTCCAACGCAACTGGTGCGTTGCCATTAGACGGCCATTAGATACTATTAGCATGTTAATTAAATGTGGTTTTAAATAGTCATTTACTGGTCCGCAGTGAATGGGTATACATACGGCTTAACAATATTAGATTCTATATTATAGAAAAAAACATAATTTTAAAAATCCTTAGAAATAAATATTTTAGAAAAAAACAGAGTGCGACTCAAACTCAGGTCTCTCATTTTCCGGGTAAGTGCTTACGCCTCTAACCTTACAATCCGTCTATGATTCATACGAGTTATTAAACGTATATATAGTTTAGGGGCAAAAGCACTCAGTCCAACTATTTTTCGAGAGTTTTTTCTGCGTTGTGAATTAACGCATTCGCTGCTGAGTAGATAATGATTTTTTAATTAGCACCTTTAAAATGCACGTTAATTACATCGATCAGCCGCCTGGTCTGATCAGACCTACCGCGCTAATTACATAAATTATTTTATTTTATGTATAGTATTTATTACCTAATAATATCTAACGTACCTATATTATTATTTGTGTTGTCTAATTATGTGATTTACTGTATGCAATAGCAGTACATAATTATGTCTGGTGTTTTGCACTGTTAAAATCAGTTTAATATGATTTAATGGTTTATTTTTAAATGAATGAGTGATAAAAAATAATAAAAGTGGTGTGCTATTTTTCTTTTCCAGCAATGTAAAAATGTAAACAAAATGTTAATTAAAAACAAGTGACAGTGAATAATTTAAAAATAAATAGTACTAATTAAAGTGCATTCGTTACAAGATTACTACGGCAGTGTTATTAAAAACTGCTTTAGAGATGCACGCGTTTCAAGTGCACTTAACATAGTGATGTTGTCTTTGCGCATTTGCTCCAAGTACCGTTGAGCAACAATGGCGGGCTGCATATCCGGCGGAAACCTCTCCGTGGGCGTTTTCCTACTGCTCTTCAGCTGGAAAATGACAGGTAAGAGGCTTTCGTTTTTATTTTCCAACCATCCTGACATCGAACACGTCGTACGAGTACGTTTTTATGACACAGGTTTGACGACTCTCTCTTTGTACATTTGGCCCCGTTGTATTGACGCGCTGTTTATTTATTTTGTTTCGAGTAATTGTACGTTTTTCGTTTACTTTGTCTCTAAACTTGTATCTAGTTTTATTTTTGTATTGAATATACATACTTAAATCAGCCGGATAGAGTTACATATACATATTATTATTTACTCGCGCAAGTCAGCAGCTACGTCTATCTCGGACAGCAGGTGTTCATAGACGGAAGCATGCACGATGAAATTGCTCGAAGAACAAAGCTGGGATGGAGTGCTTTCGGACGTCTGAATAGTGTCTTCAAGAGTGACCTACCATTATGTCTTAAGCGTAGGGTGTTCAACCAATGTGTGCTACCCGTGCTCACATACAACTGCGAGACGTGGACCCTCAACACGAGAGATGTCCAAAGGCTAAGAGTCACACAGCGAGGCATGGAGAGGTGCATGTTGGGCATCACGCGAAAGGACCGCAAGAGAAACGAATGGGTTAGGAAGCAGACAAGAGTACGCGATGTAATAGACGTTGCCAAACAGCTGAAATGGAGATGGGCGGGGCACATTGCTCGCCGAAAGGACGGCCGCTGGACAAATGCCGTCATCCAATGGTACCCAAGGGGTACGAAACGGCCACAGGGTCGCCCTAAAAGCCGCTGGGTTGATGAACTGGTAAAGTTCGGCGAAAATACGTGGCAGCGAACGACACAGGACCGAGAGAGTTGGAGAAAGCTTGGGGAGGCCTTCATCCAGCAGTGGATTGACCCCGGCTGATGATGATGATGATGATTTAGTGAGATACGACATTTTTTTTTCATAATTTCTTCTCCTGTCAACTTTCAAAGGATAACCACTAACTTTCAGTATATCTGCCTACCCTAGGCGAGTTGCATCAAATCTCCAACGCTTTATAAATTGCATAGTATTTCCACACAGGAATTCAGATGGCACTTAGTCCATATTTTAGGTAATAATGCACAGTTACACAGTGATTTCCCCAAATTCTTTCGAATACCTTCTTACAATAAAATAATATTTTCAATAATTGAACTACAATCAATATTTTTTGAATTTTATAATATATTCGTATTGAATGCCTACGATGGCAGAGCGGCCTAAGCGTCGGTAAATAACGTCGTGGGTCCCAGGTTCGAATTCTCGGTCTGGAAAATACATTTATTGTTTTTCACTTTGAGTGAGAGTATGGACCTAATAGGTTGAGAAACTGGCTTACATCTATTTTTTTTAAGATTTCCACTCTGTTGAGGCTCATAATAATATGATCATAAGATCGGATATGGTCTAAAATTGAAAGTATCCGAATTAACTAAAAAAATTATTTTGGATAATATGGCACATAGCTCCTATTTTATTTCGTATATTCCATTAGTGTTGTTTTTTAATACCATTTTGATAATTATTTTTATTAAATATCGCAGTTAATAGCTATATATTTAATATTTGTTTGAAGAAAGTTATCTGTTCACAAAGCATACTATACCTATATATATATTAAATAAAGCATATCGCTCACTACTATTATTTTATTACAAACTATAAAAGGGACAATAAACTATTAAACTATTTATAATAAATGAATAAATAATCCGCGTCAATATTAATAATATTTTACAATTACAATAAAGTATCTAAAATTATTCAATTAAACTTTTATTTAAATTAAAATAGATATTGACTTCAAAAAAGTTACAAATAGCAAAAACATGCTCATTATAGAATCATAATTTTAGATGAAGTACGTTTTCGAATGTCATTCCTCATTTTGTGCCTCATGAAAATTTAATAATTTATAATTCTTTCATAAATTGAATTCAATATTTATTTTGACCATTGTAACTTATGATAAAGTGGAAGCCATAATCTCTTAACATGAATCAGAGTTACGTGCCGGGTATACTATATTCTTTCCTCAGATCGAAAAAAGATGCTGCAAGCTTTTTCATTGTGCCGAAATTTTCTCCTTTCACGCAATAAAGAAAAACACCACTAAAAGTTTACGGATGGATGTCTGACATGCAAAGCCTTTTTCCTTATACACAGAGAAAATAGACTTTTTCAGCCTGGGAAACTGTTCGAGAGTTTCCCATCTTATACTCGAGGTGAAAGCATTTTCCATTCAAGAAAACTCGAGGGTCGTGTACATGCTTATAATTTATACATGGCAATATCATCATCATCCATTTTATTTGATATACATAACTTTACATACATTTCGTGAATGATTATGGTATACTACAGCAACATTTAAAATAAACTGTAGTTTAATAACAATAATATTATCGTGGCATTATAAAATTATCCCGACCATATCCGATCCTAATATGATCGTAATATTATGGGCCTCCACAGAGTGGAGGTTTATATTAACATATTTTGTTTTTACGAGAAATGGATGTCAGCCACTTGCTCAACCTGTTAGGTCCATACTTATACACGAATTGAACAACAATATGTGTACTTGCCAAACCCAGAATTCATATAATACATACTCATATAATACATACCAATACCTAGCAAAAAGTTTAATTTTATATAAATATATTGCAATAATAAACCAAATTAACCTTGTCTATACTAAAAAATATATAAAAATGGATGAAAACCCTAAATAATAAATCATTGAATAGCTACGCACTAATAACAAAATCAATATTTACCATTGGCAATTGTGCATGTGGCCAAAGATGCCGAAAGTCGAAACCCGGGTCGCACAAAACTTAAATCAATTAGAGTTTAACGTACATAATTTTGAAAACAGTTCTGAGAAAATATATTATAACCAATAGAAAAAACTTTTTGAAAAAAGTATGACATATCGCAGGAATCGAACCTACATCTCTCGGGTATCGCGCCTAAATCTCTCTGGTATCGCGCTTACGTATATAGTCCACCATGCTAAATAAGTTGTACTTAATTGCGACAAATGTTAACTACATATTGACTTTTTTTTAATATTCACTGAAGTGATATCCAAATTGAGCTACTTTCTCTTGGTTATACTTAATATATTTTTTCAGTGTTTACAAAATTATGTATGTTCAATAATTAGAATGTTACATTCATAAATCTTGTGAACTGTTCGTTGAATAAAAAAAATAGTTGATTAAAAATTTGAATTTAAATTCAAATTCCGTCGATGATAATAATTAATATTATAATAATTATGTACATTTACAATTTACTAACATAACATTTTATTTAAAAATATATTTATGGAAATTTTCATGTGCGTTTATAAATTGATTAATGATTTTGAGAGTTTGATAGTTCAATAAAATATTATTATCTCAAGTTCTTTTTTCCACTCTTTCCCATTCAATAATCGATGATTTGACGTTTGAAGACGTCAATATATGTCACCCTGTCAGTCCAAGAAATTTCGAGATACATTCGTCTAAATATATAGCTACATCTTGAAGGATCCAAAACTCCGTGACATATCATGATTTAGCCTAAATCACATTAGATGACATATACCTAAAGTTAGTGTGATATTTACGGTAAATATTTGTATTACATAAGTTAGTGTTTTTTTCCACCACATTAGCAGAATCCACTTATATGTGAAGTAAAAATAATACTAGAGTAAGATAAAAGGTTAACAGATGTGTAGAAGTTTTTGTTGTCGGCGTAGCCGCCAAATCTTAGTTTTTTGATATGTATCTATAGTCTAATAGTCAAATAGTAAACAAGTTTAAATTGTCAGTACGTACGTATGATCATGAAACATGTTACTGTTAAGACTGCAAATGCCGCATATGTGCATGTTGTGAATAGCGTGAAAAGACCACAAAAGAAACCAATGTGATGAGGTCGCCAAGCTAATGAAATGGCAATCGATTATCAATCGATATCAACTCGCTAATTTCATCAGATGGACACGGAAAGGAATTATCAGGTACCGAGAAGAGTGATAAAAGTTGAGGATGGGGGGCTTTTGCTAGCAGTGGCTCGATAGTGAGAATTACAATGACTAGTTATTTTATTACATTATTGTAGAATCAGATAATTTTAAAATAAAAAAAATATAATGTTATCTATTGAACGACCTACATGCATTTGTAAAAATAAAAAATTGAGAATTGTATTTCGAACACTGTCTTAACATTCTTTAAATCTGGTAAGAATGGTAGGTTTGTCATTATTATGCATTTTATCATCCTAAAAATAAACACTAAATGAATACGAAAAAAATATATTATTAGGAAGGAACCATAGATAAGTAATTATTATAATATACTAGCTGAAGAACAAGGCTTCTCACAGGGTCGCTTCGTGGTTATATTTATCTTAGATATTTAAAAAAATAATAAAAGGTACCTACCTAATTATTTTTTTAATATTAAAATATCTGTGTAATACAATATGGCAATATGAAAATAATTCTAATAGGAGTAAAGGTCAAACAAAAGAACACTAAATTAAAATCGAATCCAAAATATGCAAACGTTATTGATGTTATTAATATGTAGTAAAAAAAAATCAAAATTGGATGGAACAAACAAACAACAAACTTTGTATTTTATATAATACTAATTTAGAAACCTTTGCAGGTATGCGCACAAAAACTGACAAAAGTTTCATCGCAATCGGATGAATGGTATAGAAACGCATACGAACAGAAGAAGAAGATGATTTTCTAATTCAGAAATCTTCACGGGCACGCGCACGACAACTCATCAAAGTTTCATTGCAATCGGATGAATGATATAGGAATGCATGCAAATAGAAGAAGAAGAAGATGGTTGTACTAATTCAGAAACCTTTGCCGGCGTGCGCACAACAACTGGTCAAAATTTCATCGCAATTGGATGAATGGTATAGGAACGCATACGAATAGAAGAAGAAGATAGAATAGAATAAAAAGAAGAAGAGAATAGTTGTATCAATTCAGAAACCTTTGCAGGCGTGAGCACAACACTTGATCAAAATTTCATTGCAATCGGATGAATGGTATAGGAACGCATACGAATAGAAGAAGATAGAATAGAAGAAGAAGAAGATGGTTGTACTAATTCAGAAACCTTTGCGGATGTTGGCACAACCACTGACGAAAGTTTCATCGCAATCGGATGAATGGTATAGGGACCATACGAATAAAAGATTTTATAATGAAGAAGAAGAAGAAAAAGATGGTTGTACTAATTTAGAAACTTTTGCGGGTGTTATCACAACAAATGATGAAGGTTTCATTGCAATCGGATGAATGGTATAGGAACTATGCGAATAAAAGAAGATATAATGAAAAAGATGAAGAAAAAAAAGATGCTAGTACTAATTCAGAAACCTTTGCGGGTGTTAACACAACAACTAACGAAGATTTCATCGCATTCAGATGAATGGTATAGAAACCATACAAATAAAATAAGATATAATGATGAAGTAGAAGAAGAGGATGGTTTTTCTAATTCAGAAACCTTTGCGGGTGTGCGTACAACAACTGACGAAAGTTTTTTGGCAATCGGATGAATGGTATAGGAACCATACGAATAAAAGAAAATAGAATGAATAAGGAGAAGAAGATGATGATTTTTCTAATTCAAAAACCTTCGCAGGTGTGCATACAACTACTTACCAAAATTTCATCGCAATCGGATGAATGGTATATGAACGCATACGGGACAGACAGGCAGACAGACAGACAGACAGACAGACAGGCAGATATTCATTTTTATATATAAGATATAGCCTATACTCTTCGCGAAAGTGCAAGCAATAAGTTTTATCGCAATCGGATGAACGGTATGGAAGCGCATAAAATACGAACAAACATATATTGATTTTTATATATTAGAATATGGTAAATATTGATATCAAGAATAAATCTATATTTTCGTACATCAGATATTTATAGTTATAGTAACCTATTCTGTCTGTGATTATAGACAAATTTTCATTTGTTCAATACGTTAATAATATCATATTCGATAAACTTTATATTAGAGTTTATAATATTTGACTCATAATAATTATGAATACTGTGCAACACTAATTGCTCCCGTATATTTTGTCTTTATTGGTGGTTTCATATATTTGGTTTAATACACCCTCGGTAGCCGCGCGGCTTAAGCGTTGAACTATCACGCCGTGGGTCTCAGGTTCGAATCTTGGGTCTGGCAAATACACATATTGTTTTTCAATTTGTGTGTGAGTCAGGGTATGGACCTCATGGTTACATGTAAGTTGTACGTATGCAGTTCATCGTGGGACATTTATTCGTGCGCCACAGTACGTGAAACATGAGTTCGTATAACATTTTATTAAATGGCGAGTTCTTCGTTGAACATTTCACCGTAGAATACATTTGTACGTATCTTACAAAATGCGGCGATAGTTTGCAAATAGTACTGTTCCAATTAGATTAACCCTAACCACCCACCGTGGCCGCGTGGCTTAAACGCCGGTCTATAGTGTTGACGGTCCCAGGTTCGAATCCTGGATCTGGCAAGTACACATATTGTTTTTCAATTTGTGTATGAGTCAGGGTATGGACCTAATAGGTTGAGAAAGTGGCTGACATCCATTTCTCGTAAAAATATAATCTGTTAATTCAAACCTTCACTCGGTGGAGGCCCACATGATCCTATTAGGATCGGACGTGGTCGAAAGAAGAACCTAACCTAACCTAGTAAAGACATCTCATAAAATTCGCCACATGTTGTAACATACGTACAAATATACTCCTCGGTGAAATGTTCAACGAAGAACTCGTCATTTGATTAAATGTTACACGAACTCATATTTCACGTACTGCGGCGCACGAATAAGTGTCCTGCGGTGAACTGTTTACGTAAAAATTTCCGGATACGGGACTTAATAGGTTGAGCAAATGGCTGACATCCATTTCTCGTAAAAAACAAAATCTGTTAATACAAACCTTCACTATGTGGAGGCCCATATGATCCTATTAGGATCGGACATGGTCGGAAAAATATATTTATTTATTCTATATGGATATGTTATATTCAAAATAATATATTTCATGCTTCGTTCTTAATTTATTTTAAATTTTCAAGTATGGATAAGGTCAAGGTTGTAGTTAAAGTGATTACCTACAATACCGAGAATTAAGCTTTTCTCGAGATTAAATTCTTGCAGAAGTTATTCTTCCTCTCCGCGCATATATTACACGCAGCCGCGTAGTTTGTATAATTTTATCTTACGGGCGAAAAATATTTTCGTGGAAATTCTTCAGTGTACATAGTAATCTTTCTTACGGTGCAACATTTGAAACCAGGGGCTGTTGTTTCATTAAAATTACTTCGGAACCATTACAGGGGCGGCGAGTAGAGGACTTTAATATTTAACTCACGGGAAATTACCAGCGAAAGAATGCCTAATAGGTAGGCATTAATAAAATTTATATGAGAGTCTAAATTTTTCACGGTTCGCACCACAGTAGAATGCGTAGAAATAATCGTCCTGGGTGTGTGCCGCGTAATTGTTATTAGTTGACAGTGGCGTCCCTGAAAACAGCTTTTCCTGATTTCAACAAAATATAATTAATGACACTATTCATATTCTTTTCATAATTCAGAAATTAATTTCCCAAATTTAGACTGCTAGAAATATTTAAAATTAAACGTTCCCTTACCTACTACAGTAGTGACAATTTTTTTGTTTAAGTTATTCTTCAATTTTTAATAAATTTACCGGAGCAGTGACGTCGGGTTTTTTATATAGTAAAATCTGGTCACTTATATTAACGGAATTTAAAATAAAACCATAAATGCATAGTTTTTAGATATTATTATATAGAAAATGTATCGATGAAGCTTACACCTTTCTCGAATTATGATGAATACTGATTTGAGTTCGATTCTTATCGATATTTTATTGAAGTATTTTCTCTCTTTTGATTTAATTTTTTATATCATTCTATATAATAGCATCGTGGGTCTCAGGTTCGAATTCTGGGTCTGGCAAGTAGATACACGTCATACTGTTTTTCAAATTGTGTATGAGTGAGAATATGCACCTAATAGGTGGAGCAAGTGGCTGACATATATTTCTCGTAAAATAAAATCTATTAATACAAACCTTCACCCTGTGGAGGCCCATATTATGATTCTATTAGGATCGGAAATGGTCGGATTGATCATAATCAGTACCTATTTAGATTATTTATTTAAATCTTGCCATGATTGCTATTATAATCATAATAACACATCAGTAATATTATTTGGATCGTTTTTAAAGTTGGTTTGACCCTCAGTTGGACTGGTCGGCCAATGCAGCTTGATATCTACATAGAAAAAATTACTCAGCTTTAAAAAAGTTTGCGACATTTTACAACAAGCGAGAAGGTTTTTTCTCATCGAGGATTGACCGTTATATTTCATACCATATTAGATATCACGCACACTCTGACGGATACTCGGCACAATATTAAAAGAAGCTGAATGTTTATTACGTCATAGTATATGTGTAAAAACGGATACGGAAGTGCGGCGGTAGTGAAGGAAAAAGCAAATAAGGCTTTTAGAACCGAAATATTATTATGAGCGGGTTAATTTAAAAACAAAAGAAATTTATTTTAATACATTTTACTAAATACAGATGGACAGTAGATACTATTAGCATGAGAATTAAATGTGGTGATTGAATAGTAATTAACTGGTCCGCAGTAAATAAGTTAAAAAACAAGACAGCGCCATTCAAACCTTATTTACCAACCACTATCGCTACCCACCCTCAGAATAGGTTAGGCTTATTCTTAACCGTAAAATAGTAGTAATTACAGCAGTGCTGCAATATTTTATTTTAAGGGGATGTTAGACCATAAGCCTCTCGTTATGTGTACCTACTAAATAGTTAATAAATGTAAAATCCATACCTAGACCATTGGACTTCTCAGTTCTTAACCGGACACGATGCTTTTGCCTCCAAGCTCTGTCAGCTTGGCCTAATGGAATCTAGAGATGCCGATACTCTGGGAGTGTCTCCATATGTCGGTTGAAAGTGAAGAGCTTCTCAAGTCGATCCGACCATTCAGTTGGACGAGTCTGCCCATGCAACTTGGTATCTACAAGGGGAAAATTCTAAGCCTTTAAAAATTTTGCGGCATTTTACAGCTAGCGAGACGATCTTTTCTAATTGAGAATTGACAGTAATACATTATATCTAAGTGGGAATCACGCACACTCTAATGCATGCCAACCGTGATCTTTGGAAGTTGCTCCTAAGATAATTTTGGCACAAATTTATAAAGCGCCTAACGTTGGTTAAGCCACGGTAGACGCCTATATAACGGGTGTGAAGTTGTGGCGGGTAGTAGAAGTTTGTACCTAAATAATAATAAATATACATATTAATTACGTGGTAATTTCTGTTTTTTCTTTAAAATACTCTTTCCAATTAATTAACATTGAAATATCAATTGTATTCCTAATAAATACTACGCAACGTTATAATATATATTTTAAACATATATTTATTGTTATTTTTACATATTATCTAAGTACACACCCCTCTTAGAAAAAATTATATCCACTGCAAAAATAAACTAGATTACGAGAGTTTTTAAGTTTGTAAAATCCAATAATAGTGTTCTTGTTAAACACGTTGCTGCCTGCTAGTATCGCATGGTGGCCGGATATTAGAGTCGTGAGCTTTGTAAGGAAGGTGCCGCTATGTGAAATTCACAACACAATATACTTTTCGCTAGTGATAGAACATCTCGTATCATAGAACATTCACGTAAATTAAAATGAAATGGGTTAAATTATTATTCTCGAATACAATATAAAACATGAACTTCTTATACAAAAAATGTCCAGTACCTAGCACAACATAGCATGAGAGTAATATGGGTATTAGAGATAACGTAAGAGAACCAAAAAATAATTCAAAATTCCTAGCGTCATAATATACAAAAGTATATCATAATATATTCTGTAGATCAGTGGTCTCCAAACTCAATAAGGATGTAAGCTACTTTCAAAAATTGAAATTGTCTGGTGAGCTACCTACTTATACGTCATATTCCTTCTATATATTTTTTTATCATTTTCATTTATCGTACCATACGAAAATAGTATTATATTACTTAAAACAAATTAAGACATCTTCCAATAAAAAATGCGTAAGTACCTACTTTTTATTATTTATTTATAAATAAAATAATGATTGAAAAATCTTGAAATAATTGTGTGTAAAGTAAAAATAATTAGTGAAAAGAATGGCATTCTCTTTCCTCCACAATTTTTTGAATTCTCGGTGAGTACCTTGTTACTCCCATGCGAATGCAATTATTAAGATGTTCATCTGTGAGTACTTTTAACCACCTTCATAGTGGAAAACGTTGATTCACATAAGTAGGTGAAACAAAACAATGCCTTCATTTCATTTCGGAGTCTAATGATAAAATTTGAGAGGCAAATTTATAAATATGATAAAATATCCTACGCGAGCTACCGAAAATGCCGCCACGAGCTACCGGTAGCTCGCGAGCGACCGTTTGGCGATCAGACCTGTCAAATAGTACTATAAAATGACAACAACTTGTCTCGCTTACTCTTGAAGAATGATATTGGCAAGACAGTCAACACTTTTACACGTGTTATTAGCGCGATAGTTTTAAATACACACTGTTGGTGCACGTAAATCCATGCACGCTATAATAATTGTAAATATTTTATAGCTTCTCATGATAGCCGAGTGGCTTATGCGTCGGCTAATACTGTCGTTGGTCCCAGGTTCGAATCCTGGGTCTGGCAATTACACATACTGTTTTTCAATGTGTGTTTGGATTCAAAGTATAGACCTGATAGGTTGAGCAAGTAGGTAACACCCATTTCTCATAAAGACAAAAAATTGTTAATACATAACTTCTACCCTATGAAGGCTCATTTGATCTTACGATGACCAAGCATGGTCTTATATTAATAATATTATAGTAAATATTTATTAATAATACATCACAATGAATAACTAATTTGTAAATAAATTAATTAAACAATTGAACTTACCCATTCCACAGTCAAGCTTTTAGCTATGCTGTTAAGGAAGTGCCGTCAACTATTCGCACGTATAATTCAATTGGACAATAATCAATCATTAATTGGTTTTGACAACCTATCATCGAGTCAATGATGTCTTTCAAAGCTTGAATTTGGTTTTACATACAATATTACATATCGTGAAACTACTCCTTATGATATCAATGTACATATTATTATGCTTGGCCTATTCTCATTATAAATAGCTTAGCATTTTTCGATCTTGATAGGCTTATTTCAAACTATTTACGTTTTCTAATTTATTCGTCAAACACAAAGAACAAATAATAATGATTTATCTTTAGAAGTCTATTTATAAATAGAAAATATTATATTTTTGTTAGATAATACTCTGATATTTTCAAAAATGGTTTCATTGAGATAATATTTTCATTAATTCTTATTTGATATCAGATTTTTATTGAGTTAAATCAAGGAAGGCATTTTTCCATATTATGTGAGGTTTGCTTAAAATATCACAGATTAATTTACTAATTAAAATACCCCACGGGCTTGTTCATAGACATCAAACTATTCATCTACTGATAATTTTATTATTTCGCAAACAGTATAAATATCTACATAATATTATGAATGTAATTTAAATATTAAACATACACTAGAAAATCCCACTAGAAAAAATCATATTTAATTAAATCATAACACAATGCTCGACGGGATATGAACACGTATACCCACTGGTATCGCGCCAACTGTGCATTAACCAAATATGCTACAAGCCTCATATCTAATTACGACAAATTAAACTATTATGTCAAATATGAAATGCTTATAAAATTGTGCTATTATTGACTATACGTTTTTGTATATTAAATCAAGGAATACTAATTACCTTAATTATTAACCGACGCCCAGTTCTTGCCAAATATTTTAGTTATAACGTCTACTTAAACTTGCTAACAATTATTAAGGTGATTCATCAGTGAAACGGAAAATAATTTTCAACCATAGGCGCGACAAAATTTTGCACTTGCTCTCATTCTGAAAGAGAATGTAAAGCTAAAAACACGTAATTTTGCTTCGTGATGGCGACGGCCGTAATAATTCTTAAATCGTGTAAAGATGACTTAAAACGTTACCCATTTACTTTAAAAATAAAACATGTCAATGAATATATTATTATTGTTACTGATAAAACAATAAACAGAACAATAGATGGACACATGTTGGATTTATAAGACAAATTATATTTGGTTTGGCATGCCTCATTTGCACCCGCGACCCGCAATCCGCGCATCGCCTAGCGACGATCTTTTTGGACCGTGTCTCAACTGATGTATGGCCTTAATAAACAATTTCTTGTTTTCAACGAATAATTCACAAGAATTTGAGAATGTTACATTCCATATGTTGAACACCATAACTTTAAAACATCTCAGATATATACCCACTAGAAATAATCATAATTGAAAAAAATACGATGATCGACGAGATTTACCCTGCGTATTTCCTTGCGCATTTTTCCATAATAATAAGTATTGAAAATATGCATTCATACCTTCACGGTTGTTGTCATATTCGGCAACAGACACAGATGTACACTTAAATATACTAAGGATGCAAGTCTATGTAGCTGCAAAATAATTTAGTCTTATATAACAATATTCTAAAGTTGCGTTCACATCTTTGAAATTTTCTGCAAATTCATCCAATTCTATATTGAAATTTTATATCGTGGTAAAAGTCAATAAAATAATGTGGTTGTACGTAAAGTCATTCATATAGAAATTGATGGAAGAGAACTATTTGTAGTGATTCATGTTAGGTACGTGTATGAATGAATATTGTTTGAAATTTATTTTTATTGTAGTTTAACGTAGAATACGTTTATTGACTGGATAAACCTCGAAACATAAAAACTTGGAGTTGTCACATGAAAATATATGTTTTTTGTCTGTTTTATGATATTTTAAAAAATAGTGATGTGAAGATCCATACCATCTATATACTTCTCTGTGCGTAAATGCTTTGCTTTTTGTAGTCTACAAGCTAGAATATATCTATATTTGGCCAATTATTTTTTCCGACTTTTACGCGGTCTAAATGAAAACTATTCCATTATTGGAAATAGTTCCCTCTATGTCCCTAATAACAACTGACTTATAAATCGGGAGCATCAGTTGTTTGTAATCCCAAGGTGCAGAACCAAACTGCTATTAGTAATGTCAATTGGGAGGGCAATAACTTTGTTCAACCAAATCACTTCGCATGTAGATATTATATTCCACATACATGGGTATGAGTATTATTATATTGTTATTAATTAAAATACAGTATACTTAGCTCACTCGGCGTATTTTCATGTACTTTACTCTTTAACTAATATTGCTTGATATTTCTTAGTTTTTATTATCATGTTGTGAACGTCTAGAATTTATAATTTGTGAAGTTCACTATATGTAAATAAATAAATTTGATTTATTTGAAAAAAAAATTAACAATTGACAATCCACGTAGTTTAGATACCGTCAAAAAAGTTTATACTTAAACCAGTGGCAAAGGGTGGAGGTAAACTGTTGAGATCCGACATAAAATAATGCGCACTAAGCTTTGTCAATCAAACGTATTTGTTTTCATTGAACTAAGTCTAAAATATGTAGACAGTGTTTATTAGTTTTGAAAATTCAATGTATTCCTGCCTAATCTAAGCCATAATAGATAATAGTCAAAAAATATTAGATATTTTATCGATAGAAAAATATTTTTATCGATTCTGGGGTTTGGTTTATGTAGATCTTAATGAATTAAAAAAAACTAATCAACATCATCTGATTCTATAATATTTATTATTAATTGAATGAAAACAAAAATTAGTATGACTGAAAAAGTGTATATTATTTTTATCGGATCGACCATCATAGCATACCTAAACTATTATGGTTTTGTTAAGACAGGGTTTAATTGAATTAGAAATAATCTAATCAGCACCATTTCTTCACTATATGATTGGTTTGTCCAATATCCGTTTTTGTCGACCTTTTAGTGCAAAATGATTTTTTGTATCTAAATGGACCAGAACCATCCTTTTCTTTAAATTACATTGTAATTAATACAACATTCATATGCTGTAAAAACAATAATTTAAATACCTCCATGTATTTAAATATAGGATAATGAAATTTGTTTTTTGTCTCCTGAACATTTGGTCTATTCGACAAACCAATCCTACAGCGACGATTTGTAAAATATATTCTAAGTTCAATGAAAACAAATAGTTATACCTGACAAAGTTTAATGTGCAGTATTTATGCCTTATCTTAACTGCCTACCTCCATCATTTGCCACTGATTTAAACTAGTGTGCACGCAAACTATTTTTTTTGAAATAATTAAACTAAGCACAGAATTTTATGCATGAAGTTTTTGTGAAAAAAATATATTTTTTATTGGATATTAAATGATATGTATGTAAGATATGAGATATCGCATGTTCGTAGACAGTGTGTGATTAATACTTTCAGTTCGTCCTTTGTTGTGAAATAAACAAACTTACCAAAAATAATATTATAAAACGTAGTTTTCATTGAAATGTGGGAGCTTTATCATACTTTCAGACGGTTGCCGCTATTATTCTTTCGTATTGTCAAGTATTGAAACATGTCAAATGTGAAACTCAAATAAAAAGGTTATCATTTTATGGGTGACGTAGTTCCATTGACATAACCTTTAGCGAATAATGAAAGTTGTTTCATTCTTTCATTGTCTAGATAAAATATTTATTTTTGGACGAATAGTAACTATTTATAAAAGTATTTTTTTTATCTTATTACTGATTTCAGCAAATAACTACACATTTTTTTTTAAATTTTAATTGTTAGTAATTTTAACCTTTATCTGATCACTTTAAATCAAATTAAATACTCGTATTAATATACTGATTTTTTTTTAAATTCCATAATAAGGATAACTCGTATTTTTATCTTATTGTATACATAAATATATATTAAAATTAATATTATATGTATTAAAAAGGGAAAAATAAATAAATTTTGTTTGTTATTAAAGTATATGCATTTTTTTTTCTCGAAGGGTACCTACTCAGTGTTACGAAAATTATAGAAAGGGACACATATATCAAAAGTTTGGGAAACACAGATCATATAATATATATCATAAATAACAATAACACAGATCGTTTCACAGAATAAAGAATAACTTATTCGATTTATTATTTCCCCTAATCAATGAATATACAGCTAGCATTCATCACTTTCCAGTGGGATTACCATTAGTATGTTAATTTGGTATGATGTCCATCTAAAATATGGATTGATTGATTAATAAATACAGAAATACTTCAATGGTTGTTTATGTGTCACGTATTTTACTCGCCTCATTTTCTATAAGTTTCTTAAGGAGGATGATTATACTATCAGAGGCGAAAAGAGGCACCTAACGGAAAAATACGAAATAATATAACAAATAACTTGAAATCCTTTTTATTTATATCAAATTTTATTTCAGGCATGGTCCCAATATTGAAGCTCAATTTGATATAAATAATAAGGATTTCAAGTTATACACATTTATATTTTTATAAAAATCGATGTTTTTTAAAATATATATAAAAAATATTAAAACGATGAATTAGTCAAAAATCTAAACAACAGAAAATCTAACACTTAATAAACTAAATTTTAATAATAAATACGGCCATAAAATATAATGTAAGAATAAGATTTGACCCTGCAACGAATTCACATTTTATTACATTTTTTTACAATTGCCAGTTTATCTTTAAATTAAAAAATAAATAAAAAATCTTTTTAATGTTTTCAGATACATATTTATTAATTAGTACAGTTGACATTGTAAATTATCAAAAAAAAATCCCAAATTGCAAGCTTCGTATTTTTCCGCTAGGTTCTCTGCTGGCGTGCCTCTCCCCCTTAACCCGTGGTCCACGAAGATTTTTTGGCGGGCCGAAAAAATTTTCTGCAGTTCAAAAATAGTTATTATCCATTTTTAGAAGCTTATATTAAATTTCAAGTAATACATATCTTTCAAAACTCGTGCACCTACAAGGGTTCACAATGAATTAACAAGTCATTTCCAGAATGAATGACAATATTGTATTTGTTTCCCAAAGTGTGGTACGCGTACCCCCTGAGGTACGGGAAGAGTTTGGTGGGGGTACGCGCTGCACCGAGCTTTGGCTACGCCTGGTGCAACAAGATTTAATACGACATCAATACAACATCCATGCTATAAGGTTAATCGCATGCATCGATGCAATCGCATGCAATCGAAGAAGAGCGATTATTGTAGGAATTAGCTTCAGACGGATTCTTGAAAAATAAATATAAGGAGTGTACTTTAACAACATTTTGGTTGCAAATGCAACATGTGTATCCAGTTTTAACATAGAAAGTCCTGAAATACATCTTGCCTTTTCCAACTTCATATCTATGTGAAGTAGCTCTTTGAGCATTTGTAGACATTAAGTAATTAGTCAAAAAAGGAACAGGTTTTTGGATGTGGAACCGCATCTCAGATTAAAATTAACAACCAGGGAACCAAATTATGATGATTTGTCTCAACATAAACAATTTCATTTTTCTCATTGATTATAATGGATGTTATTTTTTAAAATATAACTTATCTTTTATTATGAATGAATTTTATTTTTCGTTTATTATTATTTTGTTTGCGTACTAAAAAGGGAGAAATAAATATAATATTTTGATTGTTATTAAAGTATATGCAATTTTTTTCACGAGGGGTTTAGTTTAACAAAAATTAAAGAAGGGGACAAAAATGTCAAAAGTTTGGGAAATACTGATAGTCACAGATCGTTAGAAGGACGGAGGCGTGGTTTACCTAGAAACTCAACATTTGAAGTGGGGTTGTATTATATTTCGACGATTGTTTCAAAAATAGTGTAAATATAAATATTTATTATTTTATTCCAATGTTGATGGTCCGCAAAACATATTTTCATTTTGTGTGGTCCGCGGATGTAAAAAGGTTAAAAAACATTGCTCTATTGTATATGTACATAATACGTATAGATCATTTAGACGGAAATTAGTATTGAAAATGACCTTTGTTTGAAGTGGCATGGATATTTGCCACTAACCTATAAAGGGTTATTAAACATAATAATATACTAAAATTGCGGTTTAAAAAAGCTCTTAAAAGCTACAAAAATTCACTCGCATAATACTTTAAATAAATTTTAATTTATCATTAAATCAATAAACCAATATCAAATTTGCGATAATCAAGTGGTCATTAAAACGGGAATCGAAAATTACAAGCTACACGTAATATTGTATTTTGTATTAAATATATTTTTTTTATAATAATTACGTAGAGTGCTAAAAATGTTAGTTTCTTTTATTTACAAATATGAAGTTTATATTTAGTGCTTGTAATTTTTTCGTTAAATTATTAAATTTATTGTTAAAAATATAAATAATTTACGAAGATTTTTAAGTACTTATTATATATGTTTTTTTTCTGATTATGATCTGATATATAAATAAACACGTCATATACCATACTTTTAATAATTAAAACTGGAATGAAATTTAGGAATAATAAAATGTGGATCTATTTATTATAATAAATATAAAGTTGTCAAGTAATAGTGCTCTATTACTTGACAACAGTTTATTAAATAACCATTATCAAGTGGAAAAGGTTAAAGTTTGCATACTTAATTAGCTTATATTGAAACAAATATTGGTTTTCCGGTTAATTAATTGTCAAGGAATGTATACGTATAATACTTTTGTGAAAATAATGATAAATAATTACTGTCAAACATTATCAGTTTTGTTTACGTTATATGAATTTCATTATGATTTCAATAAACAGGTTGATCTAATAGTAGATAATATAGGTAATTGTTATATACAAATTGATCGATTATTTGCCATTTACCATATAAATATTAATTGAGAGAAAAAATCATCTCATTACAAAAATTCATAAACCACTACTTTGTAATAATTATTTGTAGAATAATGAGACTTATTTTCGTATTTATTTAAATTTATTAATGATCCATGTTTCACTGAATTAAATCTCTCAGTTATATAAGCTTATTAGATGCGTTTAAATGTAAAAGAAAGTTATAAATTATGTATGTGAAATAGGAGAAGAGCTTTAAGCATACTAGAAAAATAAAACTTGATGCTGGACGAGGCGTTGAAGACCTAATAGAAAAAATAGGATGCCACCACGAAAGTTAAGCATATTATATACGTTTTTCCAAATATCAAATGGCAAATAGAGATAATCGTTTTGACGCCGGACTATTATATTAGTCAATTCTTGACTGGACATGGTAGCTTTGCTGGCAGCCTTTTTGAGCTTGATCTTTTTAACCGTGTAATATATACATGTGACAGAGAAATACAGGATACATGGATATTTTCTTAAACATATACGTTTATAGAACACGTACTCAAGTAGGTTCAATCGGACCGTTTTGTAGCAATTATAAAAATTACGATTTTATACAGTCAACGTAAAGATTTCATTAATTATTTGGCAGTTTTGTATAAACGTTTCTTGTTTACAAATATTTTGCTTCTTTATGCTTCTCTACCCCATAGGCAGTTTTAAGTTAAAGGCATGTAAATTAAGTCAAAGCATATTTGAGTGCATGGTAACCTCAATCTTGGATTAGTGTTCCTGAGACTTTCCCAGTTATAAAACAATACCGATGCTTTAAATCCAAACGTACTTATCATTTGCCGTTGTTGAGTGTGCATAGTGCCTGAAGATACCGAAAAAATAAAACGGGAAAGCAAAACATTACTCAAATAGAATTTAGTTTTTTTCGACCATGTCCGATCCTAATAAGATTATATGGGCCTCCACAATATGGAGGTTTGTATAAACAGGTTTTGTTTTTACGAAAAATGGATTTCAGCCACTTGCTCAACCTATTAGGTCCATACTCTGACTCGTACACAAATTGAAAAACAATATGTGTACTTGCCAGACCCAGGAATCGATCCTAGAACCCACGACGCTATAAACCGAAGCTTAACCTAACACTGTTAGTACACAACTTAAATCAATTAAAATTAAAATTTTAGTTTCATGAAGTACCTACTCGTAATCGATATTGTTAATTTTCAAACATAACAAACGAAACAAAAGTAAAATTCTCTATTCAGATACGAATTAAAGCTTTCCTCCATAAAATATTTTAATCTAAATCTTCTATTTTATAGCCAATATTTAATATCATAGTCTGCAATAAAATATAGGTTAATAGGTAATAATAATAAAACTCTCAGCTCAGCTCAGCTTACGTCAAAATAGAGCTTTTATGCTATTTTGAAAGCATGATCCTGGACATTCCTTAAACGTTGTAGATAATCTATTTACATAGTTTTGAACCCTTATTATCTTTTATATTTATTTTAAACATTGTATGACTGCATAAAGTATTTTTATTATATAAAATAGTATTCTTTTAAACCTCTCGCTCTTCTAATGTTTTAGAATATAGTCATATTTCAGTACGTCCATATGAAGTGGTGTTAGAATTTTTTATATTTATTAATTTTTAAAAGCATTTATACAACCATTAGTAAAATTTATGTCGACATTATTATAGTGAAATATTTACAATAAAAAATTATAATGATAATCTCTGTGATCCCAAATTTGACAAGAATTAGGCATTTTATTATTCAAAAAATGGGCAAGATTTACACAATTAAAGATACTTTTAAAGATACTGATTATAAGATATGTTTTTGACCATTCAAATGAGATAAACAGTCTACGAATGTTTGCTTTATAATAAATATTGACCTAAGCATAAGGTAGTATTTTTTTGAAATACACCATTTCTATTGGCATTTCCCAGTGGCTAAGCTACACCATACGGCCGTAGTCATAAATTGACAAATGATAAATGAAATAGGGAGTAAGATCATGGCAACGCGCGTATTTAAACATGTACCGTTAAAAAAAATCGGTAATCCAAGTGAAGCTAATATGAGACTAGTAAAAATACTAAAGTCGAATAATATACTACGTACGGTACGCAAGTCCTTGAGTTCCCAATGTAATATTTTTCGTATAATTATATACTTAAGATGTAGAAATATAACAAGATAGGTCACATTGTCTTGCCCAGCAAAGTGCGGTCAATTGCTATCCTTAACCCGGCTTAAGGCTTAGGAAAGCTTTTGCAAATTCCGTTCTCCGAAATCTCTAAGTTTTCAGTGCGGCATGGTGACTTTACGACTATTTTGTAGGCGCCTCAACAATATTATAATAGGACAACTTTCTTAGTACTGCCTGGAAGATTTTAATATTAGCTATGTTGTTTAATTTAAATAAAACTATTAAATGTAACGTGTTACAGAATAATTTCTACATTGATTTAATAATAATACATTATGTAAAGCAAATACAAGGGTACTAGCAATAGCAAAGATTTCAATCGAAACCCGAAAATTGAAATCAATCAGCATACATAACTTAAAAACACCTCAGATATTATACCCACGAGAAAAAATCATATTTGAAAAAAATACGATGTTCGACGGGATTTGAACCCGTATAACTACTGGTATCGCGCCAACTGTGTATTAACCAATTATGCTACGAGCATTAATTTAATAATAATACGTTATGTAAAGCATTAATAAGGATGTAGCAATAACAAAGATAAACCCTAATATCAATTAGCATACATAACTTGAAAACACCTCAGATATATACCCACTAGAAAAAATTATATTTGAAAAAAATACGATGTTCGACGGGATTTGAACACGTATAACCACTGGTTTCACGCCAACTGTGCATTAACCATTTATGCTACGAGCCTCCTATCTAATAACGATAATTTAAACTAGTAGGTCTCACATGAATTGCTTATCAAATCGCGTTATTAATAACTACCTATCGGTTTCTGTGTATTAAACCAATGAATGTTAAATACCTTAATTACTAACCGACGCCCGGCTCTAGCCAAATAGTTTAGTAATAACGTCTGATTGAACTTGCTTATAATTTTTAATAAACCAATGGTTAATACAGAGTTGGCGTGGTACCAGTGGTTAAATGGGTCAAATCCCGTCGAACATGGCATTTTTTTCAAATAAGATTTTTTCTAGTGGGTATATATATATTTTTTTTCGACATTATATCCGATCCAAATAGGATCATATGGGCCTCCACGGAGTTGAGGTTTGTATTAACATATTATGTTTTTACGAGAAATGGATGTCAGCCACTTGCTCAACCTATTAGGTCCATACCATGACTCACACACAAATTGAAAAACAATATGTGTACTTGCCAAACCCAGGATTCGAACCTGAGACCCACGGCATGATAGTACAACGTTTAAGCCGCGCGGCCACCGTGGGTGTATATATATCTGTGGTGTATTCAAATTATGTATGTTCAATATATGAAATCTTATATTCTCAAAATCTTGTGAATTATTCGTTGAATAAAAGAAATGGATTCCTTATATCAATCTTTAATTTTATCAATGGTATTGCAAAAAATCTTATTATATATTATAGAGAACCGATTAAGAGAGAAAATTGGTAGAATCTCACAATTAGCTTCATAGTAAAACGGCACCGACCGCAAACTGGAACTTGACACAATGAACTATCTTAAATATTATGCACTGTTTTTCTATTCCTACAAGTGAATTATATCGTAATATTAATTTTAGCAAGTGTCGTTATATAATTCTGAAACTGCCTTTTCATATAAAAAGAAAAAAAATCTGCATAAGAAAAAGAAAATGGAAAAGTTAAGGGCCCACGTGCTCAGCGTAGGTCAAAATGGAGCTTTTATTGTAGCCTGGACATTCCTTAAACGTTGTAGATAATCTATTTATATAATGTTGAAGCCTTATTATCCTTTAAATTTTTTTTATTTTAAACATTTGATGACTGCATAAAGTATTTTTATTACATAAAATAGTATTCTTTTAAACCTGTCGCTCTAGTGTTTTAGAATATTATCATATTTCAGTACGTCAATATTAAGTTGTGTTAAGATTTTTTAGATTTATTAATTTTTAAACGCATTTACAAAACCATTAGTAAAATTAATGTTAACATTATATAGTGACATATTTACGATAAAAATATATATTTTATAATCTTTTTGATCCCAAATTTGACAAGAATTACGCATTTTATTATTTAAAAATGGGCACGATTAACACATTTGAAGATAATTCTAAAGATACTCATTATAAGCTATGGTCTTTGACCATTCAAATGTGATAAATATCCTATGAATAATGTTTGCTTTATAATAATTATTGACCTAATAATAAGGTAATATTTTTTTGAAATAAGTCATTTCTATTGGCATTTCCCAGTGTTTAAGCTACAAAATACGGCCGTAGCCATAAATTGACAAACAATAAATGAAGTAGGGCGTAAGATGATGGTAACGCGCGTATTTTAATTTTAATTTAATTGTATATTCATAATAATACAAATTTAAGTTCCAATGGAAATTTGTATTGTCTTTTTATCTGAAAATTATCATCTCAAAAATTAGTACAATTAAACATAATAATATACTTGAAAACCTTTACCAAAATAACCATAAGGCATTATCTTAAATAGTAATCTATAGCTTATAATTATAAAATAATAGAAATAATATGTCAAATCAGTGTTGTTAATTTAATAAATTTAACATATTATATTTATATAAATACAATTGTATGAAATACAATCTACTGTTAGCTCTGAAGAACTTTGTGATTTTAGACATTATTTTCTCTTTTCTTTCAAACAAAGGTACTTAATTAATTATTGATAAAGACTTTGTTCTGTAAATTTTATCAGGGAAAAAAGGTTAAAATGGTAAAACAAAAGGCAATTAATAGGCTCTTCCACCATTCTTAATAATTCATAAGTAATTTAGTAAAATAATTGTTGCGTTCTTAAAAGAAAATTCCTTTGTAATATTTCATTATCCTTTGTCAATTTTCTCATGATTGAGGCCCATGCTCAAATTGTGTAATTATTATGTGTTTGCAACTTTTAAACTGCTCTGAAATATTGGTTTTTAAGACTATCTAGTTCTGGGCACCCTGTGGTGGTTCTGGTACATATCGTAAAACATAAGTCTTTTCTGACTCTCAATTCATATAGTACACGATAGATGTATGTTATGTATTCAAACTATCAGTTTTATATGATATTTAAAATACAAATTTTTAATAAGCGTTATCACTCTTAATTTATCTTAATAATCGTCATTTATATTATTACTCTATAATATTAAAAGAAAAGCTAAAATTCAGCCATCCTTTTCTGTTATGTTTTTCTTTGACGATTAATTTTTGGCATTTTTCCATAAATGCAGTGACCTGAATACCAGTAGACATATTTTTGTTAATGGGATGATAATTATTAGATTATATTATAAAGATAGGGGTAGATAGAGATGTCACGGAGACTTGAAGCTTTCGAGATGTGGCTGTATTGGCGCATCCTCAAAATTCCTTGGATTGACCGGGTGACAAATGTTGAAGTTCTCAATCGAATGGGGAATGACCGAGAAGTTCTACGTAGTATCAAAACCAGGAAACTACAGTACCTCGGCCACATTATGAGAGTACAAAAATACAGCATTCCCCCAACTTGTCATTCAAGAAAAGATCAATGAAAAGCATAACAGAGGACGGTGCCGCATTTCGTGGCTTAAGAACCACCGTGATTGGTACGAGTGCAGCTCCACTGAACTGTTCCGGGTAGCAGACGACAAAGATAAGAATGCCTTGATGGTGGCCGCTAGGGGAAGTCACAATAAGAAGAAGATAAAGATAGGATTGGTCTGCTATTCCAAACACAGCGTCTCAAAATTATGTTAATCTTCAAAAAAAATATCGGATCATTGTTGTAAAGGAATGATTTGGGCGAGGGTTGGATCGTTGAAAGTATCCAAAGGAACAGAGCTATAATAATATCAAATACGTACAATTGTTTTAATAACGATAACATGTCAATTATATTATATAGAAAAATTGATCTTGATTTTAGGTAGGTAGTTAGTAGGTACGTATGTATCATAATATTAAGTACAAAAGCAGGTTATGACGAATTCACCAAATAATATGACAATGTATATTATATTGTCAACTCTGATAGTACCCAATTTGATCCAGTTTGTAGAAATACCAACTCTGAAGGTGTGATATAGAGGTTCAAACTTGAAATTTGGGAAAAATGAATGTTAGTCAAGTTCATAGACCTTATTAAAATATGTAAAATGATTACTAATTACTTACCTAGATTTTTTAAAGTTACCTATTAATGTATAATAAAAAAAATGATACATTGTCTTTGCAACAATGTTTTATTTTCATTCAAGTTAATATCATAATTTTAATATTATACATAATATATTTGTGTAAAATTTTATATTTTGACTCCAATTTAAAACAAAAATGTTTTGAACACTTCACATTCATGCAAACTCTATATTTCACAAACTAGACCCATTAAAAAGTCGGGCGTTATATGCACTTGCTATAAATAAATCTGCCAAAAATAGGAACCTCACCTTTAATAGAACCACTAGAGAAAAAATATTTTCGTAAACTTACAGAAAAAATAAATATCGTAATCGACTAACGATACATACCAGTACATGGTTCCTCATATAATTTTTATGCGCATGTTTCAAATTATAGAACTAATAATTTATTATTATTTTACTCAAAAATAGTGTTCTTGATTGATAACATCCTATATTATCTTTCCTACACTGGATCACGTAAACATGATCCTTCGGAGATTATTGTCTACAGATGATGTATTATTTTTCACATTATCTTTTTGTTTACTCTATGATTGCTGCATCATGCAAAAAATAAACCTTCGTAAGCAACCAAAAAATTGTCCGTACGGTGAAATTTTCCCTTATATATGTCCCTCTGAGGGACGAAACCGGTTCAGATTTATTTATTAAAAATGGATCAAGTATTTAAAAAAATTGCTTTTAATAAATTCAAATAATAATACAAGGACATAATATTATGTGGACAGAAAGAGATTCTTTTTTATTTTCTGTACCTGATTTAATTCCCAAGTCGTTAGTTTTTTGATACGACTGGCATAGATGAGAAGATGTAGTATCATTTTTAAATCGCCTACTTTATATAAATGGCAACAAAGGATTGAATAAATTTAAAAAAAATAAACTTTTTTAGATTATGTAATATTTTTGTTATATTTGACAGAATATTTTATCTTTTGTGGTTTTACCGTAGATGCATTCACAGTATGTTTGAGTTATGACCATTTATGAGTTAGCGACCACTTTTCGAGTTAAATTTGGCCGTTAGAAGGTGACCTGAAATTCTCCGCAATCCAGTTATCAAAATTGCAGGGCGTGGCTCAGTGTTTTATTTCTCTCCTAATGGAAAATTATTTTCCGCATTCCGCGGCTGACCAATCTGGTTTACGCTTTTCCTCATTCCATGTCATTTGTAATAACGGAAAATTCGTAGTGCATGTTTTTTCCACGAAAATGACTTCAATCAAATTCAACGTTAAGTTTACAGCTTTTAATTTTCATATTGACAAAATGTACAATAATTAACCACATCAAATTTATTTAATTGGGCTTACACTAATAACCTCCGATACTCAATTAATAAGTAAATATTCCAATCAAATATTTATTTATTCCTAATTGTCACCCTCATGACTGAGAATCATTTATAGCCACAGAATTAGAAATAATTATATCCAATTCTTAATTAACTACTTCTTTTATTCAACGAATAATTCACAAGATATAATAATAATACATTCTAATTATAGAACATACATAATTTAGAAAACACTTCTGAGAAAATATAGAGAAATATAGCAATAGAGAAAATAGTAAGTTACTCTACAAAAATCTCAGAATGATCCGTGACATCGGTACGTAATTAAAGTAATACTTACTATGATTTAAAATACAAAAGCCGATCGCCAATGTTGCTCAATTTTGAAAGCGCTTCGGTGAGTATAAAAAGCTATTAGTTAAAATTTGTCGTATATAAGTATGATTCCTTTAGCATTGTGGTCAATGTGCGTGGGCGCGATACCCGAGAGATGCGGATTCAATTCCTGCTCGATGTTCGATCTTACTTTTTTCAAAAAGATTTTTTCTATTGTTTTCAAAATTATGTATGTTCAATATCGAATCTCATTTCCATAATATACAGATTTTTTTAGAAAAATCTACGTTTTTTTTAAATAAATAAATATAAAATACATATAACTACATTAAAACTGTGGAGATCAACTAGTTCTGTGAGAATAAGCAGTTTTCGCAAAATCATACGAGTAGTTCTCAAATTAATTGATATAATTTATTTAATTGTCGTTTGTAGATTGTCCGGCAAAAAATAAGATCAGTTTAGTACATAGAAATTTTATACGAATCTAATTACCAATTGCAAGTAAAAACTTTTACCTATAGGGAGACTCAGTGTTAGCATTTTTCAGTCGTGATGGGTTTCAATAAAAAGGCTACGGTTAAACAAGCATCTTAGTTCGCATTTTATTTTGGTAAAGAACGTGCACTAAGTGTCGTCGTGCCTCGGACTATCTTATATTTTGTATTATTGTTAATATATTCATGTAAACTGTACCTGTCATATGTCAAATAAACTCACTATCACCAATAAAAACTACCAGTCTTTATTGTCCACACTTCACTTATCTCCTATTCATCACCACTTTATTATATAAAAAAACTAATAATTATTATTTTTTTTAAATTTCGGTGCATTAATTACGCATGAATTACTCAACTAAATTTTAATGATAAATAAAACTATAAAATAATAAATAATGTAATAACAAAATGGGATCCTTTTCGGAATTGATTTTTATAACAAGCTTGCCTTTGACTTGAAGAAAAAATTATTTTGCCTTTTATTTAATGTTTGAAGAATCAATAAATTCACTCATATTTGTAAACCTTGTTTTTTACCATTCTCTCTGGCAAGCTTTCATTCACCGTATGTCAAAATGTACATATTAAGTAGGTGGGTACACACAGAATTTATTACAGAACAAAAAAACATATTTTTAGTCGAGAGATGCAGTGACGTTATGTGAAAAAATAATGTATTAGTTTTTGTTTATTTGGTGATGTTTGTTTCTACATATTTTACATGATACTAGAATATGGTTATTAAATTCAAAGATAACTAAGTTTTAAAACAGATAATTTACTTTCTAACCACCATTTTTTTAACTTAAAATATATACTTTACCTTCATTCGCCTGACAGTATGTTCTACAAATGAAAAGAAAACAAAAAACAACTCATTGATGATCGAGATTTTTAATATACTAATTCATGTTTCAACAAATTCCGCTTAATATGAGTATTTAAAAAATGAGGCTTAGGCCTTTACATGACCCAATTCACCCATAAAATATAATTTAATGTCTATACGTAAGCACATTTAATCGATCTTTGTGTGAGACAATACATGCTAGAAATTGTTGACATTTGAAAAACCAGGTTAATGATTTTTAGATGATACCGATAAAGGTAAGTACAATCATATTAAAACGATTGTGTGATAAATCATATCATTACGATTCGTTAAATATATTCAGTCATTTATTTGGGCCTTTATTGTAATGTAATGAATAATGATGCTACAAGTTTATCGACGATAATTAACTTGCAATATAGATAAATACTGTATTGCACAGTTTTAGTGTTACTTAAAAAATAAATAAGGTAACTGCTATGGTTATTGGCCACATAAGGAAAGTCCTTTTTCAATCAGTGAACTTAGAACCTTAAAATATCTCAATCGAACTAAACAATAATGGGATCACATTTTTTTTGTATACCTACCTACATATTAGCATCTTTGTAATCTATTGAAGCCATAGTCGTTGATAACCCTATTATTATCTAGTCTAGCGAAAAATCTAAAATATGATATATTTAGATATTATTATACATTATGTATTGACGCCAATGTGTACAACTTTTTCTGATGTAATTTATGAACAATCTGGTCAGTTTCACCATCTTTAATAACACATTAGTTGATAAGTAGTTTATATATTTTTAAAATATACAAAATCGGTCTCAATCATTATCAAATTATGTAAGATACATATAACACATTATGTTTTGTTTGACTATTAGAATGTATTTAAATGTGTAAGAAATAGTAATATACTATACTTAAATTTATAATAATACTATGTCTTTTTACAAATAATTGACAGTAGGTAATAAAATAAAAAAGCCTTTTTATTTCTTACAAACAACAAAAGTAAATGACAGTGAATTGACCATATCTAATGTATATATAACATATGATTATATCTATTATGTGTATATGTCTATCTATATATGATTGTATTATCTACTTATTATCTAGTTTATATAATATTAATTATTATTATTTTTTATATTTTTGTACAATACATATATTAATATTTATATTAATATTTTTATTTTGTATATAATACTAATAAACAGTGCTATGTAACATTTATATTAGTATATATTTTGTATTTGTAACTTTAATATTTTTAATACTAAGATACTAGTTTGTTTGATTTGTAAGAACCCCTCTTCGGGCGAAGGCCTCCTCCAAATAAATCCCACTGGACTCTGTCTTTGGCTATTTGTAGCCAAATTGAGCCTGCTGTTTTTGTGATGTCGCCTTGCTATCTCGCTTGGGGTCTTCCCCATGTAGCGTTTCCCTTTTGTTCTATTGTAGGTTAATATGTAAAGCTTGGTTGGTGAGATAGATGCAAGGTTTGTAAGCGTGGTTGTATTTTTCTTTGGAGGGTTATGGTCGTGATCTTTCTCGGTGACAGCAAATGATTCTAGAGAAAGAGAAAAACAATACAGTCAAAATAAAATATGATAAACTGATCATAGCAAAACCTAACAATAACAAAACACTCCCTATATCACCTGAAAATAACCCCTTACCACAGAACGATAGAAACATTCAAACCACCAAAAAGAACAAAACGCTCCAACCACAGACATCGTTTTAAAGATCAAATAGCCTATCAGAAGGAGCCCCGAAACCGGGTATGGTGAACTTCTTAGTCAACAAAAATACCAACATTATAACAAACAACCACGCCAACAAAGACAAGAACACATAGCAACCAACCCACCTCGCCCACGAAGATCTCATACATGAACATAAATTATAACATGACAGTACATAAACACCATTACAGTGATAAACGCTTGTAATTTATGTTGAGCAGGTAATTTTCAAAATTAAGATATCTAAGATTGATGGTGTGAATACCTTTTATGATATAATATTAATAATCGTTCGTTTCTGTTATCCACAGGAGGTAAAGGCGAGGTCGCCGTGTCGCTGGAAATGCCTCGGTACGCCGCAAGGGGATCGTCTGTGACCCTTCGCTGCGTACACAACGTACAGCCTGAGCTATTGTACAAAGTCGAGTGGCTACGAGGCGAGTCCAAAATATTCCAATATGTCCGCGAGAGGATTCCACCGTTCCGAAACTACACGACACAAGGATCACAGCTTAATGTAAGATTAAATTATTACTTAAATAATTTTAATGTTGGATAACCTGTACAATAATCATTTTTCGAAATTTTTTTATACGTTGGACGCTAAAGACGTACCTAGCACGTAAGATTAGGTGGCCAATCGATTTAATTAGCATGCTATTTAAATGTGGTAATTAAAAAGTAATATATAGTCAGCAGTCAATGTGATAACACCATTTATTTTATTCAACAAATAATTCAGACGATTTTGAAAATGTAACATTCCATATTTTTATTGAACATACATACCTTAAAAACACCTCAGATCAGATTTATACCCACTAGAAAAAATATCGAGCATCGTATTTTTTTTCAAATATGATTTTTTCTAGTGGGTATAATAATATATCTGAGGTGTTTTCTATTAATATTTATTTTTTAGTAAAGTTTGGGTAATATTAACAAAAAATAAAACTATTAAAAGTAAATTAATGCAACAAAGTATTATTTTACTGTTTTTAGGAAAAGGTTAAATAAAACTGTAATTTGATTGCTATTAACAATAAAATTATTGTTGTTCAATTAAGTATCTAAACAAACTTAACAACTTCACCAATATATTTTTTTCATGAAATAATATCAACACAATGCTTACGGGACCTTTTAATTAATTTTGTAATTAACGTGTTAATTTGCATTTGAAAAGTAATTAGCAAAACTACAATTTAGTGCGGCCAGTAAGCTATGGGTTAACATATTATTTATTCAATGATTCAGATTGTTTCCTGTTCAGCTTGTAAATTTTAAAACCAATACTTTGAAAAGTAAAATGATCAACTATCTATAATTTATATTGGTGTACGAATTATTAATTATAGATTAAAAAGAAGTAGGTATTAAAAACACCCAAAAACATAAATTACAATAGTCATGAAGTTTGTTTAGAAAGTTTAGCTTCTAGTATCATTAAAATTTTATAAATATATCGACTGTTTAATCTGCAAACCAGCCAACTGCACCTTTCGTTTGAGGTAAAATGAGATTTTTATGATTTTTTGTTATTAAGCATGTTTTTTATGCTCACATATTTCAAACTCTTAAACCTTTAAATAAATTCAATATCGTTCTTCAAAAAAACCAGCCAACTGCAGGTACCAAATTTCCAATATTGTAAATAGAACTCTGTTATTTATATAAAGTTTCTTTATACGTATACAAAAAGAAAGCTAAAATACTGTATTAAGTTATAGTCTAGCTTATTTGTAAAAAGAAAATACCAAGTGTATATTTGGAATTGTTAAAATCCGCTTGATAGTTAAATTATGATGTTTTTTCTCCTTCCTGCACAATTTGCCCAAATGGAGTTCACCGATTTGCAGATTAAGTAGTCTATATCGCACCCCCAGTAAAATACTGTCGTAAGTCTGAAATGGGCGTTTTCGAGTTATGGATGTGGTTGGATTCGTATTTTTTTTTGCTATTTTAATAAAATACTATCGTATCTCAAACTCAAATAGTGTCGGAGAGAAAGCACTTAATACAGTACATTACTTTCCGAAAACTGTTGAATAGATAATAAAATAGTGTTGTAACTAAGTTACGACAGTATTTTACAAGAAGCTTTCTAAAAAACTAAAACAATACTTTTCAAAAAAATACTGTTGTAACTCTGTTACTACAGGAAAATCTTGAGATACAGCGTAATTTTCTCACTAATTGCATGGATATTATTGTTCCAAAGTATTCAAACAAAAAAAACTGGAAGCAGCAGAGGCAACAATTTTTGTTATCAACAATTAAATGGAAGTAAAATACAAGAAGTATGCAAAAAATACTTTATCAACACATTTGGGGTGAGTGAAAGGTACTGCTCCACTGCATGGAAAACAAGAGATCTTCTTTCCGGAATGCCAATTCCAGAACAAAGAGATTACAAAAATCACAAAAAAATTAGTGATGTTTAAAAAAATTATATAAGAGCTCACATTAAGTCTTTCCCAGTGATCGAGTAACATTATTTGCGTGTATGTGCACGTAAAATGTATTTAGATGGTAAATTAACAATTGCTGAAATGTATCGGTTATACAAAAAACAACAAGCTGACAGCAATATGCCATTTGGAAAAGAACACTATTATACGCATCTATATTTAATGACGAATTTAATATTGGCTTCTTTAAGCCTAAAAAAAGATTTGTGCGTTGAATGCGACCTATACAATAATTCTTCACCACCAGATGAAAAAAAACAACTTCAAGAAAAATATGAGACACATCAACCTGGAAAAAAGAGGCAAGGGATGAAAAGATCAAAGACGTAGCAGAGTCCCGAACTAATGGCTAAAATAGCGTCATTAGTGTAGCTGTATATGATTTGCAGGCTGTTTTACCGCTTCCTTGCGGAAATGTGTCAACTTTCTATTATAAACGAAAGTTTGGCAATGTACAATCGTACAGTCTATAATATCACTGAAAATATTGCAAACTGATACATGTGGGACGAGAGTCAAGCTGCATGAGGATCCAATAAAATTGGTAGCTGTGTACTCGATTACAATGCATGTAAAAAATATCACCACAATGAGCATTTTATTTTTTACAGTGACAATTGTGCCGGGCAGAATAAAAATAAATACATTGCTGCAATGTATTTATATGCCACCGGGAATTCACAAAAAAATACAACGATCTCTCATAAGTTTTTGGTCACCGGGCATAAACAAAATGAAGGCGATATCGTCCATTCTACAATTGAGCGGCAGAAAACCAGGGCTCTAAAAAGTGGACCAATATTTGTGTCCAGCCAAATGATTACCATTGTACAAACAAGTAAGAAAACAGGACAACCATACATAGTTAAACCCATGACGACAAATAATTTTCTCAACATGAAAAAACTAGCAGATGAAATCGGTAAAAATTACAACACGGATGAAAATGGAGAAAAAGTTTTGTGGCAGAAGATTAAAGTTATAAAAGTAGACAGAGACTATCCATACATTATTTTTTTTAAAACCAGTTATCATGAAGAATGTAGGAAATTGAATGTTCGACAACAGCAAATAGGCAAACCGTTACTAATGGATGGTCTCAATATATCCAAAGCATATCAAGAGTGGCCAAAAATAACGACAATTAAAAAGAAGGATTTGCTTTCCTCTGCACCGCTAAACATCGTGAATTTTATTATGATTTTTTGCTTCTCTTCCAAGTGATGTTTAAAAATTAAAAATCGTATGTAAAAAAATTATTTTCCCATTAAATTAAATAGTTAAGTATTTTTTTGTTGTTTTGAACTAATAATTGTATTTTTATTTTTTTTTCAATAAATCTTTAAAGATTGTACCATAACTTAATATTTTGAAAACCTTCCTTTACAGTGCCCAACAAATTAGTTGAAATTATTAGAGTGATGGTAGGGAAATTTACATAGAAAGTATTGAGTTGATTCAAATTTTACCATGAAATTGTCAAATATCCTAATAAAATACAGTCGTAACTCAGAAATATTCAAATATCTCCGTTTGTATATGTTTTAGAGAAAAATGATGAATACAGTTGAAAATAGATCATGTTTTTCCATAAAAATGAGTAATAATTTTTACATTCAGACTTTTCCTGTATTTACAAAGAATATTTGAAACTTCAAATGGCTCTCCTGCAAAATGCCAATTTTTGACTTACTACAGTATTTTACTGGGGGTGCGATATATTTTAATATTATATAATTTAATAAAGACCTTATTACCGTTACATGTATTGATAAAGCTCGTAAGTAAAAATTAAAGCTTTAAGTTTTGTACTATTCAAACTACTAGTAAAAGTGCTACTTAAATGGAATAGTACAAAATTTAAATCCATTAGAATTTTAATTAAAACTCCATGAAGTACCTTCGGTCGATAGTATTAATTAAAGCTTTGTCAAATAACTTTAGTGTCGTATGTTAAGATATAGCAAGTACTGCAAATATGTACATCAAAGAGACAATGTCATAATATAATTTCCATCCACTCTTGTTTTTATGGTAGAATGTAATAATTATAGGACACAATAGAAAAATACAGACAGAAACAAAATCAAATGGGCGTCATAAAACCAGACATTTCTACCAGTCGCAATACAGTTTGATCAAACAAAAATTATTATCGATATACTGCTGGCGACTCTTTGGCTATGTTACTATGTTATACTTCTTCTTGGATACGAATGTATAACTGAATCTGTCGTGATCATGGTTTGATTTTATTAAACTTATTATATAGTTATATAATCACGTTAATATGTCGACAGCATGAGACTAAAATAAATTGGATATTAAATTAAAAAACAATCTACACCGGAAAACAAAATGACTGAGATATAAATAAATAACAAACACAACATCACAGAACTAATTACAGTGGGACCTGTAAGTATATTGCTAAAAGATCTCCATGGAAAGCGTAGTTGCAGGATGTATTTTTTGGTCTAAAGTTCACCACACTCGCAAAGTGGGGCCTCTTTCAATTCAAGTCATATTTATAAACTACAATAATACATTTAAAATACTAAGACTAAATTAAGTTCAGATATACACTGTATTTGCGTCGTAGCCTAAAGTCAATAAACTAATCAAGTGGATCTATAATTAGGACTAAGTTCTTCTCGACAGTCTCTTTGCCAGTTATAATTACTAAGTACTTGAGTCGATAGCTCAATGGTGAGACTAGACGCTCGTGTGTAGTCAAACTGAACATGGTCAAATATTTTTTCTAGGTTAGGTTAGGCTTGGTTAGGTTAGGTTAGGTTAGGTTAGGTTAGGTTTTTCCGTGTAAATTAAAAAAAATATATATTATTGTATTCAAATTTTCGTAATTAATATTTCATTAAAAGTTGATAAATAATAAATTTAATTTACTCGTATGAAAATTAGATGTCGATGATGGCATCAAAATATACATTAACAGGTAAAGCAAAATCACAGTAACATCACATCACGTCGTCAGTACCACAGAGGTACTACGAAATACCACGTAATGAATATTGTTGTACGGTATCTCGAAACAATAAATTTGATGAGCGTCATCAAAATTAATATAGCAATCTAGTGATAGTCGAGTTGCCGCCAAAATAAAACTGATGATTTTAATATCATTTGTAAGGGTTAAAATTAATAATATTTACAATATGTAATAATAGTAAGTAAGTAATAATATTTTTTAGAAGATCATTAACGATGTATAATGAATGACATATCAAGGTTCCTCATCTAAAAGGGGCTAAGAGTCTGTTTTATACTTGACATGAGAGCAAAATAAATAATATATTTTTTTTGTGAAACCCTTATGTTTGCCGCCAAAAACAGTTGCAGTGTTGCCGCGGAATTACTCTTGGTGACGGGACATTTGGGACGCTGAAAGTTTAATTCTAAATCTAGACCCATAAGTTTTCCATTTTCGTCTAAGTCTCTCTTACCCTTGCACATACTTATAAATAGGGTGACGGTACAAGAAAACCCGCATAAACCTGAATGCTAAAAAGACTAAAAAAAACTATAGTATAATAAGTCCCATTTAATATTGGTCGTTGAGTCGCAAAAATTGCTGTGGATACTTTAAATTGCCCTTTTATTATATATTATTGCATCACACTAATTTACAAATTAGTGTAGGTACTTAGATTCAGCGATATAATGTATCAATAAATATAATGAAAATATAAAATTATATTATATACCTACTAATCAGTAGTAAGAATGAAATAAAAATAGTTTTATCTAATTAGGTATTCATATAGTTGAAAAAAACGCTAGAGCGGAATTTTGCGACTCGACCATTCAAATGACAAAAGAGAGCGTTTTTATTATATATTGAGAACATTTCCTATAAACGAGCCCTTGGCAGAAAAGGTGCCTTAGAAACTGGTTTGAATTCATCACTCCATCTCCGTTGCAGGTAGCGATAGTCAAGGAAAATATGGCTGAAATTATCACTTACGTCCGTTTATGAATATGGCAGTGAAATAATAGCCTCTTATGCCCATACGCCTTTTTAGCCTGGTAGGTTTGATGTATGATCGCTAATTAAGTAACCTCAGCAACATATTGATATAATAAAACAAAATTATAATAACTTCAAATAATATCACAATTTAATTCTACTGAATTTCTTCACAAATTGGAATTCTGGGGAACGAGGAAGTAGATAGTCTAGCAAAAACAGCAACTCTTGAGAGGAGCATAGATAAACTTCCTATAACTTATACAGACTTTTTTGAAACATTCAAGAGAATATCTAAAACCGAAACAGATAATACTTTAAAAAAAAAATCAAGGACTGACAAAAGGAAAAATGTATTATCAATTATATTACAGTTCTGAAACCAAACCATGGTGTACCCACTAATAAAATGCTTAATAGGGAAACAATTGTAAAACTGTAGAGCGGATTACTATAACCAGTACAGAAGTGAAATTCAAGACATTAATCACTTTGTTTAGCTATATCCTCTGTGAGACACCCAGAGACAGTGACTTCTTGAAGACCTAAGGAAACAAAAATACCAATTGCCGCTGGATCTTGCAATATTTTTGGCTCGGCCGAATAAAATTATAATACTACATGATTATAAATATTATATTAATAATATTGTGATAACAGTGTATGCTATAAAATTATTGAAACTTAAGCTAAATAAGTCTCAGATGAGACTTTGTAGCTTAATAAAAAAAATATGAACTGTTAAAAGGGCGTAACTCACAATACCGGCAGGGTAGTGGGAAATACAACCATCGTCTTGTAGATACTGTAACTTTCGTAGCTTAAAAAAATCTCATTTATATCTGCTTATTCTGTATCAAAAAATACATTAGCCCATATAAAGTTAGAATACTACAGTATGTTCTTAAAGTTGCGCTTCTTTTATGTTAACTGCAAATATATAAGGCAGACTGGGGTGTTTAATGGTCCCGCTGAAATGTGTTAATAAAAACAAATGTGCAGGGATGAACCAATTGCAGGCACCGATTTCACTAACACAAAACGTTCCATGCTCAAATTTTCAAGGATAAGTATACACTAAAACAGGTTTATTATATTTCCACATACGGCCTTCGTTGAATTAAAATTCATATATTTGCCTAATTTATGATTTTATATTTTATTGAAATATAAAGACTAGATATTATAATATATTTTTATTACAATAACAATAGTATTAGGGAATAAAAATATAACCTGAATTGTTAACATGCTTATTTTTAATAAACTATTTTTTTATTCAACGAATAATACACAAGATTTCAGAATGTAATATTCTATAAACTGATATACATAATTTGAATAATATACACAATAGAAAAAATCGTTTGTGTAGAAAAAAAAATACAACGCCCGACGGAACTTGAACCTGTATCTGCTAGATTCACGCCAGTACATTTTATCATTAAACTACGGGCGTCTTAGATAATTACGACGATTTTAACTAGTAGTTGTTGAAATGCTTATCGAATTGCGTTATAAGGTTGGCTATCGGTTTTGGTATATTAAATTAAGGTAGGTATGAATTAATTCCTTAATTACTAACCGACGTCGTGGATTACTCCATTATTTAATAATTATTATAACGTTCTTAACATAATATTTATTTAATAATAACGTAGTCATAAAAGTTAAAGACGAAGCAGTGGACTATATAGCGGTGGGGTATAATTGGGACTACATGAAATAACAGGGAAAATAATGGAATAACTGTCAATAGAAATATTCTGAGATTGACGTTCATGTTGAAGTTTTGCTTTTGTATGTTCAGCATTTGCACTCGAATTCGTATTATTTACAGGACATGTGTAAGGTATTTAGTATTAGAGATCGTAAAGTATACGTTTTATAACTTTGGACTTTTCACCACACTGATACGCCTCTTTAAATGTAAAATTAAATGAAATGATATTCAAATTCCATCTATATGGTAATATTTCCAGATGTTGCTTTATGAACGTTATGATTACATTGATTTGATTTTTTTCTCTTTGTTGCGTATTATTGTTGGTTTGTCTTTGGGATAGAATTCTCTCAAAAATACCATATTATCAATACTTGTGTTAATCTAAATAACGTCATACAATTTTTCATAGAAACTTTCGTTATATTTTCTTACACGCATTTAATTGCATAACTTTTATATTGTGATAGCAGAAGCTATTAAGATTTGACATAAAATAGTACACACTAAACTTTGTCGGTAATACTTATTTGTTCTCATTGAACTAATATAATTTGCAGATGGTGTTGATTAGTTTTCAAAATTCAATTAAACCTACCTAAATCAAACCATAATAATCTAGGTGTGCTATGGGCGATCTGACAAAAATAGTGCTCCCCTTTTCAGTCATACTTATTTGTTTTCGTTAAATTAAAAATACGTCATAATGTTAAATATGGTGATGGTTATTTTTTTTAGTTCATAGAGCCTTGTCTAATTCAAACCATGTTCGATTGAAGATAGTCTTTTATCTATAAATTATCTAAAATTATTTATGGTTGAATGGCATAATTTTAGATATTCCATGGATTAAACGAATATTTTTTGACTATTATGGTTTGGATTAGAAAGGGTTTAATTGAATTTTTAAAACCAACAAATACTATCTACGCATTGTAGTCGATTAATGAAAACCGCTACGTTTTACTGACAAATATTAGTGTGCACTGCTTGTGTCGGATCTTAATAGCCTATTTCCACAGTTTCGCCACTATGTGATATATTTAACATAGAAACCAATAAAAAATTTGATTATTTAAATAATTTTTTTTTATTTAAATCCCTACATAGAGTGAGAAGTAATTTAATAAGTCTTTTTTAAATACGGTAGCTTGGTATTTATTTGGTGTAACAATTATTACCTTACCTAATTACATAACTTTAGTATCCATAGTATTTAGGTATCTTGCATACTGGTGTTTGTAGGCCTATCTTGTGATTATCTATATCAATGTATATAACACATTCAAAACTTGTAGGTAGTTTCTACATAATTAATACAGCCGTAATCAAAAATGCGTATCTCTTTAGTGATAAAAGGTAGTTAACTGTATTATATAGTTTTATAATAAAATTGAGATAAACATAATTATGTATTTATTTCGCTATGATTAATAAGTTCATACAATTAATATGTAGGCATATTATAAGCTTTTCATGAGACTTAACTGTTGATAAAAACTGTCTGATTTGATTTTGTTTCCTGTTTTAGAGGAATATATCCTTGAGATAGAGTAGCACTATTGAATTTAAAAATACAAGGAAACGAATTATCTCTCATACAAGTATACGTACCCACAGAAATAGATACTTTTTATACAAATATAAACAAAGCTTTTAACCAAGCACATAAAACTTTTATAATAATGGGCGACCTAACTGCAAAAATAGGCCAACCCAGACAAGACGAATACTTAGCTACGAAATAAAACGGGTATAGAGAAAGAAGCAAGAGAGGCCAGAGATTAACGCTTTGGAGGAGGCCTTCACCCGAAGAGGGGTTCTTACAAACCAAACAAACTAATTACATATCATTGTTTAATTTATAAACATTGTCTAATAGTATTATACACAAAAATAAAAAAATCTTAATATATATATATGTATTATACAAAAATATAAAAAAATAATAATAATTAATATTATATAAACTAGAAAATAAGTAAATAATACAACCATAGATAGATGTATATATACATAATAGATATATTCATAGGTTATAAATATATTCATTGGATATAGTCACTTAACTGTCATTTACTTTTGTTTGTAAGAAATAAAAAGGCTTTTTTATTTTTATTTATTTTATTATAGTATATCCTTGAAGAAAGTAAGATTAAAATGAACCGATATAAAATAATATTAGTTAGTTAGACTGACACTATGTTCGTCGTACTAAAAAATCCATTTATATTCAAAATGATGTCCATGAAAATACAATTTCTTGCGTACAACGTGATCGAGAAATCAATAGCTCTATAGGGACCTGAGGCATAGAGTCTAGCAGAGAAATAAAAAAGTTACCTATCCCAAATATTTAAAAATTTAATTTTTCAATGTATATAATGCTAAGTTTGTTATTGAATTTAAACGTGTCTGGATACTTGGTTAAAATCTCAAATGAAATAAGTTTATGATATTATGCATATTAAGTTGTCAGATAACAGGTATTTGTACTGTTTTTATAGTTCAAATATTTTAAAAATAGTATACGACAAGGAGCCACACATGTGAGGTGCACATATACCTCTAAAACTACTATAAAGTTTTAAAATAAATTTGGCAAAAGAGCAGTTTTTGCCACATTAAAAAACAGATGTGACAGTTTACCATAATATTATTAGAAAAAGTAACACGAGTTGTCGGTATGAAAATAAAATAACAGAAATTGAAACATGAAATATGAAACATTGAATTTATTAAATTTAATACAAAATACCTACTAACAAGTTTTAAATTTAGAAATATATAAATTATTTTATTGAAAATACATACTATGGATGAAAATAAAAGCAATAAATAATATTATATATGTGTCGCTGGGTTTAAAAACCCGCTATAACACTTTTTCATTATTTTGAGAAAATCTATAAAAACTTTTTGGAACTAAAAAGGTTTTTGAAGTAGTGTTATAGCGGGAATTGTTGGACACATTGATTTTGTTTCATTTAATGACAGTCAATTGTAGCGGATTTTGAAAAAGGCGATAAAATTTTCGTGTAGAGATTCTAATAATGAATCCACTGATATATATATCTTAATTATTTCAAAGAAGTGTTGTGGTGTGCGGGTTTTGAAATTTAGCGACACATATATTTATATACCATAAAGATGATGACCATTATTTATGTACAGAAAATGGAAAACAGCTCAGATCGTAGTTATTAGTAAATATTCATCAAACTTAATATAAGCATCCACTGATACTCAAGTTACCATCAAAATGAACCGAACATCTCTTGATTTTGGCAGGTTTAATATAATACATTAGCAACTTTAGTACTGGGGTTAGTAAATTGGTAATAATGGTCCTCGCCCAGCAAGTAAGAGATGCGAGTTTGAATTTCACTGTATCAAGACCAGCAAAAGAACGAGAAAAATTGTAATTATATCATCTTAAACTGTTTTAGAGCACATTTTTTTAATTATCATGATATATTAGATATCAGATATTAAAATTCACAACGTTATTTGACCCAATTGTATTGATTTAAAGGCACGCCAGCAATATAAAATATATTATCGGTGAATATACAAGTGAAAGATTATCTATATTTAGAGCTTTATAAAATAATACAGTTTTTTTTTCATTCGCCCTGCAATCCAGTGCGGAACTTGACTTTATCTCTTTTGTAATCTATATAGTCCACGCTATCGATTTAAATATCATGTGAAATTTTCAGATTTGTGAATCGAAACTGCAACACATGACTTGATACAAATTGACACTTATTCCGTACAAGTTTGTAGATGTTTTGTATATAGCCCTACAACTCTCATGATAGACTATAGAAAATAACGCAGCAAAATAAGTTGTCATTGAGCCTTCCTATAATTTAGTCGACACGCGCTCCTGTTTCGTATCTCTCACCATATCTGAATTCCAAAGTACAATGTAAACCTTTCAAATCAAACTTAAATCAATATGACAGTAATTTATTAGTGCTGTATTACCGAACTTTATTACTATAAAAACTAAGAAAATACCAACTCGTGTATTATTCAACACTGCCCGAACATATTATGTCATTCACACTGAAGCAACCTTCAGAACTTTGAACTTAACATCGAGGATAAGAATAACACTACGTCAAGGAATGTATGAGATAAACTACCTTAACAACACTATGAAAATTAAATATATTAATTTAATGTTACCATAAAGTAATATTATTTTTCTATTACAGATTCGTTACCTTTTATTATTTTGACCAGTATGTGTAAAACAGTGCAGTGTTTAGCTTAATAAATGCCCACCCAATTGACCCTTAACTTCATTTTCCTTATTTTATCTTTTTAGTGTGTAATATAACCCTTGCCCATAAGGGTTTCCGGCATAAGGTAATTAACCTATTGCATACTAATTTCCGTTACTCGGTTATTTTACTTTACCTCAGATGTTCAAGTCATATAACGCTTAAACCGTTATTTTATGGTTGTGTTGGTAAACATGTATTTAAAAATATTAAAGATTTTTCATACTGCTACAAGTGCAACATTATGAATAAACAATACATTTATTGCGTGTAATGATAAAACACTGATAAATAACACTTATAATCCTAATCACACAAAAAATATATAATTTTTGCAATTCTACATTATATAATATAATTATGTTGGGATCTATGAAAAACTAACGATTTCCATTTTTTCATGAATTTATTGCAATACAGTAATATGGTGATGTATATTATCATATTATTATAGGGTGGACACAGCTCGAAGAAGGGAAAATCGTTGGACAAATCTAGTCATCCAGTTGTACCCAAAAGGTACAAAATTTCCGAAAGTTAGACCTAGAGGCCGCTGGTTCGATGAAATGATTAAGTTCTGCGGAAGTACGTAGCAACGCAACGCACAGATCCAAAAGAAGTAGAATCAGCTCGGAAAGGCCTTCATCCAGTAGTGGATAGATTCAGGCTGACGATAATGATAAAATTATTCAAATTTAAAAAAGAAAAGAGAAAAAAAGAAAGTAACCCTAAAAGCAATAATTCCCCAGTAATATTGAATTATGATTTTATGACTTATTGGTTTTTATTATAAATGTGATATCATTTGAGGAGTTCAAATGATATCACTACATAAAATCAGGTTAAATTCTCATTAATAATTAATTTATGACAAGCTGTCGTCATTTAAATATTATATACGATACTATTAGAAGTCAAATCTCTTTGATACTTTCAGCAACTTTGATACTCCCAATAATGAGATTTCAGCCTTGATCTACGCACTCGCCGAAGACTTTATACTCCTTTCGCAGAACACCCAGATTTTTGATTATGCACCAATGCAATGTTCCATTATCTCTAAAATTATACCGACGATATCAATATTGTTTTATTGCTATCTGTAAATTATCAATGAGTGAGTATTAGTAAATTTTTCAGTTCGATAGTATCATTAACAAAAAAGTTAGTTTTTTTGAAGAACATTAGGGAAGAACAGAATATGTCTGTAGTAACAGGCCACTTCCAAATTTTAATGAAATGTATTGTTATCATTATTTATTAGAGCTGATTCCTCAATTGATTTATTGTAATTCGAATATGAGTGTCCATACTGGTGGTTAACAATTAATAGTATGCCTAGTATCTGGAATGGTTACAGTTACGCTCCTTTCACATTATACGGGTTTGATTGTACGGCAAAAATCTAACTTCGACATTCTTTCAGTGGGCGTGAAGAAGAGCATGGCCCTTTCTATGTATATTACATGGCGCCGTATAGCAGCCGTCCATTTTCAGCCGCATCGACGGCCACCGATGACTCAGTGGTGTACGTAACTTAATGCACGCTTACACATTAGACGGGTTTAAATCGTCAACACTCAACCACAAACTAAGCTTGTGACGGAAAAAAACGTGCATAAACCGTATAGTGTGAAAGGAGCGAGAAATTGTTGCCAATCTGGATTTTTACCAATAGATATTTTCCGTACGGTTAAAACCGTATAGTGTGAGAAAGGGTTAGCTAATTAGCACACAGTTTTATAAAATCAGCGACACACGTCGACTTGCCCATATTACTTTTTAAAAAGCAATGTTACAAAAACATACACAAAAGAGTGGGACTTGAACTCACGTCTTTTACTGTGAACGTCTATACTTTTCCAGATTTTCTTCTTATATTATGTATATTTACGATATTCTGAAAATAATGTTTTTTTTAATCACGTAATCGTGAAAATATGAAAATATTATTCCTAAGTAATGCAAGTAAAATAATATGTCAATAAAAAAGAACAAAATATAAATCAATAATAATTATAATTTTAATTCAATTTCTATCTAGTACACTCAGTTAATAATACTAATAATCATGTTATTATTACTCAAATAGTAAGGTAACTATGTCAGATGAGAAAGATCTAACACTTTCAATAAAGTTCATTAAGGAACTGCGGAACGGTCCTGACCTTTGTACCGCTTTCACAATATATAGGCGGATAATAAGGATAAGGATGCAGAAAGGTTGAATTTGTCCTGCTAGATAAGGGAAACTTAAGATTGAGTCTTTCCTTGAGGACGATTTTGCAGTCGGCCATGATCCTTGACAGTATGCAAGTCACTTAAGCTACAAAACATTAATATTAATTACACTTAGTTAATATTGTGCGTAATACACAATAATAAATTACCTTACACAGATGCTTAACGTTTACTTGATGGTAAAAACTATTACGAATAATTCAACATAATATTATTATATTATTATACCACTTACACTCGCCTGTTTTCGGAGAGCAGCCATTACTGAAAATATGAATTATGGTTTTGATTCAGTAGTTTCTCGAAAAATCTTGCATATTTATTTACCTACATATTATTGTGGTTGATTCTGTAAAATATTCAATGAGTTGAGCTAATACTTAATATCCATTCTACTTGATACTTTGGACGCTGAAGACGCACCTGGCGCGTAATGACCAGGTGGCCGATAGATGTAATTAACGTGCATTTTAAAGGTGGTAATTAAAAAATCAGTATCTAGTCAGCAGCGAATGATTAAAGAATCCGCCAAACTAACCTACATTAGTTATAGATACAAATTATGTTTCTTTAGGAGTTGAGAAGAGTAAGGAACTGGAGGAGGCTTTTATTGTTATAAAAAAATATGTATTTAATATTATAATAGTTTCACATGTGTTTTGTTCACATGATAAGTTTTAAATGCTTAATGTAAATACAATTACGTCTTAGAGATTTTAGAAATATCATATTTTGACTGTTTTATCTGCAAAACAGCTAACTGCACTTTTGACCAAAAATGAGATTTTGTTAGAATTTTATTATAAAGCACGTCGTCTAATCCCTAAACCTATAAATAAATGCGTTATCGTTCTTCACAGAAAACAGCCAACTTTACTGCAGGTGCTAAATTGCCAACTCCGCTCTTTATATAAATTTTCTTGATATATAAAAGGGAAGCTAAATAATATTGTATAAATTCATAGTGCAGCTTATATTAAACAAAAAAATTCAAGTCTATTTATGGAATTGTTAAATTCCACTTGATAGTAAATTATTTTTTCTCCTCCTGAACAATTTTCCCAAATGGAGTTTGCCGGTTTTTAGATTAAGCAATCGATTTTTAAAAATGTGATTTGCCTCTAAAATATTGTACTTTAAAAATGTGAAAAATCTGTACATAACTCACTTTCAACGCTGTCTCTGTGAGGCAGATATAAATAAATTATGTGTTGTATTAGGTAAATGAACATATATAATAATATTATTTATAAATGTTATCGAGAATACGATAATAATAAGTCAAATATACATGCGTCATATTATTATTAGTAGATATGGTATAAAAGTTTGAGTTGTAATTTATTTGTCAAACATGACAAATAAAGCCTAGCATGTATCATTGCATTACAGTGACAGCTTTTTGAACAAATATTTTTTAGCAACGCTTGTTATAAAACAGATTTATGTCTCAAAGATCCATTCATCATGATTTTCAATATCGTTGTTTTGTGTATATATAAATATGTTAGTAAAAGTTAAAAAAAAGATATGTAGACAGTTTTCGAACGTATAATATATTATATTCTTAAGAATTGATACCAAACACTCGTATTTCGTGTGACAATATATCTATGTCAAAGTGAAATACTTAACATGTCGTTTGCGAATGCACAATTACTTGACAAAGAGCTTTCGAGACAGCAAAAAGCTCATCGAGTACCTAAAACATATTTGTAACTTTCAAATTTCGAAAACTACAAGACAATTTTAAAAAGAGCTATGTTTTTTGAAATTAAATAATCTTCGCAAATCATTTAAAATAAATTAGTATATGTACTCTACATATAATAATTGTATTATTCTTGTATTTATCATACTTTGATATATTCTATAAAAAATATTACCGATGTATTAAAGGGCAAACATAAATAATATAAACTGAACATAATATATTTCTAAATATCAATATTGAAGAAAGATTGTCTTGAGCTATGAATATAACATAATATACGACTATTATATTGTTATCAATCTAAATTAACGCATGGCGCATAATGTTATGGCGCTTATAACATCGGAATTGAAATCCCGGGTCTGGCAAAAAAAATACATGTTGGTATTTTCAATATGTATTTGGATCGAGAGTTGGACATAATATTATGTTGAGCAAGTGGATTACATCTGTTTCTCGTAAAACAAGATTTGTTAATACAACCTCCACTCTACAGAGGCATATAATATATGATCTTTTTAGGATCGACAATGGTAAAAAAATGTTCTATTAAATTTATAAAACAAAAACAAAATGGGTAAACAGAACAAGTGCAATATTTGACCGTGTATTTGTGAACTGGTTAAATGAATGCAATTGCAATAATTATCAGTGCGCTCTCAAGGTATCTACTCATATTTTTTCTTCCTACTATAAGTACTCCTCGTGTGCTTCATCCTTGAAAATAGCTACTCACAAACATGTATATTATGCTACTATATAAAACGTAATGATTGTGAAGTAAGACATATTTTTCTTCGAAAGCTTTGATAGAATATTTCGGTAAATCGACATTATCATTATTTTCAATTAAAATGTCATATTATTATAAATCTATTTATGAAAGTTTACAGGGAGTAAGAAAACACTACTTAATATCCGGAACTTTTAATTTCTATCTCAAATTAATATCTATCAAAATGAAAGGAAAAGCTGCGTGTTTATTAAATCAATGCATATTTATTTATTTTATTATAAATTTAAGACGTTTACAACATGATATTTAAAAAATAAAAAAATACAGTTAAAACGGTATAAAAAACAAAGAAATAAATGCACTATTAGAATAGCAGTATACGTAAAAAGTAAATTTGTACAAAAAATATAAAGTAAATACATGGAAGTACACAGAATGAGCTAAATGGACACATTTTTTTAGAATTAATAAAATAACGCCCATCTATTATACTCATACTTACGTAAGTGGAATATGTCAACATCTAAAGCGTTTTGGTTAAAAAGAGCAATTATTGTCCTCCCAATTGCGATCAGCAATGGCAGGTTAGTTCTGCACATTTGAAAAACAAACAATTACTGATGCTCCCGATTTCTAAGACAACTGTCTGAGCTGTGTGTCCCTGATAACTATCAGGTACTATATAGCTCAGTACAGCTATCAATACTGCGCGTATTTTTTTGAAGTTACTCTATATGGCCAGTTCACGGTGAACTGGGCTAGGGTACAATTTACATGTAACTATTTGAAATCAATAGCCTTATAATATTATGATTTCGTGGTATTTAAAATATTAAGAAATACATTTTTTAAACAATACGTATTATAAAAATTACCTATGGCTCTATCTAAAAAAAAACAAATTCATGTTTCACCTTTTTTTCTCTCAAACGCATCGAATAGCTATTGTCTCGAAGAAAAATGCCATCCACAAGTTCTATCGAGAGAGCAATGCCTGGTGACGGCAAATAAAGCATGATAACATGTTGACAATATTACTCCTCAGTGGGACATAAACACGCTTTCTTTTTACCTTAACTTACAGGGTTGGAGGAAAGATAAGGGTAGTTTTTTATACAAAATATATTTAAAAAATAAAATTCTCTTCATAAACAGTCTGGCATATTTTGTCTACGTTTATATTAAGTTGACTTATGGTTCTGAATATTATATAAATGTAAAAAGTTAGTTTCTTTCCGAATGTATGTTATTATAATTTTATCTGACAAGAAAGAGGAAATTAATAACACTGTTACTTGATGATTTAACTTGTTAATTTAATCCAATTCTAGTATAATACTATTTTATTATGATTTGAATCCATACTTCAAATAATATTATTTTGTTATCTTATGAATTTTGTATTATTCGATAGTTTTGTGTCTTTGCTGACAAATATAGTATGCAAGTAACGACTATTCGCTTGAACGATTATCAGGCGACTCTCGTGGTGCAGTCCGTAAAGCGCTGACCTTTCATGGTGTCAGTTCGATTCGCGGTGAGACACAATAACATATTTACGGAATTTTCTCAAAGCCTGGGAATTCGTGATTGTTCAAAATAACTTACAACTACCTTGTACGAAAAAGCAAGGAGATGGTTATTTATAATAGAAAAAAAAATCTGAATATCAACAAGGATATTTATATTATCTTTTCATAACTAGAAGTCGCTTTAATTATTATTTATAAATATCAACTTTTGCGAGAAACTATTATAATTGTTAGTAGGTAATATAACAATAATTTGAAATGCGTCAGGTAGCTTCTGCGTGTGGTTGCAAGAAGGTATTATTTTCGAATGTGGAGAGACATGGAATAAGCTTAAATACTTACTAAAGAATAATTTATTTTTAATATTCATTTCCGTGTCATAATACGCATCAAAGATTGTCATCTAAACCCAACGTGCAATTAATATTGATAACGTTTTAGGAAAATCAAAAGATTTTGCATTCCTTAGATTCAATGACGTGGCCCACTGCGTATTGTGTTATGGAAACTGGTTGTCACATTTCAATCGTCTTAATATATGTGGTTGTAAATCCTTCGCCTTATCAATTGAGTCCTTGCAATGGATCAAACATTAATGCCAAAAAAGCATATTATGTTAGTATTCAAGTTATTAACGTCATTTTGGCGTATTTTATAAATACATTAAAAATGTTCTAATATATAGTATGTTGTACCTATAACAATTTTATTTAAGATCATGGCCAATATGCAAATGGCAAAGAACGATGAAAAAATGCAATATAATCGAAACCGGCATATTCATTCAAAAAGCTTTTATAATGTAAAATTATGACAGTAATACAATAAGACGGCATTGGAATAATTAGAGCTTTTGTCAAAGTTTCCCGTCAATAATTATTATTAACATTTGAGAATTTTTCAAAAGACATTAATTGACTTGACCAAAAAACTGTTGGAATAGAAAAGCTCTTAAATCTGCGAATCTGATTGTAAAATAAATTAGTTAAATTCGAAACTAAGAAGTTGGAAATGCCGGGTGTGTTAAAAAAATAAATTCTGAATAGAAAAAAAACCTGAATGAAAATAATAGAAAAAAGTCGAGAAATCAAAAGCTCTGGTTAGAAGAAATGGAATTTATAAACACATTACCTAACTGGAAAAAGGAAAAATTTTCAATATGTTAATTCATTTTATTTAATGGCAGAAATAATCAAAAAAAAATATATACTAATATATCCTAGGTATTTAGTCAAACTATCGATCATAATAATATATGAATTTTATAACGAAACCTACTACTATCAAATTAATATCAGTTAGCTAATCGTATGATTGTATTAATTATTGATTTCAGTTTAAAAAAAAATATTTTTAATGACTGTCTTTGTTTACAAGAAAAACATAACAAATCAGACAAAATAAAATATTTTGAATTTGCACAAAAATCAAAAGAATGTACTATAATATTGGAAAGCACGATTAAGAGCGAAAGAGACAAATGAACAGAAAGGGGAATAAAGAGAATAATTGAATTAATTCATTTCAGAAATATGGAAAAAAAAATAAATTTGAAATGATTCCCAACACAATTTTCATACTATACCCGTCCATATTTCTTCTGAGCACCAAATCGATCGACACCAGACTTACATCAATTACAAACATTCAACAATTAAACCAATAATTGTAAAGTATAGGAGTCCCATCATCAAATGGTGAGTGCCTGGAATCAATCACTCCGTCTACTTTACTCCACAAAACTCTACCTCATTAAAATATAGTCCACTCAAAAATATCACCAGTTCCTATTTTAAAAGGTTCTTAATACTAAAACAGAAAAAAGTTTTGCATTCCTGAATACATTAAACTAATATAATTTTTATAATCATCCCGATCCGGCCTTGTTCGTATTGAGTGGGCGAATCATCCCCATTTTCTCGCAACCTTCTTACCATCGCGTCAGTTTGTTTTAATGTTCAAAATGGTGCATAGTTTTGGCTTTATTATCCTAAGGGACGAATTGTATTAGTCTATTTTTATTAAAAATACGAAAGACATTTTCAACTTAACGCCATTGACCTTTTAATGGTGCCTTTGTTCTCATAATCCAATGAATGAAAATTTTATATGAAATTACAATATTTTATCTAAATACCGTACATCTAAGTATTATTTTTTTAAGTAGAATAAGTCACTATCGGTATATCACACCAGATTTTTACAATTCAATTATTATGAATAAATAAACTATAGATGAATGAGTATGTTTATAGTCCAATACACAATACTACTATAGTGATTGAATATCATTGTATAAAAAATGAGAGTACAATAGGGTAAACGATACATTTTTCGTAAGCTTATAGCAAGGATACGTCTATTTCGAGATTAGTAGTATCTGGGGATACTGATCTCAAAATTTGCCGGATTTGTGATTTATTACCTAGTGAAAAAATGAATATATTTCTATATTAAAAATCTATAAAAATTCACGTGAAGTAAATCTTTGTTTACTTTATGATAACAGAGAATAAGAATTCCACCCAAGACTTGTTTCAAGTAATGAAATAATCATAAAATAATATTTTTCGCATTTTGCAGTTTCCAATACTATCCTCAGTTAAAGTGATTATTTTAATACATTAATTATCTATGAGAATATTTGATATTTCCAACATTTTCTATACTTGCTTTTTTACGTTTTAACAATAGTATTTTTGTGTTCTTTTGATTTATAAACATAAGCGTGAAATTTGATCGTTTTAACAGAAAATAATGACGTAGTTAGAGCAATGGAGAGCAAGAGAAAACGATGCAACAGGCTTCACGTAAGAGCAGTCAAAAATAATAACAGTAACCATAATAATTAAAGTAAATATATTTAATTTGTGCGCAGTAAAAGAAGTCGCAATCTGCGCAATTTCAAGGCTAGGTTGTTACACTATGGCAAGAATTGGCTATATTTTGTGCATATAGCCAATCCTATGTAGATAAAGATTATCAAAAGAAGCCTTAATACATAACTTAAGTGAAACAATAAAAATACCTACGTATTTTATCATGCCTGTGAATTGCATAATTTTAATCAAATAAACTTTTTTCTTTTGAAATACTACCGAAAATTTTGCAAAGGAAGACAAACGTCTTGAATCCCTTGAGACTTAAACAGACTCATGATTTTGAGAAAAAATATTGTTGACTCTAAACGACCCTCTGAAAATAGCCGCAGGTTTCAAATTTACATTTTACCAGAAATAGAAAGCATCTCAATATTGTATAACGGTAAAAAAAAATATTTTATTATATATATTGGTTTGACTTTTCATATATCGAAATTGCTAATGCAAAAGAACAAGAAAGCAATTTGAAATAAGAATTTTATTGGTTTATTCATATATTTTAAATTAACTACTCTACCAAAAAATAGTTGTAACTTCGTAATGGAATACCTCTTTCTGATCAATTTTTGGGATGCTGAATATGGTATTACAAAATTTTTTATCAATTAATGGTATTACCCATAAATAACCCTTTTTACCTATGCACGTTAATATAATATTTATTATCAAGCCATACCAACGCAGTTTTTCAACACTTCATTAGAATATAGATTATATATCTATAATAAATATATATAATCAAGGTATATATCTCTTTTATCAAAATTAATAATACAACATTCTAAAATTGTAGCATTATTATTTTTAATTAACTATTTTTTTTATTCAACGAATAATTTACAAGATTTAAGAATGTAACATTCTAATTATTGAAAATACATAATATTGAAAACAATTCTCAGAAAATATATTATAATAAATAGAATAAATCTCTTTTGAAAAAAGGGAGACACCCACAGGAATTGAACCTCTATCTCTTGGGTTTCGCGCCCATGCACATATACCACAATACTAAAGGCGCTATACTAAATTGCGACAAATTTTAACTAATGACTCTTAATACTATCTGAAGCGCTTTCCAAATTGAGTTACTATTGGCGATCGGCTTTTGTATATTAACGTAGGTATTATTTTAATAACTAACCGACGTCACGGATCACTCCAAGATTTTTTGTTGTAACTTACTTGAACTTGCTAATAATTTTTAACCAACTATTTTTTTTATTCAACGAATAATTCACAAGATTTAAGAATGTAACATTCTAATTATTGAACATACATGATTTTGAAAACACTTCTGAGAAAATATGTTATATAACCAATAGAAAAATCTTTTTGAAAAAGTAAGGTACCCCGCAAGGAATCAGATTGAGAAGGTTAAAAATACAGCAATTTAGTGAACCATTATTATTGATCCAAAATAAAAGATTTTTGTTGTAACTAACTTGAACTTGCTAATAATTTTTGATTAACTATTTTTTGCATGCATTTTGTATGTATTTGTGTGTATTATATAATATGTACGTTTAATAATTAGAATGTTACATTCTTAAATCTTGTGAATTAGGTATTCGTTGAATAAAAAAAATAGTTAATTAAAAGTTTATGTGTATGTTATTCAACTACATAATATATCATAATAACGTATAAATATGTAAACCGGACAATAAATACAGTATACATTAGTATTACAAAGAAGCATATTATTATTATACACTGTATACGAAAGAACATTGAAAACTAAGATACAAAAACATTCCAAATACAAAACATGGTTATAAAAAAAATGTAAATGTCTCGCTTCCTGCCTGAATGTAATTTCCTAATTTTCTCCGCCAGATGTCCCTGTCAAACGAAAGCTCCATCACGCTTCAAGACCTGGAGTTTTCGGCAACCGGAACTTACTACTGCGAGGTTTCTCTGGAGACGCCGATATATACGAAGCCGTCGCCGGATAAGGAGCTTCTTGTTATACGTGAGTACCTTATTATAGACAGGCGTCGCCAAGTTTAATACTCTGCTGTGAATTTATTGCCGTTGCGATGAAGTTAACGCCTTGGAATTTACGGTAGATGGCAACGGTTAATCAAATAGAGGTGAAAGAAAAACATTCGCGTTTAAATAACATTATATAAAATTTGTATTCTAACAAATATTTAACGTATTTTTTTAAGTGTGTATGTCATAATAATATATCAAAATATAAAGGTCTGTATCCATACAAAAAAACTTGGTCAACTACATCATTGTTGTGCTATTAAATATTTTTATATATATAGTTGGTATATTCTGTTTCGAACTCTAGTTTCTTTCTAACTGTAGAAACATTATATAGCAAAAACTCATCTTTTATTACATTTTCAATGTGTAATAATCGAGCTGTTGGGCAGTATTAATTGTCCATTTTATTTTACGCTTACAGTACACTTTAAGACTATGAATTCTTTCATTATTAAGAATTCATTATTCTTTTATTAACCGGTGGTTTCACTAAAGCACCACTTATTGTTATTTTTATTGGGATTTTTCCATCTGGTTTTTCAGTATTCCGAACTATTTATTACGATACATAATGAAATATTGTATCTATTAAAAATACAATTCATATAAGTACTAAACATAAATTTTAGTTGTTTAATTTCAGTTTAAATTTAACAAATTTATAGTAGGTAGTTATATAAGGATCATTTTATATTTAATATTTTGCACCTTTTACTTTACTTTTCGTACTGTTCTTGTGATACTGTATATATATTTATTTCTTCTTTACACTGTTTTTTTGTTGTTAAATGTCATGTTATGAACATCTTAAATTTGTAATTTGTAATGTTCGCGGTATGTAAAATATATATAAATTTGAATTTGAATTTCATAATAATTAAAAAAATCATTTTTGTCAAATAAGTAATGATCTAAAGAGTGTTTTTTTTAAATTTTGATTATGAATAATATACCTATTATAAATAATTCGAAGTATTGTTTATAATATATTATAAGTTTTTACTTAAAATATTACTTGCTACTTTATATGGATATGATTTGAGTGAAAAACTCATATTTATTAATATTAATTACAATATAATACCCATTACTTTTTATGAAACCGTCTTAAATTATCTCTCATTTGAGAAAAAATGAGGGCTGGAAAAGATTACCATCGTCTTCTGAAATGTTCAGAATAATGTATTAAAATGACAGCAGTTGGACGCATTAGGATATCTCTTCGTTGTCATAAATTTGTGCAGAGAATAAAAAATAATATTTTCTTGTATGTTATGGTTAAAATAAAATCGTGATTTGAGGTTTTATTGTAAGAAATCCTCATCAACGATCAGTTTAATAGCTATCAACTGAATATGTATTTAAAATCAACGTAGGTAATGTATTAGGTATATGATTTTATATAATATGGCATTTCGACTACTTAATCTGCAAACCAGCTAACTGCACTTTTGACCAAAAATGAGATTTTGATGACATTTTCTTATAAAGTATGTTTTCTATGATGCTCACAGAAAATTAATGTGTTATCGTTCTTTACACAAAACAGCCAACTGCAGGCGCCATATCTCCAATATAAAAAGAAAGTTAAAATGGTGTTTTAATTTATTCATAATGCAGCTTATTTGTAAAAAAGATCCAAGTGTATTTTTGGAATTGTGAAATTCCACTCGATAGTTAAAGTATTAAGTTTTTTCTCCTTTCTATACAATTTGCCGAAGTGGACCTAGCCGGTTTGAAAATTAAGCGTCAATTTGGGGTAATTCTAGATTCGACATCCTTGCACTTGTAATTTATAATCAAACTATTATTTTTATTTTTATATAGTTGGCAACAGCATTATGTCACCGACATCTGCCCCAAATTAAATATTTTCTTCGGGTATTAAATTCTAATAACAATATTTTTCTAAATTATAATGTTGACGGTAATTTATTAGATACGCGTATATTTTTTATGCCATATTATGTTATAATAATTATTTTTAAATTAATTTATTCGAAGCAAATTTACAAAGCGTTGTTAAAATTTATGACAAAGTGGCACGCCAATTTTTGGTACGCATGGAATGTCACACTTATTTTGTTGTGTCGTTAATTTTTGTATTTTTGCGGTAAAATATTTGAAAATATATTATTATTAGGATAAATTTTGGATGACGTGGATTCAGTATATAAAAAGATCAGATTATATTAACATACAGAAGGTTAAATATTATTGATACATCGTCTTATCTGCCCACGTGTCCTATGAAGGTCGAATGTGAAGGATTTTTTTGTATCTTTGGCAACCAAGTTTAGTGAAATAGAAATGAGTCGAAGGTTGATTTTAAAGTCGTTTATATTGATCATATGCCAATTTTTGTAGTTTATGACTGGCATTAAACATGATTTATTTCATTAATTTTAAGGAAAAGGTACCTATTTAGTTTTTGGTATTTTCTAATTATTATCAATAATTATAAACATAGATAATTATTTGAAAACGACTATAAAACTCTTTTTGAAAAAAAAGAAAACATCCAACAGGATTTAAACTTGCATTCCTCGGGATTCGTACCTATGTGCTCTGACTATTAAGCTATAGGTGTATTATCTAATTTCGACTAAGTAAACTAATGGTTTTTCCAATACTCTCTTAATACATTGGACGCTAACGACGCGCCCAGTGCGTAACGATTAAGGTGGCCATTCGATATAATTAGCATGCTATCTTTACTTTCTAAATTACGTATTTTTTTTAAATGAGCTTTTTTATTTTTAATAAGAGTGTATTGAATTACGATAATTATTCATAACCATTATCAGGGAATCATTCCATTTTTTTTGCTTACTTTTACGTACTTGCACTTGCTAATAATTTTTTAAACTATTTTTTTTCATTCAAGGAATAAATCAGAAGATTTAAAAATGCGACTACGCTTTTCAGTGGACTGTAATAATGTCAAAATGATTCGGATGCTAGGGGGGGGGGGTTTAGGTACTGAGCTTTACTGTTGACATGGCAGATGTGCTTTGCTCTTTGATCCCGCACTCACTCAGTGTTGTACTATCACTCTCGCGCGATACTGTTTACATTGAGTCACTCTGTAGATTATTGCCCAAAAAAAGGTAAAATTATACTTTTGTGTTATTAATTTAATACAACATAGTATATATTATGAAAGTTTAAATTGTATTTTATAAGATTCGTTTGTTGTAATACTGGTATCGCTTTTAAGTTTTTATAACCTTAATATACGCCTACCTAAATGTTATATTGTTTGTGTTTCTATACTAGATTATATGAATAAACAATTGTAAAAATGACATCGTTATGAGCATAAAAGAACCCCTTACCCATACCTACGCAACTGCTAGAATTTAATTTACTAAGTAAACAATTTTGCCAAAGTTTTAAATGAATGTTTACCATTCAATGAGGTTCCATCTCTACTTGCCTTTGTTTTGTCTGTTGAATAAATACTGAGTAAATGGCCAAAAACCAATTATTTTTGATGAATAGTATAGTATGAAGAGGTTTTGCAGATAAAGCACTATACTTCAGTTAAATAACAAATTGATAAAAGTATTTCACCGTCAGCTTTCCACAGGTTAGATTTTTGACGGGTTCATTTACCACAAAATATTTTAATATATATCTCTGACGTTAACACAAGACATTTAAATAAAAACTCATAACAAATCTTCAGAAATTTTTTTAAGATAACTCTGTAATATATGTCCATAGAAGACTAGAAATGGACCGAAACCACCGGAGTGCCGTTTTGATCCATAAAATCCTCAAAATTATAGCCCCGTCTCGTAGAAATATTAATTTGACTCTCTGAGCTAGATAATAATATGTCATATAATAAAAATCTAACACACTTATTTTTATAAAATATAATATATACATTTAATAATATAGTATAATATATAGTTCATATTTTCGTAAAATTATCGAAAGCTGGTCCATAGTCATTTTCTTGGAAAATAAAATACTTAAACAAATTTTTATCATCAGTACTCCAACCCCGTGTCGTTTTTGGAGATCTCTATAAAATGTGTCAGCAGGTTTACATTTAACTTTGTTTAACTACATTTTTTTGCTTTGCTTTAATTATTTAAAGTTTACTTTGCAAATAGGTACAACTCTCTATCCAAATGGTAATGGCTGGAACAACATTCAACTTGGCATTCAAAACTCTGTACCTACTCAGTTAAAACCAAACGCCGCTTATTTAATGCTTGCATTCTAATGATGCTGTTTTACTGTAGCTAGTTTTGGCTACTTACAAAGGCTCAGAGCAATCGTATACTGAGATTAGGCAACATATTTTTGCGGTGGATACTGAGTATGCGGTGGTATAATTTTAGCAGTAACGAAGCAATAAGGAATCGGACCATGCAGTCTCTCATAATCTTGAAAGTGAACAAACGTTGTTGGACCTACATTATCCGAGCCGATGTGATTTTGGCATTCTGTAATAATACTACAAAATATATACAAATTGTATACGATGGTGACACGGGATGCCGAAGATTCACATTAGCGTCTTTTTCTCGCAATTTAATCATATTAAATATTTCTTTTATTCAACGAATAATTCACAAGATTTAAGAATGTACCATTCTAATTATTGAACATACATAATTTTGAAAAACACTTTCTGAGAAAATATATTATAAAGAATAGAAAAAATCTTTTTTAAAAAAAGTAAGCCACCCCGGAAAGGAATCGAACTCTGCATCTCCCGGGTGACATACTAATTGCGACAAATTTTAACTATTAGCCACTTTTAATACCCACTCATCAGAAAATAGTATGTCACCGCGTAGCATAGAGGTAATGCGTCATATTAGTTTATAATTTACTTTCGGCCCTTAAAAATCTTTCAGTGCTAAAGACGCGTTAGGCGCGTAACCATTGGTTGGCCATTAGATATAATTAGCATGATATTTAAATGTGGTAATTAAGTAGTAATTATCTGTTTAGCAGTTAATTTGTTTTTTAATTATATTTTATTAAAGTCGAGCCTTGTATATATTTGAGTGTATTCATAGATTGCCCAAAGTAATAGCCTTTTTCATAATGTGAGATAAAATTGATTACTTCTTCTTATTAGTGTGCTTTTATGCGAAGGTGTTCGATGATTGAATCTTACCCCCGATTTTATGTAGGTATAAGTTCAGATGGTTGCGTCGTGTGAGTGTGACAAGTGATGGACAATATTATTTATGGTATTTTCATGATTAATATTACGGCAATAATGTATTGTTGTGTTTACATGGCACTACAAAAAATATTTAGGTTTTGAGTAAAGGCGTAACATGATATTTTTGGAATATAGATATTGAAAGGAAACGACGAGATGCTCAGGTCGACTACATTTTAGGAGAGCTCAGTGACAACTGTGTCATTTCCGTTGCGTCATTGTCTATACTCCATAAATGACTATAGACAATAACATCTCAGTTGCAGGGTTGAACAAAACCTCTACACTTTTCCCTAGCAATGGGTGGAGAAATCGTTGGTATCACTGTATCATGAATATTGCTGTTGCTTACCACGTGCAATCTTCGTCCAGAAAATCTTTTAAAAAAATATTTTGGGTCCTCTCATATTTTACTGACACTTAAATCAATATTTTTAGGCATGATAAATATTATGTAAAGCATTATGTTCGTCTTCTCTGAGAGAAGCCTTGAGAGATTAAGTATCCCTAAACTGTAGTAGTATTTTTTATCAGTGTAATTATTTTATTAACATATTGGTTAATATCCATAGCCATAGGTAATATTCTAATAATATTATATCATATCAAATATGGTGCTCAAAAGCATATATCAATGGTATATCGTATATTGTACTGTAATTTTCGTTGCTTTGAATGTTACCAAAAATAAATAATATTATCATTAATTCTTATTTTCGTTTTATTAAAGTATAAGGGTGTATTTCTTTTGAAAAAATACTTTTCATAGTCAAATAAATACTGTTTTATATTATACATGAGTCGTCTGATATTGAATAGTATTACTTACAATATATGCTATACAAGTTGGAGTTTTATTACCTGTTTACATTTATTAATAATTAAGGTATCACATCGACCGGATCATTAGCAAAAAAGTTTTTTTTTCAATAACGTTGTATGTAAGCCCCACTTTTGGAGTACAAAACTTATGTAAATTTGTGTTGAATGTATTGTCATCGGAATCATACACGTATAGAATAGAAAAAAGTCGAGGTAAAAGTTTTTTGAGAGGGACAGAAAAACGTTATATATTATTGATTTTTTTTATATTATAATATTATAGAGTATAGTATAAATATTAAGTATACGAGATATTATAAGTAAATAAATTGTTTGGCTTTTCAATTTAGTACCCACCGAAATTGCAACATTATTTTTGCAAAGAAAACATATTGTAGTCATATTTTATTTAACAACATGCCAGTGATTCTCAGTAATTAAAAAAGAAAAAAAAACTATATAATAGTTACATAAATATATTAATAATCAATTAATTAGGTGCCTATAAAACATATGATTATCGTTTTTATATTTTCAACAGTTTGATGCAAAATTTTGGTAACAAAAGTTAAAAAAAATACTACTTTAATATTCACAAAAATATAAAATGCTGGTTTATGCTGGATCTAGGGGAGGTTTAATACATTGGACGCTAAAGACGCGCCCAGCGCGTAACGATGAGGTATCCATTCGATATAATTAGCATGCTATTTAAATGTGGTTATAAAAAAATAATTATCTAGTCAGCAGTCAATGTGCTAGATGCCAGATACTGACCTTTTATGTTGAGAGGACTGGCGCACGCTGCAGCTGGTTCAGTGTTTACGAACTCACGAGCTGGTAAACGGCCCGTTTGGAATGTCACTCTTACGGTTTTAGTTTTGTTTTGGGATGAATGATGATGAAAAGTTCAGGATAGATAATATGGATAATAGACGCGACGTTCGCTCCAACTGTATCAGATTTAGCGCAACGTAGGCCGAACATATACGTTTTGGCCAAATCACTCTGTAGTTAACGATGGCTTAGCTTTAACAAGTCTAGGCGCGTTCGCTGTCTTGAAGTAACTAAACTCAACTTGTATCAATGTCGATCATAACCCGTGACTAGAGGTCACCTGATCTTGTGACAGTAATTGAAAATTTGAGAATGGTGGGAAGAAAGAATGAATGCGACCATAATTAGCCCAACCATAATAATATATATGAAAAAGTTATCTCAAAACTTTTTTTTATATATTTTACGAGTGTTTCCACATTCAACGAAAATTACGAAATCAAAAGAGTATAATTTGAAATGTAGAAAAAGTACTGAAAAAAATGTTTTAAAATTTTTATTTAATTTTATTCCTTTCCGCTAATAAATAGTGGTGAAAATATAATATAATCATATTTTTCTTCCATTCTTATAATTAAGTTTTAGTTTGTAAGAAGTTTTTTTTTATTTAAAGACAAAAACTTTATTTGATCCAAGAAAACATTTTCATAGTTTAAATATGAAAAAAAACTGTCGAAAACTCTTCATAAAAAACTGTTATTAGGGCTTCGAGAAAAATATTATTTGAACATGTTTACCAGGCAAAAAGTTTTTCAAGATCTGCCTTCTTCAGTATGTGCTTACTCTGTGTGTTGAATAAATTTAGCGATTTTATTATACGCGGTATATTCCGGAATGGTGGAAAAGTTGCGAGCTTATGCCATGGATCATATTGATGTGAAAATGCCGTGAGTTATTGCATAGTCTACTGTGTTCAGATATCCTGTAGATTCTTTAAATATAACCTTTTTCAATATTTCTGAGTGCTTCAGTACATTAAATCTATAGGAAATATTATGATGCTTAGGTTTTTATTACGGTATACAAATATAAATCTTTATTGTTTTCAATATTCAGAATAAGCAATTGTATAAAAATAACATAGACTTAATATTTTTTATGTGTTTGTTTATTATATTATTAAAAGTATGATTTTTCATTAGCTATTCATTTTATTGTAATATTAAGATTTTAGCTGCCTCCTAAAGAGATTTATTAAAGTGCCACGGTATGCAGAAAATTACAATATGAGGCTATTGGTTTTAAAGTTGGTAATTTATTTTTTTTTACTTTTTTTAAACATACCTACATAATTTTGAAAACACTGAGAAAATATAAATAACGATGGGGATAAACAACTCAATCCATGTCAGCATATTGATTAGCGATATTAAATATCCATTTCTCGTAATGTCCAATTATGGAAAACTCAGTAAATAACTGACTGCAATGCTAATTTCCGCATATCTGTTTTTACACGTAGTAGCTATATCCGATGACGCAAACTTCATCTAAAATAGCTGACTCAATTTATTATAATAGTTATTTCCTAAATATAATTTTTCGATATTATTTTGATAGTGAGTACGTCCATAAATAGCGCATCACAATTGATTGAAAAGTAATTCGGTTATAAGTTTCCGGTAGAAACACATCGCACAGAATTATCATTGTATTTATTATAATAATTGTCCCGATTGTACCCCTGTACAAATGTAATCGAAAATAAACTCTCGCTTCGCCATCATTGCAAACAACCACAACCATTTTTTATCTGCATCACCTATCCATCGCTGAAGTAGATACCTACAGTGGTGACCCCGACGTGAATCTTTTGTGAAAAAATCTTTAAAAAAAAAAATACAACACCCAGCAGGAATTGAATCTGCATCTCTCGAGATAAGCACCCATTCACATCGATCACAATGCAATAGGTATCCTTTCTAATTGCGACAAACTTTAACTAATGGCTCTTACAATACTCTCTTAAACGCTTTCCAAAAAGGGTGACTATTGGCAATCGGCTTTTTTATAGTCACAATGCATAATTTGTTTATTGTTTTGACTTTAACTGAACCACCTTCTTGTAATATGCTAATAAAATAAAACATTTATAGCTGATCCTATTATTTATCAACTATTTATAAAAAGACAATATCGTGGGGTTACTGCTAAAAGTTGTTAAGTCTCGAAATCATGTTATGGTGTAATTTGAATTTGAAGTTTGACATGCCGTCTAAAACCAGGCGTAACGCTACTTTCTAGTATAATATTTATATATAGACACGTCATAATCCGTTGTTAATGTCAACTCTAAATACCTACCTAAATTATCGACTTACCAACTTTTGGCAGCAACCCCACGATATATAATAGGCACTCATCTATATTGAAATGGAAAATATAAATAGGCGTAAAGGAAAATTTTGTATAGATAATATCCAGTTATAATATAATATATTATATTTTTCACTATTATAATCATAGCATATAAAATAATAATCAGTTGTAGCTTCGTCACAAAATAACTATTGCCAACGGTTTTTTGGGACTTTATCGACGACTTCATAAAACATAAATATATTATGGACTAGTTAATAAACTTAAAGAGCCATAAATATTCTTATAATATAAAAGCTAGTCATTTACCTACTTAAAGACAATATTCTAATAATAATCTATTCTAAAAACAATTCCATTCAGTTTATATAGCTCAATATTATATTTATAAGAATCAAGGTAGGTATATTAAATTCTTAGTAATTGGTTTTAATTAATACAGAACAAAGAAAAACAGATATACAAGTAAAATACACACTTCGTTTTTGTCAAAATAAATATAATTTTTTTTTTTCGTGTAAGTGGCTCTGTAAATCAATGATCGCGTTTTTGAACGAAATATAACGCACTACAGCAGTGACGTAGGACCATCCAAAAGTGATTTGGAAGTACAATTATTATTGTTCATGCGTGACTCGTATTTCACACGCACCTTGTAGTAGAAAATGATGTTTCCAAGTTGAAAAAAAAAATATTTTCAGTGAAATTGATTGAAAAACGTCATGAGAAAAAAATCAATAATATTGATTATTTTTGAATAAATATATTTTGAGATGCATCATTATTTCTTCTTTTAAACAATTAATACTATCGACTGGAGGGTACTTGATGAAAATTTAATTCAAATTATAATTTTAATCAGTTTCGTACTAGGTATTTCATTTTAGTATTTTTTTGCTAAATAGGCTTTACCTCTCGGCATCTTCAGGCACTATGCACAATCACCAATGAATCTCCGTGATAAATCAAATCAAATTTTATTCATTTAACATATAATGAACATTACAAAATATTAATTTAAGACGTTCACAACTTGACATTTAAAAACAAAGATAGAAGAAAAAATATTATAACAGTACATGTATATAAAAAAAGAAATAGATCAGTATTAAGTTATTAAACAGTAGAAAGTGTTGATCGAAAATTATAAATTTGATACAAGAAAGAACACAGAATGAGCTAAGTAGACCATATTTTTAAAATTTATACTCATCCTCACGTATGTAGAATAATATGTCAATATCCGAAGTGATTTGGTTGAACATAATTGGTATTACCAATGGCAGGTTAATTCTGCACCTTGGGAAAACCAACAACTGATGCTCCCGATTTCTAAGATAGTTATCGGGGGCACACAGATGAATACTACCAAGAATGGCAAAATTTTCATTTTGACCGCGTATACGTCGGAAAAAATACGTGGCCAAATATAAATATCGGCTAGTCTTTAAACTACAGTATGTAAGAATACCTAAGAGGAAGCCAAATGGAGAATGAGTAAGAATGAGTGTTAAGCCTAGTCCAGATTTTGAACACTGGTATAATATTATGAACAATATTTTCCATTTCACAAAATGAAAATTTAAATTAGGTACAATTATTATTTAATTTAATTCGATAGCTATTTCAGTTGTAACAGCGTTATTAGGACTACGAAAATCAACGACTTGTCAACGCGGTTTATAGAATTTAAGAATAAAGTTAACAAGATTTATTGAATGCGACCGATGATCACTCTCCCTTGCCGTGCAAGTATTAAATAATAATACCTTCTTACATAGAAACCGTGTTATTTTAAAACAATTTTTTTTTACTACAAAATAAAATAATGTAGGTACCTACATAATTTATAAAAAAAAATCTTTAAAATTTAATCAAATTCATTTTCTAATTTAAATGCCTACGTTATTATTTTTTTCCATCCTTATCTAAAACTTTGTTATATTGATGAATGAAAATCTACCCATATTACAAATTATCTGGTTAGTAGTGAATGTGTTAACCAAGACAATAATATTGTGGCACTTTGGCCTTATTTCGATTTATAGTGACTTATACATTTAGGTTACTGCCAAAAGTTGGTAAGTCTCGAAATCATATTATGAAGTAATTGTAATTTGAAGTTTGACATGCACTCTAAAATCTCTTTTTCGTTGTGCTTTATATTATGCATGTTCTATAATATATCGGATGATCTTGAAGTCTTTTTTCTAGCATACAAACTTATAATATATAGATACATAATCCGTTGTTAATTCAAAATACCCAAATTATCTACTAACTAACTTTTGGCAGTAACCCATGTAGTACATCATGACGTATATAAATATATATTAAGCAAATTATTTTTTTAAACGATGTTAAGGGTGTGTTTTATTTATTTTTTGTTGGTAAAAGAAGTGAAAAAGGTTATAACTACCTACTCACTTTATTAAATATAACTGTATTTTTATTTTACAGAACCCCAAAGACATCCACCAAAGATAACATTTGGTGCTCCTCTATACACAGCTGGTGAGTTGGTGGAAGCTAATTGCACCACCAGTCCAGCGCATCCTACTCCCCACATTACTTGGTTTATTGATGGAGTGAAGGTAATATATTTTACCAGCATTGTTTTATTAATAATATATATTTATAATAAAATTAGGCCATAAGCTGGACGAGGTTTCTATTTTTAAAATGCGCATCGTAACTTCGCCGTCACTGTCAATTGTTAAAAACGAACGTGGCGTATTCGTTTTATGTGTACGCGAACAAACTACCGAACGCCACTGCAGCACTAATAACATATTATCTATCCATAAGCATGTTTCACACAAAAAATTTTATGTATTGGAATAAACAGTGAAAGCAGCTTAGTAGCGCAGCTAAAACTCTAAGCTCGGTCGCACATTGAAAATCGTCTCGACTTCAACACCACGTCGAATTTGTCGATATATTTTGTTGTCATCCACATAGTATCGGTAGGCCATTTTTAATAAAAAAAACCTAATTGTTATGGGTAAACAAATTTCACTTGACATAAAATGTAACATTGGCGCATGTGTAGAAGCTATTTTTTCATTTGATTCGGCTAGCCGCGTGACGTCATTGTCCCAGCATGGCCTTATCTATTGACACGGGAGAGAGTTGTAACATTTTGCCCAGCGTTGATTTATGACCATATTCCAGTCTAGTCCATTTTCAATGTACTACCATGCCTTACTATCATCCCACCAGGCGATTGTGCCAGTACACCAATATATTTTTTAAATTTAAAAATATACATTATGTATAATAATATTATCATAATATACGTACCATATTAGTATCTATATCAATTTTTTTTGTAAGTACACAATTAAGAAGTTTTTAACAAGAAAACATATATTATTTGTTAAATTTATCTTTCTACTATATTATAATATTATAAATAGTTGAACCATACTATTACAACACAACTCCAGAAAAAAATTGTCTTTATACATCATCATTACCAAACTATTACAAACAATATAGCTATATCGTTAGATTTATTATGTTTATTTCTCTATGATATATTAATCATAGATAAATAATAACATAGATCAAAACAGGCCTTGCATTGGAATAGAAAATAATACGCTACCTTGCGCTGCCTCCTTTTAATAAATGGAAAAGTTCAGTTCATAATATCAACTGATCACTGCCTTACTTAGGATGTTTTCCAATTTTCAGATCATTATAAGTGAATATAAATCTCACTACATAATAATATACATAGTAACATTGTAATTAATCCCATCGGCTTTTCACCTTTATAAAATAGTTTTTACATATTATTTACACAACACAAATTATATATTTTTTACAGTTTTTTATTTGTAAAAATGATGCACTAGAATACTTAACAATTTCTCGGTTAGAATGCTCTATGCTCGATATAGTATTATATTTTAATAATTACTCGAAGGTTTAATTACAACAACTATTTTTGGAATATTGTATGTTAATTAGTGTGATTCAGTTTTTAATTGTAAGTATTCTCTTTTCTTTGAAAATAAGCTTTCTTTGAAGGTTATATTAATTGATATGATAACATTAAATATAAGTCATAGCTTCTCAAAGTGTGCGGAGGAAGGAGATGGCTAGGATAAGTTTCTTACAATGCTTAACTCCACCTTTTATTTGTCCAAGCTATTATTAATAACTTTGATTATGTACTAATTATAATATTAACCAATCTAATTTTTGATGATAAAATTAAAGAAATATATTATATGTTACACCGAAAGTGCGAAATTGACTATTACATGAAATGGGCTAAATTTTGCCTAAATCATGAAAAATGCAAGCCCGTTGCCTTATTCATGAAATAGACAAAATATCTGGCTAGTACGTGAATTCGGCAGTAATTTTTCTGCCTAGTTCATGCATTGGACAAATTAGATAGTAGCGCTACGGTGGTATTTTTTGCAACTAAACTAAATGTGTCAAATGCTCATGCATTGGTCAAAATGTACGTATATTTTATATGGTCAAAATAGATAGCGCTCCGGTGGTGTTTTTTGCAACTAATCAAACTAACCAAATATGTCAAATGTCATTGATTATAATATAAAAATATACCAATCAATAACTACAATGACGTTCATATACATTTACTATGCGCAAAAAAAAACTAGAACTATAATATGATAACGCAAGAATTTTATTAAAAGGTATTTTCGCGATTTGATTCGTGCTTGGGTATCAATCGTGAAATGGTCGATTGTATGTTTGTGATAGTTTGTTGACACTTGTTAGCTAACCTCAAAATGGACATTTAGTTGAATAATTCAGAATTACAAAACCTAACCTAACCTAATAATAATAATATTATATTATGTCCAATTACTAATAAAACCATCCGTATTAAATTAACTTTTTCTACTGTCATGTTGACAGTTTAAGAATTCCATACCCTGGCGAATTCACGTACTTGGCAGAAAATTTACCTAATTCATGAATAAGCCAACTGGATTGACTATTATATGAATTAGCCAAAATTTAGCCCATTTCATGTAATAGTCAATTTCTCACATTAGGCGTAACATATATATTGACATTTATATGACTACGTAGTGGCTATTAATGAGAAATTTTATGCGTCGAAATAAAAAATGTAGGTTTTTGAAAAAAGTGCAGTCAGCGGAAAAGGTATGTCTTAAACTGTTCGAAGGTCGGATAAAAATTGACAAAATAAATTTGATCAAATTCAAGTGAAAGTTTATATCGTAAAAAAGCTTGGAAAGTATTTTAGTCAAAGATTATAAAAATGAAGTAATGGTGGACATTATTCTAATTTTTGAATAAGATAAGCAAACACTTTCGTACAAAGTCGTCGCTAAAATGAGCTGTATTTGGTGTTCATGTTCATTCAAACGTCTGTAAAAGTCGCGGCTATGGAACTTTCTCTAATCACCCAAGTTGCTTTCAAAGAAAACTCAAAGTTCGTGAGCAAACTATTTAAATAGATACGCTAAATTCTTGAGGCAATTTTGTATCAAGACTTTTTTTAGCCTACAATCAAATGATATACTTTTATAAGGCTATTTATAAGCTCAACTAACAGAGTGAATGCCTGCCTGGCTTCATTGATTTTTAATAGAGCTTTTGTTTTTGTATCATACGTATAAATTGTTTTGTTTACTAACTTTTAGTAAATAAACAACACATATACGAATCACAAGATTATATTATTAGGTTCTACAAATAAATAAATAAACACTTAACAAACAAAATTCCATAAGATTTTTAGGTTTCAATCGCGTAGTCTTCCTCTTTCTTTCCTCGACGTTTCGGTTTCGTTACCTTCATCTCATGGTAATGGAAAAATCTATTACAATAGTTATCAACCTTGAAAGTCTCAAACATTATATATATATATTAAATATAATTTATTCTACGATTTGCAATATTATTTCGGAATAGTATTCTAGTAGACAATAGTTGAAACGCTTCATTGATATCAACTTTTGTAATCTGTAACACGTTCGTTTCCGTTTTTTATTCTAAAATCAAAACCTGAGTCACAAATTCAGTGTCAACAGAACCTATTTATTGTAGCCTTATTATGTTTTTGCATCAACTAAAAATATACAAGTTTTATTATATATCTCATAAAATCCTAAATTATTATTCTCCATAATGTTAAAATTTTATTTATAACATACATAATAATATGTACATTTAGACAAATATTAAAATGTTTATTACAATCGCCAAAGTGCTTTTTGCTCCATTTTGCATACATTTACATTATATTACATTTTTGTATTCCATATAATAAATTTAGCAAACACATACCCATTCCATGCATTATATATTAAGGCTTAAGCTTCGTTTTTACAGAAAGGTATAAAAACGATTCTTAACCTCATTCATTGACGTAGGCAGTATACAACTATCTAAGTACCTCAAATATATCATTAAATTTATATAACGCTTTGATATCTTGATAAAGCTTTATTAAAAACTCAATTTCTGATGTTTATTGTATACATATTTTATATTATTTAACTTTAACTACATTTCATATAATTTATACATGCATTACTAATACACATTTCTATCCAGTTTATATTTCAGTTAATAATTTTACACAGTGCCTCTAAAATAATTAATATTTTATTATACATTAAATATGACCAATAATGTATTATTTATTGTTTTATCACACTCATATTTTTATTGTAGGAGTTATTTATTAAATGCTAATTTGAATTATTTAATTTTAATATCATATGAAATGTATCCTAACCGATGAAAAACAGGTGGACCCCGCCATGTCGAGGACGTACACCAGACTCGCGCCACTCTACCGCAGCAGAAAGCGCCACCGGTCGGCGAGAAGCAGAATCCACTCCACCCAGCGTCCTCAGGGCATCTCCGGCAGTAACAACGACGTAGGCAATCCTCCATCCCCTGACTTGTCCAATGGAAACCACAGCAACGGCACAAAGCCTAAAGGCTGCTCGGCAAGAGACGTATATGGTGCTCTCGATCACTATCACAGGCACTCGCCGAGGCAAACGCTACAGGTTTGGCGAGGAAAAGATGATGGTTCTGCATGATATCATCAAGCATGGACACACTAGCCGGTCATCGTTGCACTGATACCGTCATCAAGCGTGTACCTCGCAGCGCCACTGCTTGGACTGCTTTTACGCTGAGAGAAGAGTTCTTGCAATAGTATTAACATTACATTAAATCTTTGGCGAAACATATTGTCCAGATAATAAACTGTGCTTTTTACTAAACTTAGTATTTACCACATATACTAATTTTAAAAAAATAATTCAATGGATAATTCACAACATTTGATAATGTGGCATTCTTTTATTATATGAACATTTTTATAAAAAAAAACGTAAATTAGGTACCTTCAAGCAATCGCTCGTATTCATAAAAAGATTAAGTATACGTCATTAATTAATTAACTAATTGATTTATAATATTTCTAAGTTTTTTAAATAATTTAAAATATAAATAATTTAAATAAAAATTTTTCATATTTTCTAACGTAACAAATATTTAAAACATTTGTATTATTTCTTAAAATATTAGTGAATAGAGAAATGTATTAATGCAACATAAGTATAACAAGAATAAATAGCTATATGTGATTTATATAATATGATTATAAACTTTGAGTATCAGCAAAAAATGCTGTAACTTGTGACTTAAATATAAATTCATCAATATTATTTTTAAACAAGTTTAATTTCTTTCTTAGCAGAAAAACAAAATAATTATACTACAGTATTGTGATATAAGTTGTTAAAAATATATGCATTTTATATATTCGCTTAGTAGAAATTGAAACTGTAGAATATATTATTACATATTTTTAAATTCATTATTTTTTCTCAATGAATAATTAATTAATACGTATATTGACACTTACATACTATTTTACTAATGAAAATATTATAATGCCGTATATTTAGACGGTATTTGAGTTTTATCACGTGTATAATTAATATATATAATTAATCTGAATAAAATAAGTCTTTTCTCTCAGTGTATCAGTCCAAGCTACATTACTTACCTGAAAACACTGGTGACTAAATCGGACACTCACAAGCACACGTGGAACACGGAAAAAAACACTATTATTTATGTTGCCATAATTTCAATTTCATAGGCAGATGAGCTGCAGTCACCGTGTGATTACTAAAATCATAGAGCACGAATAATGAAAAAAATAACTAAGTAGAAAAAACTGTCTAGTGATAGATACAAAATAGCAAATAACGTAATATTCAAAATGATTAAATTACACGAAACGACGCGATACCCGCCGACCGTCTGCCTCGAGGAATTTCATCATAAAAATGTCATTTAAATCGACTTGGACATAATATAAAATATAAATTATTTTATTAATACTAGAGCCGACTTGATAATTCTAGATAAAAAAAATCCTACAAAGATGTTATCATTGCCCATTGCCATGTTTACATTTGGCTTCACAATACCTGAGCCTTTCTCCAGTCAGAGAGCGTTAGTAATAATGGTGTAAATCACACGTATATTACAAGTTTATAAATACCAGTTAAAAATTGTTATTTTAATGTTGATAACATTAACAATGTGGCAATTTAAGTATTAGAGTGATAACTTTACTGATAATAAACGGTACGTATCACATTGTTTTGAACTGGCGCATAGTATTTATACGCTTTAATCTCATTCAATTTCGTAATCAAAAGATTTCATGATACACCCTTTTTTTCAAATATAGTTTTTTCATAGTATGAATATTTAATATACTTTAAGTATTAAGCATACAAGAGTAATTTTTCACTTGTTTAAACAAATACATGTGAAAATAAACGTTTATTTTGGGTATAGGACGATTCGGCGCCGGGATAACTGGGCGTCACGCAATCGAATAAAATTCAAAATTAAATAGACATTAGCGAATTATAGATGCCTACTTTTAAAACATATATTTTATAATATTATTATTTATATTTAGTTTATTGTTTTATTATTTAATACTTAGTGAGAATTAAAATATGCATACGTAAATAATGATTTAATTGTACATAATGTTTAAGTTTCAACAAAAAGAGAGTTCTTTTATTTTTTTTATATAAAGCCTTAGGCATGATAAATCTTAATCCGCAATAAAAAAAATATGTTAAGAGCAAAATGAATTAAAACTACTAAGCAGCAGACAGAAACTGATAAAATTATTCATATACTTTATGTATAAAATCGTAACAAACGTCTATGTATTTCATTCGACAGTGCGGCACCTAATTGTCCTGGCCCCCAGTTTTCCCATTCTCTTTAATTAACCATGAACTTGAATAGAAAATATCGTTTGTTCAATTTAACATATTAGTAATAAACTAATTCAAACATCCACATATAGATACGTTGCATCCACTTGTTACCTGAATCGATGTGTGTAATAGTGATTCAACAAGATTGATGATTTTCCATAACGGTCGGCGTGAATCTGCTAGTCGGCAAGACTTCGTGTAATTTAGCCATAAGACATAATATTATATACTGTCTCATTACATTTGACATCTTCTTTATCACTTCATATTCCATTGATCATTCATCTCATAAGTGATAACATTTTATATTTTTTACGCAAATCCTACTTAACTAAAACGATCATTGTAAAATCATATCTTATAAATATATCAGATTAAAAAAATAATCAATTGGTTGATGGGTTTTACTTGATACTCTTTGAGTATCTAGTAATTTTGTTGTATGGGAAATTAATATTTTTGTATTGTCCAAATAAAGCAGTAATATTCTAAATAATTAGTTATTTTATGGTTTGATTATAAGGACCTATATTTTTATTATAATATTATTAAGTAAAGAAGAAATATTTTGTAGGTGGTAAGTGATTTTATTAATTATTAATGTAGAAATTTACCTTAGCGGAATTAAATGCTGTTTAAGGTAAGTTACAAACTTAAAGTAAAATATTTATATGCTTAAGCTTTCTAATAAATATAATGTAAATAAATAATCTATGCGTTTGAGACTATCTACCTTATAAAGGTCTAGAAAAAATCAGCGCCGCCAACTAAACGTCCCTGAATCGACACCAGAAAAACTGGACAACCACAGCTAGGCACCATGCAGATTAATAAAATCCACAGTCAAATTTTAAACCAACAAGTAGATAAGCATGTACCTACTTATAATACAGCAAAATTTATGATCGTTTCTAAGACGTAATATATTAAGAGATTGTGCAGATTGTTTTTTTGACCATGTCAGATCTTAATAAGATCTTATGGGTCTCTATAGAGCGGAGGTTTGTATTAGCAGATTTAGTTTTTTTTCGAGAAATAGATGTCAGCCACTTGCTCAACCTATTAGGTTAGCCTCATACACAAATTAAAAAAAAAAAATATTATGTGTACTTGTTAGACCCAGGATTCGAATATGATACCCACGACTCTATAGGCCGATGCTTTAGCCGGGCGGCCATCGTGGGTGTGATTGTGTGTGGGTGGAATTGTGCAATACTGTGGATAAAATGTTGTAAATTTCGACCAATATTAAATGTTGTCCTATATTTTTTATCATTTTATTATTATGTTAAAGATTTGTGTAGTAATATATTGTATCAATCAAAAGTAAAACCACTCAAAAAGGGTCTTTGCAACATCCATAAACCACAGTTTATTATAGGTAGATACGTGATTTTCTACTTATTGCTTTAAATTGTAAAGTTAGTAGATATTATCTGTCGTCTAGTAGGCGTCGTCCAGTCGGCGACGTCCAACCGGCGGCGCCAAATAAACCCATCCTCTGTACTTACTTTAGTGAATACTTATGATATATTATGGAATTCTATGAACTGACATTAATCCGACATAGTATTACATTTTTTTTTAAATTAAATCTATAAATTGAAATAAAACTACCTTAAAAATACTGCTTTAATATATTCCTTGGCTAGGTAAAAATAATGAAACTAAATGCATTCATTCTTATCCATTATTATCATTTTATTAACAATGCCTTTTTCATAAAAATCATCGTAGCATGAAGTCACTTTGCATAGCTGCACATTTTAATGACACCTAACTGTTACAATATGATAATTATTAATTATTATTTTATGTGTCTAGCACAAACACTGATTTTATTTTAAATCTTGTATACACAGTGATCGTGTACTTTTAATATATTAATACTATTCCAAAAATAGATATTTTACGATTTAGGAAAAAAATACTGTTGAAACTAATATTTGTTTTAAATAAGTCAACCGAGGGTATAGTTGCAATTTTCGTCATTTTTTAATTGTTATTAAAGAGTTTTTATTCTTCAATTTCTTATATACAAATGCAAACCGTCCAGTTGTGCCTCAAGAACGAGTAGTATTAGACTCCCTTGTGGCATTAGGAACATATTAATATTATGTCCAAACCACCGAAAAAGCTTATTCGTAATTATTTTTTTCACGCAAACGTACCAGTATATTCCGAAAATTCCGTAAAAACAAAAGCTTCAAAATTGATATTTTTGGCCATAGTAAGAAGCCATGTCTTCCGGCTAAGCAATGTTTGTTCCTCACAGAATTAATAAAAAAATTAAAATAGAAGTTAGCCGACTTTACAACTACAATCTATCATCAACATCACGTTATTTTACAATAATTTAGTATCATAAATGTCACTGGTATCTACAATGATATTTTTTAGACAAATATAAAAAATTCAATAAAAGTCAAAAAGTATTTTAAATAATTTAGCAGATATACCTATAATCAATTACCTTGAGTAAAATATCTACTGTTTTGGAAAAGTATAGGTTATATATAAATAATTTTCTTCTTACTTAAATATGCATTCTCATCATAATATTATAAATATGTTCATTTATTTTAAAATAATATAATATTAAGTTCATGACACTAATATGTATTTTATATCAGACGGAAATCTATTGATTTATGTTACGTATGTATACAAGGAAATGGAAATTGTATACTTTGTCTCATGTGTTATACTTTTATCTATATAATAGTATATACATAGATTTTTTACAGGTGTACATTTCCTCGATAAAACCTTTCAAATAAAACGCCTGTCACCTTAACGCGGTTGAATCCATAAACTTTTTTTTCCCTTCGTTAACTTCGAATTTACTTACGTCGAATTATTTAATAATTAAAAGTATCAATTTAAATACTTAAAATATTAAAAATTATATATATGCTAACATATTATTTTTTAGTGAATTTTAATAACATAGCATATTATATTGTGGGATTGCTGCCAAAAGTTGGTATGTCGATAATTTCGGTATTTAGAGTTAACAACGAAGTAAATGTCCATATTATATAAATATGTATACTAGAAAGAAACTTTAAGGCATCCAGATATATAGAACATGAATATAAAGCACAAAGAGGTAAGCATTATGCCCGATTTTAGAGGACATGTCAATCTTCAGATTGTAATTACTCCATAACATGATTTTGAGACTTTTGGCAGTAACTTCACAATATAAAATTAGAATAAATATTTTTTTATCAGAAAAACGTGATTTGTTACCCACAGTCTGAATAGTAATTTTTTTTTTACGTTGATTACTATAAAATTATATTTTATTTTTGCACTAAATATTAAACCAAAATTTCAACAATGAAATACGCTCAAAATTCAACAAACCGCATGTCAGATAATATCATAATAATAATGTTATCTCGAACTAATAGTGCTGGTAAATTAAATAATTTACAATTAAACTTGTGGAACTCAGTAATAATATAACAATACTAGAAATTGAAATTTAATAACATGTTTATAATAGTCTCCTTTGAGAATGCCACCCTTTACAAATCAGGAGAAACTTTGCTTTGAATGAACAGCGTACGAGGATATTATTGAAACACAACGGAAATATCATATAACATTAATTTGAAATGAGAATTAATAGATCTATTATTTAGTTTAATAATTAAGAGATTATGTCTGTATCATAACATTAACTGTCTTAAGACGCTTAAGTAACTAAATTATTAACCCTATCAAATAAAATACTACGGTCGTATTACGAAAATTAAATAATATACTGTGTCTGTAAGATTTCTTTTTAATAATTTTTGACAAGCCGATTCATTTATTTCAATGCTGAAATAAACTGAAATAATAGTGCAGAAAAACATAATTGTTTTTGTATCGTAATTAAATTTAATTATTAAGGGAAATCACTCGTAAAGGGGAACGTTCCCTAATAGGGTTTAAATGAAAAAAATAGCTAATCTAGAACCTAGAATACTACGTAAAAATATTAAATAAACACATATTTCATTTTTGAGGCGTGTATTTTCAAAGTGAACTTATTTCACTTTAACAATTTTTTTGCAAAAGCCAAAAAACTGTTTACTGTGTTGATGTTAGACGTCATGCTTTTTGTATTCAAAAAAGTTACTTTCGTTACTAACACATCGATTTTGAAGTTGATTTTTCTACTAGATTGAATGCTATTAGGTTTTTCTATACTTACAAAAAATACTTGTATAAAATTTTATTTTTAAATTCTGGCATTCATAACTCATTTTCGTCAAGTAATGGATAAATTCACTTTGAAAATACACCCCTCGTATCCGTGTATATTGGACCTTTTTGGTGTGTGCTCAAATCTATTCGTAAAATTTTATCGGTAAATATTTTTATTGATGTTTTTAATTGACTAATAAAGCTCCATATTTTTATGCTATCCGTATTCAATGGTAATTTGGTGTAATTTTTATCAAGGTCTATTATTTATTACCATCACTGATAAACTCTAAAATATTTTCTGTTATTAAAAATGATGGTGTAGGAAATAAAACAGTAGCGTGGTATATTCATAGTTACGTGATGCTAATCTGTTTTTTTTATAAACCAGGTCGATGACGATGCGACCTCGCAGCCGCCACTGGCGCATCAAAAGCCAGGGCTGTACTCGGTGTTGGGCGCGACGAAACCGCCCCCCGGGCAACGGCTGAGCGTGGCTGTTTCCGCCCTTAGGCTCGCCGCGGCAGGGCGGCTATCGTTAACATGCTTGGCGACTATTCCCGCCTACCGCGGACCATCGGGTCGTTATGCCGACGCGAGAAACCACACCGTTATTGGTGAGTATTGTGGCAGGTGTTTACCTGGATTTTATTACCTTGCTGCGGTGTTATAGATTTTGAAATTATGTGACCTTACAAAGCTTACGTGCATACTATAATCGATTACCTACTGTAATCTGAAATTATTCTAACAATGGGGAAAATGTAGGTACATCACCTTTTATTACAATAAAATTATTACCGAATTAAATCGATTATAACCATATAAGTCTTAAAAATGATAGCGTCTTTTAATTGCTGAAACAAATGATATTTTACGTAAAACCGCAGAGAAAGAAGGGTTAATCATAGTATACTGATTTGTATTTTCATTGTGGGATTTATGAAAAATGAAGATAGTGTTGTGTTTTTTCGATTAAATATATTATATATATTTTTATAATATTATTATATATATTTTTTAAACGAAAGTGCGTCTTATAATAACAAACAAAAAACGCTGAATGAGTTCAAATTTAAAAATTATGCATTAATGCATATTAATGGAATAATAATTTTACAAAACGTGAGCATTGTTGGATTAATTATTATTAATTGATTAACAGTTTTAATTGGAAGTATTTATGATATTTAAAATAATAATATTTATTGTTCTCTATATTAAGCTCTAAAACTATCGACAAAATATTGTTCTAAATAATATTAACTAAAGATAAAAAAATAAATAATGTGGGAGTGTATTCTTTTTATTAATACGTCTCTCGTACTTTTTGTACATAACAGTAGCGTAGTGTACATAATATTATATTATCATTCATTTTTATTTTATTACATATCTCTTTTATATATAATATATTTTTTGTGCTGTAGACTAGTATTAGTGAATATGGGGGAAATATAATAAGGACACCACAAAAATTGTCTTTTATAAACTGAACATTTCATATATTATTATATTTGAGTATTAAAACAGATATAAGAGAACCAACTTACAAGTTAATAATTAATATTTTAGTAATTGATAAGTTACTTAAGATTAATAATAGTCAAAAATATATATCATATCAAGCACTTCTGAACTATTCCACTTTCTATAAATAATTTACTAACAATAATTTAATCATTATCAAAAGTATTGACATGAATTACAAATAGTGATTTCATATGAAAATATATTAATGTATTTTTATTTGTCTTTGTTAAAGGTAAAAATTCTGCGTTTTGTTATCAATACAGTGGAAGAAAAATACTACTGATATTATGATTGGCACCATATCTATAACACACATTATAAATTATCGTTTCCCTTTCTATAATTCCAAAATAATATTCTCGACACGCCAGGAAGCAAACCCTTATCTCTCATGAGATGACTCTATATTTCAACTGAGCTGTGTTTAATAATAAATTATTTTGAGCTTTAAACCACCATAAAACCCTATTCCAACGTAGTTCAGTAAAGCTATATACGACCTCTACAATATTGTAGGGAGAACGTAGTGATGCATTCAAATAACATAATATAGATTTCAGGAACATATTATAATATCTGTTTATCAAACTTTAATAGTAAATACCTTGTTGGGTTATCTTCATGACGTTAAAAAAATAACAAGGAACACATTGTATAAACGGTAGCATAGTTATTTCAAATGATTTACACAGTAAGTATATTTTAATATTAAATATAGGTGGAATAATAATAATTATTGCTCAAACACTTTCCTAAGTACCTACAATAGTTATTTTATGAAGAATAATTATTATTATTATATTTTAAAAAAAAATGTACTTAATTTATTTCTGACAGTAAAATTAACTAAAGAAGAGTTTTCCATATTTTTAATTGTAATTTTTCGATTAAAAAAACGATAAATATTTAAATTGGGTATCACTTAGAAAATTTTTATTTAAGAAAAATGGTTTTGTAGTTAAAATATTGTATTTTATTACATTATGAATGGAAAAATATGTGACTAGAAATTTAACGTTTAAAATCACAAATAACGACTTGATTTCACTCATAACACAATTTAGAGTGTAGATGAAAATCTTTACAGTCAAATTTCCCAAAGTCAAAACTCAGAATTCAAAATTCAAAATAATCCTCAAAAAAATATATATAATATATATAATATCTTGTAAACTTCAGTAAGTATAAATTTATTTGCCAAATATAAATGATGAGTTAAAATTAACATCAGAAGATTAGTATAATAATACTATTCAAACGAGTAGATAATATAAAACAAATAACAGAATAATAAGGAAACTTCAAATTTAATTTTAAATACCACTAAAAACCTTAATAGTATTAAAATAAATAATAAGACATTGTAATAAAATATCGTTTGTAAGAATCTAAGAAGTATTCTCACGAACTTACGTAAAACGATTTAATTATTCAAGTAAAACTCATTAAGTGATCAGTTAAACATAAAACATAAAAAATCCTATATATTTTTATAGGTGGGATTTAATAGAATATCGAATGTGTGTTGGCATTTTCACTGCTCGGGATTTTGATCATCGGACTTATTTTCTCGACCAAAAAGATAATAGTCATTATACTTTAATGACTGTTTTAATAAATAAAACATTTTTTTCCAGTTGATGTGTTGGTAGCAGAAGTACTCGAACCCGAGCCCACCGAAGAAGCTTTGAACGCTGTCTCGCGAGGCAATTCATTCCATATAAAATACACTCTCTTTTCATTTTCACTTGTACTACTCATTACGAAAGCTATCGTCAATTATTCTTAATCTTAGATCGAAATATATTTTCTCTGTGATTGATTGCACAATTTTAAATCTGTCTGATTGTTATTATACTATATGTTTGTTTATATATTATATATATATTGAAATAATAGCACCAGCAGTAATTTAGAGTGACTACCAATGAAATTTATTAAATCGAGTTATATATACCTACACACCGTTTCACAAACCGCATAGTCCTGCAAAACCTAAATACTATCAAAAATAAAATACAATAATAAGTATGTAGTATATACTTCTGATGTGAACATGCGTGCCCATTGGCAGATGAGTCGCTGCAACATGATGCAATGGCCCATCAACGACCACGCACAGTGATTTCCTCTTACCCTCGTGTGTATATTACCTCATCTTATCACTGCAACAGCGGAACTGACGATTTACCCCGCTTCATTTCTCTTTATATCTAGACAGTACATAATACATAAACTGTGTATGGTTATACTCATCCACTGGCCGTTGTGTCGAGTTGCACCCATTGGCCATCGTAATGGACGCGCAGCCTAATATGTATCATTTAATTAGTCTGCAGTACATCACATTTACATATTTATCACATCAAAACGGACAATCGTTATTTTGATAAAAGATTATTGTGACTTTCACTATTCTCATTCATTACTAATATACGCCTTGATACCCAGTAGACTCATTGATTGTTTTTGATAGTTATTTGACACAAAAATCACTTATTTCCTCGTCTGTGGAAAATGAGATCGCAAAATTTTACGTATGTGTACCAACTGTATTTTATTGGCGTCAAATCTAACTAAAACACTTTTTAATATATTGGATTTTCCAAGCTTATCAATTCCATTATTTGATGATTGGTCTATGACTGTAGTATGTTATTATATTTTTATGCTATCTCAGAGTTTTAGCACTATTGAAAATTTTATTATTAAATCAGTTTGTCTTGATAAAAGGCTTAAAAATTAATACACAAAGATAGCCGAACCATCGAATACTGCTAAATTATTGTTGGTGCTAGTACAACAAACGAATTTTGGTAAAAAAATAAAATAAAATATTGATGAATGTGAATAAGTTAAGAGAGAAATCATATTCATCAGACTTATTTGTATACTATTCATTTTAATACCTATTATTCAACTCATATTCAAGACCAAAAAAAGTTGTAAAGGAAATTCAAGATAAATGCATAGTTAATAAATAAATTTCCAATTGGATTTTTAAGAGAGTAATCGAAAAGTTTTTACGATGATATTTTCTACGGTGCAAAAATGAAGGTTTTTTTTAATTGTTAATTTTGTTTAATTACTATTATATGTTTATATAATTATCTTTGACAATAGTATAACCAAATAATTCCCTTGTTGTCTTGAAAGATAAACGAAATATTGGTATGTTTTAGGATATTTTAGAAAGTTTAGTTTAGAATGTATTGCATTTATTTCAATCAGAAACGACTTGTACTTATATATCTGTCTTCCAAGTAGTTCAATGCTATTTTTGGGATTCATTGAAATCACTGTAAAATATTATATAAGTAAGCCCTCAAAAAGGTAGTAAAAAAATGAACTGCGTGTGCGTATTCCAACTAGTTATACTCAACGGTAGATAAATAAATTAATTCAAAAAATTACCCCCATTTTAATTTTATTCTAACAAAACTAATTATTTTATCTATTGTTTTTTTTTTCTTTAAACGAAATTTTTATAGTACACCAAAACTTCTAACTAAATAAAAAAGTATACTTACCTAAAACTAATTAACTCTGGAAATATTTAACGACAAAAATTAAATGTCGAAAATGTCATTAAATGTGAAAAGATTATAAAAATGTATTACATAAATATATCAGAATATTTTGTATAACTTCGCCTATTCTGTGATGTCAATTGACGTTACATAAGCTCTTAAATATTATTTTTTCCAAATTATTATGCCATTAATCTGCTTCCTATCTTAAGTATCCATAAAATAGTTGACAAAACAAAAGATAATAAACATAGGTAATCTATATGTATGTTCCATTTTAAAATATTGTTAAATCAGGATACTCAGATGGTGGGTAACACAATTTGACAGCACAGAACAGGTAGATTTTCTTTAGCACAGTAAGATAACGGTTAAAATGGAAATTTATACAATATATTTATAAAATCAATAGTAGCTACTGCTGACCTTATAACTATTTTTTATTTGAAGACTTTGACAATCAGTTTTGTAAAAGTTTACAGGAAAAAGCATAAAGATTATTATCTTTTAATTTTTTAGACATGAAATAACAATCAAAAATTGAGCTCCAAAAGTTGTATTCTTTACATTTTATAGAATGTTTTATGTACCTATATAATCCTATTCCAAAATATTTTAATGGTTGTAGATTGTAAAATGTAAATTAAACATTTGTCCAAATCTCGATGTTGCATTTCAAACAAAACTCTTAGGAAAAAGCTCTAAATATCTTAATGATTCTTATTCTAAAGCTGCATACTGTATTCAAAGAAACATATTATATTAAGCCAACGATATTTTTGTGAAAAAAACCTATTTGAATAATATAATATGCGTTATTGTAAAAAGCTTAAATGTACATTGGAAACCGAATTTAGTGTTAAAAAAAATAATTATTGTTATTGTGCCTAAAGCAAAATAATAAAGTCTTATAAATATTTCTATTTTCAGTATCTTTGTAACAAAACAGCTTTCAGTAACTTTCAACCTCATTATATTTTAACAAAATTTACAAAAAATTATGACTTTACTTCAGTATTACCTATATCATAATATGCAATAATATTTTCACAGAAGTAAACCCATTCACTTTAAAAAATAATATATAGTATTATAATACATGACCATATTTGAAAAAGAGATTTCGAAGTCAATTGAAAACTCCAATAGAAAGTATATTGAATATTAATTTTACAATGTGACTTTACAATGTATAAAACGCATTACGTGCCGATAAAATAATAATTTCAAAAAAATACTATAACAACGACGATTAAAATAACAATTATTAATTTATAAAATGAGAAAAGACAGTGCATGGTAATGACATAAGTACACATTTTTTTCTATAAAATCAACAAATTATTTAGACTGCTCCAAAATTTAACATTTTTTTTCTTTTATCATTAAAAATGCTTGTGGACCCTTCAAAAGTATTACCAACAAATACTTAACATCCGCCACAGGATCAATAACGCAGAAATGTATTCTAAACGTAAATCACTCTTGCCAGGAACATAAAATCACACGAACTCACACAAGCCACGGAGCAAAGCGAGCCTATGTAAAAAGATTTAAATTGAGGGACGATGGCTGTTGCCCACGTGACAGTTACACATCTCAAACTATCTCGCATGTCATCAACGACTGCCTTATACTAGAAAAAGAGCAATGGACTCTTAGAACTCTATGTAGATAGCATAATCAGGAAATTGATTTCCTACTACTTTAAGAAATATTAAAGAACAAAACAACACAAGAACACTACACAAAATATTTAATTCTGGCCATAAAGAAAATTTAAGATATTAATGAGTCGCCTAGAGTCATAACTCACAGTTTTCAATTTTATAATTTTTGAGTTAAATAATATTCCAATTGATTTTAAAAGCATTAATAATATATATATTTATAAAGAAAAATAGTTTTGTATCAAAAGTCACTTTAAACCGTGTGAAAATCGTGAACAAAGTTGACTGTTAGTGTCATAACTCACATTTTTCAATGAACCTTACCTAACCTAACCATATAGAGAGATCTATTTCACATAGTGTGCTGTGTCTACAGCGTTAGGAGTATTATATATATATTTAAATAATGTAAATCGACTTACTCATTAATATTCAAGGGAGTTATTTTCTGTGCGCTCTAGTGGTTTTTTGCGATTATCTCAAAACCCTATGTTTAGAATAAGTATGTGAGTTATGACTCTAGGCAACTCAAATAGAGGAACATATATAATTGCACATCAACATAACTCACCCTCTTAACCACCTTGTACGAAATAGCAAGGGCATGATGATTAAAAAGAAAATATTACCAATATTTTGAAAGGTATGACTTTTCTATTTTTTTTATACTGAAATAAAGTCATAATTATAAAATATTTTTTACACTGCCTTGCGTATTCTTCAAATTTATAAATATTGCAGTAAAGAAGTAATATAATTCCGTTAGTCATAGCAACGCAAAAGTCTTAATTATTATGCCAATTGACAATTGTGTAAAATAGTTCATAAGATTAAAAGATAAATATTATATAAAATGCCTTGAGTGGCACTTGATGTCTTCCTTAAATAATAGTTAGATAATATACGATGTAGTGTAAATCTTTTTAGGATAACATTATTATGCTAATAATGAGCCTATTTTATTTAGGATAATCGAATGAGTATGATAGATTGTAACATTAACATTTTTTTTTACTTAAATTGCTACATACTTATTTTTTTATAATATCAAAAATCAATAAATAGAACACTAATAACTGTTTTTTGATTTTCGCTATTAAGTTTTATTCATATAATTATTATTCGCCAAAAATGTTTAAGTAAATTTAATTACTTACTCTTTTTTTTTCCAAATATAAACAACATCAGGAAATATTGTAATAAACGAATAAAAATATATTTTTTCCGAAAAGTGACTAATAAATTGCACTTACTTAATCAGTTTTTGCTGCTTGGACTTTTTTTAATGTACGGTTATTAGTTTTTCGTTGGATTAGACAGTGTAAATTGTTTTAAACATCTCGGTGTAAATATTACGAAGCGCCTTTAGCCTTCTTTTGTTGTGGTTCATTTTAAGTAAATAATTTAATTTATTAGAAATAAGCGATATAAACTTAATGAAATGATAAAAATATAAATGTCAAACAATGCTTTTCCAATCTAACAATAAATATTATTGATTTTCAGCAACAATCAATCCTATTTACATGCATAATATTATAACTATGTAATAATCCGTGTAAAAATATTGATTCAAAAATAGTGGACGTCGATATTTTTGTCAAAATGTCCAAATCTAATCACATTTTGGTAAAATATTAGCCATATTGGGAAACAAACAATCAGACCCGGTTTTAAATAAACTTTCAGTTAATGATTTTTTTCAATGGTTAATAATTTTTTTAATAAGAAAAAAATACTTAAAGCTTTTTTGTTGTTTATTTATTTATGTAAATGTATGGATATTAATTTGTATGTATCTATCTGTTTGTTTTCCAATATCTACTCTGTATCATAATATATTATGCTTATGTGAAAACAAAAAAATCAAAAAACTATGTATGTACCTACATGTATTTATAAAATAGATGATCAATATATTAAATACCTATCAACCACATTCAAATATAAATAATCAAAATCTCAAAACGATGGATGTTATATGAAATAAAGATATTCTCAATTATACAAACATGTCTTTTATTTTACAATCGTTTTATCGTTTCAGATATTTTACAGTTATCACCCTTTTACCCAATTTCCTTAAATATTCCTTCTAAACAATTTGATATTATGCCCATTAATGTTCTTCTGGGTATATTTAATTTAGTGACAACTATATCGCCACCAGGCTAACAATCAATAATACTCGTAATTAAACCAATAACCTAAAATTAAAAAAATATAACATAACAAGTGTGCGAGTGGGTGAACTGGAGTCCAGGCGTGCTCCAAGAGTCCAGAAATCCCATCATCGAAAGGTTAGTGTCTGAGATTCATTGTTGTATCTATCTCACTCTACCCAAACTCGACATATTTAAATTATCGCCAAATACATATTTAACCATTCGCATATTATATATTATTAAAATTATAGATAATTATTATAAAATCACATAATGTATATACATACTTATTATGAATCTTATTATTATGAAGCTTATTCAGCATTTTGCAAATGTGGAACCCAGAATTTTCGCGATGGAAAATAGATACATAATATGTATATATATATATAATTTCGACTTTATACTATCACACCTTTTTACCCAAAGACTAAAAAACGCAGTTAATGGTTATTATTGATCACGCTTAATGTTTTCCATAAAAATTCTCTCATCTATCAGTGTCACACAATAAAGTAGTCGCAACATAGTACGATTAATAGAATTGAGAGGATTTTTTTTAAATATTCATAATATATTATAGCAATATATTACCACTACAACAAGTCATGACAATAATGTTGGGAAACGGAGTATTGCACTAATAGAAGAGAATTGCGGGGTATGAGAAAATCACAGAATACTTTATTGTAACAGTATCTTGCGTACTGGACTACGAGGGCTACAATACGTTCACATGACAATTAGATTAAAAAATACAGATTATAATCAAGCCAGTTATGGGTTCAATCTTCTTCTTATTGTGCCATCCCCTAGCGGAGGTCGGCCACCATCAAGGCAATTTTATATTTGTCGTCTGCTACCCGGAACAGTTTGGTGTAGCTGCACTCGTACCAATCACGGAGGTTCTTAAGCCACAAAATGCGGCGCCGTCCTCTGCTACGCTTCCCATTGATCTTTCCTTGAATGACAAGTTGGGGAATGCTGTATTTTTGTCCTCTCATAATGTGGCCGAGGTATTGTAGTTTCCTGGTTTTGATACTACGTAGAACTTCTCGGTCCTTCCCCATTCGATTGAGAACTTCAACATTTTTCACCCGGTCAGTCCAAGGAATTTTGAGGATGCGTCTATACAGCCACATTTCGAAAGCTTCAAATCTCCGTGACATCTCTTGTTTTAGCGTCCAAAACTAAGTTTAGTATAGTAAGTAATTTGGTAATTCAATAAATACTTAATTTAATAAAATGGCCAGATTATTTATTATAACATCCAATTTCTGAAGGTCCGTATGCTTCGGCTCGGAACAAAAAGGTTTATTTACTTTAATTATATTTTAAAAATGCAAAATGGTTGGGTCAAATGCTAGCCTTCATCCTTTCTTCTCATCTACTCTCGAATCCTTGTTTTTTATTGTCGCGAGATCAGGGCAACCGAGCAATTACGGGCCATCATTTGACCGTGATTGAATAACTCTCAGTTACCTCAAAACAATTGGTGTACGTGTGAGCCTGTTACCGCTAAACTACAGTTTATTGATAAATTCAATTATCATACAGACTGATTCAAAAGTTAGCTCAAGACAACGAACGGGTGCGTGTTCTCGCACCGCGTTAACTACCAAATGACTCAAAACATACTTAAAACATAAAACTTAAACTTAAATCATACATAAAGGTCAGTGTCTGGCATCTTGTGTAAACCCCCCCCCCCCTCTAGATCCGTAATCGACCATCACCATTACCCTGAAATTACAGTCCAGTGCTAAAAGCGCCACTATATACAACCTATACTTCGTAAACAAGTTTCTTAATACAACCTTTGCTTTTGGAACTATATAATAAGGATCTAAAATGGGTAATATATCCGCATATTATGTAAAAACTAGGGAATGGTAGGATATAATTATTATAGCTTGCAAAAGAGAATCACCTAACGAATCTTGTTATTATGTAGTACCCGAATGACTGATACCATCCAAAAAGTAAAACTGGATACAGCTAGATGTATAAGACACCTCGTTAATAGAGAGTGATATCAGTTGGAGAGACATTTATCCAGCAGTAAACTAATCCAGTCTGATATACCGTAGTGTGAAAAAAATATGAGCTTAAAAATTTAATCACTCCATTGGATTTAGCAAGGCAAATTCCGTTGACTTAATTCAGAAAAAAATATTCATGTCTAAGTTTCCCTGAGAAACTTTTAAATCTTTTGAATGAACATTTTATCTATTTAAACTATTCCAGATGGTAAATGTAAAAAAGCTTATTTGATAAACTTTTTTTAACTTTTAAGGATAATAATTATTTACGTACTCGTCCATAGTAATTTATAAAGTGCTTAAGAGCATACTTCAGTGAAACGGCAAATAATTTTCAACTATAGGTGCGACGAAATTTTGGACTAGCTGCCAATCGGAGAGCGAAAGTCGAGCTATGAACACGTCAATTTGTTTTGTGAGTGCGTTGGGGGAATTAAATTTTAAATCGCGTAAATATGACTTAAACACGTTACCCAATTACTTGAAAAAGAAAACATGTCAATGGATATATAATTATTATTACTAATAGAACAATAAACATAACATTAAAAGGACGCATGTTGAATTTTTATGACAAATTATGTTTTATTCTACACGCGTCCTTTGCATAATCTTCGCGTTGCGTAGTCACGATCGTTTTAGACCATGCCCCAGCTGAAGTATAGCCTTAAACTGATCATTATGTACCTAGGTACCTACGCCATTTTAATGCTCATTTTAGAATTACTTCTAGGTAATAACTATAATAATATATATATATTTTTATTAATATTTTTATAATGCGTCAACGATTGCTGAGCGGTAACTTGTTGGCTTGTAATGTCATGGTACTCCGTTATGAATTACGTGTCTGTCAAATTAAAACGTTATTTAAATATGTTTGGACCTGGAGTATTATAGTACTGTTTCCACATTTATTTCAAATCAAATCAAATCAAATCAAATTTATTTATTTTACATATAATGAACATAACAAATTATAAATTCAAAGCGTTCACGACATGACATAAAATAAGTGTTAATAATAAAATAAAAATAAAAATACAGAGAAAAAGTAATAAAATAAGAAAATAAATTAAATAAGTAACAAAATAAAAGTAGATGGAAGCACACAGAGTGAACTTTGATAAACCCTATCTTAAAAACTTATAAAACAACGTCCACCTAAATTCACCCTCACGTAAGTGGAATATATCAATATCCGAAGCGATTTCATTAAGCATGGTTACTGCCCTCCCAATTGGCATTACTAATGGCAGGTTAGTTCTGCACCGTGGGAGAACAAACAACGCATGCCCTCGATTCCTAAGGTAATTATCAGAGACACACAAGCCAATACCACCAAGAATGGCAGAGTTCACATTTACGCCGCGTATAAGTCTGAAAAAATATGTAGCTAAATAAAGATCCCTTCTAAATTTTAAGCTACAGTATGTAAGCATCCCTAAGAGAAAATCAGTCGGATAGAGCCACGGATAATATCCATACAACCGAAAGTAAAGGAGTCGTAAAAATTTCTTTTGGACTCTCTCCACCATAAGGCCGTACTTCAACTGATGCGGGGCCCAAACGATAGACCCACTCTCAAGTCTGCTTCTAACTAAGGAGTTATAGAGAATTTTTAATACCGTAACATCCGAAAAGACCCGGGAAGTACGCAAGACAAAGCCCAACATCTTTAGCGCCTTTTTACAAATGGTATCTATATGACCACTAAACGTCAGTTTACCGTCAAATGTAATTCCAAGATCTCTTACAGATGCTATTCGCGAGAGAACTCTGCCATGCATCGAGTACTGGAAAAACAATACTCGTGAGGCTTTAGTAAACTATAAAACATTGCATTTATCAATATTGAAGTCCAGTTTGTTACGCCTGCCCCAATCTAATATATTATCTATATCAAGTTGAAGTTGACGACAATCGTCCAAGGTGACAACTTCCATGAAGAGTTTCAAGTCGTCAGCAAACAACAAAAACATAGCACTTTTAATTACCAATGCTATGTCATTTATAAAAATCGTGAACAGCAATGGCCCTAAGTTTGAGCCCTGGGGGACACCAGAAAATGTGTAAAAGGTCTGTGACTGATAAAGGCCGTACGAAACGTATTGTTGACGGTTGCTAAAATAACTCCCGAATAGCTTTAGAAATCGATCCGACAATCCAATAAGTTGGAGTTTTTCCATTAGAATATCGTGATCGACTCTGTCAAATGCCTTCGAGAAATCATTGTAAGAACAGTCGACCTGGCTGCCTCTATCTAGTACTGACGACACATAATCAGTGAATACCATCAGGTTGGTTTCCGTTGATCGGCCTGCTCTAAATCCATGCTGTTCATTCATTATAAATGACTCAATTTTTGGAGAAATCATGCTGTGCATGATCATCTCCAGAACTTTTGCTGGTGTAGAGAGAACAGCTACCGGCCTGTAGTTTTCTACTGACGACTCTGTACCACTCTTATGAATTGGAGTCACCTTCGACATCTTCCATAATTCCGGAAAGATACCTGTCTCCATTGTAAGATTATATATATATGCAAGTGGGCCTTTGACAAAATCAACACACCCTTTTAAAAAAAATGTAGGGACGTTATCCGGTCCCAAAGAGCGCGTATTCTTAAGTTTTTTAATAAATCGAAACACGTCACCTTCATCAATTGGGAAGATGTCAACGGATTGGGCACCGCACGATCGTTTTCTTGACGTTGAGGCGACATCCAGATTCGGAATACTACTTGCGTAGACGGACCTGAAATGACCAGCAAATGCTTCTGCCATTCCATGTCCAGTCACCTCTTCGCCCTTCCAAGTCATCGAATTGGCAAATCCACCATCCTTTCTTAATGATTTTATATAATCCCAAAACGATTTAGGATTTTCGCGAATGCAATCCCTTACCGATTCCATATATGTTCGATAGGCCAGCCGAACAGCTTGTCTCACTCTCATACGATAAAGGCCAAACATTTCATAGTCATGCTGACCATGCTTAGCCTTCCAAGCTGTATGATAGTAGTGTTTGACTCTAATGTCTTTAATAATTTCCCGTGAAAACCACTTCGGATATCGTCTTCCACCTCGACATAGTGACTTCCTTGAAAAACATTTATTAAACACATTATATACAACATTATAAAAGTATTGTACCGCCTCATTCACATCAAAAATCTCACGCAACTCACTCCAATCTACTTCACTCATTAAAGAGTAAAGCAGCTTGAAATTTCCACCATCAAACTTCCATCCCCCACACCAGTTAGCTCCGTGTGAGGGAATTTCCGTTCGCAGCGGGCGAATCGTATGAAATACGTGTAAAAAAAACCAATGTAGGGTGGTACACATCCTCTCGTATCAAAGGTAATGTACATCTCGAAATTGATAAAATAGCGTTACTGAAAATCCTATCCAGAAGTCCACCTTTAGAGTTAAGAATATCATTGTACTGGGAAAATCCAAAAACAGCACACAGAAATTCCAGTTCACTCTTGACCCTTTCACCGCTGCGCGCTGAGTTTAGGTTAAAATCTCCCATCACAATAACCCTCTTATCCCCAAATACGACGTTACTAGATAACATTTTTTCAACAAAAAGTTTATACGCCTCCACTTCACTTGCTGGAGGAAAATACACGACACAAACGTAGACAGTTTCTCCGTTACAGGTTAGTTTAACCCAAAGGTCCTCGTTAGAAGTCTCCAAAATACGAAAACGTTCGGCCTGCAACCCTTCCATATTTCTAACTCCCAGGAGGCAGCCTCCTCCCTGCCTGAGGCCTGTTCCGGAGTCTCGATCCCTTCTAAAGACAGCATAATCACTACCAAAATATTCACGACTGAAAACACTGCCATTAAACCACGTTTCAGTTAACGCTATGACGTCATAGTCGTCAGTTAACACGCCGTTCAAAAAATCCACAGATTTTGTCTTCAAGCCGCGAACATTCTGATAGTAAAAAAACAGTTTATCTGAACGGTGACTGTTCCGAAGTCAGCTAACCGGCAACCGTGGAGTTTCCACTCTCGACACCCATTCTTTTATGAATGAATGACGTGGCCAGTTATCCGCCTTCAAAACAGTGTCCGTGACATCAGAAGGGATACCTACCTTGAAGGATGCATAGTCCCCCCTTGATTTGATTTTCACGACTGTGAAATCAGCGGTACATAACTTATTTAAATAGGTTAAAACATCAGCCGTTGTTGTATCTCTGTGAAGCGGGCAGATGTGATACTGCTTCACAACAGTTTTTGTTCGTCCAGCGAGGTTTCCCCGAACCGCAACACGCCGCTTCCGTGCGACGGTGGCCCATCCATCAACAATCCTAGGCGTAGGTAAATCTTCAGCTGGTTTCGGTTGTGAGGCCTCAGGTGACGATGAGGAGTCCTCTTCTGGGGCGACTGCTGGGATAACCCCGAGTGCAGGATAATTTTCTTTTCCAGGACGCAATTGTTCTAACGCGGCATTTTTTGAATTTGCATCGATTTGTTGTTTCGTCGATGCTCGGCGCTTACTTTGCGCTCGCGTTTCAACAGTCGTTTTCGAACTTGCTGTACTAATTGGTTTCACCGTATTATCACTAATTACGGCGGACGTAATTGCTGGCGAAGTACACACTGTATTTACTCTATTTGAGTCACTGGGAGTTGATTTATTTAATTTAAATGAATTTATTTTGAGGAATTCCTCAATTCCCTCCACTTTATTCATAAGTTTTTCTATGAGGGCACTTTGTTTGATTATAATATTCGTTAATTCAGTAATTTCAGCCATTTTGTTTCAAAGAAATAATAAAACAAAACAAAAATTTTGTGAGACAACACTATGTATGTGTTAACTGCGCGGTGGTTGACACTTTAATTGGACCTGATATGGACCTGATAGGTTGAGCAAGAGGCTAACACATATATTATCTGAAGGAAACATAAAACCTATTAATATAACCTTCACTTCGTGGAGGTCTATAACATCCTCTTTGTATCGAACTTGGTAATATGCTTATGTTGATAAGTTTTATTTTATATTTTTATTTTGGATCCATAATAAGGGTTGAATATGGACCTGATATGGACCTGATAGGTTGAGCAAGAGGCTAACACATATATTATCTGAAGGAAACATAAAACCTATTAATATAACCTTCACTTCGTGGAGGTCTATAACATCCTCTTTGTATCGAACTTGGTAATATGTTTATGTTGATAAGTTTTATTTTATATTTTTATTTTGGATCCATAATAAGGGTTGATTTATTTGCTTTATTTTTAACCCTCTCAACTTCCACAATATGTAGGTATATTTCAACCGTTATAATATCACACTCATGTCACCATTAAGGCCTGGGAAAACTACGGTCCGCGGGCTGCATGCGGCCCGCCAAGTATTTCTGTGAGGCTCGCGAGCCTTAATCGTATTTCTAAAAAGTTCCTCGACAAGAAATATGAAAATTTTGAGTAAACTAGAAGACTCCAACCTTCGCACTGGATTAACCAGTTCGTCACCGGCCATGGCAACTTCGCCGCTAGACTCCAGGAGTTTGGCTTGATAGTAGATGGGCCGGGTTGTACCTGCGGGCATGGCCACCAAGATGTTGAACACATCCTCTGGAATTGCCTGCTTATGGAACTCAAACGAGCGGAGCTGTTTGCCAGGGTCCGTCCTCACACGGGCCCAATTGGTCATGGAGATCTGATAGCAACCAAGGCCAACTTTGCAGTATTCAAAAAAAATTCAGCGTCGTATGGGGAGCGGGATAGTCCCGACTCTTCTGTAGACTCATCCATTTCAATTCGTGACACTCAGTATGCGGGTACACAAAGCGCTTAACGTCAGCGGACAGCAGAGCCAGTCCAAAATACTCTTAATTCGAAAAACTTAAGAATCTGCTAGAAAAATGTTGATTACTTTTGGATTAACCTACAGAATGCTTGAATAAACATTTTCAATTATGAATATCAATAAAAACTCTTTACAATTAAGCTCAACGATGAAAATTTACAAAAAGTTTTAAGAATTTCAACTACACAATTGGCACTTGAAATTTAAAAAAAATGTAGAACAGGTTCATTCTTCTCATTAAAAAAATATTGCTGTCTATTAGAGAATCATTATTTTTTTTATGTTGAAACTTCTTTTTCGTGATAATAAAATTTATTATTATAATTATTTAATAATCTATGTCTAAAAATAGTATTTTACTTGCTGCCAGCCATTCAGTTTACATTCCTAATGAGCCCCTTCTTCCAAAAAGTTTGCTCAGACCTGTCTATAGTACCAGTTTAAGTCAGTAAGTATTCATAATAAAAATATTTTTAATTAACACACATAGTGACGTAGGGTCCCTTAATCAAAACTCGATAAAATTTTCATAAATAAATATTAAATCGGTATGTCGTTTAAGAAATGCCTTCATACATATACCAAGAGATGTTATTATTACACACTATAAAAAGTGCATTATATGAAGGTAGACAAAATGCATTTACTGGGATCAGTATACCCATAAAGTATAATATCGTGCTAAAAAATAAGAAAAATGAAAAGCTAAACTTGAGAGAGCTCCGTCATACCAGCGTGAAAATATGTTTGGGTAAGTACCTACTTACTATCTTGTCATCATTTTTTATACGTTTGTGAGCATACAAGAGGAGCATTTATTAATTTATCTACCTTAGTATGGAAGAAAATTACGCGAGCTATGAAATACGTAAATGTATATGCATTGGATTTCTGGATGTCATGCAAACACAGTTTTTTCTCAGCACGATTCTATAATTTATTATGAAAATATAGAAATTATATATTATATAAGTAAAAAACAAAATATATCTACTAAGGACACAAAATTTCTCGTAAAGGGAGGGCGAAAAGTAACAAAAGTATGGTCGTAGTCTATATGGAGTCTTTTTCTTAAACTATAGTTAAATTTTGTAGCTTTTAAGCAGTTTAAGTGTGGAATATAATATTATATCGTATTATGATAACACATTGAGGTACTGTTTTAAATTAAAAGCTATTGCCAATTGTCTTATATGGCTCGGCCACCGAGTGCATTACCAAATGTACAAAATATATATATACTAACAATCTTTGAATCTTTGAATGAAGGTTACTGCAAGATATATTCAAAGTCATCAACAGATAACTGAAGGAGTTATATTATACTAGGACCTTAATATCGTCAAAATTAATATCCATTATTATGGACATCTCGAGTGTAACCATGTTTCCAAAATGAACAAATCACACATGAAAAAATAACTGATATTTAGGAAACCGAGTGCCTGGAGAAATATTAATGACCATTCGCACAATATCGATAGATAATGTTGTGCGTGTCCTTAAGACTAAGAACTGGAAGTAGAATGTTTGATGGAAGCTGGTCATGATCATTCTTGAGCTCGGATTCTGGAGAAGGCTAAGATTCTGTTATAGTATCAGAAGAAGAAAAAGAAATAATATAATATCTGAAACACCGAGCACACTTCATGTACAAGTAAATAAAGCTCAAGGCTCTATTCATTGAGCAAACACAATGTCTTTTTATTCAGTGCCATGGGATGTGCCTTTCTCTTTTTAATGCCACATGACATAATATTATTATATCACTATTGTAAGACTTCTGCAAAGAAAAGATGAAAAGGGATTTAAATACCTACATTATTTTCCAAAGTGATTTTTTTTAAATTTTCAATTTTGTCATATTGGTAAATTATGTTATTGTTTTTTCCCAATTATTTCTAAGTAAATAATTAATATAATGCTTATTTAATATACCAGACATGGCCTCCATAAGGGGGGAGCCTGACAAAGCTCTAGCCTAGGGGCCCGGTGTGGCGGCTCGGTCATTTAAGTGAGATCACCAATATGTTCTAATCGCAAAAAGTCGCATGCAGCCCATTTTACTTCACTGTTATATTATCTTTTTAAAATATGCAGTTGTGCGATGTAATTTAATGTAATATTATGATGATTAATATACTTACTTAAATGATAATTCACGTGCAGAATTGTATTTTATATTTTATTTTTAGTGTGTTTCCTGACTAATAAAAATGACTATTTTATCCAATATGGCGAGAGATATGTTACTTGGCTACCACAAACGGAGGTCGCGATCAGTGCTTCATAATATGATACTTAGTGCTGCCAGCACAATAATTCAAGTGAATTTATTTAAAAATACAATAAATCACTAAAAATGCACGGAATACCCTAAATAATTTTATCTCGAGAAACTATTGATTTCCGCAGAATACCAATTGGGAAACGCTGCTGTAAAGCAACGCAGTGCCCTTAACCCTGACGATAGATATAGGGTCAAGTATTGAAATAATACTCAGGTCAACTCCACGATTGAGTTGGGTGCCTTTATTAATAATTAATGTATCCACTACGTCAGAGTTGTGAATGTATGTACCTAGTTGCTTTTAGAACATTCAATAAAAATGGGCGCCAATAGAACAGAAAAATAAGTGATACTATAATATTATTATTAGGTATGTGAATGTTATTTCTTTAAGTTTATTGTTAGATAAAAGCTTCAAATGTTATAGTATTTTTGTGAATACCTACTGAGTTTATTTTTAACGTAAGTAAGTAGCGCTCTGAGTGAAATGGAAATACACTCTGAGGCCATTATAAATAATGAGTTTTTCACTACAGAAGAAAGCATTTTTATTACATAACTGAACGTCGCAAATTCCTACATTTCTAACCAAGCAGGAGTAACAATATTTCATGGTTAGTTGTTTGTGTCAAAATTCGTTACCAGATAAAATCTAGGGAAGGTAGTCATTAATAGTTCTTTATTTATTTCCTTCATTTTGCTTTGGCTTTTAAACAGAAAAACTTAAGAAAAAAGATTAAGTCTTACACAATTCTCTTAAAGCATATTTTTTTTGAAGAGTATTTTTTCCCTTCATTTAACTCTCATCAGGGTGAGTGAAACAAGAATTGCCGGCCAAAGTTTTTTGTTCTGTTTATGACAATGATAAATGGCTCAAAATTGATGTTGTAATTTGTATCATTATCTTATATTTCGTATTAAAAAGTGGTCTCACAAATTTTTTTTATTACACTACAGTGTTTTTATCATGTAATATAGCAGTTAATGATGATCGCTTCATGTCAAGTTTAATGAGAAATATGAAGGTTGCACAAGATTTAAATAGCCGTTTATGCTTCGTTTACACCACTGCATTTATTCATTTGCAGGGTGGCAGTGTATAAATTTAAATGATACAGTATCAAGACTTAGAGAGAAAAACAAGCTTCATCATCAACGAAAACATCGATCGTTGACGTAGAGAAAGGATGTCGCCTACCCAATGGATGACAAATTGAATAACGTGATTAACCTCTCAATACCTCCAGACGAATAAACTGAAAATATAAAATAAAGACATTTAAATATAATCACACTCATCCAAAAAACGCTAACGAAGAATTTACTTAAAAATGACAAAAATAGAAACACCAATAATTAAAATATATCGCATGATAAGAGTTTTTTTTATTTTAATGACAACTCCATAAATCCTGATTAAATTGTTATTTTTACCATGTTCGATTTTAAACAAGTTTAACGAAAAACGGATGTAAGCCATTTTCTCAACGTATTAGATCCATACTCTGGTTTAAAAAACACATATATTATAAACAACATGTGAATTTCCCAGACTTGAAATTCAAAATCTTTACTCTACGATATTATAATCTTGACGCGTAGCCACTTGGTCATCGGAGCGATTAAATTATTACATAGATAAGTCTTGTCAACATAAGAAAAATGGCGGAAGGTTGACATGTTTTTATGCGTAGATATAATATATTTATTATAATAATTTACCTACGGTTATTAACGATTAAGTGTGATTGTTGACTCTTCATAGAAAAAGAAAATTTACTTAAAGTCTATCCAAAGAGCTTTTGAGCATAACGGGGCATTCAAAAGCATCATTCTGTGTGCACAAAGACTTCTTCACAAAGTCTGGTTGACAGTTATGTATATTCTTTATGTGCAAAATTGTCTCAATTTGTATGTAACCATTGCCCTTGGTGTCAAGTAAATTCACTCGAAATACTCTTCAGTGAGTGGAGAACTCAGTATTAAGTGACTTCTCTCGAGATATTCCCACATATAAAAGAAATTAAAGATGCCTAATGCACCAACATATATTTATTATGATTAAGACTGGTTGTACATACCTAAAGTAGGTTTTCGTTTATATAAATTATTGTTTTTTCATTCAATATTAAAGTTTCCGCTTATAATATGCCCTCATAATCTAGTGCGTAAGGCGCTGGCTTTTCGTGCGGGGGCTACGGCATCGATTCTCGGTGAGTTCACAATATATTTATGTGATTTTCTCAAAGCCCGAGTGATTGTGTTTTTTTCTCTATTTCAGGATACAAAATATATTACTGTTTCACTGCAATACTGTCATTGGGCCACATAGCCTATTGTGGTGTTAAAAATAATATAATATATAATTTTATATTTTAATAACCTGATCACTGTCAGAGCTGAGTTAACTCGTCAAAGCATGTATGTCGCGTCAAGCCATGGTCTTTCAAATTGTTTGTGTATATTTTCTAAATAATATTATTTATCATTTTTATGTGAAAATAATCACGATAAACTCAAGAAACATGTTGGTTTGTTTGTTGAATATGTTTAAGGGATTTATTTTATTCCAAAAAAAGCTTGTCCACAAGTCTATAAGTACCAAATAAAAATTGGCTGGCTGTGTTATGCTCAATATGCTCAAACTTGTACTTAATATGAAGTAAATAAAAGACAAACAAACAAATAAATATAGAATACTGAAATGTCATTTTGATATTTTATTTTGATTTCCATAGTAACGCACGTATATATTAATAATTTAGTTACTAGGACCATCCCCTTAGCAACCAATAATAGTAGATTGGATTACGGATTTCTTCCGAAACAACTTTTCATACAAAACAGAATTAACTGAAAATGAATTCAATTCTGCTTAAAGATGGCTAAAAGTATTAAAGAATACATTGGCATCGTGTTCTGGTATATTCTAAAAGTTTAAAATGTCTAACTAGTCGGGAAGTTAGTTAAAAATTGATTGCAAGATTTGTACTGAACAAACAACCACCGGACAAACAAGAATACGAGATAATAAAAACGTTATAAAATAGCTTGCCTACAAGTCCCCACCTGATAAAAATTGGCTGGCTGTGATAAGGTCAAATAAAAAAATGCGCTTTTATGTTTTGCATAGAAAACAATAAGCTACAATAATTATCGATTGTCCGTTCTGTGTAATGTCATCTCGTTTTTATCTTGTCTTTCAACGATATTTTTATATATTCGTCTATATACCTAAAATTTAATATAGTGGAATCTATTACATGATATTATTATCTCGTTCATTGTACTTGCTTCTATACTTTGGTAGGATTTCATAGGTACTACGCTTACTGAGATCTCAATTCAGATCAACTTAGATGAGAGATTCTTATTTTTTCTCGAGTAAAATCTATTTCAAATAAAATGATAGTCATTGAATTATTTAAATGTTTCTTTTATATGTTACAGAAACTTATCATGTTTCAATATATTTTAACAAAAAAACCTACAACCATAATATAAACTGTGTTATTTGTAGCAGTGTAACGATCAAGATAAAAAACTTTAAATTGAAAATCAAAGCCAATTTATATATCGTCGAACATAAAAGCAAATCGAAAAAATATCCAACTGAAATAAGAAACTTTATATGTTTCACGGGAGTATTTCAATAAAAAATGAAAGCTATCAAAATAATACAAAGGCTATATTTTTTTAGTTTTTAGACGTATAACATCAATTTAAAATCACATATATTTAAAATGAAATGTTTTGATTTATGCTATGGTTAAAAAATAAATCATGTAGGCATCTAGATATTTGTTTTCATTATTCACTATTCATGTAAGCATAGGTTTTTTTTTTGAATTATTAATAACCATGTCCTTGCTTTTTCGTACAAGGTGGTTGTTAGTAATTTTGAACAATCACAAACACCCAGGCTTTGAGAAAAACACACAAATGTTTTGTCATGACCGGGAATCGAACCCAGAACTCTCGGGTGGAAGGCCAGCGCCTTACCCACTGCACCACGAGAGCCGCCCTGTAAGTATAGGTTATTATATTTTATAAATTGCTTGGTAGACACTTTCGGTCATCCATTTCATTATTTTCCCTACAATAATTATATTCATTAAATCTGTACCTAATATGTGATATAATTATTTAATTTGATATAATATTATACTATAATGCTTTTTGTATCCCCCTGTTATTTGGACCATCATATTATTATATAGTATTCTTAGGTTCTTCGGAGGATAGGTATCGCAGATGAAGTACGGTATTAGTTGTTCCTGATGATGGAGGAGACAAGTATTAATTTAATGTTTCAAATATGTAACTACAATATAGTACAATTGATGCAATATAATAAATATAACGTTAATTCAGTGTGACGTGTCTTTTACGGAAACTTGTAATCGAGTGAGATGAATCTGTTCTGACCCGCTATTTATTAACTGGCGCACTATAAAATAATATGTTGAACTTATTATGAAATCATATTAATTCGTTATGTTATGAAATTGCAGTAGCGGATTTGGTTTGGATTGGTTTTCGCAGAGTTTAATTGAATTTAAAAACTAGCTAACACGATCTGTAAATAATTATAGTCTTAGTTCAATAAAAACAAATACGCATGACTGACAAAGTTTAGTCTGTAGTATGCAATGACATTAATATGGACGAAGCATCTGGAAAAAAAATGACACTCACTTTTTTGTCGGGTCTGCCGAATGGCATAATCTGTTCTAACGCCATTACAATAAAGGTGATATTGCTATAAATTCCCGATGCGTGATATCGCATATTGGATATTGCCCGACATCTACCTATGCACGTGCAAATGTTGCGTTTGAATTTACTTGCTAGTTACTGTACTGAGTGCGTCGTCCATTAATAATGTCATTGGTAGTATGTCTACCTTCACCATTACCATTCGCCAGCGGCTGGTAATACCTATGTATTGCTACCAACATATCAAAATACAAGTTAGGGATGTAAATAATTAATGGGCGAATGACTAACAATTTTATTATTTCTTAAGAAATCTGTTAACATAATCTCTGCTTTGTGAATGTCCATATATGCTCCGCTTAAGAGTGAAAATAGTAATGAATCATTTTCTAGTAATCAAAATTTAATTTCTATTATGTAACAATAATGGTAGTTGTCTAAAAACATGGAAATATCTTCAACACGTATTATTGTGGAACTTTGTCTCTTTATATTTTTATTTGACCCATGAGAGTTATGAAATTAATTAAGAGATTTTATTAAATTAAAATATCTGTTAAAGTCTCTTTCTAAGTAAACTGTCTGCGGGCCTGCAATGTAAAAATATATTTTTGTTAATTAACAACTTTATATTTAAACCCATCTTACTTCTTACATATAAATTAATAATAATAAAAAGTTTCAAAGTAAAAACAATAGAAATATACCAATAAAAAACTACATTGATCTGTAAGTTATTACCAACGAGACTTGGAAGAATATAGTTTCGTTGGGTTCATTACACAAATGCCTAGTCACGATATCTCATGAATGAAAATAAATAACTAAGCTTAGAGGGCATATTTGGCTCAAGATAGTCACAAGTTCATTGAATTATTATTTTTGAAAACGTTTTCTCTTTACGTCATTCACAATGGCATGGTTGATTGATGGTCAAACTTTACATAAATCGCATTTACTCTCTTTGTAAACGAGTATAATTCACATTATGAAAGAATCATTACCATATTATAGTAATGTTTACTTGGACACATAATTTAGTAAAATATTAATTCTACTAAAATTCTGTATATAAATATATTAATTAAATAACAAACCGATTTCTTTAATCAAATAAAATTAAGACTCAAAGTGAGTTGAATTAAAGTATATTATTTTCAGGGGTTATCGCAAAATACTGATATGCCAAATAATTATGATTTTTTTGATTTTGAATAAAACCAATTCCCAGGGCATACACTCACAATTTACTTAAGACACTTTAAAAAAATATATATATACAGATGTCTCAATAATTATGATCAATGTGTAGTTCTTACAAATTCAAATTTTGCTATAAAAATGGTTATAACAATAATATTACATGCCATGCCAGTCAAAATTGACATTGGTCAGTCATCCACACCTTCTGCTCCAAACAGAATAATTAGATGTGAGATATATCGAAGATTTTATTGAGGATAGTAATTTTTCCTGTCACAATAGTGAACGAATAAGATCATTAAATTGCTCATATCTCGTAACTATGTTTCTGTGGCATATCATTGTCTTGCAATAACCCCTGCATTTTTGGGCCAATTATGGCGGCCATAGTACTATATTAATGTCTTACCCACCTAACACCATTATACTTACCAGGGCTACTATTAACAGGTCATTCTACAACCGCATTAATTTTCACACCTGTAACCTGTAAAGCATCAAGACGTCATTACCGGTACTGGTTTTGACCATCAATCGCCGTGCACAGGGCGACTCAACAAACAATAATCGCTCAAAAGTGGTAGTGTTAGTGAGTGAGAAACAGATCACGTAGCTAGCCCAGCTTGCCCGCCTCATCACCATTAACGGTCAGTGCCTGGCATCCTTTTGTATAACCCCCCCCCCTCCAGCATCAAAATCAATCCGTCTTATAACAGTCTACTAAAAAGCGCAGCCGGTATAACTACTCATAATAAAGATGAACTTAATTATGAAATTAGTTTTATTAATTTAAAAGTGATTATGCTCATATATTTTTAATAATATTAAGTATATTAAATTAATCAAGCGCGCTCACAAACAAGGAGATTTTCAGTACTGACAACATCTCCATAAACAGTGATTGTTTTACTTATATTACTAATTACACTATTATCATCAGGGTCGTTGGTATAATGTAATGCTAAAAAAGAATATATCATAATAATATTCTTCTTCTCAGTGTTTGTCAGGATCTTATGACCGAGGATCGTAAATAGGATGATTCAGCTGACAAACAGCCTTCTCAATATTTTTTATTTCAATTTATTATATATTCAATATCGGTATATAAAAATATATATGAGATTGTTTCAAATTATGTATGTATATTACTAGATATTTTTGTAATTTTGTTTATGCCAATTATCACATCGAAACATCGTTTCATAATATTATGTTCTCGGCCATACAATAAGATTAATAAATACGCACCTCAATTATGAATGCAAATCAGCTGGCCGATTCAAAATTCTATAAAAATAACTACCTACCTCATTAACATCAATTCACCTCATTCATACAGTCCACTCAAATTATTAAATTACAACATAATATGGTATAATACTGTCTATCATTCTATAAAACTACTGTTACAGTGATAAAGTTTTATATTTACAGGGCAATATTAGTTTTGATGTGTTCTAGGCGTAACATTTTGAAAGCATTTAACTTTAATATAGGTATATATCTATTTGAAAACTCATCTCTGCTACGTTTTCATGAGGTAACAGCTCAAGACATCTAGTTTAAATTTAGTATGTACGAAACAACACCGCGAAACAGTATCACCTCATGTAACAAACATAGCCGTACACCTAACGATGTAAACATTCTGCGCTAAACCGCTTCCAAGTTTACTGAATGAGGCCTAAACTAAAAGATTAGGTATGCATGATTTTAACTAGACCGAGTTGGTTTCTTGTTCACGATTATTTTATTAATACATGGATGGTGGCATTGCAAAATTTATATTACAATCCAATGCTAGTCTTAGCCAACGCCAGGAAATATCTTCATCAGGATAATAATGTAACGTCTTAACACTAGAAAAATAGTCACTTAACACCATTCAAAAAAGCTGTTTTGAATACAGTTGCTTTGCCGGATGTTTAAAGAATTAAAATTAATTAAAAAGTCTTTATATTTCATAAAATGTCTGTTTTTATTTTTACAATAATTATTGTATTAATTATGTATATAATTATTTTTCATATTTAAAAAAAATATATGAAACATAATCAGCTTATCTATATTCGTATATACTTATACTAATAATAATTATTTGTGCTCCCTTATAAAATAAGTAAAAGAATTTTCATCCGAAGAAAATATTATTTAATATATTTACTATATAACTATAATTAATTGTTTATTAAAAATCGTATAATTACCTAGTAGGTAGATAGTATAAGGTAAAGGCCTAAAAACTTATCTGAAGAATGGGATGGGGGATCCATTGTCGAAAACTACCCAATCAAGACTCGTAACTTGACAAAATCTGACATTCGAATGAAATTTTCAAAATGGCATCCTACGGTAGTTTGTTTTCCCATTCTACAGATACGTTTCTAGGTATGTGACGCTATTCTTGAGATGTTTCAATATGACAGCACTAAAATTCTAAAATCCCCTTATTGCACTCGTGCTAAAACGATTAAAATCAATACGAGTTTATTATTAAAATCAATCAATAAATAATGTTTCTGATTAAAAACTTGATTTTTAATGAACATTGAAAGACTATATCGACTGTAGAAAGGAAAAAGGACGTAATCCACACAATTTTACAGGAAGCACAAAATCGTTTTTGTTATGGTTTTCGGTCAAACTTCAAATACAAAATAGACATAACCGTGAAGGCATAATTTGATTTTTATATTCCTAATTATATTAATTATTAATGATGGTTAAGTCGTTTTTCTCACTTCACATCCTTCTTTAAAAAAATCCCAACTAAATTTACATATTAAATCGGCATTTGCGGCTTAAATACTTTTGACACGACGTGTATTTAGTCATGTACAACGTCCAATAAAACCTATTTTGAAAAAACCGAGGGTTACGTCCTTTTCCCTTTCTATAGTCGTTCTTATAATATGCAGTCATACAAACTTCATTGTTACGAGTATAACGCAATATATTTAAAAAAAAAATACTTATAATAGGTTTAAAAAAATGCTGTATTTTTTCTACGTAGGTACCACTACCAATAATATATTTTTTATTTTTTATAACAAATAATTATTATTAAAAATAGCAAATGGCAAAATAAATTACCTATAAGTACCACATATAAAATTATTTAAAAAAAAAAAACTGTTGATGAACCAAAATGCGAAAATGGTGACTGATGAATACCTACAATCAACTTTTTAAACGACCTTAAGTTTGATACTATTTTATAAGTAAAATGAGCTGGATTTGATAATTAATGCAAATAAAAAAGAATCGCAAAAATATAAACAACAGCAAAATATGGATTTAACCATCTTTCAAAGCAATACATTTAAAATTAGTTGCCATTATAATAAAATGAAAAAAATAAAACTATAAAACATGACACTTGTACTCGTTGGCGTAAAAAACAATTGAATAAAGAAATTATGAGTTTGTCAAGGTTAGCGAAATTCATTATAATATGAAATGAAGCCCCAAACCTTACCATTAGCTATTTAATTCTAACAACTTATTTATTACAGCAGACTTATCCTGCTGTATTTCTTTGCATTAATCTGCAAGTGTAACCCAGATAGCCTGCGCTGTAAAGTAATTTCGCGGAGCCCACACGATGATGCGATAAGTTGTGTAATTGAGAATAACGAGTGAAAATTTAATATGGAGGGAATCAGAAACTTGTGACGTCATCAAGGATAATATCAAGATGCTAGACGCTTGGCATACCTTACTTAGATGTCTGGATAATAACAATGTATAAACAGGTAACTCAAATCCGCGTGTATAATAATCTAAAAAGTTACTACTAACATACACGCTAATGTATTATTTTTTGCAAGTAAAACCATGATAAATATACAGTCGAACTTAGTTATTACGAGGTAGATGGGTCCAACTGAATTTGCTCGTTATAAGCGGTAGTCGTCATATCAGAGAAAAGGTATTTTTTTTAATGAGAAAAATCTGAAGACCATCGTAAAAAATCCCCGAAACAAGCATGGCCTTCATAAACTACAAACCCTTGAATTTTCCAACAATTTGCGTGGATACTTTTTCATTATTGTCGGCGAAAACAACAATTATTAGGTAGGTACTTAGACAATTAACTAGTGTCATAAACGTAATCCGTCCCCGGCGGCATCCTGTCCGATCGGATTTTAATGCTTAGGGTCGAATTTTTTTTTAAACGATCGACACATTAACATTATTTTAGCTCGGTATATCCGATAAGTTGCTCGTTATAACAGTGAATAAATGTATGGAGTAAAGCATAAACCAAAATGTCAACGAATGTTTCCTCATTACATCCGAGATCTCGCTATTTCCGAGATCGTACTAACCGAGTTCGACTGTATTATGAAAAGTTAAAAGTCCTCATTATTGTCAAAATCTAAAAAGAATAAGTCCATTATTGTAAATGCAATTTCAAACAATGTATTGTGACCATCACATAGCGTGTAAAATTATTGCACATTGAAATAATATGGGCGAAAATTTTTATTTGATTTTGATCATATAATAATTATATTATGTATAACAGTATCAGGTTTGTTTTGCACTGTTTTTAAATCTTTATGGTCAAAGCTACTCTTTAATGATCTTTTAATTAAGCAATTTAATTTTAATATCTTTGCTTAATCCGTCCACCGACACAAACCATCAGACGTTTCGTTTGACCACACCGCACGCATCTTGACTGTGTTTATGTACATATTATGTTGTAGTTACATACAACAAATAATTTAGTTGGTTTTAGTTATAACTATATTTTATACTAATATTGCAAGGCCGACTAATGAAGAGAAAATACTTGCCAGTATTCAAGTTCAGGTGAATTCAAAGTTGCGTCAATTTCCTCAGTCCATCGCCACGTCTCTTGCAACCCACCATAATATGAGACCTAAAATACGTTAATTGGCTTTGTAGATTCATTGAAAAGTGAAATAGGGTTAGACATACTAAGGGAATTCGTACCTGGAACGGTTACAGTAAAGTTACATCTCGCTAATGAGTACCCGGCTTAACGGTGCTCAGTGTCTAGTGGCACCCAAAATACATGGCAAAGCAACGTGAAATGCATATTTGTATTTATAGCATAACTCGTACATGAGGAAATGAACTCAAGTGTGTGTAATGTGGTCGTATCAGTGTAACCTTGAATTTCAGCAGACATCGATTTCCAAAAGGTCCTCGGGCTTTGAAGAGATTTTACGTCTCACTATCCAGTAGCGAGTTATAATAACATTAATATCTTCAGCTGCTTGTACTTGAAAAAATATCAAAAAAGGATTTCTATTATGGATAATTTATGGAACATTATATTTATATTTTACCATCACCCCCTTAATTTAGTATGCTGTAGCATAACACAAAAGTTATGGTTGAGATTGCGAGTTTTGAGAAAATAACTCTGAAGCTAAACATATTATAACAGCGTGACATTTACACAAAGCTCTGTAATTAAATTGAATAATTCAATTTCATTACATAAGTAGCTATTAGTAGCTATTATTAGAGAGTAATTATTACTACATTTATACCATAAGTCAATGATTTCATGCTCACACTCACTTTGTGATAATTACTTCAAAGGATTAAAGCTTTTCCGTGACTTACTTCTTTTGTGTTTGTTACTTCAGCTTCACTTCCATTAGACGTATGAAGGAGATGCTTTAAAGCTTTGCTAACATAAACAGATAGGGCTGGTTTAAAATTCATTTATAATGTACAGTCAGTATTATTAAAAATCTGTCTACAATGTAGCCAAAATAAAAAGTCGCATTAAAAGGTAAATACTTCTCTTGTTAATTGATTGTACTGGGGAATTCTGGATTTTAAATCTACGAAATGAATGTCTTAAATATCTTTATAAGACGAAGTATCTTCTCACTTATATGTCAATTAGGGATGGTATCAAATGGAAAAAAAATATATATATATTATAATGTTCTATTGATTAAGAATGGGAGGCTGCCCTAGCTAGGTCGTGTGCATCATGAGTGACAATAAATTATTGAAAGAGAGAAATATCAAGTCAATGATCAAACATTCGCTAGCTAAAAGAAGCAATTGGTGACAATCATTTGCTTGTGGTGGTGAATAATAGCTAATATGTACAGATACATGTGAAGAGAGTTGTTGGACGAAGCAGGGACTAACTTCAGGCAAGTAACACTCCTGATTATTCTTCTTCTTTCATCGTGCTCGTGCAAAAGATGCGCCTGGACTATATGGCGCTTAATGTACTAACTATAGTATTATTTTACATTGTGGCGATAATTTTAAGTGGACTGTATTTGAGGAAGTTTGGAATTTTGTTAAGAAGAGTTGACACAGGGATACTGACAGTCCAGGTACTAACCTTTGGATGGTCGCTGGATGTTTGAAGCACTACAGTTGGCCCCGGTTACTCGCTCACAGACTTGGTTTTGATTATTGTTATGTTTATCAATATCGTAACGAGTCACCCTGTAGTTGTTTCTGCTGATTGTTTTATGATTGAGTTACGGTGGTGTACGTTTTAGCTTGTTGTCGATCGAATTGTAACTGCATACTTGGTAGAAATGGCTGAGAACCATACATGATTTGGACGATAGTATCATTATAATATGATTGAATGTTTGCTGGGAGTTTAGTTACAATATTAGCGCAAACACATTGTGTAGTCTACATTGTAAAAAGGTACACTCCCTTAGCGTGTGGCACAGTGATACCTACTAGTGTCACTATGTTAGTTTTAATTTTCCAATCGCTGCGTCTTCAGATGCAATTATCGTCCTCTATCTCGCTCTGACCAGTCCAGACCCGCATTAAAAAACGTTAAGCTTCGTAGCTTATATCCCGAGATAATGTACTTTTGGAATACGATATAGCAAATTTATCATTTTTTTTATAGATTTTAGAGTGAGGTGATCATTATGTTGGAATAGTGCTCTTGAAAAGATAGTTGTTGACGACGTGATCAATTTGAGTGGACCAGAATGATAATGGAATATGGGAAAATGACCTTCATTGACTTTGTGGTATTAAGAAAGGGCGAAGAGTCAATCACTGGAAGTAGACAGGTGAGACCAAGTACGATGGAGAACTTTGCCAAAGATGCTTAAGGTCAATCTCGGATCCCTGCTAGGTATATTGCTACAAAAAAAAATAATAATTGAAAATATGAAAAACGTTATACATATGTAAAATAATATGTTCTTAGTGATAGTGTGTGCAAAACCCTGTATATTATCACACTATTAATGCTTAGGTAATCGTACTACTTCAATGAACTCGAGATCTGTTATTGTAATCAAGCGTCACTGCAAACCATGCTGGCGTAGATGCTTCAATGACAATTGTTGATGGCTGTATGCAGTCACTAGATAATTATTGTGTATGTAGAATACACTTAATAAATAACAATTTTATTTTCTGCACTACTAATTAAGTACTGATTTCAATTATTATACCAATGCTTTGTATTTTTAGATTTTTTGGAAGAAGTTGTTTCTTACTATAATATTATATACCTACATAATCTTGAAAATAAAATATTGCCAGACGGTACTCCAAAACATACAGGTTTCTCAAATTTATCAATATTGGCTACTCCTTTTGTGATTTAAATCAAGTTACCAATAATACAATTATACTTACTTTGATTCCTAGCTGACGTCTAGATCTCTTCAAATTTTAGTTTCAGGGCATTGAAAATAATGGGATCCAACGTTAGGATGAAAAGCATTTTTATTTCTGGGAATGTCTCAGGGAAAGTTATCCAAGACTTAAGTCGCGATACACTCTAGTGTACTTTCGCTGAATTTAAACGACCTTAAGTTAAAAGTGCCCATAGGAGATGGGAATACATAGAAGCAAAATTAAAAAAAAATGCCAAATACAAGAGCTATTACACAACTACCAAACAATCTTAGTAGAGAGATCTTTACGTTGACAGTATAAAGACACACATTTATTAAGTGCATCCAAAGTATTGGCCTTTGTGGTGACCAGGTCAGACGCTCCGATGGGTCCAAAAGCTGATTTTACCGACTTAAGCAGCTTTTCCATATCCGTACATATTTTAGTTTCAGGGCATTCAATTAACCGGGGAAAAGATACTATCCGGTTAATTTTTTCAACCTGGGTTGCCAGTTCTTTAAGCCAACCAAATTCCTGGAAAGCCGCTAAATACTCTACACAGACTGTATACGGTGGACCTAAAGGATACTGGCATAATATGGATAAGAGCATGAGTGACTGTGATTTTTGGAGACTCGGTGTGGTGTCCATATGCTTCAAATATGGGGCAGACATGCTTGAACACAAATGTGTTTTTACGAATAACTAACAGCTGGTTAATCAAAAATTTAATTACGTATGTTGAATAAAGAATAGCACATTGTTAAATCATTACAATTAAGGGCGGACATGCTCAGCGTAGGTCAAAATGGAGCTTTTATTGTATTTTCAAAGCATGATCCTGGACATTCCTTAAACGTTGTAGATAATCTATTTATATAATTTTGAAGCCTTATTATCCTTTATATTTATTTTAAACATTTAATGACTGCATAAAGTATTTTTATTACATAAAATAGTATTCTTTTAAACCTCTCGCTCTAATGTTTTAGAATATTATAGTCATATTTCAGTACATCTATTTGAACATGTACCGTTTAAAAAAAAATCGGTTAGGTACATGTTCAAACACGCGCGTTAACATGATCTTACTGCTTACTTCAGTTAAAGTTTGTCAATTTATGGTTACGGCCGTATGTTGTAGCTTAATCACTGGGGAATGCCAAAAGAAATGGAGTTTTTTTTCAAAAAAACACTACTTTATTCATTGGTAAATAATTATTATAAAGCAATCATTATACGTAGGATGTTAATCACACTTAAATGGATAAAAACATAGCTTATAATTAGTATCTTTAGAATTATCTTTAAATGTGTTAATCTTGCCCATTTTTTGAATAATAAAATGCCTAATTCTTGTCAAATTTGGGATCACAGAGATTGTCAATATAATTTTTTATCGTAAATATTTCACTATAATAATGTCGACATAAATTATACTAATAGTTTTATAAATGCGTTTAAAAATTAATAAATGTAAAAAATCTTAACACCACTGCACATGCATGCACTGAAATATGACTATATTCTAAAACATTAGAGCGAGAGGTTTAAAAGAATACTATTTTATGTAATAAAATACTTTATGCAGTCATCAAATGTTTAAATTAAATAGAAAGGATAATAAGGCTTCAAAATTATATAAATAGATTATCTACAACGTTTAAGGAATGGCCAGGATAATGCTTTGAAAATGCAATAAAAGCTCCATTTTGACCTACGCTGCGCATGTCTTTATTTATTTTATCTGAACTGGTTATTACTAATATGAATATTCACCATGAGATCGTGATCAGAATTGGGAAAGCAAGAAGTCTTCCCAGCGCATCTATTCTATACACAAGACTGATATCAGCCGCTATTGGCGATTATCGTGGGTAGTTTATCACAATATATTTGTATTGAGGTAGGTATATTATTATTGTTAAAATAAGTTAGCCGTCTAAACATTCAAAAACTGCCTATCTTATTCTAAAAGTAAGCACAGCCAAAAGAGACATTAACGCCCATAGCACGTATTACTAACATATTGTAAATATTATAATGCTTCACTACAAAAATATGAAAAACTATTCTCGATAGTAGTCTTGTGTATAGAATAGATGCGCTGGAGTATTTTCGGTTATATAGATACACCAGGCTACACAGTTGTGAGGAAAATGCCTTGACAGTTCCATTGTGACTAGTTTTGTGATTTTGTTTTTACGGTTTCGTTATCTAATGTTTTTTTTCTATTTGAAAAAAATATTTTATTTTATGTAGGTAGGTATTTAGTATAACACTAAATAATATTTATCAATTAAGTAAAATAAAGTGTAAACACTCAGTTATTGTACTGTCCGGTTGAAATGGGATGCAGAATATGGAATATGGTATTCACAAAAAATTGGTGAATCTTTATTATTTTTACTTTTGTTAAACAATGTAACTGTAATATATATATCTACAATTTGTTTGTCAATATTTAGCAAAATGACAACACTTCAAGAAAAAATGTAAACATTCCTATATTGGATAATAACTCGAATATTGCAGTTTCTTGTAGCGGAATATAACATGTGAATAAAACATAGACAACAAGAATAAATGGAAACATGAAAATAATAAATGTTTCATAACAAAAATAATAGTTCCATGACTGAAGTTTGAAAAATACCAAAGTTGTTTTAATAATGTAGTTTATCAAGATAAAAACTGACAAAGACAATGCAAATAAATTTATTACTCCTAGTTCTTTATAACTTCCTTTCGTAGGGAAATGTTGTTTTAATTACAATGGAAAACTTTCAGTGGGTAAATAAGAACAAAGTTATTTGTGGACTGTTTATAGCGTTTTCATTTTCCTTCGGTTGTTTTTATTTTTCTTTCTTGTGTCTATTTTTTATCTATTCTTAGACAGCAGCGAACATACTTTTTTCATTAATACTACGTACGAAAACTGAAATTATTATATTAAGCCTTCACCGAATAATGAAATTATCAGTGATGTAGGTTTATATTTTGTGATATTTAATACCACTAGGCCGTAAGTAGATTTAGTGAGTTTATGAGTTTCGTTACATAATAATATATTTAGTTTATTTACTTAACTATTTTTTATACAAATATATAATACAATTATTATGATTATATAGAAATGTAGATTTTTTGAATGACGAGTTAAGACTATTTAAGACTAATACGATATAAAACATAATTAGTTTAAAACAATATTTAATCCGTTCTATGCCGCAATTAGTTAATTGATAGTAATTAACATAAGAATTTGTGTAATTAGGGCGTCCAAAGACGCTTTGGGCACATAACCGGTTAAACTGAAGATATCGTGTTTGGGCCAATTATGGTAGCGCTAATCCAATACAAATTTCTAACCTACCTCCCACCATTATCTAGGCACACTATTAATAATTCACTCATTGTTCATTATTAGTACCATAAACACCTGTTTACATGTTACTCGTCGAGACGTCATTATTGGCATAGATTGACTCAAGTCGTGCAACATTCGTTACCGCCAACGTCGTGTCTATCATTTATCACAAACTCATCGTCATCCCAAGACAAAGACCGCGAGAGTGATACTACTAGTAGGGAGTGCTGGAACACGAAGCTAGCCCAGTGCGCCCGTCTGATCAACATTAGAGGTTAGCGCCTGGACTCACTGTATAACCCACCAGTATTAAAATCATTCCCTTCCTACTACAGTTTACTCAGGGCAGCCATATGATTAGCGGACGAGTAAAAAGTACATCAAAGAACACTGAATAGATTATGTAGACGCTAGTTAAAAAATATATAAAACAATGTCCACCTGAATTTTCCTTTTGCAAGAGGAAAATCTAAGTGATTTAGTTGAACAGAATAATTTTATTATTGCCCCTAAATTGTCATTACTTATGGCTGGTTAGTTCTGCACCTTGGAAAAACAATCAATCTAAGATTTCTAAGCAATTTTAATAAACACAGTATATCTATTATTTAAAAAAACATCGACAGTGACTTAAAACCATTACAAACGCAACATGGATGCTGTGTTTTACATTTACAAAAAATCGTAATATAGTCGCCAATATTACTTGAATTTTAAATAACACCTCAGTTTCAGCATCGTTAGCTTACCTACGTGATTGCATCTATGACCTAATTTAGATCAGAACTGTTTACACGTATCAGGTATTATTACACACTATTAGTAAGGGAAAAGGTACGAGACTAATCAATGTGCTCCCCAAAGACAGACATTTTTAGGGTTTTTTTTTTATTTTTTGGTAATAGTGCCGCAGATGAGCTTTTATAACTTTCTTTTTAGACCAAACCTAACCTAACCTAACCTAACCTACCTAATATAACCTAACATAATATTAGTATGTGATAATGATCCATCGAAATGTATGAAAATATCAAATTTTAAATTAACAATAATTATTATTGGATCGAAAAGCATCTGCGCTTACAGAAAATGAATTTTAATACCATCATTGTTTATATGGAATAAACTCTTTTCGTAAAAAAACTATTTAAAATCTCATGCGGGCATCTGCGGCACTATATACAAATTATTTATTATTGTTTAACATCGGCTATGTTTTTATCTTTGTCTATTTATTCTATAGTAATTCTGTAGTATTTACTACATTTTTATTTTTATTTAACTCGTTTGACTAGAAGTATTTAAATCATGTAATGAACGTAATAAATTCAGTTGTGTTATGCCCACGTTGTTTTGATTTTAAATAAATAAAAAAATAATGAAAGATGTTATGATTTGATTCAATAATTTCAAATTTATGTGGTATAAAATGTGTAGCATGTACAGAAAATTTAAAATCAAAATTAAATTACTTGTCAGTTCGGTAATGAAATATAATATCAATAAATGCACCAATTATATTGCCATTTACATTTGCCTCCAGAATCATAATGAATAATAATTTATTATAGTACTAATTGAAATTTGAGGTGTCAAAAAATATTTTAATGTCTACACCTACAAAATAATATTATCATAATTTATGTAAATTTCAGTTTATAATAAAAAGAGCTTTAGTCAAAATAAAGCTCTTACACTATCACTTTTTTAAAAGATTTATTATCTTCTAAGCACTTTTATTTTTAAGGCTTTTTTCAAAGTTATACTTTTTCCAATTCATCTCGCGCGCGTTTTTCACGTATTCAATTATGTTTCCCAGGCGGAATCGATCCTAAAAGAAAAACTAACTGCGCATCATTTTCCCGGAAGTTTTTCAACTTCCTCTCCTTACATGTCGCCTGTTTGTCTGAATATTGGCCGTGAGCATAAATCTTTGCCAACGTATCAGCCTATATACATATTCGATACTCTGAGAAGAAAATGTTGCAGTAAACAAACCCATTAATAGAGCACAGACGCCAAAGAAAACTCAGTTTTATAATGCGCATTACGTCATAAAAAAGTCTATATTTGCGGCTGTTAGTTTCAAACTAGATAACCTACATATTACGCCATTATGATATAATTGTTCAAAACCGTCGAGCACAGTAGTAAGCACTGCAAATAATTTTATTTTTGTAAACATATTAATTACTACCTAAATAATTATAAAAAACGAATAGCAAAATAAAATGTCATCTACCTGGCGACCTTTATCATATCGCTTGCTTGATTATCCATTGGTTTATTTTCTGATTCTTCCGCGTTATGCCCAACATACACATTTCCATGACATGTGAATAGTTTTTTTTATTTACCTTATATTGTGGATCCATGTTTTACATACATATGTGAGCATCACGGCCCCCACAGGGGGGGGGGGGGGCTGACAGGGATCTAGCCTGGGGGCCCGGGGTCAGGTGAAGCCTGGCGTGGCGAGTTAACCAGATAAGTGAGATAAACACATATCACAAATTTGCTCCAATAGTAAAAAAGTCGCCCGCGGCGCTATTGTCCTTCAATAATATTTTTACACAATTTCTGTACAATGTTTAATTATGTATGGATACTCGACAACTCTATTATAATTCAAATGGATGTAAGTATTAAAATATATAAAAAAACACTAAATATACACATTAATTTTACTGCATACACTATTTGGAAAACGCTACTGTATAGCGTCACACTGCTTTTATCTTTAGAGATAGGTAGGGGGCTCGCCAAAAATCCTAGCCTGGGGGCCAGCTTCAGGATGTGGGGGCCATGGTGAGAATCACACCTTGGCTGAACTCTTGTCGCTTTAGATACCATGGTCACTTTTGAAGATACTATTCAGTTCTTACTGTACTTTTTTATGGATTATAATACGATGATAATATTATGTATCTACTATATCATAAACCGTCGCCCATATGAATAAAACCATGAAAAAAAAACCATTGGTCCATAGCGGTGGTTTTTAAATACGTATGAATGAGCAGCATTCATTGACACGGATAATTTTATTGGGTTATTTAATAATTTTCGTGGTTACAATCATGAAAAAAATGATCGACTCAACGTTTTTAAATTCAGTAGCAGTAGCTTGAACTGAAATATAAATTAGTACCTATATACCATTGTGTTATTTTTTTCAATAACGTACTTATGTCACGTATTGTCATGTATTATTTTTCAATTTGTGTATGAGTCAGAGTATGGACCTAATAGGTTGAGCAAGTGGCTGGCATCCATTTCTCGTAAAAACAAAATCTGTGAATACAAACCTCCACTTTGTGGAGGTCCATAATATGATCATATTATGATCGAACATGGTCAAAAGAAGAAAAAAGACTTATGTCACAATAAAATGCGTAGTAGAATATGTAATGGCAGTGCTTGGTGCGAATCAAAAACAGACAAATAGGTAATTACTTTTTTTGTTCAACAATGGAAAGGAACAGTGTTACTATGTACTCTGAGAAGACGTGTCATTTTAATCAGAGTAAAGGGGCCTTTGAAACCATTTTAATTTTATTGATTTTATGAGAATCTTGGTCATATTCATTCTTTAGAGGCTTTTTACAGTGATGTAAAAAAACATATTATATTGTCTACGCTTTAATTAAAAAAGAACACAAACATTTGCCAGATTCAAATCCGCGACCGACTGCTTAACAGGCGCACATTCAGCCAATACGCCACGACAGGGACGGAAGTTAATAATATAGTTAAGCTGTCAAAGCATGATAACCACTAAACGTTACAACAAGTCGCATGAAGTTACAACATATTATATATACATTATACACCTACTCTGCAGCACTTTACAATTACTGGACCTGACCAACTTTTTCTTGCGACTTTTATTATCGTAGATATTATATTGATAAACTATTTTTTTATTGAACGAAAAATATTAGAATGAAACAACATTCTTTATTAATAATTATATCTTGAATTACAAATAAAAGCAACCTCCCAAAATTAACACAATTTTTTAATAAATAAAAAGTAAAAGAAAATATAAAAGGTACTTATTTATTTATGTGTAATTTATATAGGGCGCACATAGCTTAGTCGGTAGATCACATTGGCGCGAATCCAGTGAACAGTGGTTATGTATTTTTCTGGATGTTTTCTGATTATATGTAAATAATATATTGGTTTTCTAGTGTGCGTCGCTTAATTTTTATACTTTATTCATATATTTGAAAAAGTAATCATTGTTTTGTCAAAGTTTTTGTATCAAGGTTTTTTTTTAGTTGATTATAATAACTTATAGGGAGAAAAACATGAACAGATAATATTGAAATAATTAATAATGTTAAATTTACTTGAATAGATTATAGTATTTTTACAAAAACAAAAATACATTGTTCGCTTACAAGAATACTTTACGTTTTGTGTCCCTATTTTTCTTATTTGAAAGAATTGCGCGGAATATTGTTTTAAGAAATCGTTTTCTGAGCGGAGCTTTTTTTCGAAATCAAATTACATCGCGGAGTTCTACAAGACTAATAAAATTCTGATAAGACTGACTATTTTTGTTTGCGAAGCTTTCTATGCGCCTGTTATTTTGAGTCTTGATATTTAAATACATTTTCTATGCTGACAATCCTAGACAAGTTCGAAATGATGGTGGAAAATATTATACTTGCAATAAATAGGTTCGACTGGGTATATCAAATTAGGGAAGCCACATACCAATGTATTTTATTTACAGCTGCAAGAAACGCTCTGTTATATCCCTTAGGGAGGAAGGCAAAGGAAATAGATAGCATGGGTTGACAGGAACCTGATGTGGTTTGATAGTATTATCCTACCTTCGTCTCTTCACCAAAGACTGGACTTATGTGCAACTCCTGAGTAGTATACACAGCCGTTACGTTTAAAGACCGTCATTTTGAAGGTAATTGTCAGGTGATTTATATTCAAGGATGTATTTAGACTAGATGTCCAGAAGATGATCGTGAAACAATAAGCTTTCACGAAAGTTAAAACCAAAAAATTAAAGTTTATTTAACGGAAATGTGAGTACATTATACATAATATTGGACATTATATGCGCTTTCAATGATTTAAAAATAATAGACGAAGGGCACGAGGTACGTGTCCCTTTTTACCACGTTTTTCTTAGCTCGTATTCTTGTTTGTCCGGTGGTTGTTTCCGGTACAAATCGATTTTTATCTCCCTTCTTGACTAGCTAGACGTTTGAAACTTTTAGAATATATCAGAACACGATGCCAATGCATCATTTTAATACTTTTAGCCATCTTTAAGTAGAATTGAATTAATTTTCAGTTAATTCTGTTTTGTATGAAAAGTTATTTTGGAAGAAATCCGTAATCCAATCCACTATTATTGGTTACTAAGGGGATGGTCCTAGCAACTAAAGTATTACTATATACGTGCGTTACTATGGAAATCAAAATGATATTTCAGTATTATAATATATTTGTTTGTTTGTTGTAAAATAGCAAAAACATGATTTGTTAACAATCGCCTTATAATTATGTCCTAAATTATTAATAGGTACATAGAATTGTCAGGTTTATATGATTCCACAGAAAATTTAAAAACGTGGTATATAAAAAGTTCTTTTTATCTTGTAATTATTATATATTTTTGGTGATATTATTTTAATTAGTTTATTGACGTCTTGTGTGTGATATTCGGCGTGGCTTCATAGACAAATGACTGTCTCTGCCTTACATTTGTGTTCATCATAGTTGAAATATTCTTTAGGCACTGCATCGCAGGGATTAAGAAAATATTCATAAAACGATGAAATTTAAAAATAAAAATCGTTGCGAACGTTTCGCATCGGCCAGTGCCTACCTTTATAATTTTATTTTATTATGATGAAATCATCAAAAGATGCATCAAATCCTCAAATCTACCCTTTCAACAATGTCACCTAAGGTTACCCAGCTCATTAAACTGCCAATATTTCAGTTAATATGCATTTCGCCATCTTCATATTTCGGCTATACCTAGAATCAGTAATCAGTAATAAAAATTATATTATTTTCATAATCGATAACGACAAAGAGAGATGTACGCAATTATGAAAAAGAGATATGAAAATAAGGCATCAGATAGTATTATAACTTGTTGGCTGTAAGAATGTACTATACAAACGCTTGTATGTAATTAAGTATTAATGCTTTTTTCATGGTTTTATAGATAAAATAAATAGATAATAATGACGATGAAACCTTATTAGACATACCTAATATTTATAAATATAAAATGATAAAATATGCATTTTTCTTTTACCTACTATAATAATAAATTGTCAATTTTGTACGGTAACCTGAGGTGACATTTTCGAAAATAACGAAATTTATTAGCATCGTAAAGGTTGGGTTAATATTTTCATTTATTTCAAGAATTTTTTAACCAATAATTTGTAAGTCTACTTTATTCGTACGATAATAAATATAATTTCTCTTAAACATTTATCATGGTTTTTACATTTCAAGAAATCCCACCCCTGCTATTAATAATTATTCAAAATTGGACAAATTGAGAACGCAAACCCCTACTCTGTCTATTGCGCGACGACTGGTGAGTGACTACAAAGATAATAATATAGAATGCGTCTTCACCTCATTTTCGTAATATAATTTAATTATATCAAATTATTCTGTTTAGAGATATTTAAGAAACATTTTATATTATCTTTATAACTATTATAATATTATATAATACACGGTTTGGGTTTTTGATTTTTTTACTTACTTAATACTTAACTTAATTTTTGTCACAAGTACAATTAGTTCTTTAATAATAATTGTCGTAGTAATATTTAATATTATCAATAATTAAAGATTTTTAGGGTACGTTTGTGATGTCAGGGTCACCACGTATCAATAGCGAGGGCTGTGCGGCTGGTCAATACACTCCCTAGAGATGTAGATATTTTTGGCGATCTATTATATTATATTCTATGTTTTAATTTCTATTTTATTGTTTAATTTGTATTTTTTTTGAATTATTGCTGTTTTTTTTTCTTTTTTTTTCTTTTGTACAAAACTATTTTTAGCTTTGTTTTTTTTCTGTACCTTGTTTTTCTCTAACTGATTACTTGTAATTTTTATTCTAAATGTCATGTTGTGAACGTCCTGAACTAATATTTTGTTATGTACTCAACGTGTCTTGTTTAAATAAATAAATAATTAAGTAACTTCTGTATGTGGGTTGGAATGGGTCGAATAATCAAAGTTGAATGGAGACGGCTTATATTTTACAGATCGTGACTGATATCATACAGCGCATAATTCTTTTCTATACACAAGGCTGCTATTGGCGGTTATCGAGGGTATTTTATCATGTTTATGTATTCAAGTATTGTAATAATTGTTATTATAAGTTAGCCGTCTCAAGCCAAGAGAGGTTCTATTAAAACATAGCACTTTTTGACAATTCAGACGGTTCATTTATTATAACAATAATAATTATTAATTAATTATGATAAACGACCCTAGATAACCGCCGATAGCAGCATTGTTTAGAGAATAGATGAGCAGATTGCAATATTTTTCTATACAGTATAAATATTTCATTTCGAGAATTGAAATCAAGCAATTTAACCCTGTAAAAAGACAAGGTCCGACTGTTTAGTGTAGACGTTACCTTAGCATTTATTTCTCGATTGTACCAGGTAACAACTTTGTTGCACAAAATAATTTCGCCAAAAGTTGGTAAGTCGATAATTTAGGTATTTAGAGTTAACAATAGATTATGTGTCTATATTATATAAATATGTATGCTATAAAAATTCAAGGCCATCCGATATATAGAACTTGCACATAAAGAACTAAGAAATTAACACTATGCCTGATTTTAGAGGGTATGTCAAACGTCAAAGTGTAATTCGGTGTGTGATAAACACAAAAACCTATCTACAAAAAGTCGATTTTTCAGGAGAGGCAAAACAAACTATTTTTTTTGTTTCAAGAGGTGTTTTTAACAAAACTACGAATGACTGAAAGATGAAATTTTCAACTTCTTAAAGCATAATCATTTTTCTTCTAAATCAATTGAAAAAGAAATGTAATTTTGATGATCTGTATTATAAAAAATACTGTTTTAAAAAAAGTCGACCCACTTACGTTCTTGTGTTACAAATAAATTTTCAAATTATCTGTGCAGTTTGTTATTTACCTAATACAAAATGTATTTACAAATTGGCAAGTTTAAATGAGTGAAAATAATAAGATTAGACTTTTTAGCAAAACTAGTATGGATAATAAAGATGTTTTTATGCATCGGAATGATTTTTTTGCCTTTCAAAACAGTGAAAATTTTTCAGAGATTCATCATACCTGATGTTCTTTTTTGAGTTAAGTTAACAAATATAGTCTTTTTATTATTATGTAGTATTTTTTGAGAAAAAAAACTATGTAAAATGACTTTAAAATGAAAAATTTTGACAGTTGAAAAATAAGGCGATACGTTTGTGTTTCCAAACTGTCAGAAAAAAATTCATAAACACAAAAATGTATGAGCTGATACGTTTTTGTGTTAAATTTTTTTTGATTAAATTATGAGATATGTTTTATATTATTTCCTTACTCATAGTATATACGGAGATACGTCTTTGTGTATAGTGATGTGATTGAACCGATTATAGTGCAGTAACAATTCTGCATACTCAACTAAAACACGCATTTTTTGTGTTAATCACCCATCGAATTACTCTATAACATGATACCGAGACTTGGCAACTGTTGGCAATAATCCCTCAACATAATAGCTAATTATTGATATCTATAACACTGTATAAGTATTTAAATAAAATGTAATATTGATATTTGTCAGAAGCTAGATTCAGTCTAGTTCCTAAAAGCTACTCAATTATTATGTGGATGTTACTATCTTTTTCTATCAATTTATATATAATATCAATTTTCTTTCACGACTACACAATATATAAATGCGATGACAGTGTTATGTATATTTAAGTAAAATAAGTCTTTTGAATCGTATACAGCAGGACAAGAAGCATGGTAAACAACAATTTCATTTCTCCAGAAATTGAATTATTTTATTAAAGAAAAAATGGGGTGCAGCATCCTATACCTATCCGTCATAAAATACACACTAACCATACAAAGCACGCTATCTCCATACATAATAGAACGTTAGTATACACCCTCGCAAGGGATATAACTTGTGTTGTGAATGGATTTGTGTCACGATATACGGCTCACACATGAGGTTGTTTGCCAACATTTTAAGCAAAGTTTGTTACACATCGAAAGAAATTGCATTGCAAACTAAGTCTTCGGAAGAGACGTAAAAATTTACGACCCCAGTGGAATGAAATAACATCGCATCGTCTGATAGAGTTTTAACGATATCGACATCTCATACATGAGCAGGGTTACTATCATTGTATCGCCAACGATGGTTATTTTCACATCCCTATCTGACTTTACTTCATAAACTGCTCTCGTTTTGCAAAAATATCTATATCCATTATTTAATGACACGAGAAAGAGACAGACGTAATAGTCAGAACAGTTTTTCCCGATTATAGAACAGATTTTAAACCTTTTTTTTTAGTTGTTTGGTACCTAGTGATCTGTAGTAAAAACAAAATAACTACGGTAGACGTAAACCGCTCACCAATAATCGAAGTAAAATACAATCAGATAAATAATACGTGGGGTTACTGGCAAATTGAGTAATTGCAATTTTAAAGATTGACATTCCCTGTAAAATCAGACACAATGCTAACTTCTTTGTGCTTTATGTGCATGTTCTTTATTATCGGATGACTTTAATTTTTCTTCTAGCATACATAATAATAATTATAGAAACATCATCATCATGATCATCATCATCATCAGCCTGAACCTATCCATTGCTGGATGAAAGCCTCTTCAAGCTGCTTCCACTTCTCTCGATCCTATGGGTTGCGCTGCCACGTAATTCCACAGAACTTTATCATTTCATCAATCCAGCGGCCTCTAGGTCTACCTTGCGGACGTTCTGTACCTCTTGGATACCACTGGATGATGAGCTCTATCACATCGCAAACCCTTGTCTGCTTCCTTATCCACTCATTATTTTTTTTGTCCATTCGCGTTATGCCCAGCATGTACCTCTCCATACCACGTTGTGCTACTCTAAGTTTCTGGATCTCTCTTTTACTTAAGGTCCATGTTTTACACGCATATGTGATTAGGGGTAGCACACACTGGTTGAACACTTTGCGCTTTAGGCACAGTGGAAGGTCACTTTTAAAGACATTATTCAGGCGGCCAAAAACAATCCACACAATATAATCCGTTATTAAATCTAAATATCTAAATTATCGACTTACCAACTTTTGGCAGCAACCCCACGACATTCACTCGTAGTACACAGTAGCCCGTAGTAACAGTAGGCGGTGATAATTATTTATTTGTGATATTTTTTCGATTATCTCGAAAAGAAAATGAACTGCATCCAGTTTTTTTTTTTAAATAATTGAGCACGAGCGATAAATTAGTTAAATGTAATAATAAAGGTAGGTAAAAAAAACAAATAAGAAAAATAGTGAAACAAATACAGAAAAGCAAATATACCATCATATCCAAATCATCACCTACAAGTAGAGAAACTGGTTGTCATGCATAATTAATTGCACCTAATTCACGGCATAGCTATTATAAATCATTGAAACCAATAAAATGATTTTGTTTGTATATCGACTGACTGTTTAATTTGCATGCCAGCTAACTCCATTTAGGCAAATTGTTCAGGAAGGAGAAAAACTTAATAATTTAACTATCGAGCGGAATTTAACAATTCCAAAAATACACTTAGATTTTTTTTACAAAATATAAGCTGCGAAATGAATAATTAGGTAATACACTATTTTAGCTTCCATTTAATATATAAAGAAAAATTATATAAAGAGCGGAGTTGTTCTATTGACGATGTTGGAAATTTAACACCTGCATTTGGCTGTTTTATGTGAAGAATGATAACGCACTTATTTATAGGTTTAGAAGTTTGAAATTTGATGCGAGCATAGAAAACATGCTTTATAACAAGATGCTATCAAAATCTCAGTTTTAGTCAAAAGTGCAGTTAGCTGTTTTGCAGATTAAGCTGTCTATATGGAAGTGTGTAAGGAAATTTTGTTTTATTTGAATTTTTATGCTACATAATATTGTTAGCTTTGTGAAAATGTAATCAAATTGAAATGCAATTTCCGTGTAAACATTTTCGTTTAGCAATAACGGATGTAATTTTACTGTGGGAATTGCAATGTGCTTCCTGAACAATTAAAGCAAACATTAAACTTGTTGACGCTGAATCTGTAACCCAACTTTAAGCTAGGTTAATGGTGAAACAACCTATGCACCCCGCAACAATTCTCCTAAAAGCCTTCACCATCAATGCATTTTATACAGCCTTTATTATTAATATACACAAAAAATCATTTTGCAGAAAAAATAAAATACCCGACGGGACTTGAACCTGTATCTGCTGGATACGAGTAAGTATGCTTTTCCAGTTAAGCTACAGGAATCTTATTGATTCACGATAATTTTAACAATGATACCTACCTTAATTTAATATACTAAAACCGATGGCCAATATTATAACGCAATTCGACGAGAATCTCATGTAAAAACCACTAGTTAAAATCGTCATAATTTAATAAGATGCCTGTAGCTTAATTGGTAAAGCAAACTCGAGTCGAAACGCGAATCCAGCAGATACAGGTTTATGTCCAGTTGGGTGTCGTATTTTTTTCTACAAAATGATTTTTTCTAGTGTGTACATACATGAGATGTTTTCAAATTATGTATAGTATTTAACTTATAAATAATTAATGGTATTGTAGAAGATTGCCAACCTCTATGTCTAATATATGGCTTAAAAATTGTGTACATTATAAAATTATGTTTATTTCTTTCTAATTTTTATTCAGTTTTATTTACATGTCATAGTTAAACTGTATAAAAAACGTTCGTTTTACAGACGACGAATGGATTGTGCAGATGCTAATTGCTGTGCAATAAACATGACGCAATAAACGAAATATCCTGGGACCAGATTTGAGTTTCCAGCTGAAATAATTCAGAATGTTTTACATTGTAAACACATAGGTATTTAAATAATGCATTTGGGGCGATAAAATTTTATTCGCGTTAAGCTTTGTTGAATGTATACATCGTAATAAAAAATACATGCAACTATAATATTACTTATTACATTGTTATTTATAATTTTGGAAAATAATACAATATATCGTTTGTATATTTAATGATAATAAACTTGAAAGACCGGGTCTCCAAAAAGATTTTGTAGTTCAATGCGTAAGAAACAGACGTCTTATCTAAGGCTTTTTGTCTTCATTTCCTGGTGAGGTTACTTTATTTACCTCTACAAATTTATTAATTTCTGTGATTATTTCGCTATTATTAACATTGTTTTACTACTACTCATCCACTTATGTAATCGGGACTCATGGTGTACGGTATAAACAACAAGGAAAATAATAATTAAGTAATGCTCATCGTCAGAAGAAATACCGCGGAAAGTCATCGCAAAAGCAAGCGTCAGATAAAGTAAAAGATGATACAGGTCGCTCAATATTTTTAGCTATGCGCACAGCGCATGCTGAAGAAACATAACTAGGACAAAATGCCTGATCCTTGACAGATTCAAGGACAAGAAGTAAAGCATGGAAAATTTATTAAGCTTAAAGAAAAGTCCTGAAGAAAAATTTTAACGCTAGCAGAAAGGGGAAGCATACACATACGAAATGAAATGATGACGTCTAATACACCGATACTACTTATGTATATACATATTATAAAGCTGATGCACCTCAGGTATGCCCATCACAATAATCTCAAATACACTGGTTCCAAAAATAATCTTACCAATGAGAAACGAAAAGTACCTAGGTACATCTCGGCTCTGATAAAACACGAGTATCAATCTATTTGTTTCATTAGTGATCTAAATTCAAGCAGTCATTTAATAACTATAGGTGAATTTGCACCATGCGTGATTAAATCGGCCAGGGATGCGCTAAGGAGTACGACACACCCGGGCGGCAGGATTCAGTGGGCGTTAAAAGTACGAAATTAAAATTATTACACGAGTTATTAAAGATAACATATCATTCAATTACATAAACTGAATCTAATGTTGAAGTACCTACTTGCATTGACAACTGCCAAAGGACAAAACTTATCTAGAGTGAATTATCTAAATATTTCCTACATATTATTATATTCTTATACTTAAAGTAATTTAAAATCTCTGATCTATGACTAATGCATCACAGTTGTACAACAAAAAATACTGTATTCATTAAGATTATTCTTTCAAAGTTTCAATAGTATGGGTCAGTTTCATAGTTAAACATTATAACGTTTCTGCAAAACTATAATTCATTATCTGACAAACGGAATCAGAAAATGAGAGTAGTACAAGTTCAACATTTCAAAGAAAAATATTGTGTCTCATGAGTTTGTTCTGTAGACAGTAAAAAAGTCGCCTGTGACGCAATTTTATTAAATATGTTAATATAAATCATTATGCTTTCATGTTTCATCGTTCACCCACATAATACAACGATCATTTCAATTTGCTTAACGTTATAATTATTAATGTCATTAATTTAGAAACTCATCTATATTAAATTTTTATGACCACAAAATAATTGTTTAAACTTAGATATATTGTTTAATTATGGGGGGGGGTTGGGCGACAATTTTGAAAAGGCAGTCACCCATGGTGCGGCCCCATCCAATCGCTATTAGATGTATTAAAGTAATAATTGTTATTATCTGTATTTATTATGTATAATTAAATTTATTGATTCTAAATTGCAGCAGTTATTATAGGTGTTAAAGACTGGGCAGAAAAATGGGGTGCCTCCACCAAAGGCAGGCACACTAACATGTTTTTTTCGAAAATCAAATGGCAAATGGAGATAACCGCTTTGACTTTGCTTTGACCAGTCAATTCTTGACTAAACATGGTGGCTTCGCTGGCAGGCTCTTTGAGCTTGGTCTTGTTACCCGTTCAACATGTCCATGTGGCGGAGAAATACAAGATGCAAACCACATCCTCTTGGAATGTCCTAAAATGTGTATATAAAGAGAAGAGCTGCTCAAGTCGGTTCAACCAGCTATTGAGCCCATCAGACCGTCCGACCTGGTCGCCATAAAGGCCAATTTTGTTGCATTTAGAAAATTTTCAGCGTCATATTGCCAACGTGATGATCTCTGCACTTATAACGTTCAGCAGCTTTGTATTAGCTTTAATTTGTTAATTACTACAATTTTTAATATTGCCTCTACGTACTCTTCTCTTCCATGGGTACAATTCAATCAAAGCACATTTTGAGTGCATGGCAACCTTAGTCTTGGGTAACTACTCCTGAGACATTCCCAGTCAAAAAAAATGATGCTTCACATCTAAAAGTAGGTTTTCGTGATACGCCCGATTAAGACCGGGCGTGGTGCGGGGCGAGTGTGGTTTGGTAGGGCTATTAACAATGTAGCAGTTATTCCTCTTTATTGACCTTCTTAATTAATAATCTATTTTATTCTGATATCCAATATATACATTATATTTATATTTTAATTATATGGTTGTATGAAATAACGAGACAAAAAAACTAACATCATGACGTTAACACCATAAAATCAAAGGTTATGTTTATGTTTTGTTTATTATATATTTCGACCTTTCAAAAAAATCCAATTTCAAAATGAATGGCGGCTTTCACGAACAGATATTTCATTTCTTTGTTGTTATGACTATGACAAAGTTATATTATATTATTAAAAAAATATCGTACAATATGCTGCAGTCTGTTGTAGTTTTTTTTTTAGAAAAGACTGTATGTAACTATTGATTCACATTTTAAATGTACCTATATATAATTTATTTACAAAAGATAAACCCAATAATATTAATACTATCGACCGAAGGTACTTGTTGGAATTTGAATTTAAATTCTAATGGCTTTAAGTTTTGTACTATTCCATATAAGTCGATTTTCGCGACCCGGGTTTCGAATTTTGCCATCTTCAGGCACTGTGTACACTCAAAAGGCAAATAAATACTGACAACGAATACTATTAACACTCTAACTTTAGTTATTTAACTAATCAATACAATAAAGTAGGTAAAAACTCCATTACCTACCTATCAAGTCAAGGGTCATAATAAAAAATATAACAAACAGTTTATGAATAGCTAGTGTTTTTAAAAAACCCCCTATTTTATTAATAATAATACACTCGATAAGCGTATAGTAAATCGTCAATCCTAATATAGTAGATCATTTGTATTTATAAATAATAAAACTACTACACTCAAGAAATGAGAATTCGTCCATTCTAGGAACAGTGGTAACGTAATGGGAATTAATGGAGTTGACTAATGAGATATAATATCTATGATATTATTATGCTTTAAAAGTTAAACAATTATTATTCAATAATATTCTTACATGATATCTACTTTTTAAAAAATATATGGAGTTTTCTACAGATACTTGCAGTATTCATAATTTGTTGGTTATATTTTTTATTGTGACCCTTGACTTGATAGGAAGATAATGGAGTTTTTACCTGATTATTGTATTGATTGGTTATATAAGTAAAGTTTTTTTTTATATAATTATTAATAACCATGTCCTTGCTTTTTCGTACAACGTGGTTGTTAGTAATTTTGAACAATCACAAACACCCAGGCTTTGAAAAAAACACATAAATATTGTGTGCCCTGACCGGGAATCGAACCCAGGAACTCTCGGGTGGAAGGCAAGCGCAAAATTTAAAATTTCAGTAGATTTTGACAAAAAATTCAGTAGATTTCATAAAATATCAGTAGATTTTGAAAAATGTGGTTTATTAGATATGATTTATCTAACAATAACTAATAATATTAATTTATTGTAAGCAATGATGATATTAATGGGTAAAATGGCGCTCTTGGGTAGAGTTACAATGCTTTTTATGTCCATTTAGAAGTGTATAACATCAAAAAAGGTCATGCGTAAATCATTACAAGTTTATTATTAAAAGAATCATCAGTTAATTTACAATTATGGAGAAACACAAATATCAGTAGATTTCTTGAATTTCGAAAAAAAATATCAGTTGATCTACTGAAATTTCAGTAGACATGGCAACACTGGATCAACCATAGAATATTGTTTCAAAATTTGATAAAGTAACATTTTTTTTATGGCTGTTAAATGATAATTTTTTAAACCAATGAAACTTATATACATTCAATTAGCTCATATAACCCAAAAATATTTAAAAGGTATTCAACAATAATTAGTGTTATACATATTATTTAAATCATTATCAACCAGGATCAATCCACTGCTGGATAAAGGCCTCCCTAGCCTGATTCTATTCCTTTCTGTCATTTGAATTCCTGTATTTATCAAAATCGGTGATATTATATTTATCCTCATATTTATATCGTCATCATAACCATCGACCTGAACCAATCTACTGCTGGATAAAGGCCTCCCTACCCTGATTCTACTCCTTTCTGTCATTTGAATTGCTGTATTTATCAAAATTGGTGATATTGTATTTATCTACATACTCATATCGTTATCATCATCATCATCATCAACTAGGACCAATCCACTGCTGGATGAAGGGTTCTGCAACCTCATTCTACTATTATTAGCGAAATATCAAACTGTCTGACGTGAATAAAAAACCCATCCCGAAGAAAAAACTATGGCGCCATCTATGCATACTTATAAATTATATTAAAATCCAACACCACCAAGCCGTCTGCAAGACCTAGCGAGACAGACTGGCGAGAGCCAGCTGGCTCAGCTAGTAAAACTTAAATCTTCTATAATTATTTACACCAAATAAGATTTTTGGAAGCTTTGTTATTGAAGAGTATGAAATTGTTTATTATATAAATATATTATGAGATATCAGTATTTATTAATTCATTTATAATAAATCACTCAAAGAATTATGAAAATTATAATGTTAAAATCCCCTGTCAAAATAATCCCTTGAAAATCCCGCCATTATTATGACATGTAAGTAATACGGTGCTCATTGGCTGAACGATGATGCGTAAATGCTTTGTAAACCAATTAAAAGCTTAATCTTTATTGCATTTTAAATGGAGCTAGACAATGTATGTCTTTATTTGGAACGTTGAAACAATTTCCCTATATGTACGAGTACATTATGTAGGTAAGTGATTTTAATTTGGTGAATAAACACAATGAACGAAATTTATCGTTTGTATCCTAAAATAATTGTATGAATATTTGTAGCATAATCTTCTAGGACAGTATTTTCCAACCTTTTTTTATAGGCGGCATCCTTGGAATATTTTTTTTAAATCTCAGGAAATCCATAAAAAAAATATGTCTAACAATAATAATAATATGTACGTTCACAAAAATCCTTAAAAATATGATATTATACAGATTCAAAAATATCTCATGTTGGCGCTGCAGGCGAAAAAAATTTCATTTAATCCACTAATCCTATCGTAAGTTTTGTTATTCGAATTCCTCCTTTAACAATTTTCCTCCCCATTTATCGCTACATAATTTGCCACAAACTATTAATAAAAAATCATTAGCAAGTTCAAGTAAGTTACAACAAAAAATCTTGAAGTAATCCGTGACGTCGGTTAGTAATTATTAAAGTAATATCTACTTTGATTTTAATACAAAAGCCGATCACTAATGTAGCTCAATTTAGAAAGCGCTCCGGTGAGTATTAAAAGCCATTAGTTAAAATGTGTCGTAATTAAGTATGACTCCTTTAGCATTGTGGTCAATGTGCGTGGGCGCGATACCCGAAAGATGCAGGTTCGATTCCTGCGAGGTGTCTTACTTTTTTCAAAAAGATTTTTTTCTATTAGTTATAATTTCTCAGAAGTGTTTTCAAAATAATGTATTTTCAATATTATATTATATTTTGGGATATTTTGACCTAATCATGCCCGGTTAATTATTATTTCCTATGCTTTGTACTATTCTGCTGAAAAATTCTAAATGACACCGAGAGATCCAATAGGGTTACATGAGCCTCTTGGATATCAACCATCTTGTTTTTATTATTCAGAGCTATGGGAAGATATTTAGCCATAATCCCAGTCTCCTGTTTTTTTTTAATTGAGTTAAAATTATTTGTCAGTATGAAACCTGGTGTGTTTTTTAGTGTTAGAATTTTTATAAATACAATAATTGGAAAATGCCTATTTTTATATAATTTACAACCTCCTTGTAAAAGAATTTTTTACTGCAAAGTGTCTTGTTTCCATTCAAAATTAATCGCATAAGTCGTGTGGTAACAATTTTATCTTTTTAATTTATATACAAAACATTTCAATGTTTTTCGGCCGCTAAATCTGTGTCAATTACTTAGCAGAATAAAGAACTTCTCAATATAATTATATACAAACGTCTTTAGAAACAAACGTTGATAGAAAAACACTCAAAACAAAAGTCACGTCTTGCCCATAAACTGTTTTGCGAGTAAACTAATGAACTCAAGTTGTTTTGGTCGTTAAATTATTACCGTTTTCCTGTTATACTGAGAAACGTTCCCCATAATTTAAAATTTACATAAATTCCCTTCTTTTTTAAATGAAATATAACGGAGTTTTTACAAATGTATTTTCAATAATGGCTTTTGGACTAAGTCTATAATATTGTTTGAAAAACTAACAAATTGCCCGCGATAGAATGTGCGTCGAAAGAAATTCCCGGAAAAACTAAATTAATTATAAAAGTGTTCCTTATTATTTTTTTATGTGTACATAATAAGAGACAGGAATAAAACCAATAATACATATGTATCAAACTGTTATTTCTCGTGATGATGTGGCATTTATTATTTTTGTAAATGAAATCAATTACCATAATATAAATATTTTTCTTACTTACAAGGCTAATTATTTACAATTGAGTTCCTTAGTTTTCGAAATCGTAAAGAAGTTATGACTGAACATAAATAGCTACTGAAAAGGTACACATATTAATTTTGTATTAAATGATTATATAAATAAGTATATTATTTTATGAATACTTAGTAACGAATATTACATTCTTACACTTTGCATGAATTTGTTGAATTTAAAATTGAGCATAGTTATACGCAAAGCAGCCAAGCCACACAAACCTCAAACAGAGATAGAAGCACTTTTATGTAAAGTGTGTTTCTTTAAATCCATAAAGCCTCTATATACTATTATGTATTTATATAGTTATGTATAGATATTATATATTTATATGATTTTGTGTAACTTATAAAGAGATAAAAGCATAAAATCTATGAAATTATGGTGTTTTAGCAGTCCAGGCTGTTTTGTGCAAAACGGTTTTTTTAGAATGTTCATTCTTGAATGCTCTTAAAAAAAACTTATTTTTGTAAGAAAAATCGTTATTTTTGTATCTATTTTCTTAAAAAAAAAACCTTACAAGTTATTAATGTATTATGGGACACTTGTAAATTATACATTAATATTTAGCTGCCTGGCATTTTTTTTATATGAACAATCTGTATATTATATTATAATATAATAAAATGAAAAACATAATAATGTAATTGAGAAAATAATGTTTATTAATTGAATGTAGAAAAACATACCTTACAGCCAGGATTTTAATAATTAGGTAAGTACATACCTAATATTATCATTTGGCTGCTTTTTGCAGAACAAATATGGCATATTTTTAGAACGCATTTATATGACATTTTTGTATGACAGCAGCTTGGCTGCTTTATGCAAATCGAAAATGTCATATTCTGCGATTTTCAAAATCATTAAAACGCATTTATATGAGATTTTTGTATGACAGCAGCTTGGCTGATTTGTGCAGAACGTAAAACAAACGTGTGAGATTATGGATATCACAATAACTCATTTTTTTTTCAAAATTGTGGCTCGGCTGCTTTATGTATAACTACGCTCAATTATTATCAATTACTGGCGCCATCTTGAAAACTAAGTAAATATGAACAATTATTTAATTAAAATCTTGATTTAAAATTACAAGCATGGTCGTTAATATCAATGGTATCGGACGCATGGTTAAAATTTTTTGGTTTTATTACTATTAATTGCTTGATTTGTAAAATATATTGGTCAGAATTGTATGGATATAGGTTTGAGTCTTGCTTGGCTTATGTTTTCATTCGTTGAAATAATAGTACTCGTAGTATACTATACTATATTAATTATTGGATAGACGTAAGTACCTACCCTTTTTATGCATCTAATTTCGTAATATACCTATTGTTATATTATTTTAATCAGTAATTTTAAGAAAAATGATAATTGTATTAATTATTTATTACTTGATGGTAAATTGACAGAAATGTTATTATTTTTTATGGTCTTAATTTTTATCTTTAAAATCCCAATTGAAATAGTTTAAAGTTACAAACTTATATTAATAAAAATTTACCTTGTACCTAAGTGATAAATTTTAATTATATAATCATTGTTCAATTGAGCTTAAAAGCTCACACTTTCTTCAAAATTAGCTGTGTTTCCAACTGTTTTGTCTGAAAGGAATGATATATTATCGAACTGCAGTAATTTTTTTTAATTCTAATATTTAATTATATATTTTACCAATTAAGGTTAATAGGATACGTCTACAAAATATTTATTTACATTAATATTGGATAAAAAAAAAAAATAATAATATATTACACTCCAGTTTGTTATCATCCAAAAATATTATACAGTGACAACGGAACTTGCACAATATTAAACCAAAAGGGGGAATATTATTTTTATATATTTAGTTACCGCCCATGATGGCCGAGCGGCATAAGTGTCGGTCTATTGCATCGTGAGTCCCAGGTTCGAATTCTGGGTCATGACAAATGCACATTTATTGTTTTTCAATCTGCGTTTGAGTTTGAGTGTAATAGGTTGGGCAAGTGGCTAACATCCATTTCTCATAAAAACGAAAATTTCCTCCACCCTGTGAAAACCCATATTATGATCTTATTATGATTGGCAGATACGAGTACGTGATGTAATAGACGTTGCCAAATAGCTGAAATGGAGATGGGCGGGGCAGATTGATTGCCGAAAGGACGGCCGCTGGACAAATGCCGTCATCCACTGGTACCTAAGGGGCACGAAACGGCCACAGGGTTGCCCTAAAAGCCGCTGGATTGACGACCTGATAAAGTTCAGCGGAAATACGTGGCAGCGAACGACACAGGACCAAAAGAGTTTGAAGAAGCTTGGGAAGGCCTTTATCCAGCAGTGGATTGACCCCGGCTGATGATGATGATTGGACATGGTATAAAAAAGTTACCGATTGAATCATACCAAAAAGATCAAGAATTGATCATATTTTGAAAAAAAAATGTTTTTTCTCTTTATTTTTTTACCATGTTGGTTCATCAGAAATAAATATGGGCCTCTACAATAGTGTGGAGGGCCCTTTTAATTGATTTTGTAATTAACGTGTTAATTTGTATTTGAAAAGTAATTAGCAAAAACACAATTTTGTGCGGCCCGTAAACATTGGGTTAACAGACTGTTGCTTTAAAGATAAATGGATATTAGCCACTTGCTCAACATAATATAAAGTCCATACTCTGGCTCAAAACACACGTTGGAAAAAAAACAATGTGAATTTTCCAGACCCGGGATTCGACCGTGGGGCGCATAATGTTTTAAACCGACACGCTACCGCTCGGATAAGATTGGCGCATCATTACAGTGAAACCAACGCAAATATTACACTATCTCATTTAAAAATATTATACTTATGTAGATAATAATATGCTTCCCAGTTTTATGATAAAACTTTAAAATATTATGGTTAGGCCATTCATTAATTTAAAAGATGGTTAAAAAGACGAAACCTGCTCCAAAATTTTCTACAATGCTATTTTCTTGCACGCAAAGCTTAATTAAGAAATTTAAAGCACGAATGTTGAGTTAAATAACTTGATATTTTATAATCCTAAGTCCCACTGGTTTCGAGATATATATTGTAAAACTTTTGTAAAATAATTCTTAATGCAATATGGGATTTTCTTAGTGCTATTGTAATATAAACGAAAATTAATTTTAAAGAATAGTGATGTTATATCAGTTCATTCTAATACATGGGTGGCCAACCCGCGACCCGTGGAGCAGTGAGAAAATAAAAATAATATTAAATGCTGCCGCTAGACGTGCTAATTGCGCAAATTGAGATTCGATATTGGCTCAAGATTTTAAAAAGTACGGTGTGGTTTTTGCTGCATTTGCAACGCCATTCTCCGTAGACGTGAATTTATTACCGGGACATTTACAAATGGAACATTGTAAAATATGTTGCGATGACCAGTAAAAGAGAAATTTCATCAGATTGGTTTGGAAGAGTTTTACAAAACATATTTGGACAAGGAGAATTATCCTGCATTTTACAAACATACTCTAATAATGACTTCGCTATTTGGAAACATTTACACGTATGAACAGCTTTTTAGTCGGATGAAGCATATTATCAAATCCCGAGTGAGAGCACGAATCACTGTTGTGCATTTGGAAAACTGTTTGCGTGTAGGAACAACCTCACTCGATATCGATATTGATGCACTTAGTTCTACCACACAACATCAAGCTCATCACTAAAATTTATTATTTTTATATTACCTATTTTGTTTAATTTTTATTATCTAAAAAAAGTCTAATCTAATAAATATGTTTGATTCTCATTTTTGTTTTATTTTATTAATATATTATAATGTATATTTCTTTTATTTTTTGTACAATAAGAAAATCGGTTGTGCTGCCCGGTAAGAAATCTCATTTTTAGTATCTGGCCCGGCTGCTGAAAAGGTTGGCCACCCATGTTCTAATATATATTTAAAATAGGGTTATATTAGTGATTGCAAAATAGTAAACTGTATTTACAACTGATCTTGAGAGTAGAAACGGTGAAAGGGGGGTACAACTAGACCTAACCTTGATATTGGTGATTGGTGGGACAACAGGTTTGTGAATTTGCGGATTCTTACTTTTCCACTTCGCACATTAAAGTTATTGACACAATATGGTTTTTATCGTAATGGCGGATTGACGTACAAATTATACATTCAGTAGACGCTCAATTGGTACTGAATTATTGTATATACTATGCAATTCTTATTTTTGTCTGCCCAGCTATGGAAAGGAAGGTGGAGTAATAAATTGGTACAAATAAATAGTATTCATTCATAATTTCGAAAAACACTTCTGAGCCACCCCGGCAGGGAATCCAACCCTGCATCTCTTGGGTGTACGCGCCCCGTCCGCGCATTATCCTCTGCTACAAGACGACGTACTAATTGTGACAAATTTTAGCTATTGGGCTTTTTTAAAACCTGCTCATCAGCGCTCTTTAAAATCAAGCTACTTTGGCAATCGGTTTTTGTTTATTATACCAAAGTATGGTACATTCTTAAATCTTGTGAATTATTCGTTGAATAAAATAAATAGTTAATTTAAAAATAGTATTGAATTTTTTACCATCCGAACATACTCAACTGCTGTACTAAGTACAGAGGCAGTGACTGACGTATTGTATTTTCATGTTTTGATGAATTTAGATTCTGCAGAGTTTTATATAAGATCGGTAAATAAATATTATTCTATCTGAAATATATTATATCAATAAATTCCCCATGGAAAAATTTGTAGTTAGAATAATATGCAATATAACTTAATATCTAATACATAAAAATTAATATTTGTTTGTTTGTTCGTATTTTATGCGCTGCCATACCGTTCATCCGATTGTGATAAAACTTTGTCAACTTATTGCTTGCACTTGCGCAAAGAGTATAGGCTATATCTTATATATTATATAAAATCAATATCTGTCTGTCTGTCTGTCTGTCTGTCCCGTATGCGTTCCTATACCATTCATCCGATTGCGATGAAATTTTGGTAAGTGGTTGAATGCACATCCGCAAAAGTTTCTGAATTAGAAAAATCATCATCTTCTTCTTCTTCATTATATTTTCTTTTTTTCGTATGGTTCCTAAACCATTCATCCCATTGCGACTAAACTTTCGTCAGTTATTGTGCGCACATCCGCAAAGGTTTTTATAAATTAGAAAAACCATCTTTTACTTCATCTTCTTCTTCATTATATCTTTTTTTATTCGTATGGTCCCTATACCATTCATCCGATTGCAATGAAATTTTGATGAAGTGTTGTGCGCACGCCCGCAAAGGTTTCTGAATTAATACAACCATTTTCTTCTTCTTTTTCTTCTATTCGTATGCGTTCTTATACCATTCATCCGATTGCGATGAAATTTTGACCAATTGTTGTGCGCACGTCCGAAAAGGTTTCTGAATTAGTACAGCCATATTCTTCTTCTATTCGTATGCGTTCCTATACCATTCATCCGATTGCAATGAAATTTTGATCAAGTGTTGTGCTCACGCCCACAAAGGTTTCTGAATTGATACAACCATTTTTTTCTTCTTTTTCTTCTATTTGTATGCGTTCTTATACCATTCATCCGATTACGATTACATTTTGACCAGTTGTTGTGCGCACACCCGCGAAGGTTTCTGAATTAGTACAACCATCTTCTTCTATTCGTATGCGTTCCTATACCATTCATCCGATTGCGATGAAACTTTTATCAGTTGTTGTGCGCACACCTGCAAAGGTTTCTAAATTAGTATTATATAAAATACATTAATAACTTTTGGATTCGATTTTAATTTAGTGTTCTTTTGTTTGACTTTTACTCCTATTAGAATTATTTTCATATTGCCATATTGTATTACACAGATATTTTAATATTAAAAAATTAATTACCTCTTATTATTTTTTAAATATCTTAGATAAATATAACCACGAAGCGACCCTGTGCGAAGCCGGGTACTTCAGCTAGTTATTAATAATAATAATTGTTATAATGAAATTTTTTTCTACTACAGTAATTTAGTATAAAATCTATTTTTAGATATTACGTAGGTTCATGCACTCTTTATAATCCTACGATCCAAGATTATTTTTGGTGGAACAAAAATCTTTCTAAAATCATACAAACTACTGCATTACGAGTTTTCTCATTAAGGCTTTCACAATACAAAAGCTCCATACTGCAGAAGTGTATACGAAAATATATTATGCTCATTCTCTCATTTCCCATACCAAGTGAAACATTGTGATATTTCACTTTGCTCTGCTTATTTTCGTATGACGATAAACACATGTACCTATGTGACTACATACTCGTACATAGAAAATACAATTCGCTTCGTCCAATCAAACTGTTTGGCGTGTAAATTGAATTAATGTGGTGTATACATATGCCAGTGAAAAGCATAGAATTGCATTATATAATTTTTGCGGTTTCAGCGTGTATTTTCTTTTCCTTATTTCCTAGACGGTTCGTATTCGTTGCAGAAAGTCTTCTTAAGAAATCATGCACTATTATGTACCTACTGTAAATTATATGACAATGAACGCTGCCATAAGAGATGTATGTGTGGATAATTAATATTATGGTTTGCTGATGCTTATTAGCGTGCCATGAAACTTGTACATAATATGCAGTTTGCCATAATCACACTTCACCGTAAAATGTTGTATCGGAAATATATAGCCGTATATTAAAGACCATCCAACCTCTTTGGGTCGTATAGTACTGACATAAAATTTATCTCTAAATAAAACACGGTTCTTGTCGGTTTACACTTTACAGGAAGACAGCAGCAAATATTTTTTTTAAATAGCCGATATACTGGACTACTTGTTAGATTTAGATAGGTTTTCATTATTGAATTCAAGATTTTTGTCAAAATCAGCTATGAAAATTGAATTAATGTTCATATTGAATCGTATAACATTAGAGACCATATTAGTATACGGTCATCTCTTTCCGATAAGAAAGCTCACGGCGAACTGTGCCACGGTGAAATTGTGTTGCTGAGTTTCAAAACCCGCTATGAAACTTTTTTTTTTTTAATTATTAAGATATATATCGTTGGATTCGTTATTAAAATCTCTACATGAAAATTCATCGCCTCTTCCAAACGCCGCTACGATTAACTGTTATTTATGAAACAAAATCAATGTGTCTATTAAATCCCGCTATAACACTACTGAAACATTCAAAAACCTTTTTAGTTCAAAAAGTTTTTGTTGATTTTCTCAACATAATGAAAAAGTGCTATATCGGGTTTTGAAACTCAGCGACACATGTTTTACGTACAATTTACATGTAACCGCTTATTAGAGCTGTGCTAGTTTCTACAGACTTTAAATCAAGGTTTGTTCGATTAACGATGTCAAGTATTCAACCCATATCGTATCAATCCATATTTTCATCGGACGTATTTAAAGGAACAAATAGATTCCATTGGAATATGTAGGAAGCTGCAGTCATTACACACAATCAAGACTGTAGTAACCACGTACTTTAATCTACTTTTACAGAGTTTACTTTAATAAGTACTGTTAATTCAACATTGAGCTTAAAACAATGTACATGCGGGAGGAATGCACTAAAAAACAGGTAAAATAAAAATAAACATTAGTTATGTATATAAAACTCTCAAACAGACTAGGTTAAGAAAGCACATTAGAGTCAATTTCCCATTTTGTTTGTTTATGTTTTGTACTCGTATGTAAATAAACAGTTTTAATTTGCAATAAAAGATCTTTTGAGAACACATACTATTAATCTACTAACTACTTGTGTTCAGTAATACTGTGACCGAAATTGAAATGTAAACAAGCATAATAGTTTTCGGAAGAAATTGCACAATATAAAATGCTCCTGGTATGCTAGTTAGTTACTAACAGTATTATATTAACTAGCTACTAGCATTTATAAGCTATGCTAAGTGCATACTATCTACATAAGGACTAGCGTAGTAACATGGCTTACTTAACAACGTATTGTCATCGCAGAAGTGATCAAACGTAAGCTTGCAATCACTTGAGGTGTGATCAAGAATATGATGAAGTAGCATATTCACTAATCGATAACCATGACCATTGGTTATTCTTTATGCAATCGATACTATCGACTTAGGATACTTTATGAACCTAAGTGGATTTAAATTACTTATAATTGATTTAAGATTTTTACTTCTCTATTTGAATCGTTTTATGGAATTTTGTTTTGTCGCTAACATGGAAATAGTTTAACTGACACAGAATATAGCTATTTGTTCTTTGGTCATGAACCAAATCAACGTATTAATTTATTGTGAAAGTAAATTATCATTAAGAAAAAAATACTTAGGCATTCGAAACTGGAAGTGTTATATCTTTATTCTTTTCGTTTATAACAGTATCTCTACTTAGACTATCAGACAATTTTCCTCAAAGGAAGCCAGCACTGTTATAAAATATTATTAGATATAAGACATGGATCAATAAGTATATTAATTATGACTAACCGAATTCCCACAGTATTATGTAATATTGTAAAATATTATACCTAGATTTTTTGATATACATAAATAAGGGATACTTTTAGAATCAGTACTGATTATAAACTAGATTTATTGTGCAATTTTAGGAACTAACTATATTCCCACAACAATATAGAGAGTGTCGTAATATGAATAATTATAATTTTTCACGTCATAAAATCAATGGTTTATGATTTTTTTGTTGAAAATCTGCTGCTTGGAGAACCTACGTAATATTCTTCTCTTGATTGACCCTTGTCCGTGGGAATATATCGCAAGTACGATAAATCTATATCCAGTTTTTGATTTATAAAATAAGCAACTAGTGCATGTAAAATGGGACTGTTGTTTCAGAAGCCATACTGTTAAGTTATTTTTGTTAAATACCCGATACACAATTTATTGTCTGATAAATGAATCCAATAAAGTATTTTAATAAAATAACATCGTTTATTACTGATTTTGGTTAAACCGTGCTATAACAGCACTTTATTGAATGTTTTTATTCAATGAATATCTTACAAGATATTATGTCATTATGTACAATAAAAATAGTTAATTAAATTATTAGCAAGTGCAAGTATGTGCGACTAAAATTTGGAAAGATTCTGGCGCATGCTAGAAATCAAAGTCACTACGTTTTATTGGTAGGCACCTTGATTTAAAACCACAAAAACCAGTCGCAACGAAATTGAAAACAATTTACTTAAAACCAATTTATGCAGGTTCAAATAATTGTTCTTCCTGGAACTATGTTTCCGCTCAGTTGGCTGGCTGAGGGCATCGTCTGTTGCTTGGTCACTTGGAGAGATAAAAAACACATCGGATGGTGAAGAAAACGGCGCGATTTATTGCTGAATACGAATTACAGTTGTTACATTTTGAATAAAATTATAATTATAAAAATATGTAAAGGACGGACCATGCTAACAGTTGAATGGCCGGGGATGTCTGACGAGACGCTTTACAAAATCTCGCTCGATAAATCGAACAGCATCTGGCTACCACGTGAGATAAAGAGTCACAAGTATAATATAAATAGTAAAACATATATTATATTAGAGTATTATTGATCAACTATCAATATCTGCCAGCAAGGTCATCTGATATTTCCTTCCTAAGACCGGCGTAGAAAAATTTAAGTAGATACTCATTATTATTAGTCTTACATATTAAGTAAGAATGGCTTTTTTTAAAATGATAAGTTTTAATTAAGTTGTCAAAGGGTGGCTATAAAAATGTTGTAAATGCTAAAAATTGATTCGTTCGTAATCAATCCTGCTCATACTACTAAGAGTCCGCCTGAAAATGGTTCCGGCCTCTATTAGGCCTCCAGAGTGGATCTCATCAAATGATCAAATTTGGAGTGACAATGTTTCTGGGGTATTTCCGAATTATGACAAATAATTATTTTATTATTTAGCGGAAATTCATAATTATTTATTGTATACGCTACGATGCTTATTAAACACTTAAATGGAAATTTTCTAAAAAAATAATAACAAAATTCACAGTGTTTTCATTTAATAATAACATTGTGGGTAGGTAAACAGTTGTAAATATAACAAATTTTCAAGAAAAACAGTTTTCTCGCAAAACAGGAAAATGAGCATGTAGAGATAGTAAACAAATGAGCAAATTTATTTTGTAGCAAGGCTTTTTTTCAATTTCAACTCACAAAGACTAAAATAGAGACTATGAAACATTTGCGATATTTTTGTTTTACATAAAACTTTGAAAAAAAAGTCCTAGTATACAAAATTGCCATTGAGTTTATTTTTGAAAGGCAATTTTATCTAAAATTCTCTTAAAAGAGGATTATAATGGAGATAACACTGTCAATACTGACAAAATGTAGTTTATTTTCTAGATAGTACAGACTTTTGTGGTGTCATTTAATAAGATATTTTGTAATAAACTATTTTTTTATTCAACGAATAAGACACATGATTTGAGAATGTAACATTCTATATATTGAATACACATAACTTGAAAACATCTCATGCATATATACACACTAGAAAAAATCATTTTGTAGAAAAAATACGACAGCCTATGGAACTTGAACCTGTATTGGGGCCATTTCAATAATATGCGAACACAGTAAATATACTTACATAAGTAACAGTGGAACATATTTGAACAACTTAATTTTAACGTCTCTATACATTATTTAAATTCTACGATAAGAGATATTATATAACTTCAGTTGATTTTGTAAACCAAAGTGATACGCATTTTCTGCTATTTTATTTCTTCACTAATGACATAATGTTGGGGACCAACTTAATTTTGAAAGATCAATAATTAACTACCACTATTCTTCTATTCTAGTCAAGGTTTCAGTCGTTCACCATAAAGTATGATTAGTCTTAGTGTAACTCAATACTATGATTTTTTTTTAAAATAAGGTTTGTTCGACAAAATTTAAACAAAAAAAAATTTTAATCATATCAAAACCTCGGTTCTTTAGACTAGTATGCTGTCCATCTATCTAAAATTTAAAAAAAAAACTCGTAGGTCTCATGGTTTCAAACATGGAATTAAAACCTCGCATTTCACAATCAGTGTTAGCAGATTCATCGATTAGAGAGTGGTTTAAAATATTGTTTTATTACATTGTTTCCTTCCCCTCAACATTCTTCTCAGACAGACTTACGAGGTTTTAATAGTAAGGTGACGATATAATAAATGATAATGTCCACATCTTTATACTTGGCCTAAAGTATATTGCAGATATATAACAAAAACAGCACGTGTTTAAGTGGGCAAATTGAAATAATTCAAATGTATAACGAAATATGACTTAAAACAGAGTATTGTGATGTACTTTCAGCTTAATTGGAAAGATAGAGAGGAGGGCTATGAAGGAAACTCGTTTCACGCAAGAACAAAAGGCAGAATGGAACAAATACAATGAAAAGAGAATGAATTAGGTAGCCGCGGTATGGCTGGGAAATCGCTTACAAAAGAATCGGCTTAAAATATAATACCAAAAAGCGTAGGATGATATTGAAATAAACAAGATTTGCTTTATATATTTTTTATGAACGTGGTATGAATTATTTTAAGATGCTTATAATAACATCTTTAACAAAATGTTATTTATTTTTCAAGACTGAACATACAAGAGATTTTAAGAAATTCTCATCCCTAATTTATTAAAAATAACATATCTTCGAGGAAGCTTCAAAAATAAATGTTCCACTCCAACGTTTTTAATAGATGTTATCTAATAAATGTATGTTTCTGAAGATTTTCAAAGTGATAAATTTGAATAAATTAAAAATGCCATACCCATTATAGATACCACGTTAAGGCCCGTTTCAGACGGAACACCGGTGTCGCGCTCGATATAATATAGGAGGCCTTTGCATTTGAATAAAGGGGCCTTTGTATAATGTTTATAAACGCCTCAGAGATAATGAGTCAACGCGTGCCTGGTATACTTTTCCGTAAGTTTTAGTTAAGTAGTTAAGTAACTAATTAAATAGTTAAGTAGTAGTTTTAAGTTTTAAGTCGTGACCTTTAAAGCTTAGTAAGATGACATATCTCACAGCCATACAGGACCACAGGTAATATATTGTATACTAGAAAAAAAATCAACGTTATCCGATATATAATATATATATGTAACATGCACATAATGCATAAAGAAATTATTCACATTACGCCTGTTTTTAGAGGGCATGTCAAACTTCAAATTGCAATTACTCCATAACTTGATTTTGAGACTTACGAACTTTTGGCAGCAATAATTATTATTAAAAATATCACATTATCGATACTCGCCAGAGGAGAAACGATTAGAAATCTTATGTTTCTTATCGCTACCTATAAACAAAATAATAATTCGTGGGTCGGGATGTGTAGTCAGGTAAGTCACAAAACAGCAAAAATGAGATATGAATGCCACTATACTAAAAAAAAAAAAATCTTTCGTTGTGTGTAGTCAGGTAAGCCGTACGTCTCACCATTGGTGAGATGCAGTTTCAGTCAAAACGTATTTTTTATTTTACGGGGTGTGTACACAGTTAAGTCACATGAGTAGTCAGATAAGTCAACATTTTGTGTGACTTACCTTACTACTCATAGTTGGCTTACCTTCAAACGTCATACCTACTCAGTGTTGATTTTGGTGAATTTAACGTATTTTTAAAGATATTTTGAGAAATATTTGAAAAAGAAATAACAACAGAACCTAAGTAAAATAGTCATAGGTATTATAATAAATTATGACTTATATAAATAAGTATGTGTATTATTTGTAAATAATAAAAAATATACCAAATTTATCGAATTTGATTTATTTAAATCTAAAAACACGTACAAAATATCCAAATAAACAATCTTGCTTCTAGGTTCAACCACATACTCCAATAACTTGTATGTTAACGATTCATTGATAGCATAAAAGATCTTGATTTTAATATTCAAGAATTATTACAGTCTAATTTACCAACATTGAAGAACCACGCCCTTCATGCTCAAATAGTGCTTCCACGATTACACATCATAATGATGTTTTAACCTGTTACCCTCGTTCTCGATTGAGAAGTAATAATCACCAAAAATGTAACTTAAGGGATGATACAAAACCTTCAGAAATGATAAAAAAGTTGCACGAAATACTGGAAAAAGTTACACAATAAGTACCTATAATGGATGTTATGAATACGAAAAAAAGTCGTATCAGACAAAGCGAACCATGAAAACAACATTTTCGCCAACAGTTTAATATTACTTGACTGTTGAACTGTTACGGAAACCAATTTGTAAAGGTTGTACACTAAAAACATTAAGTGAAAGTCACAATTTTTTTGTTTTGGAAAAAAAAGTGCGACTACTTCCGGTATACTTATTCAAGAATATGCAAGAGGAAAAATATCTCTAAAAGATAGCGAAGAAGATAGGCAAATATCTAAGACACATATTATACTCTCAATTCCATCATTATGAGAGTCATTACTCTAGAAGGAACTGTCAGAAAATACTTACCGCCACATATGACAATAACTGTGATGTATTCTCAATATTTGAAGAGTATTAGCTCTAATCCCATCAATATTCGTTTATACGCAGAAATATTCCCTGGCATGAACTTAACATTCAAACGGCCAAATAAGGATACCTACTTGCCAAACATACGATAAACTTAACTTAATTAAGAATTCCACCAACGATGAAGAAAGAAATAAAAATCATGAGGAATTGAAAGAGCATCATAACGAAGCTGACTTTGCATATTCAGCTAAAAAATTGTGATAAAAAGTACTTGCAAGATTCTTCTTGCCAAATTATAACATTTGACATTCAGCAAAGTTCCCTAGCCTTTTACAAACGGCATTTGACAGTGCATGATTGTGATAATAACCAGGGATATTTCTATGTATGCCATGAAACTCTTGCTAATAGAAAAGCTAACGATATCGCTTCATGCCTGTTCAAATACTTAACCAAGGGGTACATGATAATATTAAGCATATGATCATGTATTCTGATAGATGTGCGGGTCAAAACAAAAATAGCCACGTAGCTGTAATGTGCATGATAGCAGTAAAACATTCTGAGACTTTAAACAAAATTGATCACACTTTTTAGTCCCTGGCCACACACATATGGAGTGCGATAGTGACCATCGCATAATTGAGAAGAAAAAAAAACATTTGGTGGAACGATTGAACATCCTCATGATTGGGCCAAATCAATGTGTGAGGCTGCAAAGAAAAATCCTTTTAAAGTCACTGAAATGACTCGTGCAATTACAAATTTTTAACTACTCGGATCGATTAAAAGGACCATTGCCACTCAGAAAAATAGACATAGATGGGAATAAGTTTGTTTGGAGAGATGTTAAGTGGCTTCAATTCAACAAACACGAACCGGGAATAGAGAAATTTGAAAGAACTCTCGACGAAACAACTGCATTTTAACAAATTTCATATATAAGACGAGACAAGACGAAAGATTTGATAGACTTACTTCCATACATTTCACCGTATTATAGAGAATTTTATGAGTCACTTGAGACATCTGAGATAGTCAGCGATATTTAACCTGATACTATTGAAGAAATTCATACTGAAGTTTAATGATAACGATTAAACTTTATAATATTCAGGTTTGTGTGCCTTTTCATTACTTAAATAACATTAAAGTAAAAAAAAGTTCTAAAAATGCTAATTTTAAATTTATATAATATTTTGTTCAATAAACTAATAAGATTTATGTATAAAACGTGTGTTTTATTGCTAATATTAGTCGGATTTACATGACAAAATAACAATATTACTTTATGCGTAGTAAGGTAAGTCAATCATTTTTTGTGCAAATCCAGTTAAGTCAATTCCCTTTTTTTTAAACCAATTAAGTTTTAATGAAACGAAATAGTTAGAATACTTCTAGGACATATAATTGAAAGCTAATTACATGTACTTTGATTTGTTACCCATAAAAAAACATAACTATAATTAGGGGAATGTGGGGAATTTTTTGAACTTTGTTTTTGCTATATCTCAAAATGATATTTTGTGACTTACCTGACTTCACATCCCGACCCACGAATTGTAATATTTTAGACCACTCAGCAACTATTCCTAACTAAATAATATTTTATTAATTTTTACTTTGTATAGTTAACTTTATTTAATTTATAATAATATATACTTCATTACATATAAGTATATTTTTTAAATATCCGCAAACCCATAACAATAGTAATGGCGTATTTTAGATGGATTTACATTATAGAGAGTGCTACAAACGACTACCACATACGCTAATATCCTGTTTACATATAATTAAATGAGCTCACCCGTATGGTGGCGTTTTTAAGGCGTTTATGGCGATTCAATAGAGCGATAAGGAGATAACCGTTCTATATCTTTATTTAACTTTTATTACGTCATACATATTATTTCAATGCGCTATGGTTACTGGCAGTCGTTTAACATATTTTATTTAATTTTTTGGTGATTTTGGTCCTTTTATAAAGCAAGGATTTAATGAAAATTTATAAATCGTTTATCTAAATATTAATATTGTATAATGTACATACATAATTTTGAAAACACTTCTGAGAAAATAAATATTATACCCGATAGTTTTTGAAAAAAGTAAGGCACCCAGCAGGAATCGAACCTGCATCTCTCGGGTATAATATGTATGCGATCCAACTAGAGCTACAGATTTTTAATATAATATAAATTGATTTAGGTGAATTATATATTATATATTATTAGGTTTATTATTTTTTTTAAGGTACGTATAAGTACCTAACGTCTATTTATTTTCGAAGTGCGTGGCGTCCAGTTGTCCCGGCGCAAATCGTCCTAGACCCCCCATAAACTACTTTCATTTAAAAGTCACTCATCACTACTGGATTATATAATATGATCACCATTGATTTTTTAAATATTGCACGTCGCCTTCTTAAACCCTATGTAAACCGTTTCAAAATATCCAAAAAGAGATCAGTTTGACCTTTTTATTAAAGACAACGCGCTGATCAATGAAAGAGAAACATTAAAGCACTTAGTGTATATCTGACGGGTCTTCAATCATTCCATTTAGAAAAGAGGGCTTAGGACGTCAAACGGAAACTTTCCCGTCGCCTTCACACTAAGACTGGCCCGCACCATCGAAAAGGTTAACATTCGCATGGATCCCTCTTTCTAAACACGCATTTACTTTTATCCCTGTAAGTTGCGCCTGCTTTTATTTTGTCTTTAATAATTAAATTGGTGCCGCGCCGGCCTCACTTACCGTAGGACCTAAACGAAGATAAATCGAGCCGGACTATTGGGGACTCTCCGGAGATGTGCGTGGGCATTGATTAAGGCGAATTCTTCACTGAGCCTTTTTTAAAGAGGCACCTAGCGGAAAAATACGAAGCTTGCAATTTGAGACATTTTTTTGATAATTTACAATTTCAACTGTATTAATGAATAAATATGTATCTGAAAACATTAAAAATAAAAATATTTTTTATTTTAAGTCAAAGACAAACTTACAATTGTTAAAAATGTAATAAAATGTGAATTTGTTCTATCGGTCCGCACCCTATTATTACATATATTTTATGGTCATATTTATTATTAAAATTTAGTTCATTAAGTTTTCTAAGCATCACTTAAGCGATTTTTGACTAATTCATAGTTTTAATATTTTTAATATCTATTTTAAAAAACATCGATTTTTATAAAAAATATAAATGTGTATAACTTGAAATCCTTTTTATTTATATCAAATCAATTATTTTTATAAATATAAATAAAATATTTATATTAATATAAATAAAAAGGATTTCAAGTTATACACATTTATATTTTTTATAAAAATTGATGTTTTTTAAAATAGATATAAAAAATATTAAAACTATGAATTTGTCAAAAATCGCTTAGGTGATGCTTAGAAAACTTAATAAACTAAATTTTAATAATAAATATGACCATAAAATATATGTAATAATAGGGTGCGGACCGATAGAACAAATTCACATTTTATTACATTTTTTACAATTGTAAGTTTGTCTTTGACTTAAAATAAAAAATATTTTTATTTTTAATGTTTTCAGATACATATGTATTCATTAATACAGTTGAAAGTGTAAATTATCAAAAAAATGTCTCAAATTGCAAGCTTCGTATTTTTCCGCTAGGTGCCTCTTTAAAAAAGGCTCAGTGAAGAATTCGCCTTAAGAGCCGACAAATATATAATAATCGATTTTATACTTTTAAATCAACAGCATGAAAATATTTACAATTTTGCCTAATATCTATATTTTTAATATGAAAAACATTTAAAAACTTAACTATTACTAATTATGTATTAGGTACCTATAGGACTGATAGAAATTTTCTCAACTTTTGATTTATTAATAAAAATAACAACTACATTGTCCAAGTTATTACATATGTAGGTCACAATAATGCTGCGTTTCTCAGCGTGTTTTGATACAGTGCATATCTTTTAATGAGTTGAGTAATTAATTGGCTCACAATTATTATTCGTAAAAAAAAAAAATACTAAAACTCACTAATTAGAGTGACCATACGATCAGCTTAAGAAAAAGCTTGGTCTAAAATCTAAATGAACAACAGATAAATTTAATATATGTCACCCACGATAGTCGCGTGGTTTAGGCGTCGGCATATAGCGTCGTCGGTCCCAGATTCGAATCCTGGGTCTGGCAAGTACACATATTGTTTTTCAATTTATGTATTAGTCAGAATACGGACCTAATAGGTTGAGCAAGTGGCTGACATTCATTTTTCGTAAAAACAAAATCTGTTAATACAAAACTCCACTCTGTGGAGGCCCATATTATGATCTTATTAGGATCGGACATGGTCAAGAGAAAAGTTATTACAAATATAATTGCTTTAATTAATAATATAATTTATTTATGGATTAATTTATATTTCTACATAATTCATATAAATAAATTTACTACAATCGGCAGAGTAAGTTTAATTTTAACTTTATACCTTTATCTGAATAATTCATTTTTTTTACCTAATCGATGGTATTATATTTTAAAAGTTACTATGTACTTACGTGCATGTATTTGGTCGACACATCATGAGTTTTTCATACACATACCTACATACATAACTACGCCTTCGAAATGGTCAATTGATTTTTGTTCCCTTGTATCCATGGTAATAAACAAAATCTTTGTAAAAGGCCAACGACAATATAATATTGGTACAGAAACAGTTAATAATTATTATCTCAGAACAAAAAATAATAAAACTTATGTACCAAACATTTATGAGACTAATTCTTTCAAACAGTACTACGTTAAAGTTCCCACCACCACCCGTCATATATGTACACCCGTCATAATATATGCACAGCCGTGGATATGCACGGCCGCTTTCTATAACGCTTTAAACGTGTCTGAAAGAAGTGATTTTAAGTGCTCATTCAGTCTCGAGACGGAGCCGCACGGGAATGATGCTGCAACCATGCACCGCAGTGCTTAAAGAATAAAATTAAGAAAGATTTTTTTTTTGGACTAGCTCTGCTGTCCGCTGACGTTAAGCGCTCTGTGTACCCGCATACTGAGTGTCACGAATTGAAATGGATGAGTCTACAGAAGAGTCGGGACTATCCCGCTCCCCATACGACGCTGCAAATTTCTCGAATGCCAAAAAGTTGGCCTCGGTTGCTATCAGATCTCCATGACCAATTGGGCCCGTGTGAGGACGGACGCTGGCAAACAGCTCCACTCGTTGGAGTTCCATAAGCGGGCAATCCCAGAGGATGTAATTTCAAATAGTACTGAAAAAAACTGAACCTAAGTCGATGGAGTATAATAGTTTATTGCAGCGATTGCAAATATCTATAGCGTACCAAAAATTTATGCTGGCATGCTAACGAATTGAAATATCATGTAAATTTTAAATTTAATACTGGTACGTAGGTACAACGTACGGAGATTTCTAAAAATGAAAAATCTTATTAAGAAAAAAATTGCTCCCACATATATTTACACACCCACGACTTTTCGTTTTTTTGTAGCACACTACCTATCGTTACAAATATATTGATTTATTTATTAACATAAAAGGTTTGTTACCTCTGGCACAATTATCACTTGTTTGCATTGTACAAGATTGATACCACCACAATGTGCAACACCTCGATTGAATACCAATCCTGGATAGCACCGCGATAATATTATGCATGTATGCGGGATTACTGCTTACACACAACGTCACAAAGGACTGTCCAGCTCGGAATCTGCTACTTGAAGAAACTGTAATCTATTTTGCGCTGTGGAGACAGATATAATGATGATTAAGGCCTGTTCCTATTGGGCTAACATTTTGCTGCGAAAATTTATATAAATATACTATCTTTCAAATCTACTACAATATGAATCAATACGTACAAGTAATACATACGTGGGTATTTACGAACGAATATATAATATTTTTTTTACAAAATCATATGGACCGTCCACAGGATGGAGGTTTGTACAGATTTTTTTTACGAGAATTGAATGTTAGCCACGTGCTCAACCCATTAGATCAATATACTCCAAAGAAATATTGAAAAACAAGATGTGAATTTTCTAGACCCGGGATTCAAACCTAGAATCTCCGACATTATAAACCGGCGCGTAATCATTCGACAATCATGTCTGCAAATTAGTAACAATTATATAATATTCTATAGGCTGTGTACGTTTCATTAATATTGTTCTAGTTGTTTTTTTAGTTATAATGGAACAAATAGATAGACAATAATTTTGAATAAATATTGTGTGGTTAGCGATCATGGATAAATACCAAACGCTGGTATTTCGAAGACTGACACTAAAATAATTATAATCTGACAATTTATCAAAATAATCATGGTAAATAATAAAATATAATTGGAATTATTCGTGTAGTTTGATCATAAATTAATTAGTTTTATGATAAGTTTCTCTGTGATCAATTTTTCTTGGGAGTGTCTTGCATTTGAGTTGTACCTACTTTGAAAGCTCTAGAATAAGGCTGTCCGTAAGAAAGAGCTTAAAGTCTTTTTCCACTAATTGGCCTCATTGTTGGAAGGCGGTGTTTGCCAAATCAATAATCTATAAAGGGGCGCGGGGGTGTTAAATAGACACACCGTTGTAGGAGTGAAAAAAAACACAGTTGAATAATTGAAACGGAACGTGTTCTTCAGTCATTTGCATGAGGTATTTTGAATTTATTTAATTGTATTCAAATGTCTTTGAAATATATTATTTTTTCGTGGGTAAGGCTTTTGTCAAACAAATCTATAAATAATATAAGTTAGGCTCTTATTAAGCAGCTTGTAAAAGAGAATATAGTTTAATTACTATTTTTTTTTATTTAACGAATAATTCACAAGATTTAACCCTTAAATGCATGATTTTTCCGATTTTGATTAAAAAAATATATTCATATGTAGTTGATTGTCTATAACATGGGAAAAATAATAAAAAAAAATTAAAATTATTTTTTGGACAAATTTTAATATAAAAACCGTTTGTATTCATATGAATACACCATGCATTTAGCTCATAAAAGTGAAAGTTTACAATATGAAATTAAAAATTTAAAGACTTAATTAAAACCCTATAATTATAAATCAAATTCTTATAATTACTAACAAAACAATATATAATACATTATGGAATAATTTAAAACAATTTTTTGCTTGATTAAAGCATAATACAATTCCACATTTCTCACAATATACTCTAGATTATCCTATATAATAGTTATCAAAATACACGATATGATTAATGTTTTTTGAAGCATTTCTTAATAATCTGACGACAGTATTCCCACTTGCTCCCAGGCCTGGTTCAGACTGAAGTCTGTTTTTTGCCTCATTTTCTTGTCCAGAGTATATCTCAAATTGGTAGGCAAAGCCTGACACATCACACAGCACAAACAACTTGAAGCCCCATTTATTTGGCTTTTTCGGCATGTACTGCTTCATGTAATGCCCAATTTTTTACGAACACATTAGTTCATCTACACACAACCTCTGCTCCATAGGAATTTTACAGAACATTTGATTTAATTTACCATAAATAGGCCTAATTAATTTATGTAGCATATCGTGGTTAGAGTCAGTTTGGGAAGAAGCGTTGCATTTTGGTTCAGCAGAAAGTAACGAATATTTTCAAATTTATTTATAGATTTATAGATTTTATTGGTTAAAACGGATATATATCTGACCAATATCAACGAGTTCCAGGATATCGAAAGACAGACACGAAAATAATTATGCCTATATACTGCCTTATGTCAATACAAGAAACTCCCACGGGCTTACTCGGGTCTTTTTCAATGGAAAACAAATTCGTTTGAGCAACTATTTCTTCAACTATATCATCGGTAAAAAAATAATTGAAGAATTGTTAAGGTGTTTTGAGCTCTAATGTTTCTTGAAGAAGTGGTGTTCTGCCTAAAAAAGATAAGCAGGCTTCATCCAGTGTTATATTTTTCCTTTTCCATAATAGTTTTAGGGTATTAGTTTTTGAAGGTGGAAGTCTTGAAATTGAAGGTATTGGTTGATCATAGGACTCATCCATTTGAAATGGTGGGTCGTCATTTGGATCATAAGTGGAAACTTCCGCTTCGTCATCTTGCATCCTCCATCTATCTCTGGTCAAAATTCTGGATCCCCAATACTGTCATCGTCACTGAAGTCCATTCTATCCTCACTGTCAGATAAGTTGTTAGCATACTCTTCAAGTTCCTTGTCAGTTAAATAGTGTCGGCGAGCCATGTTTGAACTAAAAAGGCCAAAATATGTTTACAAAAATTAGCTTCCTATGTGGTAAATATTACCCGTTAATGCATGGTGTATTCGAATGAATACAGACGTAAATATCACATTATTCTAGAAATATACAAAAAATCTAAAATATTTTATAAAACTTTGCTTGACTGACCTTCATTCAGTATAAAATGATTTTTTATAGGACTGGAAGATCTATTATTTCATAGATATAGCACTGCAAACATGGAGAAACGTCACGATCCGGTGAAATGTCAGATTGGTGTGGTTAAAGCGTAATAAAAAATAAATTTGTGTCATCTGGTTGTCAAACGTGAAACTAAATGGAAGCATAGACTTTGATAATGATTAAAAGTATTACGTCAACACTAAATCTTGGAAGATTTAGAGTATTTAGACAATAGATGCCATATTATGCTGTGTATTCGTATGAATACACCATGCATTTAAGGGTTAAGAATGTAATATTCTGAGTATTGAAGATACATAATTTTGAAAACACTTTTGAGAAAATGTATTATAACCAATAGAAAAATCTTTTTGAAAAAAGTAAGACACCCCGCAGAAATCGAGCCTGCATCTCTCAAGTATCACGCCCACCGCGCATGGACCACTTTGCTAAAGCTCTCATACTAATTACGGCAAATTTTAATCAATTTGGGAAGCGCTTTAGAGAGTATTATAAGAGCCAATAGTTAAAATTTGTCGTAATTAGTATAACAGCTTTAGCATAGATGCAGGTTCGATTCCTGTGGAGTGTCTTACCTTTTTCAGAAAGATTTTTTCTATTGGTTGTAATACATTTTTTCAGAAGTGTTTTCAAAATTATGTATGAGAGTATAGTTTATTGAAAAAAAAATATTACTTTAATTATGGTAATATACCAATAACAATTATGACGTCGTAAATCCCAGGTTCCAATCCTGGGTTTAGAAAATACACATATTGTTTTTCAATTTATGTGTGAGTCAGAATATAGACCTAATAGGTTGAGCAAGTGGCTAACATCCATTTTTCGTAAAATTAAAATCTGTTAATACAAACCTCCACACTGTGGAGGCCCATATTATGATCTTATTAGGATCGGACATTGTGGGATAAATATTATCCGTAGAATTACATAATATTATGGTAAATATTAAAGTGTATTCATCTTTATTTTTATATTATATGATTACATTGTTTGAACGTACATATATATTTTACAACGTTTTTATTAGTTCGTATTATTGTTTGTCTGGTGGTTGTTTGTCCAGTACAAATCTTGCAATCGATTTTTAACTAACTTCCCGACTAGCTAGACATTTGAAACATTGAGAATATATCAGAACACGATGCCAATGCATTATTTTAATACTTTTAGACATCTTTAAGCAGAATTGAATTAATTTTCAGTTAATTCTGTTTTTTATGGAAAGTTATTTCAGAGAGGGGGTGGTCCTAGCAACTAAATTATTAATATATTATACGTGCGTTACTATGGGAATCAAAATAAAATGTCAAAATGATATTTCAGTATTCTATATTTGTTTTTTATTTACTTCATATCAAGTACAAGTTTGAGCATACTGAGCATAATATTTCAACAGAAAATTTAAAAACGTTGTATATAAAAAGTAATTTCTATCTTATAATTATTAATATAGAGCCAGCCAGAACCAGAGCCAGACGTAGTCAAAAAAATGTATAAAAAATTATGTAATTATATTTTATCTTGATCTTAATATACATATTATCCGTATAATAATAAGATAGCGTATATTTTATTACCTTGTTAGACGATAAAGTAAGTTCCTTTATAAACACCATTTTTTGATTATTTTGTAGATAGTTGTGTATTCGAGTAATGGGAAATTCACCATGTGTACATGACAGAAAAACGCGGAAAGTTTCACAGTTTTCAATGAAACAAAATTCAGCTGCTATGCTATGTAACTTATGAATAAATCAGTTTTGGTGACCCAGCTTTTGCCTTTCGACAGTCTGAGTTTTTGCAAGATTATTTGATTTATTTTCTTATACATATTTGTTATAATATGCTAGTATAACAAGATAAATTTAATTTTTATAATCGTTAACTTGAATTAGTATATAAATTCGTATATAAATATATGCTACCAAGGCTCTCTGTTCTGTTGTGACTTTTTTTTCATGATTTTACCGAGGCTTTGACTGCGGCTCGCTGTCATATCGCCTCTTCTCATCTAGAGGAGGATCCGCTGATCAAGTCCTCACTTCAATTATGTGTAAAAAAACTTTACAATTTTGCCAAGCTCTTCCATCTTACCTACTATCAGGGCACTTTTCATTTCGTTGACATTCTCAAAGACATCCGCAAATCGCAGCTGTACTCTGTGTTGTTCATATTTAGGAAATTGTACTGCTATATGTACAATTTCCTTCAAAACATCGCAGAGCTGCGAATCGCTTCTTACCATGAGGAAATCAAATCTTTTACCCATTGCATGTCCTGCTCTTAGCCTCACATCCTCATTTATTGCGGACCAGTTAATTCCTATTTAAAAACCACATTTAATTAACTTGATAATAGTATCTAATAACCATCTAATGGTAACGCACCGGTTGCGTTGGACGCACGGGTGGGTTAAGCTCACTTTTCTTAAAAGGAGACTCTACAAACCAGGGTATCATACGTGGGGATGGTAGAATGGAATGTTATGACTATTATACCAAATCATCAGCCTAATATAGCCACATTGAGGAAATACAAGAAAAGTTTTATGTTGTAAGGAATTCTTGCTGTATATTAATTGATCTAACGACGTCTACATTTAGACTAAAAGAGAACAGATGAATACCTGGCAATGCGATTGGCAAACATTGGGCATTCAAAACTCTACATAATATTCATTGGTTTGGAGTTTCATGGCTTTAAGCTTCTACGCAAATATACCGTATATCTGTACCAACTTTGCTATATGCATTACAGCTAATGTTATAATAATAATATAAATATAGACAAGCCTTGTAAGTAAAATTATACGTTGTATAAGTATATTGAAATTCCGGCATCTGAACATATTATCGTGGACTTTTATGCAAATTCCGTAAAAATTTCAGCCGCAAACCAAGCTGAACGGGAGGTTGCTGCGTAAATATAATATGATACTTTGCTGGTTCCTCTGTGACTTGTCATACGATTTAATTTATTTTGATTTGGTATAGCGATGTATTTTTTCCACATTTTTTTGTCTTCCAATATTATATATTACTATTATAAATATATATAATAACTACCCTAGAAACCCTTTGTTTAAGGTACCGTACTGTCCCTAATTTTAACAAAATATAATATTACAACTTTCGCACATATTGTGCACTGAAATTTAAATCTCTCGAATACTGAGTGTAAAAAGTGACTAATAAAAGGCTTTGAAAGATTTTAGATCTCTTTATTATAGAGTAGATTATAGTAGGTACTAACAAACCACGCTCGTGGGTCTGGACAAATGCAGTATGGAATCGTGGGAGAGAAAGGCTGGAATATTTTTGATGATAAGGGCTGTTGTGTTGGCAAAATCGATTTATTGACACGGTAGAAAATTATTATAAAATGGTTTACACAAGACGTGTGCCGAAACGTCAAAAACGCAGCTTCTTGCTTCACGTCGATACTATTCAATGTTTGCAACGTCGTGTATTGGAACAATGTGTTATTTTTCTCATTACGCAGCACTTCTACTGGAGGCATCTTTACAAAATATACTTATCAGTAAGTAAGCAAGACATATGCATTTTTGCACCTACATATATGTAGCTATTGACAACCGCATTTCAACGTCACCTATATACCAAGCTCTACTTATAAAAAATCAGTACATCGCAGTAGCCTATGCTGCAAACGCTGAAATGCGGTCATACTGCTTTCATAGAATGTAATTCCAAATGCTACTCACGCTTAACCGAGCAAAATGAAATAGATGCATAAAAAAAACTGTCTCTCTATTGCTTTCTGAAAAGTAGGGTTTGGTAAGACGTGTACGGGAGAGATGTATTGAATAAAAATGCGTCCTAATCTCGCGGCTCGAAGGAAAATACTGAATCTGAAAAACACTTTTCAATTAAAGACATGACTAGTGACAGCGGGGCTTGAATGCTTCCAGATGGGTATAGTCATAAATAGGAGGTGTTAGTACCAATATAAAAATTATTAATATAAAATTTTGTTCATTGTATATTATTATATTCTATAGGTATACTCTTATATAGAATTATAAAATACTAAAACTGGGTTACCGTTTGCTTAAACCAATACCTGAAATATTATAAATTAATATAATAGATTCGCTTTGATATTAAATTACTTAATTACTCGTAAATCAAATGCAAAGATGATGTAAATGATTATGAACATCAAAAAATACGTATGTATATAGATACATAAAATACAAGTGTTTCCATTTTGGAGGCTATGCTCTGTTGTCAGGAAGGATTCGGTTACGATTAGATCCCGAATCGTGTAAGCCGACTAAGCAAACTAGTTTCAACGAGCACCCTGCGCACATACAGTATCCAGTAACAGTGTTTTCTGCTCTGAAAACATGGCCCCAAGCAAAAGGCTTGCGTAACTTACTGTGTAGGTACATATTTTCAACCGTTGCGGTGGATAATAATATCCCAGCGTTATTGATTACACAAGAGAAGACGTGTGATGGTTAAAAAATAAATGAAAAAAAGTTAGTTTATTTTACAATGTCAAATAGGTTATATTGTGGGCGAGGAGAAAAGATTTATAACCGACATTATCGACTTATTAAATTGATTATTTGATATATTGCCCTATCAAAATAATAATGTTATCTCTATTCTAACTCATATTTTGAAATATTTTACAGAAGTGTTAATTAAAACATTACATTTAAGATATTTATTATTTTTTTTACATAAACACATTTACGCACCATTTTTTTCATCAATAATCCTACTAACGATGTATTCGTTTGAAAGAACACCCTTCTAAAATATTTCAAATATTAGTTGGAATAGTTCTGCATTCAGCTGACGACTGGTGTTTAGGAAATAAACGACTCCAAAATTTTAACATAAAAATACTACTTTAGTTCCCGTTTAGTAGTCGACCTAACGACAATTAGTATTTTTTTTTCAAATTTCGATGCCAAGCTATCAGTACTGGGTATTGATACCAAATATAACCTCTCGCGAAGAGACGTCACAGATCCCATATCAGGAACTTTACATAAAACAACGCCTACCGTCCCGTAAAATGACCAGCCCTGCAAAATTTCGCAACCTTTGTAAATACTAAATAATATTATAACTAAAATAACATTTCACAAACGATCTTGCGAGAGGCGAATTTCGAAGACTGACGGTCACAAATGAAATTACCCGAAACCGAGGGTATTTATAAATAGCCTTTCGGCCCAAGCTAAATATTACCGTTAGATTTCTAAAAAGTTGTAATGTTAACCTTTCTCCCCGCACCTTACGAAGGGGTAGACATGTTGAAAATAATTGAGTAGTACGGAGTCGCCCGCAAAGATAGGAGACGCCGTCCCCCGCGCTGTCCTTGCGGGGAGTCGCCTAGTAAAAAGTAAACTCCACCCATCTCGATATTATAAAAGTGTACCTCCGTAGTGTTCTCGTGTTAAAAATTAATCGAACGCAAATTAGCCTACCTTAATAAAAGTGAATACCTACCGTGAGATCAACCCCTTAAATAACGTCAGTGTCGTTCCTAATCGAAGATCCCTTTAAATGAAACCAATGTAATAAGACCAATGCTTGTCCATAACTAATTGCAATAAAACATAGTTCTGCACGGAATTATAAAATAAACTTATGTATTATACTAATTGTGCCCGTTATATTGTTCCTCACTCCCCAAACATCAAAAATGCCCGAAAGAAGATCTCCACAACACACACGTGAATTCTAAAAGGTATTAGTATAAATAATATCTATACAATAAATGACATGCCTAGAGTCATAACTCACATTTTGCAATTTTGTCATGTTTGAGTTAAATATACCAAGTGATTCTAAAGGTATAGTTGGCTATCAAAATTCACTTTAAACCATGTGAAAATTATTGACAAAGTTGACTGTTAGTGTCATAACTCTAATTTTTCAATGAATCATGTGAGTTTTGTCATCAAGGCCTTTCTAACCAATCAGGGAGCTCTATTTCTTATAGTTTGTTGTGTCTGCAGTCTTAGAAGTATTATATATTTAAAAAAAAAAATGTAAATTGACTCACTCGCTCAATAATATTCAAGGGAGTTCAATACTTCTGTGCTCTGGTGGCTTTTTGCGTATACCTAAAAACTCGGTTTTTTGAATAAGGGAGTTATGACTCTAGGCAACTCAAATACTCATTCACTTTCATAGCCGCATAAATACAGAGATAGCGCATGATAAAATTAATTTTAAAAACCTTCAAAAAGTCATAAACGGAAAAATTTCGCATGTATGGGTCATATCCATACACCCAATGATACCAAATAGGTACAAAGATGACCATTTTCTGACAGTAACTGCACCACCAAATACGTGCAACATGTCGTCCGAACTGCGTGAAGTTTGTTGCTAGCGACAACAGCTGTTCTTTTTTTCAAACTAAAATGAAACTCCAGTGTGCGGAAATTTATCGTGCTACGTGTGTTTTTTGAATACCAATAAAATCACATTGACATAATATTGAACGTATTTCAGTTGAGGCGAGTGTAGATGTGCGTCCCGGATTAACCTCTTATTTAAAGCAATTTTATTGAGAGACTCAAACTCCAAACCCATCACATCATAAACAAACACTTCTTTTCTAATTGAGGTTTTGCAGATACGGAATACCTATTATTAAAATACTAATGATAATGATCTGTGAAAATAAAATTAGGTATATAAAATATTGAGACTTTTTAGGTGAGAGTTTTTTAGGTAGCCAGCATTTCTACGGTTAACGGGGAAAAAAACTGATCTATATTACCGCTCGTTTCGAGTGGCAATGAACATCTTCCCTTAGTGTCGCTAGGAGCTTGTTTTCCTCGTCAATCTCCTTCCGCGAGAGAGTAAAAACCCATTCCGAATATGCCTGAAGAGAATGAAAACATATTCGGAATGGGACGAATTTTCCAGCGGATTGGCGTGCTACATTTGGCTCGTTTTATATTTACGATATGGACGAAAACAATTTTTACGATTATGAAAAAAGAAGCTGGATTTCTTCCCTCTTTCGCTTGTTTACCGATCCCAAATTGCATATTGTCGCGGAAATCTTTATATTTATTGGGCTGTATTTTAGCACGTGGCGGATTTAGCTGTATTGATATAGCCAAGATGAATTTATTGCTTGGACACTTTTGGCTTATAGAAACAAAAACGTATTGATTAAGATCAGAGATTCTTAAACGTAGAAAATACAAGTGGCGAAGGGTTGAGGTAGGCTGTAAATAACAGCCATAAATAGTGTACACTAAACTTTGTCAGTCATACTTATTTGTTTTCAATGAAATAAGACTACAATTCTTACAGACGCGATAACTTTACTAACATTATATAGGTACTTCACCCTGTTACATTTTCTTGCATTGGAGCATAACGAGTGCAAAGTGATGCATTTTCTCTCGGTACATTGCCATATCTTGCACCTCCCGATATCTGAGACCTGAAGCGTGTAGGTCACTTTTGTAGAACCACTGCAGGGTGAGGGAGGTTAGGCATCGATGACCAGTGACGTCCCTAGACAAAATGCCGCCCCTAGGCAGGGCGACAATGCCGCCCCATTTTTACCACGTTTTTATTAGCTCGTATTCTTGTCTGTCCAGTACATTTTTTTTTCTTGTGTGTCCAGTACAAATTTGTCTTGTTTGTTCAAATCTTGCAATCGATTTTTAACTAACTTCCCGACTAGCTAGACATTCGAAACTTTTAGACTATATCATAACACGATGACAGTGCATTTTTTTAATACTTTTAGCCATCTTTAAGCAGACTTGAATTTATTTTCAGTTAATTCTGATTTGTATGGAAAGTTATTTCGGAAAAAAATTGTAAAAAGTAAAACACTATACTTAGTTGTTAAGGGGGTCCTAGCAACTAAATTATTAATATAAATACGTGCGTTACTATGGAAATCAATATGAAATGTCAAAATGACATTTCAGTATTCTATATTTATTTTATTCAGTATTTCTATCAAGTACAAAAAAACGTATTTACATAGAATTGTCAAGTTTATATGATTCAACAGAAAATTTAAAAACTTGGTATATAAAAAGTTCTTTTTATCTTGTAATTATTTATCATCCTTTTATGACTCCAATATATAAGAAATGTGTTGTATAGACACATTTTTAACAAAATATATATCACTAAAACATACAAATTAAATTTGGATGTAAAAAGAGAATACAATAATATAATATAGGTAATTAATGATGTTAACTTCATCCAAATTCTTTACCAAATAATCAGAGTCTGAGGTTCTATTTGGTTGATATTTCTGATACATTTAGTTTGTACCAATCAACAATACACAAATTTATTATTTTCACACTATTCTGCATACAAATGTAAACAAAATAAGTTTAGCTATTTATAATATATACCAAATGGTTCTCGATTTGCCGCCTTTCGAGTAACTGCCGCCCCCAAGCGACATTCAATCTGCCTACCCCCACGGGACGTCACTGACGATGACAGAATTCCTGAGGTTGTAACATTAGGGTACAGAGTATCGCACCCTCTGGAAATATCTGTCATATTATAATACGTTATGCATTTCTTTGTTACTATTTCCATTACCTTGAGCTGGCTCGTCTACTCACATATTATAGTGGTTGTAACGCGGTCTTACCTTTAAGATTAGAAACTTTTGGAGCCTTGTAATACGCTGTCTCACAGTGATACAGGAGTACAGGTAGTACCGACTGCATTTGGTTTTCTGGTTAGCAGAATGCAAACTCCGATATGCAAATGAGAATTATAAGTTCACTGGAAAGACTGCTATTGTCTTAGTATTTAAACTCCTTCACATATCTGATAACTAGTGTACCCTCTCTAAAATGAAGGTAATACACAGCTAACCATTTAGTTATGTTTAAAGCTGAAATATCAATGTCTGACTTCCTTAAAACGTAAATTGAGCATGTTCTGGTTTTGTATCAGACTAAAAATTATTGTGACTCTTTTTCTGTTTGTAAAGCAATCTTTGAAATTCATTTTTCAATACCAAGAATTCAATTGACAGGTTCAACATCTCAGAAACTTGATAACTCGATAATAAATGAACTGTTTTTAACTAAACTGTTTTACTAACTTAACTCATTTTTTATTTTATTTATTAAACTTCTCCTTTTTTTAAATTAGGTAAATGATTACTTTTATTATAATATTTATATGATATTAATATATTTTGTTATAGGTTTGCCGTAAGGTTTATTATTCTATTTATTTCTATAAGCTTATAATAAAAATATAATTTGTCATATTTTCTTTTTTATGTGCTTGCATCGTTTTCCTATAATTAAATAATTAAAAAAATAGTTTTCAATAAAGGTACATAATATAATGGTTGGGCCAATTATGGTCAATCTCATCCCACTATTTCCCTTCTACTTCTAATCCATATTATTGTCACCGTCCAGGCACTCAACTTAATTACGAAGTCATCAGATAAAGAAGCAGTTAAATCAAGACAACGAGTGCAAGAAAACTTGATACAGTTTGACCATCGTGAACAAGGTAGTTCAATTCAGGAATCTCATTACGAAGCACTTGCTAATTAATCATAAACTCATACAGATTGACTTAAAAGTGACAGTTGAACCGTGTTTGCATAAAAACCACCATGTGTCACCATAGAAATAATTCAGTTACGAGCTACGGTTCAACCGCTGCGTCAAATACCATAATTCACCAATTCATAAATATATTACCCACTAAGTGTCAACATCCATAAAAAAAAGTTCGGATTGATTCATGTGAAAGTGAGAGTACTATTCATAAGAACCAGCAACAAGTTCAAGATCCAGCAGTCTGGACCAGGTTAACATCAAAGGTTGGTGCCTGGACACACCCCTGCTTCTGCTGTCCTTCACCAACATTGAAATCCCCAAGCCCCTACATACAGTCCACAAAAATCGCAACTATATAATATTTTGACTGATAACATTATTATTGTGTAATATAATATTGACATTTTGTTATCATTATCATTATCATCATTTATAGCACTAAAACCATTGGTGGGTCATGGCCTCATTCAAAAACATCCTCCATCTTGGACAATCCAGCGCCGACAGTCACCAATTGCTTTGACCTAGCATTTTTAAATCTCTCGTGGCACAGTCCAGCCATCTCAGTTTCGGCCATTTAGGTATTCTCTTGCCATTAGTTGTTACGTAAGCTCGCATCGCCGGTATATACTCCGGAAATCTATGCACATGTCCGATACAGCGTAGTGTCTGCATATTGATATTCCACGCAATCTTTTCACCCCATAAAGTGTGTATAGCTCCTCATTATACCTTGACCTCCAAATGCCACCTTCTTGAACAGCCCCAAAGATTCTTATCAAAACTCTCCTCTCAAAGATATCCATACTTCTCTCATCCTTTTTGATATTTTGTAGCATACATTAATTAGTCGATAATCATCAATGGTACTCAGCTTGAACAGGTAAAAAACTACATATATCTGGGACAACAAGTGTCTATAGATGGATGTATATTTTATGAAATTGTTAAGCTAAGCTTTTTGGCCGCCTGAATAGTGTCTTCAAAAGTGACCTTCCACTGTGCCTAAAGCGCAAAGTGTTCAATCAGTGTGTGCTTCCCGTAATCACATATGCGTGTGAAATATGGACCCTAAGTAAAAGAGAGATTCAGAAACTTAGAGTAGCACAATATGATATGGAGAGGTGCATGCTGGGCATAACGCGAAAAGACAAAATAAGGAATGAGTGGATAAGGAATCAGACGAGGGTTTGCGATGTAAAAGAGTTCATTAAAAGCCTCAAATGGAAATGGGCTGGATATATAGCTCGAAGGAGAGACAATATTTTAGAGGTACAAAACGTCCGCAAGGTAGACCTAGAAGCCACTAAATCGATGAAATGATAAAGTTCTGCAGAAGTACGTGGCAGCGCAGGACCGAGAGAAGTGGAATCAGCTTGAAGAGGCTTTCATCCATCAGTGGATAGATTCAGGCTGATGATGAAGTGGAAAAACAAAATTAGAACATCTCAAAATTTCAATGAAAAAAAATCGTACCATCAAAGTCAAGTTAGTAATTTGAAAAGGCTTCCAATTTTCGGCATTTTAATTTCCCATTTCAAATGACTCGTTAAGAAAATCTCTTCTAAAAACAGAAGCCAGAAATAAAATCGTTTAACCGAATTGTAGGAGAGGATATTATTCCCGTGGGAATTCCCCGCGAGAAAATTCCTCTCATTCAATTACAGATAATTCCATTTGAGCGAAAAAATAAATTGATCAAAACCTTCCAGATGTTTACTTGTATTGCAACTAAGTACATTCGCCCCTCAAGAATACGTATCGAGTCATCCATGTGATAAGAAAAATGCTTTCGAAATGGAAATAAAACATTGTTATGAAATTATTTTTTGACTGATATTAATGAATAAGGAAGTAATATTTTATCGAGTAAGCTAACCCAAAGAGGGCGTAAGTGAATTTATGTCAAAAATCAGTTATTTATAGAGTTAGATTATTTTTATAACGTCCCAAAATATCGTAAGTAAGAGTTATTTTGTGACAAAATTAAAAATATTTTTTGGCAGGGTAGTTACAAAAATCTCATGAAACCTTAGAAAATTCTATTTCAAATTATTGCTCTTGTGGAGTTGCTTCTTCATATCTTTGCACTCCTGGTTCTATGATGAAACTATCATCTGTTGCAAACATGAGACGGATAAACGAAAGTTAAACAAAATACATGCCAGTTCTCCACAGTGCAACAGCTGATGATAATAACACCTTTATTATTCGCGGCGATGCTTCTGTGGATAAATTTGTTTAACTAGGGTCACTTGTCACAAACAGTAATACAACAAACAACAAACAGAAATAAAACGCCGGTTCATTCTCGCCAACAACTGCTATTTTGGTCTCCAAAAGCTTCTAAAGAACAAAACACTCTCAAGGAAAACCAAAACATCCTTATAATTATAAAACTCTTCTGCAATCGGTATTAAAATATGGATCAGAATTCTGAGCACTCAGCAAACAGGATGAGAAAAATGTGGATATCTTTGAAAGGAGAGCTTTGAGAAGAATCTTTGGGGCTATTCAAGAAAATGGCAATACACACTTTATGGGGTGTTATGGGGGCAAACAGATCACGTGGCATATGAACACGAGAAAAAAAAAGTATCAGCGCTGGATCGTTCATGTTGGAGGAAGTTTTTGATAGAGACCAAGACCCGCCAAGGTTACGAGGGTACGGCCGCCTTGATACCAAATATCATAATGCCTAAATCCCCCATCAAAAATCCTCCAATCGTCAGGGTTGGGAATATAATGATAATATTATTGTAACTGTAAATGAGTCAAGGCTAGACCAGGATGCACAGCGAAACAAATAAAAAGAAAGTACCGTTATCTGTTTCTGGGCGGACGAAGGACCGATCGTCAGTGCTATAAATGATGATTCTAGAATCGTTATAAAACCTTGTTATAATATAGGAAAGTCGTATCACATTCATTATTGTTGTAATTTAAATTCTCGAGAATATTGATAGTTTAAGATATCGAGGAACTTATAAAATCTCGATATTTCATAAGTTATTAAATCGTAAAGTGCGTCATTTTCCCTCGTATCAGAGCCTCAGAGCTACTAAAATATTCACTGACAAAAGGTGAAATAATAAGGCTTTCGAATAACGACCAAACTTTAAGAAAGCGCAAAAAGATCAAGAGAACGGTATTTTTATGTCCTCGATTTAATGTTTCACTAGTTTAATAATAGTCCCATTAAATAAATTAATAGCAATTAAAATAAATATCAGTATTTCTATACAATATCATGTCGATTTAAAATTGTTATATTTTTAAAAATAGTAGGTGTAACAAAAATAATCTAGTTCATTTGTTAGTGGTTGGTTGGGCTAAATATGGTGGCTGTCATTCCTTATTTACACATTTACTTCACATCCTTATTTATTATTGTCACAAGAACAGGCAACTAGTAATTACAGGTCATGAGACGACCGCGATTGCGAATAACATTCAGTTATTTCGAGTGACTCAAAACGCATATTTTCGACCTTCGTTGTGCTAAATCTGATGCGGTTTGAGTGAACATCGCGTCTATCATCCATCCTGAACATTTCATCATAATTCATCCCAAAACAATGTGAAACAGCGAGAGTGACATTCCGAACCGTCCGTTTTACTAGTACGTGAGTGTGTGAACACCGAACCGGCTCCAGTGCGCGCCAGCCCTCTCAACATAAAAGGTCAGTGTCTGGAATCCTGTTTAAACCCCGCCCCTAGATCCGTAATCCACCAACCACCACCATCCTCAAATTACAGTCTAAAACTAAAAGCACCACCAGTGGATAATATTGTTTATTGTACAGGTAGGCATGTCGCTCGTCGTGCAGTGCATTAGGCGCTAGTCTTTCATCCGGGAGCTCCGAGTTTGAAGCCATGTGAGTTTACAATTATTTATTTATGTGACTTTTCTCAAAGACTATGTGTTTGTTATTGTTTTACTTATATTACTAAATACTCTACTGTCTCTCTACACTGTTATCATTGGGCCTTTTGGTCTGTTGTAATGCTATAAATAATTTATATGGATATACATAATAATAAATTTATCAACACCAGGCGTATAAAAGCATTATTCTCCCATTATATGTGAACTGCTACATAGCATCTTCAAGAAGTACTTTTGAAAACAGTTGCTTAGGTGAGATAGTTACTTTTAAAAGCAATCACGTATAGTGAGATGAAGACCAGCTGATCGCGGTGCCCCTGGATATTGATCGCGGCGCTCCAGTGTATGCCAACGTACAGTTTGAATACCGCTTATATATTATACGGTATAAATATGGTATCTGCACATTTTATATTTATCGGAATTAAGTTTTGAAGTGTATATTTGTCCAAAAAATCAATATAACGACACCAAGCGTAAAATATCATGTTAATGAAAACACAGTAATTAGATAGAATGTTTTATAATATAAACTTTGATCTGTGCTTTACCGCTTAAGTTTCAAAATGATTTAAGTTCAATAACTTTATGTTTAGAGTAGTTGTATAAGTAAATTTAGACAACGTTTTAAAGTAAATAAATTTAATCGTATCGTATATCGTAACTCCATTTATAACTTCTTATCGTATGACGTGATTTATAAGTTTTCGGTTAATCGACATTCATTGAATTCAAATAATATATGAGATGATAGTAAGTATATTAAATTTATTAATATATGGCAGAGTAAAATATTTTTTACTCAATAATTTTGATAACTGATAGCATTATTATTAACAAAAATGGGTATTCCTTCACAACCAGATTTATTATTATTAATATTAATACTATCGACCGAGGGTACTTGATGGAATTTCAATTTAAATTCTAATGGATTGTACTATTTCATTTGAGTTATTATTTGCGACCTGGGTTTCACCTTTTGGCATCTTCGGGCACTATGTGCACTCACCAGAAGGTAAATACACATTGACAACGAATACAGTTAACTCTAACTTAAATTAATACAATAAAATAGGAAAAAACTTTATCACCTACTTATTAAGTCAAAAATCATAATAAAAATATAATAAACGAATTATGAATAGTTGAAGTGTTGCTAAAAAACCCCTATCACTAATATGTATGAATCATTAAAACCCTAATAATAGATTATTACATAATAATCAATAAAATACTCAAGAGGTGTAATAATATTCAAGGGGTGTAAAGTCATCAATGCCGGGAAAACAATGGCAATGTATTGGGAATTTTATGAAGTTAACTAAAGAAATATATCAATAATATCAATCTTTAAAGGTTATATTAGTTAAACAATAATATTATTACATGCTACATTTTTTATTTTTAATATGACTACAGTGAAGATAAAAAACCAAACCCCAAAAAAAAAATAACTAATAAAATAATTGCCATAAGTAAGTACTTTATTTAACTATTTAAGCTACATATAGGTAATTTAAAGAATAAAATAACTTATAGGAATTTGTCTGTTTTAATTACATTAGTAGCATTGAATCCACATTTAGACAGGCGAATGAACATAATATTATATTAAAAAAAAAAACATTTTAGAATTATTATATTATTGAATAGGTATTGATAAATTACATTTACTTTACATCGTGTTTAAATGATAAATAAAAAAGGTTAAAAATCGTATAATAATTGCAAAATCTTTTTAATAGTTTTAATTAGTGGATATTGTATTTAATTATACTAATGACATTTTTAATGGTCATTTTGTTTATTTGCAGAATGTTGACTATTAAATTTGCTACACGCTGTTTCCATTAACAGCACATTGATACGTAGTAGTAAAATTTCATATCGACCGTGTTTAGGAAAAAGGGCGTAACCCACATAGAACAAATTTTACAGGAGAGGCAAAAAACGTTTTTTGAATGATTTTGGTTTAATATTAATAAAAAGAAAAAAAATAAAAAATAAATAAAAATAATAATAAAGGGCATTGGCATTGGTTGCATGATGATTGATGATTTGGTGTATTATCTTTTCGATCTACTAATAATTAAAGAAGTTATTACAGAAAATTAAATTTTACATTAAAATTGAGGGTAAATGCTTTTTTCCTTAATTTAAAACTTAATTAAAGCTCAATTAAAACTAGAATTTAGATAATAAATCGGCATTTGCGGCTTACTTCCTTTTTACAGAACGTATATTTAGTTGTATACATTGTTAATATCTAATAAAAGCACTTTTCGAAAAATCGAGGGTTACGCCCTTTTTCCTAAACAGAGTCGATATAATAAACACACCTTTGCCTTTACGATGTAAATAATTTATTTGCATTTTTCTGATTTTCTATTAAAATAGCATTGATAAATAAAAACAAATATGTCCAGTTCTATAATGTAATAGAACAGCGTTTTTATTTCGATATTACGACATGATGAGTTTTGTTGTATTATGCTTTATTATTTGGGTGATGTATCCTTGGCATCTCTACATTTTATTTTTTCTCTAACTTTCCTTTAACCGATCATAAAATCTATTGACAATAGTATAGGAAAATAGTATGGTACTGTGATGGCAAATGGTTATAACTGCTGTTTACACAATTTTACAGGAGAGCAAAAACAAAGTTTTGAAATTAGTCTGGCAAAGAGTTAATTTATACGATATTTTGAAGTATTTTATACCAAAATAAGCAAAATTAGCATCCCAACAAACCTAAAATCATTTATTTTTAAAAAATGAAGTTTTATTTTCTCACATTTTAATTATCTTTTTGCCGTATCAACTTTTTCACATTTGGTGAGATGCAGATATCTTTTAACGTTACTTTGTGACCAATAAAGTTGCAACTCTAATATTTTGCCACATCAAATAATGTACAATTTGGAACATTTTTATGGAAGAAAACCAAAAAAGTAAAAAAGCAGCAGATATAACCGTCTGCCACCACAGTACCGAATTCGGATGTAGTGCAGTATTAGAAATGAAAACCCAGGCTTTGGAAAAAAACTTCATAAATATATTGTGATCTCACCGAGATCGAACCCGTTTTTTTATTGTGTCCTGAGCATTTATGCATTTATTTATTTGTCTGTCTGTATGTCTGTCTGATGATTACCTTCAACCATACAGGTAGATGCACAAGGCGAGATCTTAATTTGAGAGATGCAGTGTGTTAAAAAATCTCAAAAGCTGCATAGCCGTAGGGCGTAGACTGTCAAACGTTGTTATATTAACATTATAAAATATGCCAACCAGCTGCTAAAAACTCATGAACTGGATAAGACGTGCAGAGGACCGTTCCGGCTGGAGGACGGTGGTGGAGGAGGCCAGGGCTCGACTTGAGCTGTAAGGCCATCGAAGAAGAAGAAACATATAATATTATGCACCTACTTTATGAAGCATATTTTATATGACTGGGAATGTTCGGAAACAGTTACTCAATACTGGGTCGCCATGCACTCAAACGTCTTTTGAATGAGTTTGCATGACTTTATGTTAAGATTACCCATGAAAGAGAGGAGCGTGTAGAGGAAAAAAATATTTTAGTGGCTAACAAAAGCTAATGAAAAACTGCCAGTTCGGATGATTCTATGGGCCTAACAGATGGTTGAGCCGACTTGGGTAACTCTTCCCTTTCTGTGCACATTTTAGGATAAATTTTCAAAGGAAGTGGTTTGCATCCTGTATTTCTCGGCCACATGAAGATGTTGTACGGGTAAAAAGACCAACCCCATACAGCCTGCCAAGGAAGTCACCATGTCCAGTCAATAATTGACTTGTGGGAGGGAAAGCGGAATCAAAACGGAATTCTACATAGAAACATTGAAGTTCCTGAACGATCAGAAGATCAAAATTTTTTTGCCTCTCCAGAAAGTTATATAGTGGTTTTAATGTTATACCCGTTTTTCTTACGCACACAGATATTATTGTTTCATATTTTTTGTTAGAAGAAATAATTTATAGTAACATCTATCGACAAAAACTCTAACTGACGCTCGCAGTCGATAATACATAAAGATAATCAATAAAAGACCTACTTAGATTACACTGTAATTTAGTCGCGTCCAGAAGTCAATCAATAAATAATAATCCTTTATCTACATCTCAAAAATATTAACTTAATAACAAAACAACAAGTACAAATTGAAGCCTCCCCCTCAATAATGATCTATGTTACATTTGGGCATTTTGAGATAATCAAACAAAACTATTTTGTTGAGAAGAAACTATTTATAATTAAATGCCTCTCCTGAATTCCTTAATCACTTATTTTTATTCCTCTTCCAATTTTACAAGTGAATTTTTCTCTGTGAAGTTTTTTTGCATCCGCAGGTTTAATAAAAACTCTCGTGTCATCCTCCATTGACAGATACATAGATCATTATTGTAGGGAGGTCAACATAAACGATCAAAAACAAAATGCTAGATTATAAAAATAAATATGCCAAAACAGAGGCAATGTGAAACTGCCAAATGTAACATAGATCATTATTGAGGGGGACGTTTCAATAATTATAATATCATTATATTGGTATATTACATATTATTACTTTCTCTACTACATATTCATAATGTATTATTTCGTACCTATTTTTTTGTATTATAACGTTTTCACCAGTATGAATAATACTGTATTATGAATAAATAAATAAAGAAAGTGGAGTATTCATAGATATAACTCATTGTGAGAAAATTTAATTTGGGGCAAATATATGCTAATTTGAATATATCCATGAGAGAGAACTTAGCTGATTATATAATTATGAGCGTACTTAAGTGTAATGTGGAATTTAGTTCATGTATTTTTAGTGCGGTAGAACCATGTTGCGGTTCAAAGGTAACATGACGACGTGGGAAACATTGACATGGCGTTGATGTATATTACTCTTTGTATGCAACTGACAACTACTGTATACATTTGCATATTGTGATGCGTCTAGTGTTCAGTTATGTAAAGCACTGCTTTAATACATTTACCTCGGTTCGTAGAATTTATTAATTTGCACATGTATATGTATAGTACTGTATACAGAACTTAAGATTTATATTATAACCAATATAACTCTCACAAGAGAGAAAAAGAAAAAATAATAAAACCTAAACAATAATTTTATACAGTAATAATAATATTAATACTATCGACCGAATGCACTTGATGGAATTTGAATTTAAATTCTAATGGATTTAAGTTTTGTACTATTCTATTTGAGTCATTTTTTGCGACCCGGGTGTCGCCTTTCGACATCAGCTTCAGGCACTATGTGCACATGTAAGAATATTATCGAATAATAATTGTGTCACTAATAACTTTTTAAAGACTGATATCATAGAAAAGTCTCATTAGTTAACGCTATTAAATTCCCAATACGTTACCATTATTCCCAGAATGGACGATTTTACACCTCTTGTGTGTAGGTATTATTTTTATTGTTTATAATTACTAATGATCTATTATTAGGTTTTGACGATTTATACGCTAATCGAGTGTATTATTTGTAATAAGGTAGGGGTCTATTACAAATACTTCAACTATTCATAATTTGTTTGTTATGTTTTTTTATTGTGACCCTTGACTTAATAGATATGTGATAAAGTTTTTACCTACTTATTGTATTAATTTGTTATATAAGTTAGAGTTAACTGTATTCGTTGTCAGTGTGTAATTGCCTTTTGGTGAGTGCACATAGTGTCTGAAGATGCCGAAAGGCGAAACCCGGATCGCAAAAAACGACTAAAATGGAATAGTACAAAACTTAAATCCATTAGTAATAATACAGTTTCAAAAAAATGCAAAGCTCACCATTGAAAACGTCTTTGTCTTTAGAGAGCGCATTGACTTGTCTTGCCCCCCTTGCTAATGGTGCCTGATAAGCTTGACTCGAGGAAAAATTTCTCCCAGAATATGTCATGGCTGCGACCACGTAGGTAAGTGAAAGGGGAATGAGATGACTGGACTCCGGACAATTGGAGTCCGCACTGTCGTAGATACGTATACAGAACGTAGACGAAGTATTTTAATCAGTTTCTATCTACTACTTAGTAGTTTTAATTCATTTTACTCTTAATATAATGAATTCTTTATTGCGGGTTGAGAATTACCATGCCAAAGGCTTTATGTAAAATAAAAAACTCTTTTTTCGTTGGAACTTAAACATATGCACGATTAAATCATTATTTACGTATGCATATTTACATTCTCACCAACAATTAAATCATAATATAATCATTTAATTAATATGAATAATAATATAAAATATTTTTTTAAAGTACCTACCTAACGTCTATTTATTTTCGAATCCCGTGGCGTCCAGTTGTCCCGGTGCCAAATCGTCCTAGATCCATTGAAAGACCCATATAAATCGTGACCTCATGACTTGATATTCCCTCTACTAGCCGCCACGTTTCAACATCCGTTATGCTGGCATATACCGTGGCGTAACAAATATTAGGCGCACTTTAAAGTTATGCTCAGTTTGTCACATGGGCAACTTCTCAAGACCTTTGTTGGAGTGCACTAGAGTGTGCGTGATTCTTGCTTTGGTATAGTAAATTACGCTTAATTATCGATTTTCGCCGTAAAATGCTGCTTTTAGAATTCTGAGAAATTTTCTTTTATATATATCAAGCCGCAATGGCTGATTTGTCCAACTGAGGGTCTTCCCTTCCAACCGACATATTATGGAGACTCTCTCAAAGGATGGTATCAGCATCTTGCAATTCGCCACATAAGCAAGTCAGAGATTTTATTAAACCAAGCTGTCAGAGGTTTGAGGCAAAATCACCGTGTCCGGATAAGAACTGAGATGTCCAATAGTTACATATTGAATGTTTTGAACACATACTCTGAATAAAATTAGGGATTGCAATACCGGTATTTCAAAACCGGTATCTCAGTATTTTTCGATACCGTAATACCGGTTTTAAAAATCAAACAATACCGATATATTCGGTAATGAAAGTGGATATAAAATGTATTAATTAATATAAAAGGTTTAGCAGGACTGTATTTTTTTATCCGTCTGCCTTATTTCCGTTGGCCTTCGAACTTGGTGACCGAACACATGCAGATGCAAAATACATTATTAGATACATTATAGGTAGATATACCCACTTCCCTGATTTTAATTTTATCAAAATATTTTCACCAGTTGCCAGTGGATCTTATAAGTTGTCAGGTCTATTTTTAGATGTATCTGAAATTGCGCTTAAACACCTACCTATGGTTTGTTTGTATAATCATTAAAAACCTCGGCCCTGGTGGCGAATATTTATATTATAATAAATAGTAAGTCTACTTATAATGGACTTGCCTGTGCCAAATAGTTTGATGCTTATCTACTCAATAGTAGCTTATAGAATAATAGAGAAATATATTTTTTTGAACAAAAAAGTGAGCAATATTGTGTTTGGATTTACTTCTTATGGGATAAAATTGAAGAAGTAGTTTAGTGTAAAAAGTGTAATAAAACATTAGGTGAAATTACTAGTGGGGTGAATCCAAGAACACTTCGTAAAATAAATTTATTGAAAAATCATTATAAGAAGAAAGTGCCAATATTATTTTAACATCAGTAAGGTATTCGGTAACATCAATATCTCTACCATATCTTGCCTTTACCTATCTTTACCTATTTTTATATTATTACATACATACCTATATGTGTCGCTAGATTTCAAAATCAGCCAAGTTCATAATAGATGAATAGGAGAAAAACAGCTTTTGTTTTCTCTAATACGCAGTCACAAGGGTGAAAGTTTATATTATTACGAGTATAGAATATTTAAAATAAATAAATTCCACATTTTGATAATGCAGAAATGTTAGGAAGCAAAAGTTCTTCAGCAATTCAAAAAAAAAATAAGAAACACATAAAGGTAGACTTGGCTGATTTTGAAATGTAGCGAGACATAATATATACTTATTTAGATATTTTCGCTATACAATATTAATATTTTTATATACATTATATATTATTTGGTTTCTGTTTTTTATATTTTTTAAGAATACCGGTAATAATATCGGTATTCAATTGGAAATACCGAAATACCGGTATTATTATTTTCATTCGGTATTGCAATCCCTACTCTTCATTTATTTTTTTAAGTAATAAGTATTTATATTTATAACCGTTTATACCATATTATTATATTTGATAGAATCATAATAAATTCCACTCAGTTTATAATAGTTTCTTACCTGTGTATAGTGGAAAGAAAATATATTTATTCCCTCTTAAGTTATCAGGTATACACGTACCTACTACACAGGTATGCAGAATATGCAAACGTGTACGTCATGGTACATTATCTGAAAACGCTTGCATCACCTCGTCGCGTACTTTCAACATGTCTGTACCATAAAGTTCGAGCGGCCGATGAAAATGCATTGTTGTTTATCATACGCCCTAATGGCCTTCCGGAGCATGTTACCGCTTATCTGACTCTCTGAACATTAAGTCGACAATGTAACGGCTGGGCTGACAAAGATTAGAGGCGTAAAAGTCACCCGGCGAGCTTTGGGCGTCACTCGAGAGCGCTCTAAGCTACATAATCTTGGCCTTACTTTAAACTTCCCGAGCGTTGTCCACTTTTCCGATAATTGATATACATACAACATACGAGAAGCTCGAGTTAAGCACTTAACTCAACCTACTATTGTTTAACTTCCTAAGAATAATCTGGTCCCAATTTATTGATTTTATGCAATATACAGACACTCCCAAATAAATGAAAGAATGTATTGTCACTCTGTTAATATTATCACAAAGTTATTATACGGTAAAACATATATTTTTAAATTATGAAACGTTTTGAATATTTCGTCTCAATTCAGTATCGCGTAAATATATTATATTACTTTTTGTTTATTAGCCCAATATTGAATCAATAAGCTTTAAGCTCGAACAACACAAAAATAATATACACCACAGTTACAATTTTAATAACAACGTATTCAAGTATAATTATTACATTTTTTACATTTATTAAACACACGAGTCATTCATGTTATGTGTATTCTTTTGATGACTGAATTATTGTATAAATCATTAATGAAAATAATGTAATACAATTTTCAGAAAAATGGGTAAAATATATACAACCTGTGTGATACAAGCGCTTAGGGTTTTTTGCGGGGAACGATAGAAAACTAGATACAATCTCGAATCGAGGGGTGGATAATTGACAACCGGCACTTTATTTTCAAACAACACATTTATTTCGGCAGTAATTAATTACACATTTGACAAAACACATTTATAATATAACAACTATAATATATATAGATTTTTTTCACCTATTGAAAGGGTTTAGAGGTTATACATACATTCTCTCGCCCCGGACAAGAAAGAAGCTTATGTAAGTTATTGAATGGGTAACGGGTAATGGTCAACTGACCTTTTTTCATATACATATCTGAAACAATGTCTGAAATATTACTAATTGTTTTTACCTTGCTAAAATGCGCAAATTTCAAATAAAATCAAACCGGCTTTGCTTTGGTCATTCGATCACAATAAAAATACTATATGGATTCAAACGTGTGATTGATCTATTATTATGATGGTAGTACCAGTTATACCTTAACAAAAAGTTAAAGTAAATGATTAATATTACTATATTTTGTCAAAATACACTCAGAAAGTAAATTTTCCAACTGGTGCAGAATTCAAACACAGAACTGATGTGTTTACAAACAGTCAATCATAGAACATGAGATAATATTATTTTTTTTAACAAATTATACTAATTTATTTTATTATGATCAATAAACTTATACATAGAAAAAAATTATACACTTCTATATTAGGCGTTATAGAGTAACCAAGGTCATACTATTATGATAGGAAGAACCCCGTAAAACTATGTTGTTATGTTTCTAATATTCTGATATTTGATAGTGCTATCGCAGACTCTAGCTGACAATATATTTATTTATTGTTAAAACCTAAGTTTTTTATCACATATACTGAAGGAAGGAAAAAGGAATTAACCCTCAGATTTTTCAAAATATGTTTAATATGTTATATGGATAATTAGATTGCACACGACTGTACACGCTGTGTCCAAAGGATGTTAGCTGCAAATACCAAATTATTATCTAAATAAAATTTAACTTATATTTTTTAAAATGAAGGAAATAAAGTGATAAAAAAGACTTTCAGACCATTATATTATATTGGGATTTTTTTAATTACCCCAATAATCAATATCAGATTAGTAACACAAAGAACTAAAATTCACTTAATGTTTATGTCTATTGCACATTCTAACTTTGGCCAAAAACCATAAAATAACGTATTTGTGGCATCTGTAAAATTTAATTTGTATGCGTTAAGTCCTTTTCACTTTTAAGAGTCGAGTTATCATAAACATATTTTTTTTGAATATTTTTAAAAGAGAGTTTGTTAAGTCAAAAACTATTATGCAAAATAGAAAAGTTTTGTTGGACAAACATTACATGGCAATTAATTAACAAATTGATTTTATAAAAAGGTTTAAATGTTAACAAGTCACTTACAATCACTGCTTACCTTTAAATTACCACATTTAAATAACACGTTAACTCTATTTAATGGCCAACTGCTCCAAACGCGCCAGTCGTGGTGTTTAGCAGTAAATAATGAGTTAACAATATTGTGTTTATTAATTTAAGTTAGCAATAATACCTATATCATTTTAGTATTTCTAATATGGGTTCATAGCCCACCAGTTGGCAATATCAGCTACTTTAGAGTTAAAGGATAAAACAATAAAAATTATTTTTCGGACCACGGTGTGAATGTTGTATATCTCAATATAGTTTACAGTAAAAGACTATAATTCATGAAAAACATTATGCATGTAATTGATTTTTATTAAAGATTGAATTTACATAAGATTTTGGAATATAATAATCTTCATTGAAAATCTTTGATATACTTTGTCGAATTCTTACCCAAATCTATTGCATTTTTAACAATTGCATTATCACTACAGCCACTGGTTAAAATAAATTCTTGAATCAGAAGCGTGACTGGCCTTTTAACTAATATAATATCAATCATATAAATTTGTTCCAGTTATGACTTATAAAATATTTTATTTTATATTCACGTATAGTATCAACTGATCTACGTTGGTTGACTAAAGTATTATATTTCACAAAATAATTACAATAAAACACAATAAGAACTGTTGATGTATAGCCGTCTAATATAACAACATAATTAAATATTATAAGTAATAATATAAGAATAAAATAAATACGTGTTTAACTCTAGCACTGGCTGCGCGACGCTGCTAAATACTAATTACTGTTTTATGTTCACTTGTGTGTACGGCGTGACACCAGTCGTCAATTGTAACGCGCGCATAACAAAATGTAATCTGTTGTTGTAAAAGTTGATAATAAATAATGTTAATCATATATTATATAAAACTACGTTGATAATTTACGATCCTTAAACGATCCACTATTCCCAACAAGAACTATCCCTTGTCATATTATAACGACGAGGGTTGGTTTAGCCTTCTTCAATATTTATTTTTAAGTGATAAAAATATTACATGTAAAACTATCTCTTATGCTAAATTTTGTTTTGTTTTAATTATTAATACAATATCATTCCAACAAAAATTCACAGCTAACACCTTTTTATCTGATAATTTACTCGTTTTATGTGGGTATAATTTAACAATATCCACAACGCGGTATACCTATGTTGATCATACGCATTCAAATGTGAAATTAATGGAGGATGAGTACACCTCGTTCCCAGCTGTATGGCGGGAAGTTCCGCCGTCGCGACGCCTGGCAAGGACAAACGAGGCCGTGACGTCATTCGACCTCCATATTCTCAAAAGCTTCGCAAAGCTAAGCCCGCGCTGTTTACATTGTCGTATGCGAACGATAATGAGTGTTATTTATGTATGTCATGTAAGGTGTTTTATTTGAAAAAAATACACTACCCATCACTCTGTGCTAGAAAAGCTTTAACAAAAGAAAGTGGGTACATTATATAGACTACCCTAATTAACTGTAATGTAAACCACTCTCTTATAATTAAACAACTACGATTTAATGTGAATATATAATATATTATATACCTTTTCTACGAGTATTAATTAAAATTGTTTAAGATAAAATATTTAATACATATGAATGAATTGTTTTTTCATTATGGTCAATCAACAAGACCAACTACACAAGTATACAATACAGATGAATAGAAGCTACAATATAAATGAATGAGTGATAGTCCCGTCCCATTAACCATTATAATGAATATTATTACGTAAATTTGGATTTGGAGCAACTAATTTTAATGATTCACCACTATGCTAATTCATTATTCTGCCGAGTCTATTCATTTGATAATATTATGTACCCGGGGGTTCTGTGCTGGTGGATATAGGTGTTTTAAAAAATTGGTGCGTACGTACGTACGCGCATTAGAAGTTATACTTCTTTGGCGTAACAAAACAAAAACAAAACTTGTGATAACCTAGATTTACTAGATTTTAGATTTAGACTAGCTCTTAATTATCTTGTTAAATTACACAGTCAAGAAAAGGGGCCGCTTATTGAAGCGCCGTTGGTTTATTTCTATAAATTTTAACTTATATTACTAAATTATATAATTATTTATCGTTGTTTTTATTTTTAAAGTAACAACTGCCACTATGACGTTTAATCATTTTTTTACGTAAAGAATTGCAAATGACCGACAATAATAAATTCGCTGCCTAGGCAACGGAACAATTCTAAACTATAATATTATACTGTATAATCGTCACGATTGTAGTATCTTACTGTAGCGTAAAGGTAGTGCATTCGGCTGATAACCGAACAATCGGTGGTTCGAATTCAATTTCAATTCAATCGAGTGCATTTTTTTTCGTGTGAAAAAATAAATTACGTGTTACATGTCACACGCCAAAAATAAACTCTGATCTGATTTCCCAAACGCGCCAAAAGAAGTATAACTTCAAAAATAAAAACATAAATCATTGTATTTCGAAATAAAAAGAAATGATTACAAGATAAAAAGAACTTTTTATATACAACGTTTTTAAATTTTCTGTTGAATCATATAAACTTGACTTGCTAGCGTAAACGATCATTTTTTTTTTACTTGATAGAAGTAATACTGAAATGTCACTTTGATTTCCATAGTAACGCACGTATATATTAATAATTTAGTTGCTAGGACCCCAGACACCTAGCAACCAATAATAGTGGATTGGATTACGGATTTCTTCCGAAATAACTTTTCATACAAAACAGAATTTACTGAAAATGAATTCAATTCTCCTTAAAGATGGCTAAAAGAATTTAAAAAATCCATTGGCATCGTGTTCTGATATATTCTAAAAGTTTCAAATGTCTAGCTAGTCGGAAAGTTAGTTAAAAATCGATTGCAAGATTTGTACCGGACAAATAATAATACGAGCTAATAAAAACGTTGTAAAATAAATTATAAAAGAACAGCTGATAGAACTAGTCATGCGTATAAATGGTCACAGTGGAACTACCATGGCAACATTCCACTCAATAGCTTCTGCTTTATCTTAATGTATGACTGAAACTCCCCCGAGGAAGGTATGCATGTTACATGACTTTACAATGTGTCCTGTGGTCTGAATCTCACCACACTTGCAAAGTGAGGACTCTTTCTAGCGCCATCTGTGCATAATATAAACACACCTGGAATTTTCACAACGGATTCGATTCAGAAGATACAAGCTATAAAAACATGTGCGGCTCTCGTGGTGCAGTTCGTAAGGCAGTTGGCCTTTCATCCGGGAGCTCCGGGCTTGATCCGGTAAGGTTGCAATATATTTATGTGATTTTTCTCGAATCCTGGGTGTTTGAGATTGTTTCACTGCTATTACTAAATATACTACTTTCATTGGGTATCTTGGCCTGGTAGTGTTATAAAGAATATAATATAGAATATTAATATGTCAAATGAAAGCATGGGCGGCAGGTTATATGAAAGTATGGTGAAAAGGTATGGTGAGGCGGGCTGGTAATCAATTTGCGGCAAAATTTCCACGCTAACATTATATTATATGGGTACGTTATAATGACCAAAGTAAATCCTCCGTGATACCATGCTTTTTTTTATCGCGTCGCTATTTCTCGTAAGTTGTCAGCTATTATTGGCCTGCTTCATTCATTTGTATGAGAAAGCCGATTACTTGCCCCTCTTTTTATTTAATACCTCTATGAATGAAAGTCATTTGGCAATAATTTCATTATCGACTTCACGATATTAAGAGTGTGTTAATTATTGGTATTTTACTTCCTTCTCACGCAACAACTTTATATGGGTATTTGCCTTCTTCCTATAATTTTAGACGCACAACGTCTTTAAATATACTTAATTAAATTTAACCTTCTATCTTGTACGAGTTCAACCAGGTCATCGTTTGCTTTCGTTTTCTGGATGTTAGTGTCATTGTGACTGTGAGTGACTTGTTCATCGTATATTTATGACCCAGCTACTAGCCAAATTACTTATCAATTCTTTAAAAAAACTCGACGTAATTGGTTTTGTCCTGGTTGCTCAATAATTGTTAGTTAAGAACATTTACCAAAATGCGATGGATATGCAAATATTTTTCAAAAATATTTTTTTTACTTGGTATATTTTTTACTAGGTGGACACTACTTGTAGGCCAGCTGTTTTTGGAAAAGAATAAATCCCTTATAAAATATGAAATAGGAACAGAGTGATAAATATTTGTGAAAACTTATCATATCAACATGTTTCTCGAGTTTATCATGAATATTGTTTAGAAAAAATACACGAACAGTTAATTCAGAAGTTACAAGAACCAGCGAGTTAACTCGTCCGTGGTCTGACGCGACATACACGATGGCCGCGCGGCTTAAGCGTTGGACTATCACGCCGTGGGTCCCAGGTTCGAATCCTCGGTCTGGCAAGTACACATATTGTTTTTCAGTTTGTGTCTGTCAGGGTATGGACCTCATAGTTTGAGCAAGTGGCTGACATCCATTTCTCGTAAAAAACAAAATCTGTTTATACAAACCTCTACCGTGTGGAGGCCCATATGATCCTATTAGGATCGGACATGGTCGAAAGAATGTAAAACTTTAATTGACATAAATAATTCTTTTTCTTTCATCATGTCACGCCCTAACAATGGGGCATAAGGCAAGCACAAGTTTGCGTCAGTTCCCTTGGTCTATCACCAACTCTCGTGCCTACATCCATGCCAGACCTGCAGCGCGTAGATCGCTTTTGTAGTTTCACCCTTGAGGTTGTGTGTACAAGTGTCACTGGTGGCATCCGGAACACGTCATGTCCCAGCTACATAATTATGTAACGATTAAGTCAATTAATAATATACATATTATAATGTATTATAGTATGTATTGTGTTTTATTTGAAATAAAATTGAGAGCTACATTAATACTATTTATATAATGAAAATGTTGCAATAATAAACTATTTGGAAATGTGTTTCTCCGTTGAAGCAAAACAGACAATAGAGACGTAATGCTCACCATACATAATATTTTTCCGAACCATAAAATGGTTTTATTTCTCGCAATAAAATCGAATGTGGAAAATTTATTTGTAATACATACTTGTTACAATTGGTGATAAATAATAATATTATGACGGAACATAACTTTTAATATTACTTCTGTTTATTTTGGGGGCATATATTGAAAAAGTAATGCATCATTGTCAGCTACGATTAATTTACTGCTCGATAAAGAATCTTTAAGTCACTATTTCAATAATTCATAGTTATTTGGTGACTGCATTCGTCATGCAATTATTTACTCACCAAAAATCATGTGTAGTTCGATGTGGGTCATTACTGTGGGGTTCGATTTGAGTTACCATTGTGGGAGTCTTCGACGTGTCGTAGGTCATGGTATTGAGGATGATGATGACGTCGTCAAAAGGAGAGATGAGAAGTTGAGGAAGAATGCAGGAGCGAGTTTTATTTGCGACGTAACGATTGGTGCAGTAGTATGTTACAGTTACAGTAGTTATGTTACAATACTAAACTTATGATACGGATCCGAGGTCCGCATCCCGATACAATACGATAAGAAGCGATATGGAGACTGAGATAGTAACAGACCGGAAACGTATATTCGAGTGACATTTTCGATGAATTATTATTCGCTATTTATACAATCAAAATAATATTATTTTTATTAAAATAATCGAGTCAGCTATTATCTGGCGTTTGCGTCAATGGATGACTAAGTGGAAAACGGATATGCGGATATTTATTATTGCGGTCAGCTCCTTACCGAGTTTGTTATAATTTAACACAATGGAAAATAGATAATTATTTAATTTGTAATTCTATATCCCTATAGTCACAATCGGCCTAATGGCAATTAACCAGCTTAGCTACCTCTGTCACATTGCGTACTCTCATATATTTTTTATTATCTCTTTATTATGTATGGTGCTTCGATGATAAACTTAACATGGATATCTATATGTCACGTTAATAAACTGTAGCGATCATGCTACTCTGCATTAAATTAGTGACACACTTTAATATGTAGATTTTGTTAATAAAACAAATCATTATTAATATTAATTTCTAGCATTTCTTCATTCATAACTAGACCAGTTAGTAGTGTTTGTTTTGATTGAGTATTGATTGTTATCTTGATTGATTGATTGATTGTTATCTATGTACTGCATTAATATAAATAATAAGAACAATCTACGAACCTACACTCAACTCATTGAGGTGCTGCTATTGTCACGAGTTTTTCACTCGACATAGTGTATCCTTTATTCTACTCGACTAAAGTCTCTCTGTGCATTCTTATAATTAATTTCTTAATCATATTAATCTCATCATTGTTTGCGATTATAATCTCACGTCATCATCCTTATTATTATTATGCAGTGTATTCTTGTTTCAACCAATAAACCCTCATATTATCAACAACCAATCAACAACGACTCTTCATCTACCACTATCCAGAAGACTCTTAATGTTTGAAATTCACTTACATTTATAAGGGATCCATAATAATAAATATTGTATCCATTCGTAAAAACTGTTAACACGTAGTAATGGTTAAAGTTAGTCTTTAGTTATAAGGTGTAACTTTTAAAAATAGAATTGAGGCACTTAAACCAAGCCAGTTAGTTTTTTTATGCAAAATCGTTGAACATATTATCATCTTTATATGTGTTTTGTTGCCTGCAGATGTCTGAGGATCCTGGGAATTTGACAAATATGCAATCATCTTCTGAGCAACTAATGCTAAAAAAATACACTACGACCAAGTCGCGTGAGCACACTTAAACTCACGACAAGCTCGCGCCACGAGTGAATAGTGAAAAAGCGGCACCATTCGTTTGAAACATTCTGACATATTAAATTTCCACCTTCTATTAACTTTGTCGCTACTTATTACATTCTCTCGAGCCGACGCGTTAATTACTCAACAAGCCTCCCACCCCTATAACATTAACTACCCCTAACTGCTTTGCAGACAGGTATGTGAAATATTATTCACTAAAGGCGGGTACGTCGGCTGAATGTTTGCAAGAGAAACTACCCCCGATGATTGCTAAGACTCATGCGGGTTCAGTCCTAAGAGAATTAACACGCTGTTATTATAATCATGTAAGTGCTTAGTAAATAAAACTATTTTATTTTCCCAGTGTAACTAATTAATCATCCCCCATGATCCAATACTAAGGTGTATAATATAGGTGTATAATTTACTTACAAATCATATATTATATGATTTGTAAGTAAATTAGTAAGACTGATTCTTAGTTTGTCAAACATCTGATTGAAAACTCATACAATTATAATATGGTTGCTGATCTATCACCGGAATGTCTACATTCTTATAATAAAGGGCACAAGTTAAATTTACAAGAAGAGATTTAAAATAATCAAGAATTATCTTATAATTAATATTATTATAATTAATTAGAATTTCATAGCGAACGCATCATTTTACTAAATCTGAGATGAAAATCATAATTAAATATTACTCTTAAATGTGTCAAATTTTATTATTTTCTTGTACCTTAGTACCTAATATTGTTGTTTTCAATGAAATTATGTTGTAGGTTTCTACAAAAATGTTTATATCTTATGGCTGCAAAACTGATCTTCTCAAGCAAATTACAATAAACGTCTTGATAACTGACTGATTTTTAAGCAAAATTAAATATAATTTATACTATAAATCATTATCGACATAATGATACTACAGAAGAAATCAACAAGAGAATCATGTCTGCGAATAAATGCTACTTTGGCCTGTTAAGACATTTTAAGTCCCGCATACTATCTCGCCGAACTAAAAGCACTCTTTACAAGACACTTGTAAATCCAGTGCTCACCTACGCATCGGAAACCTGGACATTAACTCTGAGAAATGAACGAGCCCTGAACATCTTTGAAAGAAAAATTCTCCGCCGTATATATGGACCGATCAGGGATGGCACCAATTGGAGGAAAAGATATAATGCTGAGCTCTACGGGCTGTACGAAGATTGCAGCGCAATTCAATTAATTAAGATTGGGAGACTGCGATGGCTAGATCTTGTGCTCCGTATGAATTACAATGAACCGGAAAAAAGAGTGATGTCCAGCAATCCAATAGGACGTAGAAGAAGAGGGATGCCAAAGATTCGCTGGTTGGATGGAGCTGCCAGTGACTGCCGTATTCTGGGGGTACCAAATTGGAAAGCGGCCACACTGGATAGGGAAGGATAAGGAGCCAGGACCCACACCGGGTTGTCGCACCCCTGATGATGATGATGATTATCAGGAACAAGTTAACCTGGGGCAGATCATTGCTTTTGAAAAAAGCTCTCTCCACTGTTGTTTCTGTTTTAAATAGACATTTTCCATTTTGATACCTCAGCATATGGGAGTCTTCAGTAACTGCATTTAGTAAGCTCGGCAATATCATCATATTATAGTATACAGATTGTTGTGTACAAAAAATTATCATGCAAACCTAGACAGTCTGCTAATAAAAATTTAAAATGACTGTGTCGAGCACATGCGACAGAACTAAAACTATTTATTTTCCTCTCCATTTTCACAATCTTATCATCTCTCATTTTTATAATCGTCGTTAATGTATAGTAACTGTGCATATTATAAATATTCTAAGAATCAGTCTGAAATATTCCATATTATTCACTTTCACCGAAATTTTCTGTTCACGTAAAATTGGTACACATCGGTTATACTTATCGTGACATATTATTTGTATACATAACTTACGCAAACTAGATATGTAATATGTATGATTTCTGTTTTATTATTGTTGACATTTTAAAGTGAGTCGAGCGATTGACGTGGTTTGTCGGTCAACTCGAAGATTACAAATATTAAACAAAACAAAAAGTTTTATTTTATTATTTATTCAATATGGAATATACGTAGGAATGTTTGATTCTTTATTATAGAAAAAACATAATTTTGAAAACCACTTTGAGGTGAGGAAAAGGCGTGAGTTCAAGTCCCACTCGGTCGAACATTTTGCTAGATTTTTTGGTATTGTTCGGTTATTAGGAATACAGCGGAAAACACATTTTAAAAATAGCCGATAAACTGGATTATTTGTTAGATTAACCTAACCTAACCAAACCTAACCTAACCTATCCTAACCCAACCTAACCTAACCTAACCTAACCCAAACTGACAAATAATCCAGTTCATCGGCTTCTTTTAAAATGTGTTTTCCGCTGTATTCCTGATAACTGAACAGTAACGATTTTTTTTCTAATGTGTATGTTTCTGAGGTTTTTTAAAATTATGTTAGTTTTATAAAAAAAATGCATTTGTTTGATAAGCACACTAATATTTTTTCTTTTTAAAAATATGACCTATAACGAACTATCAAACATTTAAAACGAAAAAGGGTATGTTATTATGTACCTAGTCATTTAAAAAAATAAATAAAATAATAAGTGGATTTTTTTATCAGCATTGAATCATCATTATCTAACAGTTAAAAATCGATCAAATACACAATTATATTATTATAACTGTATGTAACCTAAGATCATTAAAGTCAGAAGACATTCAAAATTACTTTGGCATAAAAGTAGTTAGTATACCTACCGATTTTATGTTGTCATGGATAGTTATTATTAAATTTAATAATACTTTCAATATTGCCCAGCATGTTGTCGTAAACAAAAAAATAATATCTCCATAATTCAACGAATTATGTACCTACACATTGCCTATGATCCACAATAACAAATTTAACAAAAACCACTTTATTGTCTGCTGTAAATTTAATAACTAAAAAATACTTAGCTTAGCTTACCAGATACGAAAAACCTTTTTATCACCAATACCAAAAAGTAATGGGATTGTAAATGCCTTTTATAATCCTTATTTATTTTTTCTTGCTGAATTCATTTAAAGTAGCTTATTATATCAAAATGAATAGTATATAAAAGAGAAACAATGGTGTGGTTTTTACATAATTAATTCGTACTATCTCAAGGAAGGTCTACCTTTCTTAAATCATGTATATATAGAAAGTATCATTGCTACATATTAAGCTGACTACCGCCACCATATTTAAAAAAAATAGACATAGCAACAACTATGCGAATTCAAGAGATACTTTTTCAGATGGTAATCTACGAAGAGCATACAATTTATGGCGGTCAATAACTCCAGGCCATGTCATCGTTATTCAGTCACACAAGTCACAGCAATTGCAGCAATCGCACAATCGTCTCATCTTCGCTCAGCACATTCTGCAAGTGTGACATACTTTGATGAGGGTCAACAACAAAGCCTGGTAAGCAAAACGCCGCGAAGTTGCAACAGTGCGTTGGTCAGCATATTGCCTAATGGTGACCTATATGAATAATGGATGCTTAATTTATCGGATATTCATTTATAAAAATAGAAAATCATAATTATTGATGGGATATCAGTATCAGTATCAAGACTAGTACCAGTAGTAGTAGTATACTCTATCATAACTTTCCGAACTGAGGACATCTCACAGCATAGTGCATGGTTCTGTTAACCTTTGCATCTGTATTCTGTACAATTAATTATATTAATTCTTCATTCGGTAAAATAAACTCTCTTCTCGACTCACGAGAGCAACCTACCACCAGTCTTTTACCTCTACACCCTCACCCCTATAAATTAAACTAAATAAACTGTTGTCACGTAAAATCCGGTACATAATTATAATATTTATATCAGGGTACGTATTATTATGTTGATTACAATAACTACTCACATCCCATCATTGTAAGAAATGTAATCAGTTAATTCTTTGTATGATTTCATTACACCTGATCTATTTCACGAGGGGCGTAATGCTCAATTCATACTTACCACAAACTTACAGTAACATCGGTAAATAGCCGAAATCCATCTGTTAACTATAGATTATAGAGATAAGGAATCCTTAACCATAGACTACTTTTGTTATGAACTCGCCCCCTTCTGTATTACCAATTACCACTGACAGCTGCTGTCAAAATAAATGTACGTGTCTATAAACAGCCCATACACTCAAATTCATTTAACAATTGATCTCAATATGGGTATTGAACAATTATTAAATAATATCCGTGACATTTAATACGACATATTATTTCCTTTACTTTCGTTGATTCTGTACATGTCTTAATTTAGTAAAACCGATTATCGAATTGAAATGTCAGTTTCAATGAATTATGAATTAACTTTTCTTATTCGGATTAAGATATTTATGTAATATTAAACCAATAGATAGTTAGTTAAAATATAGAAGTACTTAGTTACTTACACACCAACATGGTAATATTAGTTTTAATCACTCTATACAATTATTCATATCATGGCATATTTGTAATAATTGTAAATGACGAAATCTGACATTTCAACGGCAAGTGTTACCGTATCGGGAAAAACATGGGTCAAAAAATAACTTATATTATTCACTAATTGCGGAGACATTTAATCATTTTAATTAAATATTAATTGTGTATTTATAGTAATTGAATTTATTTTGTATATTTTTCATATTTTTGTCATCGTTTAACAATTACAAAATAATTTACCTAAATTATGAAAACGAGAATTTTTATATATGGTATTATTTTCAATAGAAAAACAGAACGAAGCTATTGAAGATCTGGTGGACCATAGACAACTCGATCATATTTATGAAAGGCTTTCTGGATAGTGTTTTGTTGTAATATTGTTGTAATTATGACAGACGATTGAGCATCGCGCTCTAGGTATATACTATAATAATAATATTGTACTACTCGTTCAATTGGATTTTTTATGAATACCTACGTTTTGTAACGTGAAAAAAATGACTAAATAGATAGTACATAATATTAACCATGAAATTATTGGTATACATTCTATATAATATAATATATTATTATGTATGAATATTATTCGGATTAAGGTGATGCCTTTACTGAACCATTTTTAAAGAGGCACCTAGCCGTAAAATATGTAGCTTGCAATTTGAGACATTTTTTTGATAATTTACAATTTAACTCTATTAATTAATAAATATGAATAAAATAATATGTGTAGCTGCAGAATAATAAGCGATCGAATATCTATTGTTTATAAAACTATCAAATTACTTTGCAGTAATATATTCCCAGCGAATCCATTTCCAGTAAACAACTCAGCTAGACCAGCAAGTCGATTGGTGAAATTAGAGACGGTGTATTATTACATCATAACACAGCACATTATACCATTACGGTGTATTAGCTGAATAATCATTTTTATAGTATTATATTTTCGTACAACTGTAATAACAAATAATATTTATTTTCGCTACTCAATTTAAAACGCTGAGTCTATATTTAGTTCAATATGAATATGTAACAGAATTTATTGGTAATGTGTTAATTTTTATTGTATAAATAACGAAGAACAATTTATCTCAATGTCACTAGAATCAGAGTACTTAGCTAGTAACTATCATGTATAATATACTATTGTACCGATACGCTGCTAATAAATCTCACCCTGCTACATCGTAGACTTCGTCATTATCATCATCCTCTACGTACACATCGAACACCACACTAGATTGACCCAACATTATGTAATAATAACGTGAGACCGTGCACCAAATTCACATTTTAAAACATTTTTCTTAAATTATTGTAGGTTTATCTTTAACTTAAAATAAAATATATTTTTCTCTTTAATGTTTTCAGATACATATTTTAAACTAATACAATTGAAATTGTAAATTATCAAAAAAATGTCTCAAATTGCAAGCATCGTATTTTTCCGCTAGGTGCCTCTTTAAAAAAGGCTCAGTAAAGGCTTCACCTTTCACATAAAGTCGTATTATTTATTGATTTAAAGTAAAATCCATCGACATAAAATATAACTAACGGTCTCACTCGATAACAAAGTACTCATTGAGTCTCACTTGTGAAATAATAATCAATCCTAAAAACCACCCTGTGTTTTTAATCAAATATCTATTGATATAAAAACACTAATCTTAGTAGTTGGACGTAATATCAAATTAAAATAACTAACAATTACAGATTGAATCAAACTTTCTTTTACCTGCTAATTGAAACGTTTTTTTTTTTATATTATTTCTTTCAAAGCTTAAAACTATAAAACTATTAATGAGTTTGCAAAACCACTCTAAATTTTAATAAACTACACCAAATTAATAATAATTAAGAAATGTAATATATCTAATCCCTTGTGATTATTATGTTTCCGCACCTAACGTTCGTTATAGCTGCAAATTGATCTTTCCAAACCATCGTTTGTTTGCTCATTTCAAGCAGTAAATTTTCCCAAATGATTTACCGTATTCATTTTAAGAGATTCGGAATTTAGACAAAATAATTTAATAATATCTTGTTTTATGAGGCACGAATTACGCTGGGTAGGTAATACTTTTTTAAATATGCTTCGACAAATTCTTTTGTAGAGTAAATAACATTATAAAAAGTCTTTGATGTGATAATTTACTTTGTTTTCTTTCAATACGTATAATAAAAGAGAATTTGATCGTGCTTGCATTATATTGTATAGGTATCTATTAATTTGGCAAGTTAGTGTTCACGCGGAAGAATATTGTTTTAATGGCGAGAAACAATCTTTTTTGTTAAAACAGTCGAATTACCAATAAAAAAAAATCGGTGTGTGTGTAACGCGTGTTAGAAGTTATACTTCTTTGGCGTAACAAAACAAAACCAAAACTTGTGATAAACTAGATTATTTAACTAGCTCTTAATTATCTTATTAAATTACACACTCAAGAAAAAGAACCGCTTATTGGAATGCCGTTGGTTTATTTCTATACACTTTAACTTATATTACTAAATTATATAATGGTTTCTCGTTGTTTTTATTTTTAAAATACCAACTGTCACTGATGTTGAATTGTTTGTTTACCTAAAGAATTGCAAACGGCCAACAATAATAAATTCGCTGCCTAGGCAACAGGACAATCCTAAAATATAATATTATACTGTATAATCGTCACGATTGGAGTATCACACTGTGGCGTAATGGTAGTGCGTTCGGCTGATAACTGAACAATCGGTGGTTCGAATCCAATTGAGTGCGTTTATTTTTGTGTGAAAAAATAAATTATGTGTTACATGTCACACGCCAAAAATACACTCTGATCTGATTTTCCAAACGCGCCTAAAGAAGTCTTCAAAAATTGTTTCTCGTCATCATTTTTTAATTATCGCAACACTTGAAATCATTTTGAAATTATATTTTAGCAAACAATAAATAGGAAGCAGACACGAGTACGCGATGTAATAGCGGTTGCTCATGGAGTGGACAACTGCTGGACAATAATAATGCCGTTATACAGTGATACCCAAGGGGCACTAAACGCCCACAGGGATGCCCTAAAACCCACAGGATAGACAAACTCATAAACTTCGGAGAATGTACCTGGCAGCAAAGAACTAAGAGTCGACAAGAGTGGAGGGAACTAGGGAAGGTCTTCATCTAACAGGGGATCAACACCGGCTAATATTAATAATATAATAAGAAATAACAAAAAACACTTTACAAGCGGAGCGAATAGTAAAAAATACACTAAGAATATTAAATGAATTAGAATAATAGCCATAATAATATAAAATATTGATGTTGTTTATATGGATAAACTCCATTATATCGGTTTAAAAAAATCCATTTGTATATAATATTCCATAATCGACCGTTTAAATGATGGGTCTATTGTCTGAAACATAGATGATGTAAAATATCAAAAAAAAAAATGTTTTAAAACATGAAGATGAAACATAAGAATCTCTTCAACCACATACAGTTTTAATGATAAAATATTATATTTGGCCAATTAAAATCAACATCAACCATTATGATTTAAACTATTAAATTTATATGCATAAGCCAAGTGTATATGCATGCTATGTTTTCAAATTATGTATATTCATTATATTATACAATGTAACATTCTCAAATCTTGTATCTTATTCGTTGAATGAAAAAATACTTTATTAATTTATTAGCAAGTCTAAGTACGTTATAAAAACTAAATAACGGAGTAATCCGCGACATCGGTTAGTAATTAAGGAATTAATTGATACCTAGATACCTTAATTTAACATACTTAAACCTATAACCAACATTATAACGAAATTGGATAAGCATTGCATGTAACAACTACTAGTTAATATTGTCGTAATTAACTAAGATACTCGTAGCTTAATTGGATAAGCATACTGGCGCGAAACCAGCAGATACAGGTGCAAGTTCCTTCGGGTGACATATTTTTTTTCTACAGAATGATTGTTTTTAGTCTGCATATGCATGAGATGTTTTCAAATTATGTATATTTAAAAGATACTTGTATTTTCATAGATGCTGAATAATTCTTACTTTTGCATTTTTGTAATGCTACAGATGACATTCTTTTATAATAACCTAACACCATAAATAAATAATTTTTGCAATAATATTCTTAACTGTGGCATTGCTTATTTGATAGTATAAATATTATAATATATTATCTTCAATGACATTTTTATAAAACTGCATCAAAAATGTTCTCGAAACTTTAATGAAGCACTAAAATGTAATCAGACAATTTTGTATTCACCACTTCCTATATCCACATGCAAACGAATCAGATACCTTTGTTCACATACTCGATAGCTACGTTTATTTACGTTCTACGTGTTCCCGTAGGTCGATTTGCCTATCTTTGTTACGCTACAAGCATCTTAGTTACGTTGCAGGTGTCGTCTGGTCCGATAGCTATCGGTACCTCTACGGTTTTCTGACGTAGAACGTGTAGCACCGTTGCTAGAGCTTGCATTGTGCATTTTGAACACTTACTAAGTTGTCGACACTATATGTAATTACAAGATATACTCACTGATACTTTCTTACATATGAAATTTTTCTTATTTTAGCTCCATTATGCGAGCAAAAAATAGTGATAATCTATCCTAACCACGCAAGTGTCTAATATGTCTTTGTCTTTTGAAGTAAAACCCTTTTAATCACAGTGACGTATACCCATGTGTTAATACCAAAACCGACTATATGAGGCGTCTAATTACAAAAAGCGACAGTCCACAATTCAATATTTTCAGAAAACAACGTTTTTATCTTTCAAGCTTCAATTATTTGTTTAAACGTGAGATTATTCTTTCCGTCGTATTCTATGTCAGAATTAGAACCAAATGGCAATTTGTTTCAGCCGATAAACTCTTAAATGTAATAAATATAGGCAAAATAAAATTGGACGTAGCGCTACTTGTACCTCACTTTTTAATTTATTTCGCATAAAGCACATATTTCCGTGGCACTGTCATGAGTTTATCAAATGCTACAGCATGGGAGACGCCCTTTTTAATATTGAACCGCGAAATCAACCAAGCTTTAAATAATATGAAACACGGACTTTTGTACAATTTTGTAATAAATCGAGACTATATATAATATTTCATAGGGTTATGTCGCGTTTTGGAATTTATAGATAAATACATATTGTGTAAAATTATACATAGAATACGTGCGTATTTTTTTCTCGATTTTGACCAAATGTGGACTTATCGCTTTTTGGAGTTAGACGCCTCATATAATCGGGGCAGTGAACTGCACGTTATTATGGTAGTGCTAGTTATAAAATACAATTGAATGCAATGAGATAGGCCTAAACCTTTTTGCAGTAAGTGAAGATTTTCGATTTTACATTTCATTAAAACCATTTCAATGTTTCATGTATTGCAATATGAAATAATCATCATTTTCATGTCAGTAACATTATGTTTCGTTGACAGCATTTCGTATTGTGCATTACATTTAAATTGTAAAACGTGTAAACAATAATATCACTGTTTCATTATTTCAATGGTGATGTACAGTTACTAGCGTAAGTTAGGTTAGGTTACAATTAAATTTTGGTTCAATTAATAGAATCTATGTCCGTCGTGAGCAAAACACACCTATATATTAATTGATTTATAAATTAATGTCATTTGTAGAATTTGAATTAAGGATTAAATCCTTAAAAAATCCGTCATCTGAATGCAGAACTATTCTAACTCACATTTGAAATATTTTACAGAAGTGTTCTTTGAAATATCCTATTTAAGTTATTTATTATTTATAATTAACTATTTCTTTTATCCAACGAATAATTTAGAAGATTTAAGAATGTACCATTCTAAATATTAAACATACATAATTATTAACATACATAAATTTAGAAGAACGCTGATGAGTGGGTATTAAAAAGGCCAATAGTTAAAACTTGTCGCAATTAGTACGTCACCTTGTAGCATGAAGATAATGCACGGACGGGGCTTAAACCCAGGGTTCGGTTCCCTGCCGGGGTAGCTTACTTTTTTCAAAAAGATTTTTCTATTGGTTATAATATATTTTCTCACAAAGTGTTTTTCAAAATTATATATATATATATATTATTTATAATATAGACTTATGCATCATTATTTTTATTAATAAAACTATTCTACTAAAATGTGAAGTATACAGTAATAGTTATCTAAAGAAATAATAAATATTTTAACAAGGCTGTTTCAAAGAACTCCTTTCTTTCTTCCGATTGGATGTTCCAGAATTCAATAATTATTAAAAAATCATCATCGACGTCCTATAACGGATATGTCACAGAAAAAAGTATGAAGAACGAAGGGTATTCGTTTAATTCTGAAAATCTAAATTAATAAAACAAAATCCTCGAATATATATAATTTTGTTTTGAAGCTTTTTTGATTGACGTCCTCTATCTATAAGGGATATCCGTATACAGGCCTGTAATAATTATCCCATGCCTGTGCATACTAATCCCGGCGTCCATAAAATAGATGTCACGTACATATATTCGTAGTATACTTTCTGTCCCGGGTGTTCGCAAGGCTAACAATACATATCATATTGTATACGTATGCTTGTATGTGTAACGTGTTGGTGTGGTAGAGTTTACTTGCGCCTGCGTTCAGGGTGGCAGTGCCTGTCGCCTTCCTGTAAAAGCCTGATATAGAAGGAAAATGCAGTTCAAGAAAATTGACGTATTTGAAAATAAAAACAATAATAATTTTATATTATACGAGTAGTGAAAGTTTTAATTACGATCATTTAACTCCAATAATATACGGTTCATATAATATGAACTGTACGAATTTTAATAAGACGCAGAGCTGAAAAACCAGGTTTGAATTGTGGGTCTGGAAAAATACACATATTTTTTTTCAATTTGTGTTTGAGTCAGAGTATGGACCTAATACGTTGAGCAAGTGGCTAACATCCATTTATGTTAAAACAAACAACTCTGTTAAAACAGCATCCACTCTGTGGAGTTCTAAGATATGATTCTCTAAGAATCAAACAAGGTGAAGTAGTAGTAGTAATATCAAAGGAATATAATATGTATTATTTCAATCATATTCAACGCATTTCATGTGTACAAAAATGTGGAAATAAAAATAAATAAACGAAACGAGATTTGGGGGAACTTATCGTTAGATAGATTTAGGAACAACCCCTATTTAAAGAACCTAACTACCCACAATTTAAATGGAATGTATTGCCACCGTATTTATACCTGTATAAAAATAGCCACAATTCATAACAAATTGATAGTTATAAACAAGCAAAAAAAAATTATATAAAACATAATGTTATGTATAATTATGTAGTATTATGTGAAGATCATTTGCAGATGATATATAGTAAAATTAATACATATTTTTAGTTTTTGTCTGACGGTATAAATAATATTCTTTTTTCTCACTCTGTTTGACCACACGGGCAGCCTAGTGATATAGCGCCCGTATCGATGCTAAAATTGTGGCATATAATCCCGGCGACTATACTAAATATTGTGTTACACAGTTTGTTTAGATGTTAACAAAAAACGTAACACCACCACGTTACAATTTTTCAATGGAAGTCATGCTAATAAACGTATTCTACGTCAAAATTATATATATTTTTGCTTTGCTACGTGTGGTTTGCTTAAATTATGTTTATTGATACTTGTTAATGTTATATTATTTTATATTAAAGACGAATTGAATGCATTTGCTTAATTTTAAGTGCATATAGCCTTCTAAGGCTTTCATTCGTCGCGCCCCGGCCAAAGGGTCGGTCGAAGTAGGCGGACTGATGACAAAACCGCCTGCACTTAACGTTGCAAAAGCAACAGCGCCACGACATGGCAACACTTGCTGAAAATCGGAAATCTGTGACACTGCTTGGATATTGAGATTTTATCCAGAGACTGTTGAATTGAATTCGATTCAATTCGTGAGCTTGTTTGCGACGTTTTGAATGCTTTCAGGGAAGGTTTTCAAGGATTATCATGTTTGATTCATGTAACGCAAATCGTATTCTCCTTCTATCCACGAAGTAAAATGTACATTTTAAAATAAATTCTAAATAAGCGAATACTTCTATTTTTATTTTTAATATATTTATATTTAATACATTTTCGAATTTTATTTAAATATAAGATTATTAGTTGCAAAGTCAGTTAACTTAAATTTTTTGATATTTGATAATAATTTATACGTTTTGTTAATTAAATTACATTTAATTCAATAATGAAAAATACATTCATAATGGAATTAATGTTGCTGAGATTTTTTTATGATATTCGCAGAGTAAAGCTAGGCTGGAGTGCTTTTGGCCGCCTGAATAATATCTTCAAAAGTGACCTTCCACTGTGCCTAAAGCGCAAAGTGTTCAACCAGTGTGTGCTTCCCGTGATGACATATGCGTGTGAAACATGGACCCTAAGTAAAAGAGAGATCCAGAAACTTAGAGTAGCACAACGTGGTATGGAGAGGTGCATGCTGGGCATAACGCGAAAGGACAAAAAGAGGAATGAGTGGATAAGGAAGCAGACAAGGGTTTGCGATGTAATAGAGTTTATTAAAAGCCTTAAATGGAGATAGGCTGGACACATAGCTCGAAGAAGAGACAATCGTTGGACAAATCTAGTCATCCAGTGGTATCCAAGAAGTACAAAACGTCCACAAGGTAGACCTAGAGGCCGCTGGATCGATGAAATGATAAAGTTCTGCGGAAGTACGTGGCAACGCAATGCACAGGACCGAGAGAAGTGGAAGCAACTTGAAGAGGCCTTCATCCAGCAGTGGATAGATTCAGGCTGATGATGATGATGATATAAAGAAGAATGTTATATGCTTAAATTCTGGCAAGTAGTTTCCATCAATATCACTTGTAACTCTGCGGTCTTCACTCAATCTCATCTAAAAACAGGTTTAATATTTAAATTCTAACGTATTTAAGTTTTGTACAATTCCATTTGTTCAAATAATATTTTTAATTAAGCTGTTTAGTCTGTGGTTAACCTGAAACTATAAAGTTTGATATGTTGTTTTTCTTTAGTTATTAATTTAATGTTTGTGTATATTATTTCATTCGGTTGCTGCCAAAAGTTGGTAAGTCGATAGTTTATGTATTTAGAGGTAACAACGAACTATGTGTCTATATTATAAATATGTGGGCTTGAAAAGATATTCAAGGTCATTCGATATATTTTAGAGCATGCACACAAAGTACAAAGAAATTAGAATTATGCCTGATTTGAGAGGCCATGTCAAACTTCAAATAATGGTAATTACTCCATAACATGATTTCGAGACTTACCAACTTTTGGCAGTAATTTGTTAATACTTTTAATAACATACATTTGAACTTACTTTATCTGTAATACTTATTATATTTGTTATTATCGGTATTTTTCATATATTTTATATTCTATTTTTATTATTTTTATTTTAAAAATATGTACTATGACACATTGCCTATTGTCAGTGTACTATTTTTATAGATAAATAAATAATTATATATATATTAGTAGTTGAGCACTCAACAAAAATAGGTAGGTAACTTACTGCAATGCATGAGTGCTTGAACTAAGGTAGGTACTAAATATGTAAATAGAAGACAGTATATAGTCTAAAGACAACAAATACCTTCTAATTGAAGAATTATATAAAAACATACCTACTATGTATCAAAATTAACGTGAAATGGTTCTTAAATTTCCCTCTGTATATGAAGATATGCACTGTTATATAATACTCAAGAGATCATTGTCGTCAAATATTAAAATTAATATTAATATTATCGACCGTAGGTACCTACTCGATGGAATTTGAATTTTAATTTTAATAGAAAATTCTCAAAATCTTTAAACTTCCAAATGTTTATACTTATAAAAATATTTATGGCAATCTAATAATATTAAATTCTAATAGATTTAAGTTTTGTACTATTTTATTTGGGTCCTTATTTGCGACCCAGGTTTCGCCTTTCGGCATCTTCAGGCACTATGTACACTCACCAAAAGGCAAATATACACTGACAACGAATACAATTAACTGTAACTTATATTATAGCAAGCAAAAAACGACTCAAACGGAATAGTACAAAACTTAAATCCATAAGAATGAAATTTAAAAGTTATAAACAATAATCAAATGGCCAGTATTACGCTAGACATTTTTTTATCAGGAATACCAACCAAGTTTGAATAAATTAAAGTGTCCAAAAAATAATTAAACTAAAAACCATACATAATGAATAAATGTATTTTTATAGACAATTATTGTACAATCGCATGCATATGACAACCACTAGACGAATGTAATTCACATTACCCGTAGCTCATACCACCCTTCCCTGCATTCAACATTCTCTGCCAGATTGATGCGCGTCCGGCACTTCCGCATACAATCCTAATTGTATTTTAAATTAACATCATTCTATTTCGCTATTTAAATAAATTACACTGTACGATATGATTCTTAACGTATGTATGTATTCTATTGGGAATCCTGAATAACATGATAACTCTATTTGTAAATATTTCTAGAGATAAGTTAATATTTTATTTCCGAGTACAATAATATAGGTTTTAAAAATATTGAATATTCGTTAACTCATATTATGATTCATTTGTTGACAATATAAATTATTAATTAATCTCACTATTTTTTAAAACATTTATTTTAGTTATTAGAAAGTGTAAGTACATACGTTAAAAATAATTTTGGAGAGATCCTGATGTCGGGTAGGAACTTAGGTAAGTTCATTTATTATCGGTACCTTGATTCAAAACTAGCGATTGCAATACCGAATGAAAACATTAATACGGGTATTTCGGTATTTTGTATTCTATAATGTCGATATCCATACCGGTATTCATTAAGAATACATTTTTCTTAGAGCTGTTAACTTTTCCACTCGAAGTGACAAATTCAAGGTCGCGAGATAGTGTTTTTCAGCTCAGCTCAGGTCAAAATTCCATCATAAAACCAAAGATGTGATCTTTTCTAGAAACCCTTCTTGCCAAAAATATAATATATTAGATCCAAAACATCACAGTCAAAAATAAATATGTAGTGGATATTTTTGTTATTATTTCACTTTTGCCATATTATTATTCAGTCATTTTAGATACAGTTTTTTGGCAATTTCTCTGTTTAATTTTTTAAATTTAATTTTAAAAAATTGGAATATCCGTATTGATTAATACCTTTTTTCTGAATTAATGCAATTTGTTAAGCGTTTCAGATGTAACTACTAGCTAATTTCATCTATATTAGGTTGGACGCACGTGGCGCAATTTTTATAGGACATAGGCAAGAATCCAACGTGTTTGAGTCAAACTGGGAGTCGTATTTTTTTTTTTAAAGTTTTGTCCTATTAAGAATAATATAATAGGTATCTAAGGGGTTTTAAAACTATCTTTGTTCAATAAAATTGATGTTCACTTTATTTTGTGCATTATTTATTGCATTTTACAGCGTATATACTAATTCTAAAAACAAATTAACGGAAAGACATTATGTTAGAATAATAAATAAAACAATATTACTTAATGTAATTTTAATAATTATGTCACATGAAAGTGAATGAAACTGGTTTGAATATTATGTAATAAAGTATCTGGAAAAAGTTACATACTACCTTTTATTTATTTTAATTTAAACAACATGTCATGATAATGATAATTATTATTAATTGCTACGTTTAGTTATTGTTTACGACTGTTTCATATTACACCTTGGATTTCTTCGACATAATGATACTACAAAATAATCAACAAGAGAATCATGTCTGCGAATAAATGCTACTTTGGCCTGTTAAGACATTTTAAGTCCCGCATACTATCTCGCCGAATTAAAAGCACTATTTACAAGACACTTGTAAAGCCAGTGCTCACCTACGCATCGTAAACCTGGACATTAACTCTGCGAAATGAACGAGCCCTGAACATCTTTGACAGAAAAATTCTCCGCCGTATATATGGACCGATCAGGGATGGCACCAATTGGAGGAGAAGATATAATGCTGAGCTCTACGAGCTGTACGAAGATTGCAACGCAGTTCAATCAATTAAGATTGGGAGACTGCGATGGCTAGTTCATTGTATGAATGACAATGAACCGGCAAGGAGAGTGATGTCCAGCAATCCAATATTACGTAGAAGAAGAGGAAGGCCAAAGATTCGCTGGTTAGATGGAGCTGCCAGAAACTGCCATATTCTGGGGGTACCAAATTGGAAAGCGGCCACACTGGATAGGGACAGGTGGAGGGAGCTGTTGGAGGAGGCCAGGACCCACACCGGGTTGTCGCGCCCCTGACGATGATGATGATGATGACGTTTAGTTATTTTAATATAATATGCATATTTGTATAAAAATGATTCGATAATAATTAAATAAGACCTTTCATTATTTATTATTATTGTAAAATTTAAATTAAAACTCTTTTAAAAAATAATCAGATGATTTCAATTTAAAAGTTCAAGATAGTAATAAGAATAGTAATAATATGTAGACGAAACCTGGTTTCATACGTACAAGTAATTGTAAATGTCATCCCTACTAACGCGAAACACGTTGAAGTAATTACAAGGGTTGAATTTATTTTCTCATATGCAGGATAAATAACTCGTGCCAACATTTAAGTCGCAATTATGTAAACTTTGGGCAATTTGCAGAAACGGAGGATGATCTCAAGCATTATAGAGAGGACGACAAGTGATTGAGGATACCAATCTTCTAACCAGAGACCCTCTTATGCCAAGTGTATATATACGGTTTTGTCGAACCTTTTGGTAGACCAAGTCCATTATGGGTTGTTGAGAAACTGCAGTTTTCGTTGATTGGAGGCTTTCCCTATTTCTAGTAATCTTTTCAGTCGATGACTGTAAAGATAAAAATTATATATTATGTTAAATAAAATAACGATATTATTTAAATATTACATTATACCTATTATATTTTAGAGCATCTTAAACGTCAGCCTATAACGTCGAGGGTACCAAGTTTGAATCCTGCGTCTGGCAAATACACATATTGTTTTTCAATTTGTAGTTCAGTCAAGCCGCATTTAGACCAAGGAGCGACTGTTTGTTCTTCCCCCACTCCATTGAAATTACTATGCTCGCTCAACAAAAATCGAGCGAATTTCGCTGGAGTGGGGGAATAACAAACATTCGCTCGCTTGGTATAAATGCGGCTTCAGAGTATGGGCCTAATAGATTGAGCATGTGGCTAACATTCATTTCTCATAAAATCAAAAAATCTCTTAATACAAACCTCCACCCTGTGGAGGCACTTATGATCATATTGGGATCGGACATGGTGTGATCAATAGTATCCGTATAATTCATTTGATCAATATTATAGTAGGTATATTCATTTATATTTATATGGTATTATGATAATATTGTTTGATCGTAGATACCTCTTTTCATAAATGAACTATGATACTTTTTATATTATAAAACCAACCAGACGGCAAAAACCGGGTTCCTAAAATCGATTTTTATGTAATAATTAAAAATCGATTATTACAACGATTAGAATTTAAATATCAGATTATATCAAGTGGAACCTTCAGTGGAATGGAAAAATTCGTAGGGTATCTACAGATTTTTCACATACGCATTTTCTATGCGTATCAAAAGAAAAAACAAAATATAAATAATATTTTAAAAGAGATCAACATATTTTTGTAAGTATCTATATATTATTTTCTCGAATATTCCTTCAGTTAGGTATAGGATGTTCGAAGTTTTTTTTAAATGCCATAGCATACAATATATCAAAAGTTTTCATTAAACTATTGAAAAAAAATTACTTTGATTCGACATTTTTAATTAAAATATAAAATCAATTTTTTTTCATTTATCATTTATTTTCTACAAAGTCTACAAAAGAAGCATTTTTTTCATTTATTTAAGCAAATTGATAGTTAGTTTTCAAAACACTACTTAAAAACTCTACGCTTGTACTCAAAAAAGTATCTATTCGAATTAATAATTGCCTCAAAAAGAAAGTAATGATAAAAAAACGTCTATTTGGATTAAGTTTATCAAAAACGATAATATTTTAAAGCACCATAAAGATTTCCAGAATTATTTCATTTTCTGTAATTGCGTCAGCGACGTATTAAGAATTATATCAAAGTAAATGAAAAAGGGTTAATTAAATAAATCTTAATCTTTTATCATCTTTAGTTTAGGATAGTAAATTAAATTAAATGTCGGAGGAGACCAGGGATCTTTCAGAGCTACAACAGCTGATGGTATATGTTATTTTAATCTTTAATTAACAGCTGTGCTTTATGAGCTGCAATGCATTTATGTTCTCCCTTTCAACGCAAAGCTTCCTCTGATTTAATTAAAAACACGACCTTAAACAATTACGGCATTAATTTTGTTTTATGGCTAAGGGGAGAATTTATTTGTCAGATCATGAAGCCTTAAGATTTAAACCAAATTAGGAAATAAACAAATGAAATGTCAGCCGCTGGTGAGAGGTTTATTTCAACATTTTCAAAGGTAATAAAGGACAAAGAACCTCAAAGCTCAAATGCGGAATATGTATATCTTTGTTCATAAGCCGCACAGAGCATTTTGATATTATTAAAAAAGTAATGATTGTAATATCATGTTCCATTATTATGAAAGACTTAATTACATTAAAATAGAATTATACAGGTGTTTATGTTCCTCTCATCTATTTCCTATAAAGTACGAAACAGCACTTAATAAAATTATCTAGTCTAAATGTGCGTTATACTTTTCACATGTGCGTCAACTTTTCCTGTAAAAGAGAAGACATTATTTCCATATCTTGCCTATAAATAGCAATCGTGTTTTCTCTTTTACCCCATGCTACCCCATAGTATGCTATAATTATTTATTAAAAAAAGATCTTTAATTTAAAATAAGACAGACATGGCTTGACAATTGGATCTAAAAATGTGATAGGTTCCTAATACTTGGTTTTTTCCACTACCATCCGATACACCTGTGCTCTGCAACCTTTTCTCATCCACGGCACACAAAAGGTCTTCTCAAAATTCCGCGGCACACCACACGTAAAACAATTTATACACCAAAACATGGACGCCAGACCAGAATCTACGGCGCCCCCCCTACATATCGCTAAAGACAGTGTGATACTTTAAAACAGCGTTTTTGAAATGATATTTGAAGTTAAATAAATCGTATTGATTCTATGTTTAGCAATTTTTTGTATTTATTAATTCATCCACTTGAACTAGGTACGGTTAGTTTTTTTTTTTTTAATTAAGGAAACAAACAGTTACATATTGATTACAAAAATTTAAAATATAATAATGAAAAGTTATTGCAACTAGCAAAGTTTCCATTGTTTCCAGTTGTCGGGTGAACAATAATTATTTGTCGAGTATTGACACAATAATAATAAATTGTATCCCACAACGACTTTTTTTGCAATTAGAGCAAATTTGTACTTTGTGTTTATCTCACTTGTCTGCTTGACCTACCACGCCACCCTCCCTGAGCTTGGGCCCCCAGGGCACCAAAATTATATTACATACATACTTATTAGATAAATAATTAAATAAACATAACACACGACGAAGAACCAAATGTAAATTATTATTCCCATGTATTTGTATTATCAATAAATAGCTTGTTTCAATGATCGTACAAGTTTTTAGACTTTAGGTAGCCTTGTCAGAAATACGAGGATATTTTTTATTAACCGAAATCCAGAAAAAACCATAAGCGGTTCTATAGAATTTTTGGCATTGGTTGCAAAAGGGTTTCGAATCCAGTCGTATTGATTGTATGAAAGTATTGATGAAATTTCTTTTGAAGCAAAGTTAAATGTTTTTGAGACGGATCAAAAGTTAATTGCTTATTTTCATTGGTGGTCTGGTAGGTCTTTTGGTACATTTGTAGATATCCTTGTCTTAAATCTTTCTAATTTATCAGATCACGTCAATATATTTTCATTCTGACCTTGCATTATTTTATTAAGTTCATGCAGGTGCTCAAATGTATTTATTACCAGCGTACCATGTACGCAAATTTGGCTATTAAGTAAGTATTGTATAATATACAAAATTATTTGTGTTTTTTTTTTGAAGCAATGCTCCATGGCATACCTAGCATCGTCTCGCGGCATACCAGTGTGCCGCAGCACACCAGTAGCGGAGCACTGCACTAGAGTGTGCGTGATTTCTATTATTGTCAATTAACGATAAAAAAAAATACCTTCTCACTCATCGCAAAATGCCACAAACTTTTTAAAAGCTGCGAAATTTTTCAATCTCTTTTCTTTCAACCACCATTATGGAGACACTCACAGAGGATGAGATTGATATCCTGCATTTCGCAATATAAGCAAGTCAGATATTCTATTAAGCCCAGCCGACAAAGCTTGGAGGCAAAACCACCGTGTCCGGTTAAGTACATAATTAATTTGTATATTTTCGAATTATATAATATTATGTTCAATAATAAATAATAGTAATAATTCATTCTCCAATCTTTTAAATTACGTATTCGTTAAGTGCACGTACATTAACACTAAAATTTGGGGAGATCCTGACGTCGGCTAAAAATTAGGGTATCTATTATTAGTACCTACCTTAATGCAACACGATTTTTATTAGGTAACTAACACGTTTTACAAAAATATATGGTGTAATAAAATAGTAACAGGATGTGGTTTAAAGCAATTTATCGTCTACAGTATTTTTAATTTCAGCCTTTTTATACGTAAGACAATTTTTTATATCTTCAATAAAATGAAACATTTTATTGAAGATATAATATTTTTTTCCTTTTTTCACAAATATGTGTACAAAATCTTAATTTTTTGTTGTTTAAGTTAAAAGTTCCCAGTAAGTGGTATAAAACCGTTCTCTAAGTACCTATTCTTTGGGAGTTGATGATTAGGCGGAGGCAAGTGAGTTTGACAGGACAGCGGTGTAATATAGGTGGATGTATATGTATATTGTGTTGATGCAGAGTACAGAGAGTAACGATGGTAGAAGATGTGATCGAGATCTGTTTGTGTTGACAAACTGTGAGACTTGATTCGAGTGGAATGACGTTGACTATGTCGAGTGAAGAACTAATGACGATGGTAGTACGTCTCGTGACGGACTCGATGAGTAGAGTCAGGATTCTTGCATTGTCCTTCCAATTTATACAAATATTACAAGAGATATTGTAGTAATTATCTATCATAACAGACCCTACCGATCTAGTTATGATTGAGGAAATTCTGATGAATATTATCGCTCTATTGTTTTGTTTTGACAAACAACATACATATTATTTAAGTGTGTCACTCATTTAATGCTGAGTGGTATGATTGCTATAGTTCTACAATATTGGAAAGTAATTTTGTAAGTAAAGATTTTCGATCTACCAAAATATCCATCTCAAATATTATTTTTAGAGAATGCAGTGAACTCAATCGAATTCAAAATAACACTCCTTTAAAAATATTATATCACCCCTTATTCAATTTGCAAACGGGGTCTGATTTTTACATATAACCCAATTCTAGAACAGTAGCTCCTTATTAAAATTTTAAAGCGTAGCACGTCTTCCATTGACAAGACTTTACCCGTTTCTTATAAATAATGCAGTTGTAGAGGCGTAGAATCGTAGAAGCGTAGAAGCGTAGCGACCTACAAAGGTATGGCGTAGAGCGCTCGTAGCTCACGGAACAAGGCATGGGTAACATTTTGATACAATCAAGACATTCTCGCCTGTTATTTATAAATGAGTTCCTTCATTGTATTAGCACCCAGTTTTGAGTACATTAAACATCAAATGCCTCATACGATAGTTTTGATTTTACATGAAGTTGATGTTTTTAATGGATACTCATAATTATACAATAACATTATTTTTAAAATAAACACGTGTCGTATTAAAGATTTTTTTATATAAATGTCATAATAATATATCAAAACCTAATGGATAAATTATATACATTATTATTAACTATATGATTCCCAAACTTTTTTGGATGGTGGAACCCTTGAAACGTTTTGTAAAATCTTGCATCTTCAACTTGGAAATCTTCTACCTAATTGGCCAAGAAGAGAAAATTATAAAATTCAAATAAAATGTCACCGACGTATTTAAATTATTAAACCAATTAATAGGTATATCGCGCCATAGGCGCAAAAAATGTCACTAATACGGAATTTAGTCCAACAAATTATGTTAGTCGCATTTTCTGCCGTATTATCGGACTAGCCTAGTAAATTTTTTTATAATAATATATTTATTAAATATTACTAGGTAACTCTCATATATATATATCAAAATAGTGAGCACTTTCCGTTTATTATCTACACTTTAATTACAACAAAATCAACAATAAATAGGTAGATACATGAATGCTTTGCTGTACCAGCATCCTAACGTTCAAAACTAAAATTAACAGTGCGTAGTAGGCGGTAACGTTCCAAAGTGAACTTATTCTACTTCAACAAATTTTTGGCAAAAGAAAAAAAACTGTTTATTGTGTTGACGTTACATAATATGTTTTTTGTCTTGGAGTAAGTTACTTTTGTAACTAATACTGATTTTGAAGTTGATTTTCCACTGGATTGAATGCTATCAGGCTATTCTATACAAAAAATACATGTTCAAAATTTTATCTTTTAAATTATGGCACTCATAACTTATTTTCGACAAGTAGTGGAATAAGTTCACTTTGAAAATACACCCTTCAAATGTCTTTTAGTGTAAGAGAAATCCAAAAATTACGAGTAGCGTAACGTAGCATGGAAAGGTGAATGTTGGGCGTAGCGTGGAAATATCACAAAATAAACCAATAGATAAGAAAGCAGACAAAAGTACGCGATGTGAAAAGGGTCGCAAACTAGATAAAATCGAAAAATAAAATGGACTGGACACGTTCTTCGACGAGTGGACAACCGTTAAAAAATCCGTCATACACTGGTACCCTATGGTCTCAAAACGTCCACAGGGATGCCTTCAAACCACTTGGATGGATGAACTAATAATGTACGGTGGATGTGCGTGACAGCAAAAAACAAAGACCTACAAGAGAGAGGGGAGCTAGGGGAGTCCTTTATTCAGAAATGAATTGAATGATGATGATTATATATTTTGGTATGAATCACAAAGTTCCTTATTTCTATCAGAATTGACATATTCTTAACTATGTATTTGTTCTCTTAATTTTAAGAAATTCTTGTATTTCCTGCTTAAAATTATAATATACGCCACTCAATGTAATGTTACTACACACTTTTGTAACAATGCATGTTATAAAACATTGTTGTGGAGGTCGTACCATATATTTACGTTGTTGATTTATGCATACCTAATTATTTGTATACATAGGTATAAGGTAAGATAAAATCGTGTTGACGTAGCTCTGAAAGGGTTGTGTATAATATTTCGGCACGAAAATTTGCTGAGGTAAATACTTCATTATATTATATTAAAGCGAATACAGCTCATATACAATATCAATAGAGACTAATTGTTAAATTGTATATAAAATATACATTTTCATACATACAAACATACTGAATCATTTTTGAATGAACTTGATATCAAAAGTAGAAAGAGAAGGAAATACTTTCCAACGTACTATTTTCGAATAAAATACAATACCCATCATACTATATACCATATAAAAACAATATAAAACTTTATATGTATCACGAATGAAAATAATAAGTAATTTCGTTTGTCTCTTTCATTGAGATAAATTAGACCGTTTTAAGTTAACAAAAAATTAAACAGCAACAAAACAAGAAAGATAAATATGAATTACAAAAAATATGCGCTGGTGGATTTGGAGTTTGTGTTTTTTATGTAGTTTTACTTCCGTGAGGTTATGCGGGATAGAAAAAGATAGAAACACGATCATCTGTTGGCGTATGTATAGGAAGGAATACAGGTGGTAAAAAGGTATTCGGGTTGCTTTTATAGCTTTCATTCCTGGCTCGTTGGATTTGTATTATTTCTGAAATCAATATGATCTCTATTTGAATTTATTTGGGATAACACTACTTAGGTTTGTTGTTTATTTATATTGTTTGGGAAATTGGTCGGTCACACGAGATGGATAAAATAAAAAACATTACCAATATCATGATTGCGGCTTTCTAAACGAATATTTATATTCTCTAAAAACATATTATTATTAGATTGCCATGAATATTTTTAAGTACCTATAAACATTTGGACGATTGAAACTTTTGAGGAGAGGGTTTATTGTTGATACAAGAATATACTGAATACAATATAATAAGGATGATAATGTGAGGTAACTATGTGCTGGTGAGCAGCGGCGGCTCCTCTAATACCATGCAAGTGCTACGCACTGCCTGCATTTTTGAAGACATCGCTCAACTTTTCATTGTTATTCATACGTGTAACACTCACTTCGCGAAGTAGAACATTTAGCAGTATTATGAACAATACTCCATTCATGAGCGCAAACCGATTGCGATCCAAATGGATTTTCAGTTTGCACAGGATTACAATGAGGTCATTGTATACTACTTAAACGGTGGTTGAATATTCCTGTGATGGCGTTTTGTGTAGAATTTTTTACACACTTTTAGATCAGCGCACGAAACAAAAGACTCTAGAAACAAAAACGCCAGTTTCTGTTTTATAACAATGTTGGCGAGTTAATTTTTAACAATTTTACAGTTAACATATTTGATGAATCGCCAACATTTTACGAAAATACAAACTGCTGCGTTTATTTCTAAACCACTCAAATACATTCAAAATAATAAAAAAAATACATCAGCGGTTATTTATTTGACTAACGCGCTAACCGATTGTTTGCTTAGAGCGTAAACCCATAAACTGTGACATTTATATTTCTGTATTGATATTAAATCATTCTAGCTGTTCAAAATCTTTTTTGAGAAATAGTTTAAATAAACAAAGACATATTGAATTTACCTTCTGAGAAGTCGGTAAGAGAACACGGCAGCCTTCGGTGATTGAGGTAATCATGAAAAACGCTTTACGACCTTACTTGGCTAGGAAACGTGTTTCGGATGCCGCCAAAGAGTGTGACACTTCGTACCCATATGGCACAGCCTCAAGGGTTCCATCGCCATGGCCAGCCCTCCCTCACCCTGCAGCGGTGCCACAAATGTGACCTACGTGCTGCAGGTCTGACATGGCTGGAGGCGCAAGAGTCGGCGATGGACCGAGGGAAGTGGCGCGAACTTGTGCTTGCCCTATGCCCCAATGCTGGGTCGTGACAGGGTGAAAGAAGAAGATCTTTTCTTTATAGAAGGTAAACCATTGCGCACTACCGGAACATGCTATTCTGAAGACCACCGGCCTCCACTGCTGGTGAGATTGATGTGACCAAGAGATCGATTATATATTAATGAGAGTCTTGATTCAAGTGAAATGCCGTTGACTATATCGAGTGAAGAACGTGTGTGACAATAATGGCGCGTCTCGTGACAGAGTCGATGATTTGAGTGAGGATTCCTGCATTGTCTTTTTAATTTATACAAAGATAGCACATAATATAACAAGAGATATTGTTGCAATTACCAATCATAACAGAACCTACTGATCTAGTTATGATTGAGGAAATGCTGAAGAATATTTGCGCTCTATTGTTTTGTTTTGACGACTAAACGTAGGTACATATTAAAATGTGTCACTTATTTAATGATTGCTACAAACATTGAATATTTAAAAAATAATATATTTTCATATAATGCTTCCAATATGAAACCAAAGAATAACAACAGCTTTACTTAAAAAGTATAAATTATAAATTCTTACTTTTATGTATAATATATAACATGTCTTTATGGTAATCATACCTTTATGGTAAATAACGCTATCATAGTGGTTAAATCGGTAGATTCAGAGAATATATAATATTTTGTAAAACAGTGCCTCTTCCAAATATTGGTTATCATTATAATCATCAGCTGGGGTATATCTACTGTATAATGAAAGCCACCTTTAGCTCTCTCCACTTTTCTTCGTCTCTGGCTCTTTGCTGACACGTATATCCACCGAACTTTATGATATTGTCCATCCAGTGGGTAGCGCGTCCCTCTGGGCGCTCAATGCCTCTTAGGTACTTCTGTATGATGGCATTTGACTAGCGGTTGTCCAGCCTATTACAATTTCATCTGCTTAGCGACCTCTATCACATCGCGTAATAACTCTTTTCTGATTTTTATCCATTGGGTTATTTTGTGATATTTACCCATTATGCCCAAGATGTTCGATTCCGCGTTGTGGTCATAATATTATGATATTACCAATGTCCATTTTACATATTATTGTTTCTGGGTGCCGAACGAAATCCCGAAGGTCGAAATCCCGAAGGCCGAAATCCCGAATGCTCAAAATCATCCTGAACCCATTATTCCACAAAAAAAGTTCTTGTCTATCTTGTAAAATTTGCGCAATTCAAGATAAATAGTGTTGAGATTGCGCAATTATTACCGTTTGTATTTTTTTTATTTTTCGGGATTTCAGCGTTCGGGATTTCGGTATTCGGGATTTCGGCCTTCGGGATTTCGGCTTTCGGGATTTCGGCAATTCGGGATTTCAGCGTTCGGGATTTCGGCCTTCGGGATTTCGACCCAAACACATTGTTTTTTTGATCTTCATATACATAATAACGGTCCATCATCCATTCATATAATATTCGAGAATCGGGATTTTTCTTGGCAATATCTGCTCATTATTAAATTTATTGAATCAACTGAATTGCAAAAATCTAAATCTATGAATGCTTGAGTTATTTCAAAGATGCGGGCGCGTACTAACAGCTTAAAGTTTTTTTTACAATTAAATCAGTGATTAGTAACAAAAACGACCTTTAACGAAAATGTAAGGATAAGCCGTTATCACTTCAATAATATATTATATTATTAAAAGACTAGTTTTTTTTCATTTAATGGAACCAGTTTCAAGAATAAAAAAGAAGATAATATAATAATATGTACCTACATTCCGCCGTATTACAGTTAAAAATGAGCTTATGTACCGGTAAGCGATGGCCGTAAAGCATTGATATCAAAAATTACATGTTATCCATGGAGCATTTTTGTATATAATATATACTATAATTATTATAAATATTAATAAATTTGTATATATTAATAATACATACGTATATGTTATTATATTCTATATAACACTACAACAGGCCACGAAGCCCTATGACAGAAGTATAGTGAAACAGTAGTGTATTTAGTAATATAAGTCAAATAATTACAAACATCCAGGCTTTGAGATAATCACGTAAAAATATTGTGGCCTTACCGGGATCAAACCCGCAATTCCCGGTTGAAAGGACAGCACTCCACGCACTGCTCCACGAGAACCGCCAGTAGACAGTAATGTTCCAATTTAATTTAATTCAATAAGAACATTGACTTTATATACACTATTTTGATACTAACGACAACCTTCCTTTAAAGTTTAAATCATAATGAATTTTAAATTCTATACAAGATAATATGATTGTATTTCTAATTTACTTATGTGTGTCAATTAATATTAAAGTCATCAAACTAATGGAAAAAGTCCCGCAGTATTATAACTTGAAAAGTAATCAACAGTATGTCGGCCATATTATGTGAGAATAAAATAATAAGATAATATCCTAACTTGTTATCCAATGAAATGTATGAAACATGGACCCTAATTAAAAGAGAAATCCAGAAACTTAGAGTAGCACAACGTGGTATGGAGAGGTGCATGCTGGGCATAACGCGAAAGGACAAAAAGAGGAATGAGTGGATAAGGAAGCAGACACGGGTTTGCGATGTAATAGAGTTCATTAAAAGCCTCAAATGGAGATGGGCTGGACACATAGGTCGGAGAAGAGACAATCGCTGGACTAATTTAGTCCAGTGGTATCCAAGAGGTACAAAACGTCCGCAAGGTAGACCTAGAGGCCGCTGGATCAATGAAGTGATAAAGTTCTGCGGAAGTACGTGGCAGCGCAACGCACCGCATCGACCTTAAGAAGTGTAAGCAGCTTGAAGAGGCCTTCATCCAGCAGTGGATAGATTCAGGCTGATGATGATGATGAGACGAATATGAGTGCAGCTCCACCAAATTATCCCGGTTAGCAGACGATAGAAAAAAGATTACCGTAATTTAAGTGACCTCGAATTATTATGACATAAAAAGAAAAAGTTTTTTTTAATATTAATTTTCTTACTTTTATAATGTGCAGCATAGAGAGAAGTTTGTCTTCGACGAAATATATTAAGGCATTTCTAGTACTTATTTACATAGCCTTTTTATTTTTAAACCCGATTTTATCAGTTTACACATTTTTGTTGGTGACACTCTTAATCCACGAATAAAACCAGTAGATATAAAGTTTTAAAAACATGGGATTGTTATTTATCTTGACGGATTTTTGCAAAGCATTAGCACAAAGTAAAATTATTTGTAGACATTAATTATTAAAAAAATACTTTATCTTTATCCTGGCAATTTTATGTTATTATCATTTCGAGTATTACTTGAGATCTTTATCAGCTTATATTGTTTTAAAAGCATTTAAAAATGGTTTACATTAAAAAGTTTCAAATAAATATATTTAAAAAAAATCATTGAATTATGTACTTGTGTATGTTAAGATCGGCTGAAGCTATAAAACCATTTTGATAACATAATCGTATACTATGACAACATTTATGAATCTTTAAAGTAAACACAATTGGTACAATAAGCAATAAAGCCATTACCTACATAATATACGAAGTTAAATTTAAAAAATATGTATAATAGTTACTTTTATTGATTTATGAACACACTTTATGTATTGATCAAGGCATTTGAAAATGAAATCAACAACATGTATCAAAATAATTGTTCGTTCAATTATTTGCAATTAGCTAGAGGTAGATAGTTTATAACGATTCCTGACTCTGGATAGCGATCAAAGTACATAATATTAGTATCTTAATTCACATCATAAAATCCAGTTGCCAATATTATCAAAATTTCTAAAACGCTTCAGTTGCGTGACTGCTATTTTATTTTCATCGTAATTCGGTAAGTTGCAGATATTGGGAAAGCATATTCCCAGAAATCCGGTAGATAGGTACAACAGAGTCCTTCTTTATCGGCGTCATATTTTTTGAAGACTTTTTCTAATTCTCAGATGTTTTTAAATTTAAAGAGCCCCTTTGTTTAGTGTACCTTACCTAACCTCTTCCAAAATAATTACAAGATAAAAAGAACTTTTTGTATACCACGTTTTTAAATTTTCTGTTGAATCATATAAACTTGACAATTCTATCTATTAATAAAAACTTTTTATTGTATTTGATCGAAATACTGAATAAATATTATAGAATACAGAAATGTCATTTTGACATTTCATATTGATTTCCATAGTAACGCACGTATATATTAATAATTTAGTTGCTGGGACCCACTTAGCAATCAATAATAGAGAGTAGTAAATATATTACTTTTAACGAAATTTTCCGAAGCATACAAAACAGAATTAACTGAAAATGAATTCAATTCTGCTTAAAGATAGCCAAAAGTATTAAAAAAATGCATTGTCATCGTGTTCTGATATATTATAAAAGTTTCAAATGTCTAGCTAGTCGGGAAGTTAGTTAAAAATCTTGGACAAACAAGAAAAAATTTGTACTGCACAAGAAAAAATCTGTACCGGACAAACAAGAATACGAGCTAATAAAAGACATAAACCTGTGACGTTACAATATATTTTATTTATGATCTTTTAATATTATTTAATAAACATAATATAGGTATATGTGTGAGCAATAAATTATAATGCTTTTCATAAAAGTGCCCAATTCGTTGAATTTTTCGAGCTTTGCTGCCGGAATTTTGAGAAATAAAACAACCCATAATAATTTGTTTTGTAAAATATGATAAATAATAAATTAAACCAATTAGAAATAAAATCACATATATGATTTTATGCAGCTATCTTGATGATAACAAAGTTTATCTTTAAATAAATATTCAGCACCATAACATACATGACGTGGAAACTGTAAATCAAATAAATCAGACGGTCATTATTTATAGACCGCCATTGTGTAATTATTTAAGTGTTTTTGGAAAATATATGCAATTTCAATATGCCTTAAATGCATGCTTTTATACAGAAAATGCACATTTGAAGAGTTGAAAGTCTATAAGGTCTAAGTGCCAAAAATGTGAAGCTGAGATATTATAACAAAAAAAGGAATAAAACCATACATAAGTATATGAAAACTTACATTATTATTTTACAAAGTTATATAATAAGTTATATGATAAGTTGACATAATTATAAAGATAAAGAAAAATAAAATATTTAAACATTGACAATATTGAAACGTAGGAGTGCATTGACCCCCTATATTTAAATGTATTTGTGTGACAAAAATGGTAGAGTTAGGAACTTAGACCCTTAAGAATATCATCAGGCTTGACTTATAGATTGTATTGAGGGAAAAAACGTGTTATAGATTTTTATTGGCACTTAGACCCTATAGACTTTCAGCCCTACATTTATATTATTTCTATTTTACTGGACGAGAGTTAATAAAGAAAATATCATACTATAAAACAATAAACCAAATAAGAAATTGAATAAAAAATATATATACGAGGACAAATAAAACACATTAGATAGGTACTAGATATCAAATCTAATGTCTTTTTGATTGCTATTGTACAAGTAAATTTGTCTACTTATGTGCCATTAGTTTACGCGCGGTTTTAAATTTTAATACAGATAATAAAAATATAATCTGTACGTAATGTTGTGTATATATTTAATTATCCAAACACTCCATTTGTTCCAGCTAGGTACATTATCTATACTCGGTTTTCACACGCACTTTGATATATATACGACAGGCGCATTATTATCTTATCGGTCGACTGACAGTTTTATGTTTCAAACCGCTACATTAAAAAAGATAAGAAAAATAACGGGCAATATTTAAAGCCACTCATGCTTTTTAACGAAAATCGTTACAATTTTTTGTTGGACCATTTTTTATGGGCAGTTAATATGCAAATGATTTTTCTCCCCAAATTAACACATAAAAATCAAGCCTATTTAAATCCTGAAAAAGTAAGACGAGATCATTATGCATTGTTATACGAAACAATACGATTTTATACATCAATGAAAAGGAATTTTTTTCAATGTACATAGCAATTGGAAACATAATATATTTTCCATTTTTCTTTTGCGTCATAATTTAAAATATAAATATATATATGTATACATTCAGATATTTCGATGTAAGTATATTGTATAAATAAACAACGTAATGATAACAGAATACTGTAAAGATCTGAGATTTCAATAATAAATCTAATATATATATTTTTGAAGTTATACTTCTTTAGGCGCGTTTGGAAAATCAGATCAGAGTGTATTTTTGGCGTGTGACATGTCACACATATTTTTTCACACAAAAATAAATGCACTAGATTGTTATCAGTCGAACGCACTACCATTACGCCACAGTATGATACTCCAATCATGTCGATTATACAGTATAATATTATAGTTTAGAATTGTTCCGTTGCCTAGGCAGCGAATTTATTACACAGTATAATATTATAGTTAAGAATTGTTCCGTTGCCTAGGCAGCGAATTTATAATTGTCGACCATTTGCAATTCCTTATGTAAACAAACTACTATACATATAGTGGCAGTTGTTACTTTAAAAATAAAAACAACGATAAATTATTATATAATTTAGTAATATAAGCTAATGTGAAATAAACCAACGGCGTTCCAATAAGCGGTCCTTTTTCTTGAGTATGTAATTTAACAGGATAATTAAGAGCTAGTCGATGAATCTAAGTTATCACAAGTTTTGTTACACCAAAGAAGTATAACTTTTAACGCGCGTAAATATGTACACACACCGATTAATTATTAATAACCATGTCCTCGTTTTTTCGTACAACGTAGTCGGCAGTAATTTTAAACAATCACAAACACCCTGGCTTTGAGAAAATCACATAAATGTAGTGTGTCCTTATTAGAAATCGAATCCAGAGCTATCGGATAGAAGGCCAGCGCCTATCGCAATGCACCACGAGAGCCATTTTAATTAATTATATTAGTAAATTTTTAAAATACCTGCCTATCTTAAAGCTTTCTTATCATTATTTTATTATTATCTACCCTCATGACTATAATTTAATACCAAATTTAATAATACTGAAGTTATACCCTTAACTATATACATCACGTCCATATTGTTAACCATTAATTTAGTTAATATTCTCCCTATTGCATTTCTAACTATTGCATCTTTCTTTTTTGCATTCGTTACCAATATTTAGAATAAATGCTTTATGCACTGCAACTGCAGCATTGTAACATTCCTTTTTGCTCCGATCAAGGATGCATATCACCGATGTATCTATAGTAATATTATTATTATATGTATTAAATTATTGCAAAATACTTTGTGTAACCAAAAAATGCAAAAACCTCACTGAGCTTTTTAATATCAACTCAAAAAGTGTTTGTATTTTTAACATGTTTCAATTCTTCTTTACTTTGTATAACATTCCAAAATTTTATTAATAATTCATATTTCTCATTATAACGATAATTAAGTATAGTTAATTTGATAAAAAAATCGGTGTGTGTACTTATGTACGCGCGTTAGAAGTTATACTTCTTTGGCGTAACAAAACAAAAACAAAACTTTTAATAAACTCGATTCTTTGACTAAATCTTAATTATTTTGTTAAATTACACACTCAAGAAAAGGGACCGCTTATTGGAACGCCATTGGTTTATTTCTATACACTTTAACTCATACAACTAAATTTTGGTTTCTCGTAGTTTTCATTTTTATAGTACCAACTGTCACTCTGACTCTGACTCGGAATTTCAAATGGCCGACAATAATAAATTCGTTGCCTAGGCAACGGAACAATTCCTAACTATAATATTAAGCTGTGTAATAAATTCACTGCCTAGGCAACGGAATAATTCTTAACTATAATATTATACTGTATAATCGTCACGATTGCAGTATCATACTGTGGCGTAAAGGTAGTGCGGCTGATAACCGAACAATCGGTGGTTCGAATCCAATCGAGTGCGTTTTTTTTCGTTTGAAAAAATAAATTATGTGTTACATGTCACACGCCAAAAATACACTGATCTGATTTACCAAAAACGCCAAAAGAAGTATAACTTACTATAGAAAGCTATAAGAAAATATGTGGTCAGGAAAAAGACGTGGCTGGGAAACTGGAAAAGATTAGCGAAAATGCTAAGGGCCAGTATAATAGTAGTATACAATTGTGGAGAAATCGAAATCCCATAAATTAACCACCTAAGTGATACGTCCGTTGGGGGCTAAATTCCTGCTTAATTTTGGCTCCTTATCTCGCACGAAATACATTGTGTTTAATTTTGATTAGTCTTTTAAATCGTACCATACTATTTAATTAATTTGTAAAATTGCCAACGTAAACAGTAAAGATTTTATATTTAGAAAAATAACTTTTAACCTCAACTCGATAGAAACTACAAAATATACTGACACAATACATTTTGCACAATTTATCTCTCAGTATTCAAGTCACGTCAGTCACGATACTGCCACTACCCAATCATAAATAATAACCCTGTTAAAGCTTCGAGTATCTCAGATCACTTAGCAAACCACCCCACGTTCTTAAAACTACGTATTTGCAGTGCATCGATGCCAACATAGGAGAACTTTTAAAAATTTGTTTTTTACAAACAACGCATATAAATTATTTATCTGTACCACAGGCGCGCGCATAAAAAGAGAACCCCACCAGAAGCGAAATAAATTCAAATTGTTTATGCTAATGGAATATTACTTCTTTTTATTCTTCGTCAGGATCTCATTGCTGAGGATCGTGATGCAAATGATTTGGCTGTTGAATAGACTATGGACGGATTGACATTGGTACGTGTATTTAGTGTCCATTGGAAGACCCGTGGTACTCATAATGTATTACAACTCTCAGTGGCATCTAATATTTGGTTCTTATACGGAATATCTAAAATGAAAGACAACACCGACGACACAAACGAACACTAACGATTGTAATAATTATGACCGATAAACCACGCTCATTCAATAATCGTTTATAGATGCGAAAACTCATATAGACTCAAAGTGTCAAAGAGCGAAGTGTCTGGGTATGGGAAAAGCATCTGTAAAAATGCGATATTCCACAGTTGAAGTGGCGAAAAGCTATAAGTAGCCGGTGCGGTAAAAGTGTCACCTGCTAGATTTTCTTAACCCTACCCCTTCCCCCCACCTTAAAAATCACTAAAAATATCATGGATATTTTTTACAAATTGGACTCCCTCCAAACAATTTTTATGTGTATTAATACGCCTGCAGCAGAGTGTAATTTTGGCGTGTGACGAAGTTGCTCACGCAGATGTAACACATATTTTTTTTTTTAAATTTATACTTCTTTATGCGCGTTTGGAAAATCAGATCAGAGTGTATTTTTGGCGTGTGACATGTAACACATAATCTATTTTTTCATACAAAAATAAACGCACTCGATTGGATTCGAACCAACGATTGTTCGGTTATCAGCCGAACGCACTGCCTTTACGCCACAGTATGAAATTGCAATCTTGACGATTATACATTATAATAATATTAAAGTTAAGAATTGTTCCGTTGTCTGGCAGCGAATTTATTATTGTCGGCCATTTGCAATTCCTTACGTAAACAAACTATTAAACGTCATAGTTGCAGTTGTTTCTTTAAAAATAAAAACAACGACAAATAATTATATAATTTAGTAATATAAGTTAAAGTGTATAGAAATAAACCAACGGCGTTCTAATAAACGTTCCTTTTTTTGAGTGTGTAATTTAACAAGATAATTAAGAGCTAGTCGAAGAATCTAGTTTACCACAAGTTTTGTTTTTTTTTTGTTACGCCAAAGAAGTATAACTTCTAACGCGCGTACATAAGTATATACAACGATTTTTTTCAAACACATAATCTAAAGTCGTTTTATGATTTCAGCTTAAAGGCGAGAGGCTCACATGAAAAATGAAAGAGGTTTTCAAAATATTGTTCGTACTATTATACCTATAAGTAGATAGGTACTTTGTGTTTCGTGTCATATTTTCAATGTATTTAATTTGTTATTTGTAAAGTGTACTGTATTAGGTACTCTACATAATATTATAATAACAAATTTCGTAGCCAGCTAATTTTACTTCCTTGGCCATTGGTGAATGAACTTTTTACTTGGGTAATAATTTTAAAGTGTCCCAATAATGGTGCCAGATTTAGTTTTTGAATTAAATACGTCATTATTTCTATTAAAAAAGTAAATCGTGTGATTTTAGTTGGTTGTTAAGTATAATTAATAAATTTATGAATTAAAATGAAAGACAAATGCGCATCATGACTTTGCTAGAAAAGTCTTGTTCTTTTGATGAACATTACAACATTGTGGCATAATAATTGTTGTTGATCGATTATGGCAATCATACTTTAGATCTCCGCTTTAAGCTAAGGAATTATAATATGTGGCTTATTGGTATACACTGTGGCACCCCCGTATGGACCCCATTTGGGGATGTCTCTGTGTTTTTGGAGAGGCCCGAATCGGTATCAAACCCAACAAATAATAAAGCGCTGATTACGAAAATAAATAATGTTGAATATCTGGAGATATTGCAACGTCGCCTTGAAAAAAACCGTTGAAAGCAGAATACAAAATCGCGAACACGTACATTTCGTCCTCCGTAGAATTAAATTATTAAAAATGTAACTATTATAATATAATATTAACGTAAAATATACCTTGCCGTTTCCAAAACAATTCCAGTGTGTTATTGTTCACCTCACCATCCCGAATCAGATGAAAAATCAGACAACAAAATAAAAGTGACAGTTTGCTATTCACTTCAAAATGGAGGGAAGTGATAACACATATGACAAAAAAAGACCACGAATGAAGTCGCATGCTGGCAAATTACACGATCTTTCTGTCCAATTCTGACGTGCATTTTTTGGGATTACACAACCTAGAAAATTTCCTTGTGACAATAGTTTCACGCTCAGTGTGATAGGTTGTGCCGTAGTGCTATTACCACATATCCTTAAGATCCAAATGAATCAACTCTGCCCAACGGAAATCAGTTTCCATCGTTCTGTAATGCAAATTAGCAAATTATTCACTTTGACTCCCATTTCCTTAAAGAAGTACAACAGGTCGATCACTCCACCATCCCATAAACCGTATCCAACAGTGGAGCGAAGTTGATGCATTGACCTTCTATTGAATCACTCTTGTATTCCTAGTTCCCTAAATTTATTAATTTTGCGTATTTACGTAACTATTGAGTTGAAAATGTATCTCATCAATTCAGATGATTTTCATAACAAAACTTTCTCCAAGAGTTTTAACAATAATAACGCGTTCTTATTTCGTGTATCGTTCCAAAACGATTGACAGATGGCATTTATCGTGAGGTTACTGCAAAAAGTTGGTAAGTCTCGAAATCATGTTATGGACTAATTGTCATTTTATGTTTGACATGACCTCTAAAGTAGGGCATAATACTAATTTCTTTGTGATTTATGTACATATTCTATATATCAAATGGCCTTGAATTTTTTCTAGCATACCTTTATATTATTATTTATATAATAACATAAACAAAAATAATCCGTTGTTAACTTTAAATACCTAAATTATCGACTTACCAACTTTATGAAATATTTAGAGTTTTTCTTTTTTAGAATTATTAATAACCATGTCTTTGTTTTTTCGTACATGGTAGTTGTTAGTAATTTTGAACAATCACAAACACCCAGGCTTTGAGAAAAACACATAAATATTGTGTTGTCCTGACCGGGTATCGAACCCAGGAACTCTCGGGTGGAAGGTAAGCGCCTTACGCAATGCACTGTAAAATTAAAAATAAAGCACAAAATTTATATCCTGTGCTCTTATTTAGGTACTTACAAAATAGCGTAAAGTATTAATTTAAAAACCAACGGACAAGTTTATCCGGTAACCATAATAATACATCGATTTATATCCCTGACTTATGTTGCTCACAATCTTAAATATTTCAATTTCATGATGATCATGATACTCCTTAGTTCCGTACGGTTATATTGTAGTCATATTATAACTGGTGAACAATAAATATCTACTTTAAATAATTTTGGTAATTGACATAATTTGTACCTACTATCTAAATTTTCGTTTCAGCAGTCAAATATCCACCGTGCACTAATAATATCGTCATCTTATCGGAGAAATTTGATTAAACACGCTAGAAATTTTAATTTTTTAAGTTTAATTTGCTTTTTAGGTCGCTTCAAAAATTTCACCTCGAATGCAGTGCAGTATGCAAAATGTTTTTGCCTTGAACATAATATAATGCAGCTTAACATATTCCATCTCGCCTTTTTAAGAGAGGAAATATTTATTATAATACTTGTGGTTACACTATAATTTCTATGCGCTATAAGTATATAACCACTGTGACCTATGTCCAGGGATGCCGCAACACTATTTTTAATATTTAGTAACGCTATAGTATCAAAACGGCCTGAGTTCCTCCGACACAGATCATTATAGTATGAAAACAATTTAACGAAGATTTGTTTTGTATATCGATGTAGGTATATAGTAACAAATTTTAACCGCCACCTACCAAAACCAAAACAGTAGTAGGTACCAACCGCACAAGATGTGAAGATATTACATAGATATTCAAAAAGTCAATCTAGTATCATGTAATTCAATTCTAATACAATATCACAATTTCAAACAATATATTGACCCTCTCGAATATTAACTATGTATCTAAAAATGTATCTAATGTAAATTAAGCAAACAACATTTTTGCCTGTTTTCGCGAGGGATGGTTTGCAATAATTACACCACCAACCCACCAGTGCTAAAGAATTTGAGTTTACATGCACCTATCAATCACCTACGTGATTGCAGGCATGATCTATTCGGGGTCGGAATCGTTTACACGTGTTAAGTATATCAAATATCATTAACGAAGAGTTCAAGACTAATCAATGCACTCCCAAAAACGTAGACATTATCAGTGACGTGCTGTGTATTTTGTTTTTGAAATTTTATTTTACTATATAAAATTGTACTATTCGGGGTTTTTTTTCTCTTTTGTGAGGGTAATAGTTGTTATAATGTAAATCACATGTTGTGAAAGTCTTGAATTTTGATTTGTTACGTCCAATATTTTATTTTATTAAATAAATAAATACATACATTTAATTGGGTACTAAAAACTAATGGTTCTCATATTACCCTTCTTCCATAATATGCCACAATAAATCCACGACTGTACCTACATAAACATGCATTATAAATGGCAATATCATTATAATGGTTGCCGGTTGGTTTAAGTTAAATTAAGGAATGCCTCCAATAATTACTGATTTAACAGAAAAACTACTAGGTATGATTGTGTGTGCAACCTTACTCCATGCAGATGTGCCAGATAAAAATATTATCATTATCATCAGCCGATGTTAAAAGTAGTATGACTTCCCATCGCATTTTTAGAAATATGTGTGGTCCTTATTTCCGCTTCACATCCATTTTTTTCAGCACTGATCCATCTCAGTTAACTCATTCGCTGCTGACTAGATAATGATTTTTGAAATTACCACCTTTAAAATGCACGTTAATTACATCGATCGGCCGCCTGGTCATTACGCGCCAGGTGCGTCTTCAGCGTCCAAAATATTAAGCAAATTCGTTCAGTAATTCCAAGAGATGATAGTGTGTGTACGATATATTAAATTATTTAAAACAATCGATCTATACACAGTATAATGAGTGTAAACTACAGCATATATTATATACGCTCATTTTATATAGCCGGTTTTGGACACATGGAATTGGAATTGGAATTGGACAATGGAGCATCAGTTGTTTGTTCTCCCGAGGAGCAGAACTAACCTGCCATTGGTGATGCCAATTGGTAGAGCAATAACTCTGTTCAACCAAATTGCTTCGGATGTTGATATATTCCATCTACGTGAGAATGAGTATAGGTGGACGTTATTTTATAAATTCTTGAAATAGGGTCTGCTTAACTCATCCGGTGTACTTCCTTGTACCTATATACTTCATATTTTTTGTATTTACACATTTATACTATAGAATAACTTAATATTGCATAATTACAATATTACATAATACTTTTTTAATAATATTCATTTGTTTCTAAATGTCATGTTGTGAACGTCTTAAACTTATAATTTGTAATGTCCACAATATGTAAAATAAATTAAAATTGAAATTGAAAAATTGAAATTGAAAATTAATCTTATGGCATACATACATGTGGTACATACACACATACCTACATCCCGCGAAAAATGGCGAGTGTAATTAGCAGTTAAAAATACAGCGACCACTAGTGTTAACTATCCACACGGAAAGTCATTACTAACGTTAATTCTTATAGCAAAAACAGAATATAATATACTATTATCATCATCATTTATGACACTACAACCCTCGGCGGATTTTGGCCTCCTTCAAAAACTTCCTTCATCCTGGACTATCCAGCGCCGACACTTTTACCGAGAATATTTAAATTACCCATGGCGCAGTCCAGTTATCTCAATTTTTGGGCATTCAGGTCTTCTCTTGCCATCGGGAGTTGCGTACATAACCCGCCTGGCCGGTATTTTCTCCGGCATTCTATGCACGTGGCCGATCCAGCGCAATCTCTGCATTTTCATATGCCACGTGATCTTTTTGCCCCCTGTAAAACTGTATATAGCTCCTCATTATACCTTGACCTGAAAATGCTTCTTTCTTGAACAGCCCCAAAGATTCTTCACAAAACTCTCCTCTCAAAGATATCCATATTTTTCTCATCCTGTTTGCCGAGTGCCGAGCATTCTGATCCATATGTTAATACCGGGTGCAGGAGAGTTTTATATACGGTTGTTTTGGTTTTCCTTAGGAGTGCTTTGCGTAGAGAATAATATACAATACCTATCTTAAATAAGGTCGTGTTTGACTCAACGATCGAAAGGTTGGAGGTAACCGTGAACAGGCTCGCCGCGAACTCAAATCGTGTGGGTCTTCATCTGAATGCAGCCAAGACCAAATCCATGTGCAGTGCTGCATACATCGACGCCGACACTCCTCTGCGGGTTTCCGGTCTGCCCGTCGAGCTGGTGTCCAGATTCAAATACTTGGGTGCCACGGTTTCCGATGATGGTGGTATTTCTAGTGAGCTTGGAATCCGCATGGGTGTGGCGAGCTCTGCGTTCAACCAACTTGGAGTCGCATGGAGGTCAAGGTTGTATTCTGTGAGGACCAAATGTCGTTTGTTTAACGCGTGCGTGCTACCTGTGCCCTTGTATGGCTGTGAGACATGGCATCTTACTAAGCTTCAAGAGTCTCGGCTTTTGAGCTTTGAGAATCGATGTCACCGCTGAATCTTAGGGGTACATTGGTACGACCACGTTACAAACACCCGAGTTTGTGAGCAGACACAACAGCCTTCGGTGATTGAAGTTATCATGAAGAGACGATTTACGTGGCTGGGACACGTATTTCGGATGCCGCCAAAGAGTGCGGCACTTCGTGCTGGCCCTCCCTCACCCTGCAGCGATTCTACAAAAGCGACCTACGTGCTGCAGTTCTGACATGGCGGAAGGCGCAGGAGTTGGCGATGGACCGAGGGAAGTGGCGCCAACTTGTGCTTGCCCTATGCCCCAATATTAGGACGTGACAGGGTGGAAGAAGAACTAGAAGATCTTAAATAAATTCTTTAATTAATTAGGTACTTATTATTATTATAATACTAATATTATAATATAAATAATAATATTATAAAATGTTTATTTATGTCGTGGATATGAGGTTACTTCGTTTATTATATTATTGCAATACTATCACAAATTCACGAAACGACTATAGAGATAATGCAAGAATTGTGGGAAACCCTTCAAATGCCCCAGTGGCAACCCTGGCCGGAATCCGCAGGCAATCTTCCCGGTCGGAACTATTTTTATTGAATTTCCCATTGGCTATAGTATGAAACTTTGCACGTAGATGTTTCTTATAAGCCTGTTCCGTAATACTTTCACAGGAAATATGAGACACCGTTACAAATCAAATTGGATTACGTTTTGTATCTTTTCTACCATGTACACACATTGTTTATAATGTAATAATAATAATAATACTATAAAAATATGATAGAAATAGTGGTTATTTATTTTATAACTAAATAATGCCGTATAAAAGTTGAAAATTAATCATTTTGATTACCCACATTAGGGCTCTAAGCCTAAATAGTCGTTAAAATAGTTAAAAATAAATCTATGTCATTATGGTGCACTATAGTTTTCACCTTGCTATTCAGCATTATTTTAATGATCGCGCACAGTCATTATAAAGTACCTATTTAATCTAAGCATTAAAATATATTTACGTTGATTATGAGCCTTTTCAAATTATTGGCAAAGAGTATAGTATCGACTGCGTATGTAATATTGGTAAGTTTTCCACTACCTACAGCAAAACCTTCTTTGCAGTTCTCAGGAGTATTACACAATAAAAATAAAAATAAATGTAAAGAATAATAATACGTACACTTATAGAGCACTTTCTTGTCTATTAAAAATATTAATAATACAAAAGTACAATGAATATAATAATATTAATATATTCTGAGTTGGCTGTGTTTATCGCCTGTTGGGTAAAGGCATTCCTTAGATTTTTTTAATCTTCTTGTTTTATAGTTCTTCGCTGCTACGTACACTCGCTGAACTTTCTGAGTAGATCGATCCAGTGGGTTTTAGGGCATTCATGAAGTTGTTTAGTGCCTCTTGACTGCATTTGTTTAGCGATTATCCCCTACACTATATAGTTAGCCTATTATTACCATTTTTAAGCTTGGTGATTTATATCACATAGCACTTGTTTGCCTCATTATCTATTGATTTTTGTATTTTATATAGAATATAATATGTCCAAGTTTTATAACGTCACCTCAATACTATAACTAAATAACTTAATTTTAACGGTTTTTGAGATAGCTATTGAATATAATTCTACATTTTCTTCTCTACAAAATGATAAAACTGGATAAGTCAGAAGTTAATGGGAACTGTATCTTTGTGTTCGAAAACATTAGATAACTTTAAAGCCATAAATACATTTAATAAACTAATAATAATATATCGACAATATTTTGTCATACAATTGAACATTATTTATTTGTTCCCAATTAGAAAAGAACACTTTTCCATTTTAATTTTAAATACTAATTATAACCTAGATTTATATTAATCAAGTAAAGTTTAAATTTAATTTTAGCAACAATGACCAAATCAGAGTTATCTAGTTGTAGTATTGAGGTGACGATATGTAGGTATACGCAAACGTTAGTATAATAGATTGATTGAAAATATCTTTACGGGATAAGAATAATGAATGGTTACTTTTAAAGATAATATGCAGACTCAAAATACAATTATTTATACTACTGAACACATTACTGTGTTTACTTTAACAAATAAAATAATGAAAAACTTTAATAATAAGTAATATTTACCCTTTGTTTGTTAGTTTGATACTAATTGTAATGTTGTATCCAGTTAATACTATAAGATATGTAATCGAATTCCGAATTGGTAAGTAGATTCCACTACAATAGTAAAACTTAGTAGGAGTACCGGCTAGACGGGTTGTAAAAAACACTAGCGTTGTTCGAATGATACAAAAGACGTAAGTAATCTTTTACTTGCCGAAAAAGTTTATTAAAAAAAGATTAAAATCGTAATGAAAAGGCGGCTTAGGGGATGAAAAAAAACATCACGTTCGTTTAACTTACACGGGAGCTTTTGAAAAGAATTTTTTCTACTTGCGGCAAATTGTTTATTTCTTCGTAGACGGGAAAACTTTTATTTATCTGTTGGTCCAGTACTAAGAACTTGTCTAAATTCAATTTAGCTCTCAAGTTTTCTTCTGCTTGCAGAGGCCAATCTAACAATAGCTTAGCTGAAAAATTCAAACAAAGCCATACAAACTTACGGGGTTTTTAACCACCACGAAATGAGCTTTTTCATGATCAAACAATATTTCAAATTTTACTCTTAGAACACTTAACGTATTATAAGAAACTAAAATGAATAGATAAACATTTTAAGTTATATTAGCATATTCACTAAACATCTTGACTTTAGTTTATAGCATTTTTAAATAATAGTTTCGTGATTCTTAAATTAAAATTAAATTGACTGTATAATTTAACTGTATTTTTTTTATAAAATAATAAAACGAGTAATTAATAATCTGGTAAAAATTAATACAAATTGTTAAATAAATATTTTCAAAATTTCTTTTTTGTTATAGAAGCTGTAACAATAAACGTTATGATATGGTTTCTATTCGGATAAAAAAAAAAAAAAAAAAAATTATTAGCAAGTTCAAGTAAGGTACAACAGAAAATATTGGATTGATGCGTGACGTCGGTTAGTAATTAAAGTAACAAAAAATACTTTAATTTAGAACACAAAAACTGATCGCCTACCATAAGTCAATTTGGAGAGCGCTTATGAGCAGGTATTAAAAAGCCAATATGTAGTTAAAATATGTCAAAATTAAGCATGCAGTCGTAGCATAGTGGTAATGCACTGGGCGCGACACCCAAAAGACGCTAATTTGATTCCTGCCAGGTGTCTTACTTTTTTCAAAAAAGATTTTTTCTATTAGCTATGTTTTCTCATTAGTGTTTTCAAAATTATGTATGTTCAATATAATTAATATGTGATTAACCTAGAACTACTCCTTGAAAACCTTTGTTATTAATTTTGTTCTATAAAGAAGTAGACAATTTCTATTTAATGGTATCTCACTTTTAGATGTATTTTAGGATTTTTATTTATTCTATTGTGTTTCCAAAGTATTTTATTACGTTTATATTGATCTCCCCAAAATATTAGATATATCTTATTTAAACTTTTATAAGAATAATAATTATAATAGTGTATCTGAATTAGTGTACATATTGGTTCACGTTTTTATTATAAAATATTGAATGCAACTAAATACTGGGCTAATAATATTAGAACACCCCTAAATAAAACAACATTTTTCACGGTAAGTATGTCTTTTATGAGAAACACTTTAACAAGTTGGTGTTATTATTATGGGCTATAAATTATTCGTGGAAAAACGAGGCCTCCTCCTTTATTCTCAGAAAAGTCATTATGTTTTCAAACTGCTTAAACATTTATGCTGAGTGAATAAAAAGTTTTTCAAAAAACGTGTTTTAGCTTAAAGTTCTTTTTGTATTAAGAGATTTCTTTCGTAATGTGACTGAGTAAACTTTGCATTTCTAACTTGGCTGACCTCTCAATGCCATGAAAATTAAATGTTGCTATTTAAGTTTTCCTAAGAATCTCATTAGAAACTCTGCATAGTATCATATTTTATTATAGTTATAATAATACAAAAAAAACTACAATAAACTACTTATATTTTAATATAAAATAATCAATATCGGAGGGACCGATTTAACTATAACCCTTATTTCACACTAAACGGTTTTAACCGTACGAAAAAAAATCGAACGATAAAAATCCGAATCGGCAACAAGTTCAAGCTCTTTTCACACTATACGGTTTATGTACGGTTTTTTTTTTCCGTCACAAGCTCAGTTTGTGTTTGAGTGTTGTGCTGCTTGTACGATTTAAAACCGTCTAATCTGAAAGCGTGCATTAGGTCACATACATCACTGAGTCATCGGTGGCCTTCCGGGCGCCGTGAATACAGTGAAAATGGAGGGCTGCTGTACGGCGCCGTTTCGGTTTTTAACCAACGCCGTGTAATGTGAAAAGGCCAATAAGCTCTTCTTCGCGCCACTAAAAAAATGTCGCTGTTTGATTTTTTGACGTATGGTCAAAACTGTACAATGTGAAAGGAGTGTAATGCTATACATATAAATGCACCTTAGTAAGCTATTGTATTCAATATTTCGAAACACTGAGTTGGTATTTAAAATGTAGTCTGTAACAAACACCAGCCATTTCATATAATGCAGAATGTTTATTGAAACAAAACTATTAATAAAGCATTCAAATTGCTAGGTTTATACTTTGTATTTATATATTTATCATTAAGATCACCTAATTTTCTGAATATACTATATTTTCACACATTCAATCAACATTTGACTTCGGTTCTATCATGTAGATACAAACTGTTGCAAACGATTTCACAATAGAATATGTCTAAATCAAATAAATTTGAGTAATACAATTATATAAAAATAATAGCTTAAATTCCACTCTACCACTATTTATTTAAACCACTTTTCATCAAAAGTAAATTATCCTGCTCTTTAATAACAAAATATTTTAAGCCTAATCATTTTTAAGTTTAATTTGTTATAATTTTTCAATAAAAAAACACCTGTGTATTATAACATAATATTTACCTTGATAAATATGATTTTTAGTTATTACAGATAAGTATTTTTTTTCTAAGAACTATTGAAAAATTCATATTATGTATTCAAATTCAAATTAAAATTTATTTATTTTTACATATTATAGTGATTATAAGACGTTCACAACATGATATTTAAAAACAAAGAAATAGTATTAAAACAGTATAAAAACCAAAAAAAAACATTATATTATGCAGTATTATAATTAGTTTTAAGAGTGAAGAGGTACAAAATTATGTAGACCCTATTTTAATTAGAGTTTTTGTCCTCTCAATTGGCATCACCAATGGCAGGTCTGGTCTGCACCTTGCGAGAACAAACAAATGATGCTCTAGATTTATATGTCTTTTAGGGTCACACAGTTCAATAATACCAAGAATGGAAGAATTCTCAGTTACACCGCGTATAAGTCGAAAAAAATACGTGGCAAGTACCTATTTAAACCACAATATTATTAATTAAGTATACCTAAGAGACACCCAGTCTGCCATGCAACGAATATTGAAAAAATAATACTCACGAGGCCTTAGTAAACGATACAATATTCCATTTTTCAATATTGAAGTCCAGTTTATTACACCTGCCCCAATCTTTTATATTTTGAACGGATTTAATGAAATAAACAGCCTCAAATTGAATGATTATCTTCGATAGTTTTTATACAACCATAACACTAATAATCAGAGTATGACAATTTAATATTGTAAAGGTAACAGGTACGAATATAGACATAATATTATTATCAAAAGAAAATTTATCTACATTTAAAAATTATATTAACATACTACATACTTATAAAAAAATCATTTTCTCGTGCAAAGGAGAGTGTTATGATATAGTAGGTAGTACTAATACAATAATCTATTCTTTCGATTTGTTTTATTTGTAAAGTATCAATACATTTCAAAATAGAACTGCTAATAGAAAACCGTGTATTCTTAGCGAAGATAAATCGAAGTTTGTTTGTTTTCCACGTGTATCTTTGAGTGTTGAGCTTTTCCGTTCCTCCAAAGCCTCAAGAATGATTTGTCATCACGCACTGGCAAACACACCACCCTCATTACTTTTTCATACACAGGGAAGAGAACACCACTCGTACGTTTTGAAGAACCTCTTTCCGGTGTGGGGGGCTAAGAACCACTTATCTGTGTGCTGACAGAATACGTACCTACGTACATAGAAACACGTTTGTTTTGGTTAATCCGGACATGGGATATACCGAGTCTGTTTACTTACATACTTAGAAAATATTATATACGTCTTATAATGAATTAATGAAATGACTATTAGTACCTAACGTATAATATAAGTTTGCATGAACTTCTCCACTTCAAGTGTTTCTCATATAACTGTGAAAGACTCCAATAGAATTTCGCCAGTAGTCTTCATACGACAGTGGCGAAGGGTGGAGATAGGCTGTTAAGATCCGCCATGAATAGTGCACATTAAACTTATATTTGTTTTCATTGAAATAATACCACACTTAACAGCTGGTGCTGGTTAGTTTTCAAAATTTAATTAAACCCTACGAAATCCGATCCTTAATAGATAACAGTAAACAAATATTCATCTATCAATAAAATATCTAAAATTATGCAAATAAATAATACATAACTTTGTCTATTATAGTTTGATTTAGGCAGGGCTTAATGAATTTTAAAAAAATCAATTAATATGTGTAATGTGTATTCTTAATCCAACGAAAACTAAATAAGTATAAATGAAAACATGTCCACAATTTTATCGTATCACCTAAAATATACCAAAACTATTATGGCTTGGTTTAGGTAAGGCTTTATTTACTTTTAAAAACTTAAAACACCATCTATAAATTAGTCTTAGTTCAATAATAACAAATATCTACGTATAACAGACAAAGTTTAATGTGCACTATGTATGGCAGATCTTAACAGCCTACCTCAACCCTTCGCCACTGTCAAACGGACAACTTTAAAAAAAATATATTTCGCCTATAAAAATATACACCCTAATCGCGACAACAGTCAACTCTTCGCTCTGATTGTTCAGCATTACAAATATACCACATAAGCATTTATGAAATATGACGTAGTTAGAGCAACCCCGAGCGAGAGAGAACAATGCAATTCATGTAAGATCTATCGGAAATAATAAAGCTTAAAATAATGACATTTATAATTTTGGATTCATTTATTTATCTAGAGTCTTTTGTCACAAATACTTATATAATATAAGCGACGAAATAAATCGCCAGATCACCCTCGCCAACAGGTGCTATTTTGATCTTCAAAGGCTTCTAAAGAACAAGGAAAACCAAAACAACCTTATATAAAACCTGCGCCTAGTATTAATGGGTCAGAATGCTGAGCACTCAGCAAACAGTCTGAGAGAAATATAATATATATATCTTTGAGATGAGAGTTTTGAAAAGGATATTTGGGGCAGTTCAAGAAAGTGACATATGGAGGTCAAGGTATAATTAGAAGCTGTATACACTCTGTAAGGGCGAAAAGATCATGTGACATATGAAAATGCAGAGACTGCACTGGATCAACCACGTGGATATAATGCCAGAGAATATGCCAGCGATGGATGTCTTTTCTAAGAATGACTTATGCTAGAAATACATTACAACACGTGAGCTCACCCACATACATTCATTTGTAGCTCCCTTTCAAACCACTTAAAACAAATTACTAACATTAAAATATAACCACACGTGAGGTTGGTGGTGTGACGCGATATGAGTGACCTTAGCGTGGTTCTGATACACTTTAGCAGATATATTTGTCATTATTCGTCTTTGTCTCAAAATGTGCTACGGGAAGAGAGCATCAGCTATCCGATAATTTATTTAAAATACCAAGTGAAACAGCATTACACACGTTTTGTTCGCGGCGCGAGCTTACCATGAGCTCACGTATGCTCACGTGATGTAATAGTAATGTATTTGTAGCAATCAGACCACTCAGCGTTACATGGGTGACATGCTTTAATATGTTTGTTTTATTGCCAAAACAAAACAATAGTGCAAAAATGATGGTCAGCAATTCCTCAATCATAACTAGATCAGTAGGGTCTGTTATTATTTGTTAATTGCGAAAATATCTAATTTAATATATGGAATGAAATAATATAATATTAAGAAGGTAAATCCTAACTCACTCATCGAGTCCGTCATGCGATGCATTATTATAGTCACGAGTCCGTCACTCAACATAGTCAACCGTTAGACCATTCGAGTCTTGTCCTCAGTTCATTAATATAATCAATCTCTCGATCACATTGATCTCACAAGTACATCCATACCATAACCTCAAGCTGTCATCTTTATTATTATATTTATTGTATTCTTTTAACGCTCCCAGGGCTCAAACTTAGGGCCATTGCTGTTCACGATTTTCATAAATGACATAGCATTGGTAATTAAAAATGCTATGTTTTTGTTGTTTGCTGACGACTTGAAACCCTTCATGGAAGTTTTCACCTTGGACGATTGTCGTCAACTCCAACTTGATATAGATAATATATTAGATTGGGGCAGGCGTAACAAACTGGACTTCAATATTGATAAATGCAAGGTTTTATCGTTTACTAAAGCCTCACGAGTATTGTTTTTCCAGTACTCGATGCATGGCAGAGTTCTCTCGCGAATATCATCTGTAAGAGATCTTGGAATTACGTTTGACGGTAAACTGACGTTTAGTGGTCATATAGATACCCTTTGTAAAAAGGCGCTAAAGTTGTTGGGCTTTGTCTTGCGTACTTCCCGGGTCTTTTCGGGTGTTACGGTACTAAAAATTCTCTATAACTCCTTAGTTAGAAGCAGACTTGAGAGTGGGTCTGTCGTTTGGGCCCCGCGTCAGTTGAAGTACGGCCTTATGGTGGAGAGAGTCCAAAAGAAATTTTTAAGACTCCTTTACTTTCAGCTGTATGGATATTATCCGTGGCTCTATCCGACTGATTTTCTCTTAGGGATGCTTACATACTGTAGCTTAAAATTTAGAAGGGATCTTTATTTAGCTACATATCTTTTTAAGACTTATACGCGGCGTAAATGTGAACTCTGCCATTCTTGGTGGTGTTGGCTTGTGTGTCTCTGATAATTACCTTAGGAATCGAGGGCATCCGTTGTTTGTTCTCCCACGGTGCAGAACTAACCTGCCATTAGTAATGCCAATTGGGAGGGCAATAACCATGTTTAATGAAATCGCTTCGGATATTGATATATTCCACTTACGTGAGGGTGAACTTAAGTGGACGTTGTTTTTTAAATTCTGCTTAACTCATCCGGTGTACTTCCTTGTACCTATATACTTAATATTTTTTGTATTTACACATTTATACTGTAGAATAACTTAATACTGATCTATCTCTTGTGTTATGTACATAAAACTGTTTTAATAATATTTCTTTGTTTCTAAATGTCATGTTGTGAACGTCTTAAACTTATAATTTGTAATGTTCACAATATGTAAAATAAATAAATTGAAAAAATTGTAAATAAACTCTCGTCTCCAAGCAACCATGATCTTTTATCTTCACACATCAGATCATCATATATCGCCAAATATTTCTAGTATTAATCATTTCGTCATACTATTATAATGACAAACGTTGTCATATTAATCAATTTAGTTAACCTCTTTGATAACATGCATTTTTCCATATCACGTTGTAACACATACAAAAAGTAGAGACGTATCTTTTTTAACATAGTTAATAATGGATTTATTTCTACATCCATTAAATAGTATTTGACAGCATCATTTATATTGTAGGTATATTATATTAAAATTGCAAAATAACTTAATCCTGACTGAATATAAATATTTTTCATTATTTTGGTTAGTAGAATATCAAGGGCATACCTATCTAATATTTTCACTTAAAATTTATCCATAAATTCCGTACCATAAAAATGAGTTTTATGATCGGGTTGCAATCAATCATAATATAAAAATGTATATAAAAACCAAAAACCTCACTAATAACTATGTTTCATATGAAGCTAATGCGTATGATGACATCGCTTTTTTATGTTTTCTACTTCGTTTAAAACATAAAAAGCACTTCAATTAATTAGTGTCTACTATAAAAATAATGAAATAAATAAACATAAGGCAACAATAAATTTTGACATAAAGTATTTTTCATTTTCTCAAATGTAGTTTTTTTATTTATAACTAGCTGAAGTACCCGGCTTCGCACAGGGTCGCTTCGTGGTTATATTTATCTTAGATATTTAAGAAATAATAAGAGGTAATTTTTTTTTTAATATTAAAATATCTGTGTTATACAATATGGCAATATGAAAATAATTCTAATAGGAGTATAGGTCAAACAAAAGACCACTAAATTAAAATCGAATCCAAAGTATGCAAACCAAGGCCTGAACAAAAACGATGCATGAGTGCGAGTGAGAAAGTATTCGGCACCCTTATAATCTCTGCGACACGCGCTAGAGTAAGATAAAAGGTCTACATATGTTTTCGTTAGTTTCCAAAAGTATCGCCAACAAATCGTGGAGAATCGCTTCACGTAGCATCGTAGCTCGTGTTGCTAAATTGCTATTTTTTGTGTTAGACATAAAGTCAATGGTAAATATTTTTTGTTAATTAAGTAGGAAAGATGGTCCTGTGTGTTGTATTAAAATATGGTAGCCGTACTGATAAGCAAGAATATGGTATTACGTTTCATAGGTAAGTTGATACATGTTCATGATAATTTATTTGTATATTATTATATATTATCAGTGACCTAGTGTTTCTATAAAATAACTTAAATTATGGATATCTTTACCTAATGGTTGCATTTTGACCGCTTAAAAATACTATATAACGTAAAAAAAATAGAAAATTATATTTTAATTCTGAGCGTCTAGTGCGAGCACTACCGAAATGGTCTATGGTCTCGAACATTTGTAGACAAATGCGTTCGCTCGCTCACAAACCAAACGCATGGCACGCAGCTTCATTTAGCAATGCAACGGGTGGTGTCTAGATGTATCTATAGTCTATGATGCAAACGTTATTAATATGTAGTAAAAAAAATCAAAATTGCATGGAACAAACAAACAATAAACGTTGTATTTTATATAATACTAATTTAGAAACCTTTGCAGGTGTACGCACAACAACTCACAAAAGTTTCATCGCAATCGGTTGAATGTTATAGGAACGCATACGAATAGAAGAAGTAGATGATTTTCTAATCCAGAAATCTTCGTGGGCATGCGCACGACAACTCACCAAAGTTTCATTGCGAATAGAAGAAGAAAGAGATGGTTATTCTAATTCAGAAACCTTTGCAGGTTTTGGCACAATTATTGACGAAAGTTTTATTGCAATCGGATGAATGGAAGAATATAAAATAAAAGAAGAAGATGGTTGTATTAATTCAGAAACCTTTGCGGGTCTTACCACAACAACTGACGAAGGTTTAATCGCAATCGGATGATTAGTGTAGGAACCATATGAATAAAAGAAGATATAATGAAGAAGAAGAAGAAGATGGTTGTACTAATTCAGAAACCTTTGCAGGTGTTGGCACAACCACTAACGAAAGTTTCATCGCAATCGAAAGAATGGTATAGGGAACATACAAATAAAAGAAGATAGAATGATGAAGAAGAAGAAGAAGAAAGAGATGGTTGTACTTATTCAGAAACCTTTGCGGGTGTTACCACAACAACTGACGAAGGTTTCATCGCAATCGGATGAATGGTATAGGAACCATACGAATAATGTATAAAGTATAAAGAATAATGTATAAAGTATAGGAACCATAAGATATAATTAAGAAGAAGAAGAAGATGGTTGTACTTATTCAGAAACCTTTGCGGATGTTACCACAACAACTGACGAAGGTTTCATCGCAATCGGATGAATGGTATAGGAACCATAAGATATAATGAAGAAGAAGAAGAAGATGGTTGTACTAATTCAGAAACCTTTGTAGGTGTTGGCACAACCACTAACGAAAGTTTCATCGCAATCGGATGAATGGTATAGGGACCATACAAATAAAAGAAGATAGAATGATGAAGAAGAAGAAGATAGTTGTAGGTACTTATTGAAAAACCTTTGCGGGCGTTACCACAACAACTGACGAAGGTTTCATCGCAATCGGATGAATGGTACAGGAACCATACGAATAAAAGAAGATATAATGAAGAAGAAGTAGAAGAAGATGGTTTTTCTAATTTAGAAACCTTTGCGGGTGTGTGTACAATAACTGACGAAAGTTTCGTTGCAATCGGATGAATGGTATAGGAACCATACGAATAAAAGAAAATAGAATGATGAAGAAGAAGAAGATGATGATTTTTCTAATTCAGAAACCTTTGCGGGTGTACATACAACCACTTACCAAAATTTCATCGTAATCCGATGAATGGTATAGGAACGCATACGGGACAGACAGAAAGACAGACAGACAAACAGGCATACAGACAGACAGACATTCATTTTTATATATAAGATATAGCCTATACTCTTCACGAAAGTGCAAGCAATAAGTTAACAAAGTTTTATCGCAATCGGATGAACGGTATGGCAGTGCATTCACTACGAACAAACAAACAAACAAACAAACACACAAACAAATATTATTTTTTATATATTAGATTAGATATTAATCAATTCTATGTTTAGTTTACATTATTCGTATTATTCATAAAATAATATCGTTTGATGTAAACATCTTCAAAGCAAAACTTTCATCCATCGGATTTTCCAATTCGTTGACCAAAAATTTCATTAAGTGGGTAGTTATTGCTAAAGAAATTAGAGTTATTTACTTTTGACAAAGGTACTACTACAAAAGCTAATTAAATTTCATAGAAATGAAAGTTAATGCATAGTATTTTGGAAACTTCTCACTACTGTTATTTTTATAATAATATATCACTTCATGTTCAAAAATCATCTCGTATATTTTTATTAAAGAAAATAACCTTCTCAAATCTTATATAATATTATTCATTGAACAAAAACTATTTATTTTGAAGAAAAATGTGCAAGTAAGTAAGCCTATATTAGAATAAAAGTAAGTATTGTGAATAGGGATTGCAATACTGAATGAAACTACTAATACCAGTATTTCGGTATTATTTCCTCTTGAATAGCTGCATTAATACTGGTATTCGTGAAATATGTGGAAAAAACAGAAGTATCTATCAATAAAATATACCTATATTTGAAATAAATCTCTTTAAAATATTATACTATAGCACGTGCCATTACTGGCATCCAAGGTCGTTGAAGGGCAACAGAAGTAAACGTCGCTTAACCCGACAAAAATACAGAATTTGTCAAACCTTTTACGTTAATAATTAATACATTTTGTTTCCACTTTTGAGACCGAATATATCGGTATTATCTGATTTTTAAAACCGGTATTGCAATCCTTAATTTATTGTGAATACTTTGATTTAAAAATATAAATATAATTTGAAATATATTGCACATTTTCAGTTTATCTATTGTGTTATATATCAATGCGGTTCGGTGTAATATTGCAATGTAAAATCACATAATTGACATGAGTCTCTTGAAAATAATAATATAACGTTGGCATGAGTTTAGGTGACAATATTATGAAGAAGTGAAGCTACTCCGGTGATACTTCAAATTGAAAATGTGGTTCCGAGGAAACTACGGAACAAAACGTGTGGTCGCTTGTTGCTATTTTTTAATCCATCAATTCCATCAAGATTGCAAGACATGATTGTGAAGAGTTTTTCCGCATTCTTGCATGGAAGAAGAATAAGTAAATGTATTTGCTTTGTAATAAACTCTTTGTTTACTTACTAGTTTGAATTAATTGTAAAACAACTACGTGAAATTCATGTCTTCGTGTATTTCATTAATTTTTGCTTCACCCAGTTGCCTGATTTATACTTGACTTTATTTAGTGTAAAATTTTAAAAATTATTTATTTTGAGTAGGTTTATCTTTTTTGTATATCGTTACTCAATAGGTAATAAAACTTTACTATATAACTCGATTTTCACTGTTTTTGAGATACCTAGCTATTGCATATGATTCTACATTTCCTTCTCTACAAAATGATATAACTAGGTAAATTATAAGTTAATTGGAACTGTATTTGTGATACGTTGATAATATTTTGTGTTTGAAACATTAGATAAATTTAAAACAATAAATGCATTAAATAATATATTTAGAACATTTTTTCATGCAATTTAACATTATTTATTTTTTTCCCAATTAGACAAGCACAGTTTTCCATTTTTATTTAAAATAATAATTATAGCCTAGTTTTATGTTAAACAAGTAAAGTTTAAATTTCATTTTTCCAACAATGACCAAATCAGAGTTATCTAGTTGTAGTATATTGAGATGGCGATATATAATAATAATATTGTTATAATGACTGCGGTTATAATATAATAATGTAGTAATTATCTGCATACTCATGTACCGCGAGAGATCCATGAATAATGTCATACAATGGGATGGTTATTTTAATACTAACAAAAATTACGTATAAATGAATATTCTTAAACCTTGCTTTTAATTTTTAACATTATTTAATTTTTTTTAATAATCAAGATTTATATATTTTTTTGTTCATTGTTTTAATACACGTAGTTTAAGGTGTAATGCCTATTAGTTGTATTCACAATAACCCTAAATTATATTTCAAAATAATTTTAGTGCTTGGCTTATGTTATCCCAAAAGCAATGAAACCATATGATTCCGACATTGTCTGTGGGCTTAGTGTCGCTTTGCCGTGGAAGCTCGTAGAAAACAAGGTAAAGTGTGCGGCCGGCTATCGTGTCAACACCATTGTTTATGGTACAGCCATGAGCTTTGTTCTTTACCTCTGTGAACTAGGTCTATTCAATTAGAAGGCACAGGGCTGCTTTATACTTAGTGTGTTCAGTCTCTAGGCAGCTTTTGCATCAGCATAATACACAGTATAATAATATTACGATCCACTTACAAACTCATACAATAATTTTATTAAAATGACCAGATGTTTAAAGTATTAAATATGTTCATTTGTAATGATATCTTATTTCATATGAGACATTATATTATTTTAACTATACTGTAGATATTATAGGAGGTCAGTTGAGACTATTAGTTTCAATGTCGGTTTCCGCCATTAATATTTATTTCGCGATTATTTCACCTTTCATTGAGGGAGAATAATTTTAAAACAAGTTGTTATAAAACTATAGCAATCATACCACTCAGTATTACATGAGTGATACACTTTAATTTGTATGTTTTGTTGTTAAAAAACAAAACAATAGAGCGATAACGATCGTCAGCATTTCCTCAACCATAACTAGATCAGTAAGATCTGTTAGGATTTATTAATTGCGATAATATCTCATGTAGTATTATATGGAATGCATTTGTATAAATAAGAAGGACAACCCATGAATCCTTACTCACTCATCAAGTCATCCATTACGCCACGCTATACTGTCGTCATGAGTTCATCACTCGACGTAGTCAACCGATGTTTCATTCGAGTCAAGTCTCTCAGTTAATTAACATAATCAATCTTTATAATTGACATAATGATCATTACAAGATCAGTAAAGTCAGTCATGATTTGTTAATTGCAACAATATCTCATGTAATATTATATGCAATGCGTTAGTATATTATTATATAAAAAGGACAATCCATAAATCCTCACTCACTCATCGAGTCCGTCACGCGATGCACTATTATTGTCACGAGTCCATCATTCAACATAGTGAACGTCATTCCACCCGAATCAAGCCTCTCAGTTTATCAACACAAACAGAACTCGATCACATCGATCTCACCAGTGCGTTTGTACCCACAATTATAACCTCGCGCTCTCATCCTTATTATTGTATTTATTTATTCTTGTAACGATAAATAAACTCGCTCCTCATAATATCCAAGCAAAAATGACATTATAATATCTCCTCCGCCCCATCGACCCCAGAAAACTATACAAGTTTTTAAATTACCTCGAAATTAAAAAAAAAAAAAAAATTAATATAAAAAACTTTGTAACCAATCTTTAATTTATTACTATGTTACTTAAAACGAACTGAATTTGATAGACAAAGAACTTACAAAAGATAAAGTATTTAGAGAACATAACTATTTATAAAAAAACTAGACGTAACCGACTTTGAAACCAATAGCCTCATTTGCTATAATAATAATATTATGTAAGCATCCAAAATTACATTATCCCAACTTGATCCTTCATAGAACCATCTCCATATATTATACAACCATAATAATAATAATACTTATTTATTTATATCTATCTCAAACAACATAATAATATTATGTTGTTTGAGATAGATATAAAATAACTGTATTTATTCATAAAATAAGTATGTAATGTCATTTTGATAACATATTATTTATACTCATGTAAATTGATCGAAATTACCTATGAGACTGTTTCACAAATGGCAGAAAAGGCATTAAAGCCGAATGATTTTTTTTCAACTCGGCATATTGCTGAAGGGGAAATTTGTATGATTTTAAATACTATTTAATATATCTCTCTACCTGATTGGAAAACGACTATTATGATATTGTAAGAAAGCTTTAATAATTTCGGCTATAATAATTAATTGTCTACCATTTATAAATCAGTCGGATAATCTCGGCTAATTTTTCTTTGTATAACTGTTTTTAAAAAAAAACTGAACATGCTTGCAGTTAAGTGCTCGTGCATAGAGTTGGGTATTTCCCGAGAAAATCTCAATCTCGAAATTCAGGATTTCCCGAAATAATGAAATTTTGAATTCACGAGATTCGGGATTTTCAGAAAACAATTCTCGAGAATTCCCTATCGGAAAATTTGAAAAAAAAATCTGTAAAAATCCTAAAATCAGTGTAGAAACAGACAAATTCCAAAAAAATATGATTTTTTATTTATTTATGAGAGGAGACAAACAAAATAGAAGTAGGAAAATAAAAATAATTCAAAAAATTACTTATTAAAATAGAATTTCAAAAAACACAGAGTGTCAATCGCTGCGTCTGACAATCGTGTACGCTTTTGAGACACAAAATTCCCTGATGTTGCAAAAATTTAGCTCATTTTGAGTTGACGTTGGCTTAATTTGAACGCTGACACATTGTGTTAAATGCCTCGATCAGTCTTCGAACGTTTTGTGTTTTCTGTCCACTTTTTTCATGTAGAAAGTCGTTTTTTCAATTATTATTTGATAACAAAGAAATCCCGAATCCCGAGAAAAGATTCTCGAGAGCCTGGATTTCCCGAAATGTTAAAAATCTCAATTCTCGAGATTCGGGATGGAAAATCACGAAAATTTCTCTAGAATTCCTGTCGGGAAATTCCTGAAACCCAACTCTACTAATGCATGTGAAATATGGGCACTCAATACAAGAATGATACAAAAGCTTACTAGAGGATAAGAGTGGTGTGATAAGGTGTATGTTGGGTACAGCATGCAAATTTAACCAATGTATGATGGAGCATATTATAAGAGTATTCACACGACAATATAAAATTCGCCTAACTAAGGAAACAGCAATGAGCCCGGAATATTGTTGGAATATAAGTGAAATATTTTATGGACAAATTCAGTCATGTAGTCATACATAAGAGGTACAAAACAATCCTTATATACCATGAAATAATTTATTATTAGGTATGACAAAATTGCCTGAAAACGTAAATATTTTTAACAGTTACACGAATCATTTTTATCAGGTTTAAATACTCAAACATATTTTTTATTAAATAGATGATAATTTCCATTTCATTTCTCAAAAAGTGATGCTGTTATTTTTATAAATAAATTAAAATAAAAAAGGTATTACAAATTTTGTCATACTTGACAAAGAGTTGACGTTTAAAAAAAGGTGGATTAAATAATTTTATTTTAATCACATAAGCCCGAAATTTGGTAAATAGGTACATACTGATAATTATATTGCAACTATCAACTTTTTTTATTTTTATCAGTATCATGTTTTATTAAAATACAAATTCTAATAATATGAAATCTTCAAATAGTTTATTTTTATTTTGTTAGTTTTCTTCCAAGTAAAAAATGAAATATCCTAACCTTGTGGTATGTCAAAATAAAATTGAGTTTTGCAAAACTTTTATATTTTTGTTTGAAATTTACTAATTTAGAGGCATTCTTCAATTTCAGCAATGCGTTATATAAGGATATTTAATTATTTTATTTAATATTTAAGGCGTTTCTTTCATAGTTGGTATAAAAAATTAACTATCATAATAATAGATTTTAGAGTTTTCACTGCGTGTTCTTCCTCCTTCTTTCCTCAATGTTTCGGGCACATTGAAGAGGCCATTTTCAAGGGATAATGTGTTAATGAAGTGTAATGTAGGTACATAAATGCGAACGCTGCTCTAAGTGTATCAAAAGGCAATCATAATTAATAGCTGTGTAGAGGTTTTACCTAACTATATAACTGACACGTTATTGTCTATGCTCATGTATAGAGCATAGACAATAGCGCATCGGAAATGACAGTTTTCTAGAGACCTTCAATATAATGTAGAAGTTACAAGTGCAGTCAGCCCTTTTCAAAATTATCAAGTTAAAAGGACGATGATAAGCTTTTGCACGTAAAATATAGTTTAATATACCTTTATGCTATCGGCCGTGTAATACGTGCATTTTACTTTGAACACTACCCATTCAAAAGTAACCATCACATACAAAAGCGACCGTCTGAATTTTAGACTATATTGATAATATAAAAGGTCTGAATATAAAAAACGGGGGTAATTGACTAAACAAATATCAACTATTCCCTTTATAGATGAGAGAAAACGTTACTTAGAGTAAAATGATGTGATAGTATGCTCTCAATTGTGACAACCAAAGATATCAGATCGACTATTGGATTTCATTGACAGTGCCGGAAACCATGACGTTTTTAACCGTTCTTTATTTTTGATACCGGCCTCTGAAACGAACCAGAAATGGTGAGGAAAGGAGGAAGAACACGCAATGACAACTCAAAAATTTATTACTATAATATACAACCGTAACAGGCTCAAACATTATAATATAAGACTACAACAGTTTGAGAAATACTGAGTCTGGTGAGTTTACATCATTCCATATAGCGTCGCATCCGAGGCAAAGTGTTTACTTTAAAATAAAGTTTTCTAAAGACTACTTTTCCTTCGATTAAGTTAGTACTAAAATTTAAAATTTCTTATCGGTTATCAAAATGGAATTAAAAATAAATTACTTTAGATATTTATATTTTTCGTAAAACCATTTTTAACTGCTTAAAAATGATTGTATTCATTGCGTGATTGTCGCCGGGTATATTTAATACATGAATATGATTCATTTAAATTTTGAATAATGACCTTGAGACACAAACTCAAGGTCATTATCACGTTAAATACTTGGAGAGCCATTTAGATTGCATCTGGCGTGCCGGGTAATGTTTTTTGGTTCACACAACACTAATGACAAATGGTAATGAAAATTTCACATTATTCATGCTTTTGGAAATAATTAATGCTTTGGAGTATCGCGGTATTTTATTTATCAAGACAGACCAATTAATAATACCTTAAATTTGCTTTATTTCGGTTCGAAAAAATATCAAACGTAAAACAGTTTCATAAAATATAATAATACATTCGGTGCTAAGTAATTTTTTATTTGCGGCTTGAAAATAAATAAACACTTAGTAATTATTGTTTTTTTAAAATACAACAGAGAAATTTTAACATAATATTTTTAACAGTAAATACTAATATATAATAATATAAAATAGATGGAAGAATTTATTGAAAAATTACTCAGAGATCAATGCTGTCTGTATCGTATTTCACGTTTTTATATCAGGGTATACAATTAACCGAGGGTGGAATTCTACCGGGTTATCGGTTTCTACAAACACACAACCTGTTAACCGGTTTTAACCGTCAGGTTTTAAAAAGATAAAGAAATAAGTAATAACGTCAAAATGTTATAAATTTAAAATCAAAATTATTTTTCATTACAAAACAGGGGATGAAAATAATATAGCTTGATATTGTATCTTAAAATAATTCTGTTTTATTTTTGTACAACTACCGCGTAAAAATACCCGGTTTTCGGTTGATTTATGAACGCGCCGTTACCCGGTTAGCCGATTTCGGTTTAAACCAGTCTATATACTCTACTTTCATTCGAAGAATTAGCACCAACCAGCACTATGATAGAAATTGGCAGCATCATGCTCCGGCCTGAATATTATAAATATAGAAAATCTATTCAGATTACTAAGTATATAGAAAGTCAGTCAAGATTATACCTATAGCTAATAAAAAATTATAAAACGTTGTTGTATGTAACTTTATTTATATTTTATAAATCAATTTGTACAATTTGTGGAACTTATATTAGGTATTATAGTATTATCACACTTAGAAAATTCTTTTATATTAGTTTTAACAAGTCAATGCAAACGTTTAGTCTCTGTATGCACGGAAAATCAGCTACATGACAATAATTTATAAACACTTACATAAATATAATATGTAACGATATAAATATAATATACCCCTCGAGTTGAGATATGAAGTATATTAAACTAAAGAAATGGATTAGGCATAGAGTACATAAAATATTATTAGGTAATATTAAGTGCAAAAAACTTGATTGCATTTGGAAATAGGTACCTAGACTATACAGCTTCATGATAATTATTTTTGATAGTATCCAACAGATATAAATATTTTTAAAGGGTGACCAAGAACCTACAGGATCGATAGGATAATCAAGTTTTGCTGAAAGTCATGGAAACAAAATACCAGTAAATACTGTAGGGTGAATACTCTACCATCCAGCATGACTTGGCAGGAAACCATTAATTTATAACTACAATGTATCTTGCAACATAATATTGTTAAAATTGCAAAACAAGCGATTTATGTGAGTCAATCAAATTTCAACATAAAGCTAATTTAGCAAAATAATATAATAATTCAATTAATCAATAATATCGCAAATTAAGAAATAATGCTATGTAAGTTTACCATGATATGCGCAAAAGTTGTTTGTATGAAAATCAATCTGACATAATTATTAAAACTGCATAATTGTTCAAATTAAAATCAATTGTTTATAATCTACGAAACGAATCATGCACTGCACAATAAACCTCATAAGCATGATTATCAAAAATATTCAAGTAGCCGATATCAGCATTTTCTATTGTATCGATTCAATATAAAACACTCAGTAGAAGAAAGCAACATCGTCTTTCAGTTATCAAAGGTTGAACCGCAAGGTTATAGTTACGCCTCGCCCGATTGATCTCGTAAATCCATTAGAACGCACACCTACTCGTTATTTCACTCATCTCAATTATAATCTGTAATAATTAAATTAATATTTATTTGGAAGGAGATAATAAAACCAGGGTTCATTTCATTCACGCACCAAATTCTGAGTTATTCATTTGGGAGTCAAACCAACCTACCTTGTCAGTTCCTTATTCCATCTTACTTCTAAAAGACAACAAAAAGAGGTTTTCATACAGCAGTGGATTGGGGGTGGCTGATATGAGATGAGACTTCTCGAATAACATTATGCATTGAAACTTAAATCTATGCGTATACTGTTCACCCTTTATTTTATATTGTAAGCATTGCTAAATCCCGGTTTATGATCCCGTCCTTCATTTTATGTGTCGACGCAGATAAAATTTATCGAAACATATTTTACTACTCAGCCAACAAAGGTCCGGAACCGTTCGTAGTTTGGCTTATTTTCAGACGTAAAACGAAATCAACCCGAAGGACCTTTAAATTTTTATAACCATTATAAAATAATAAAAAAAGGAATTCATTACCTTTCTGAAATTATTCCAATAATATAGCCGATTCAAAGCTATGACATTTTATTTTAATATTATTATCTCAAAAATAATAATGTTTAATACGAGTACCTATAACAATTTTATTTATAGTTATATACTTTTTATAAGGAATGAACAATATCATTGATTTTTTATTAAAATGAAGATATAATTTCCATCTATACAAACAACGCATTACGTTTTTTCTGGTCTGGATCATGAATATTAGCAGTGGGGGCTCGTGGATAAGATATTTGGGGATGCTGCAGTTGATTGAAAATAAAAATAAATGTTTATTTGGATTATATTTTACTATTAACATTAAAATTAAATATAAATTAATAATTAATAATCATATTAATAATTAAAATAAAGAACTCTGCATAAATTGCTTCCAGAAATAATTTATAACAATGTTAATAAAAATCATTATTGCCATATTTCTTTCCTCGCTGTGGCGGGCGTGCTCACGTGCGATGCAGAAACGGTGAAGGTATATTCATCTATGGGTGAAATACTGAAAACGGACTGTCTGACCCGCAGTACTGATTAAGCCTCCGGCTGCGAGCCCCGCTCCCTGCGCCCCCTTCGTCAACTCGAGAAAATTCTATCGGAAACTACTGTTCAAAATCAAGTACCTACCGCGTTGTATGATAATACTATTAGACATTGGATGTATCGGTGCGCGGGCGAGCTTATTACACTTAAATAATATTGGTATTTTCATATAATATACATTCATTTATGTATATTATAATATTACATTTTTCTCAATTTTCTTGGGGGTGCTGCAGTTCCGCAGTGCATAATATAGACGAGCCGCCACTGAATATTAGTCAAAATAGATTTTTTTTGGTTTATATTGTATAAATAAATTTTTAAGTGTTGTAATATTTCATGTTAGTGATACAAATATTGTCATTTCTGTCAGATTTACGGGATATAAATCTCTTTTGTTTCTTTATTTAAATTTTAAATCATACTTACCTTCATTTGTTTCATATATCAAGTATTGTTTCTTCGCTTGATTTTGTTTGACAAATAAATACGTAGGGAACAAATAAATATTATTGTAATTCTACCTTTAAAGCCAAATAAAAGCATAAAGAACAGTACATATATTGTAACAACCCTCAATATTTTCATTAGAAAGAACGAAGGGTTTTAAATCAAAATGTATCTATTTACATGTAGTAAAATTTATACAATACTTATTATTATGTGCTTATCTCAAAACATGGGTGCTTATGTTGTTATCTCACTCGTACTACTGCACTATTGTTTCACTACACTACCCACTATTTTTGGTCCCCATGGCCTGTTGTAGTCTTAAAAAATATGTATGTTACATACATATATATTTCTTTTTATGTACGCTGAATGTAGACTTACATAATCAAACTTTTTATGTAGGTAAATATATACAAAGAGTTACTAATTTATTAGTTGTTACGCGTTACTTGGAATGGAAATTATTGTCGATTGATACTTGGCGCATTCCCATTATAGTGTATAAACCATTAGGCATAAACCCTTTTATTTAAATCATCATCAGCTACAGTCGATCCACTGCTGGATAAAAGCTCAGTTCGGTTCTTAGTTATTCGCTGCCACGTACATCCCTCAAACTGTAGGAATTCGTCTATCCAGCTGGTTTTAGTGCGATCGCATCCGTGCGATAGTTTAGTGCCCCTTCTATAACACTCTTGCAGATATTTGTCCAGCGGTTGTCCACTCTCAAGCGACATGTCCAGCCCATTGACATTCTTTCTGCTCAGCGAGGTCTATCAATTTGGTACTTTATGTTATCATATACCTACTTATAACTGAACGTCGAGGCCTAAGCAGTTTTTCACAATTAATAATTCTAACAAATAAACTGATACAAAAACAAGCTTACCGTTCTAAGTGGGTTTTCTATGAAGAAGATTTTACTGACTTTTTATGCATATTACTACTTAACTCATTTGGTGCTTACACCGCGACTGGCGCGTTTGGGGTAATTGGCCATTAGATATAATTAACATGTTATTTAATTGTGGTAAATAAAAGGTTAGCAGTGATTGTTTTAAATTTGCTGAAGAATACGAATATGCAGGTAAATTGAAACTCTAACGGTGTGTGCAACATCTTATCGGTGTAAATTTAATCGTTACATTTTTTTTAAATAGCTTATTGGATTAATATACATGCTACTCTCTGACAACAAACTCGTCGATAACAGAAAGTCGCTGTAGTCGCATATGGAATACTCCACAGTGACATCCTTATCATGGCGGCAACGCGTGTTTAAATAATGTATCGGGTCTCTTTTTAGATGCGATTCCTTTTCTTCTTCGCAATAAACAAAAAGTTAACTATTCATAATTCTAACATCACTCCTGATCGTTTTAGACATATTTTAATTATGAATGCATCAAATTACGTAAATTGATAGATTTGTACATCACGGAAGCGTAAAATGAAATGATAAATTTGGGAGCGTTCCTCATTTGAAAACGGAAGTGCGGGGTTGTTAGTTCGCGGTTTTTACACGTGAACAAGAAGTTCTTGTAAGACAATAGCATTATGGGAGTGAAAATAACACATGGTATAATATGAAAATGTAGATAGTGTGCTGTATCAGTCATGTGCATAATGATGCCGTAGTATCAGTAGGGTAGGCATTTTACGCACCCCCTGAAGATAATTGAAAACTTGCATGGCCGGAACTAAGAAGTTTTGATGCTCAGTCTAAAATAAACGAAAATAACGCTGCATTAGATCGTAGACCCCAGTTAAAGGTTTATTGCTAAAAATGGTGATAGTTGGTTCAAGTAGCAAGAGCATTTGATTTTATTTATTTCGCCTCAAAAACACGACTTGAAAATGACGCAGGACAGTTTAGTACTTGAACTTATGTGTATTAGAATATTTTTGTTTTTTACCTGATAGTTTTAAGCCACCTACTCAATCTATAACATTGATTTTCAAACTGGGAGGCGCGGAGTGTTGCAAAGGGAGGCGCGAAGAATTTAACACAATTATTATTAATGTAGCCACAGGTTTGCAGTTTGTAAATGCATAGTTTATAAAACGGCCGCTAGTTATAAACTACATAAAAACAGTCCTATAAAAGGTTGTTTTCAAACATGTCTGAAAATATGGTGACTAATTTTATAATACCTTACGCTGGCTATCTCGTGAAAAATTAAATAAAAGGGTCAAATCATAATGTTGAAATTTAAGGCAAATTTGTTTAGGAATGATAATTTTGTTGTTAAACTTGTATATTTGGTTGAAATTTAAAAAATATGAGTAAATAAATCAATGTAAGGTTAGACCTTTGGAAATCAAAATTACAAAAAAAATAGGTTCGCCATGTTTCCACTTTTAATTTCTGCGCCAGATATATTGAAGCAAACAAAAATCTATTTAAGTACTAAGTTCTTGATTAGTTTGCTAATGCACTTTTCACATTTTTTTATAGTAGTAAAAAAAAGTCGCCTGCTGCACTGCTTTATTTCAGCACTATTAAATATTTTAAATATGTGGTTGTGCGTTGCAATTTGATGTGATACCTTTTTCATTTTTGTATTAGTACATTTTTTTTTTTTTTTCTAGATGCCTTTATGGATACCTCGCATTTACTATCGAGGTTTCTTAAGGACTTTGGCACGCAAACTACTCTACTTGATGCTAGTCAAATGAATATTGTGCCGGCTGAGAGAATATGCCTTATTGAAAACTGTTCTTCTACCCGCATCGGGTATTGCTGATTTGAATTCGGCCAGGGCCTATGATACCGCCTTGCAAAAACCCTGGAAAATTCTTAGTAGCGCAAGGCGGAGGTGATTCTGATGAATATTTTGTCGTATTCATTGGGAACTGAGGACTGCGATTTGTAGTCGAGTTTTTTCCCGTGGTAAAAGAAATGTCGCATTGGACTAATGTTCTAAGTATATACTTATCCTATCTTATATGATTGCAGTCACTGGATCTGAAAGGCATGAATCATCTTTACATGTCACCATTTATTATTTTTATTCTTTTTATTACATCAATACAGAAATTAAAAAGGGCATCTCTTCCGGCCTCGTTTGCCATGGTCCCCGGAAGGTCTCGAATGTCCGCATCTGCCATCTGTAATAAAAAGTTCAGGTTGTGCCGCTCCTTGCTAAAGATTTGACAATCTAGGAGTAAATGTAAGACGTCCTGGTCGCTTCCGTCGTCGCATGGACACTTTCCATCAGATGTTATTTTAAACCGGTGCAGGTATGCTCGCATGACTCCGTGACCTGTAAGAATCTGAGTCATCTCAAAACACAGTCCCTTATGCACCCTGACGTCTCGTGCTGCTAAAATTGAAGGTAAAAACTTTCGGGTCAACTCCCCTGTCGATGAGTTTATGTATCGTGAGTTCCATTCGTTTTTCACAATGTCTGAAATTGTAATTTTCGCGTAGCTCAGAGGAAATTTGTCATAAGCTACCGCGGTCATGGGTTCAGAGGCACCATGCCGAGCCAATTTGTCAGCTCTTTCATTTCCTTCTATCCCGGTGTGTCCCCTTATCCACTTGAAGTGCACCTCGGGGTGGCGCCGTCTCAGTAGAGCGGACTTGCTGTGAATAGAAAAGACAATCGGATTAGTAGACAACGGATTTCCAATTGCTTGGATTGAGCTTTTGGAGTCCGAATAAATACAAATACTATGGTTTTTGGTGAGCTTTCGCTGAATTGGATCTGAGCCTGCCCACTCCAGAGCGCATTGGATGGCATAGAGTTCGGCCTGCATTACCGTACAATAGCTGGCAAGGCGGTACTTACGAGCCGCTATCTCACCGCCATTAATGTATGCCACAAACCCTGCACCAGTACCGCCATCAATTTTGCTCCCATACGTGAAAATCGGCATGTTATTGCATTCGTTGCTTTCCAACGTTGCAGGATAAGAAACCACTTCAGAAAATAGTCTAGCCGGGTGTGGCAGCCTTCTATAGTCCACCGGTTTTTCGTAAAGCCTGTCGTCAGGCAGAAAACCTGCGAGGCCCTCTTCGCCCTTCTTAGCTCTGTAAATGAGAGCGATTTGTTTTAAACGTAAATCTAGAGGCATAAGTCCTGCTAGAGCTTGCGTTGAATTGAGCGAAGCCGTTCGGTAAGCTCTGCATATTCGTATCGCTAGTGCTCGCTGAACCGTATTGAGTTTTTTTGCTATGTTTTTCCGTTTGGCAGCTTCATGCCATATGCTGGCCGCATACGTGATCATAGGCTCAATAGCACAAGTGTAGAGAATTTGAAGAGCTTCAGAAGATACACCCCATGTGGGTTTGGCCATTCTTGCTAGTTTGAGCGAAGTCACCGCGGCTCTTTTGCAGATGCTGTCCGCATGCTTTGACCAATTTAGTTTGTCATCGATTACAACCCCTACAAGTTTAAGATCCCTAGAAAAAGATAGAGGTTGCCCATTCATCACCAGCGAAGGCGGAGAGACGCGCCTTCTAGTAAAGAATAAGGCCTTCGTTTTCTCCGCGGAGAAAGACAGTTTGACCTTCCTTCCCCAGGCCTCGATGCTCTCCAGCACGCTGTTAGTCATGGATTCTAGAGAACCAAGTTCTTTGGATTCCATAATCAGCAATACATCATCAGCAAAGGCCTGTGCGTGTACACCTTCAGGAAACGGCATAGAGAGAAGATCGTCGAGAACTATGTTCCACAGTACAGGGCCGCAAGACGAACCTTGTATGCATCCCTTTGATGTCTCTTTGGTAGCAGATGCTCCAGCATATTCGACGAAGACTTCTCGGTCGGATAGATAGTTTTTGATGAGCCTGAAAATGTTAGCTAGACAATTTTTAGATTTCAACTGTTGAAGAAGATATGGCCACCATGCGTTGTCAAACGCGCCTTTGATATCAAGAGATACCGCCACTACGAGCTGACCATCGCGGTTAGCCCCCCTGATTCTATCAATTGCTGCATGAAGCGCGTCTTCAGTACTCTTTTGAGGGGTGAAACCGTACTGGTATTCGCTGAGCAGATGTTTAGTCTGAAGTTTCCAGGAAACTCGATTAATAAATAATTTTTCGAGTACTTTACTGAACACGGGCAGCAATCCGATGGGCCGATATGACGAGACGTTAGCGTAGTCGTCCTTTCCCGGTTTGGGAATGACCACCACTCTAGCTACTTTCCAGATTTTTGGAAAATGACCAATTCGCAAACAAGCATTATAAAGAGCGACAACTATGCTAGGAACAGTTAAGAATGAATTGAGACAGGTATCCGCCGTGAAACTGTCGTGTCCCGGAGCTTTAGCTGGATTGAACAGCCTCATTATTCTTTCGACCTCCTCGAGAGTGAAGTTCTCGTCATCATCTTCCTCTGAAGGAATCGAGGCCGCATTTCGGATCAATGTCTGTTGCTCCGTTTCGTTTTCAATACTGTCGTCTGGAAAAAAATACGCAAGAAGAGCCTCTGCAGATTCGAGAGCCGAAGAGGTCATGCGACCGTTGATTGTCAGAGTTTCAGGCGGTTTAAACGCCTTACTTTTGAGCAAACTCTGAAGACTAAACCATACATTCTCTTTTCCCTGAGCCGAGCAATGGCTCTTCCAGCTTTCTAATTTCGCTTCCGCAATTGCAGTTTCATACTTATTCTTTGCGGCTTCAAAAATCTGTCGAGTGAACGGCCGTCGAACCACGCCTGAATTTCGAAATTTTGTCCTTGCTACTCTAAAAGCCGTCTTCAGTGTATCCAGTTTCGGACTCCACCATGGATTACTTTTTCTTTGAAATCCTTCGCCCGAAGAGCGCACCATCGTGCTCTCGCATGCTGACTCGTTCGCCAATGACCATTCTTTGACAATGTTTTCGAGCTCATGTGCGTCTGTGACGCTATCCAAACTATCTACAGTGATACCGCGATCCTGAATCTGGGAAAAAAGTGCAAGCCCAAAATCTATCCAGTTAGCCTTGGACGTCTTAAACAAACCTGGTCGCTGTTGATTGACATTTGAAGTTTTGTTTGCAGCGTAGCTATCTGCGGCCTGTAATGAAAAAACAACCGCATTGTGGTCGGATCCCAACGCTGCATCACGACATACTCTCCAATTTTCAACTCTGGTGAGCAGAGCGTTGGAACACGCCGTAATATCAATATAGCTTTCCAGCTTACGAGTTCCTCTGATCGTTTCAAACGTTGGGACAGAACCCTCGTTTAATACGTTTAGGTCGTGCTGTGCTAAAAAATCTGACACGGCTGTGCCTCTGCTATCAGTACGTCGACTGCCCCACCAGATGCTCTTTGCGTTTACGTCGCCTCCGAATAACAGCCTGTGACCCTTTGAAGTGTTCATTAGCCTGCTCATGCCGGTCAGCGATTCATCGATGTGCACCGATGGCGCGCAGTACAGTGATCCGACCAGTAGCTTTTCTCCTAAGTAGTCGAGTTCTACAACAGCGCAACTATATGAGCTAAACTCGGAAAGTAAAATGCAGTGGGTTAGAGATGACGTTCGACGCACAAGAATAGCTGCCTTCACTGGATACAGACTGCTCGGCTTCTGAAAAATGATACCTGAAAAAAGCGACGAACGGATTTGACCCGTGTTGCCAGTGTACGGTTCCTGGATTAAAGCCAGGTCCACGTTATTAGATTCCATATACCTGATGAAAGAGACTGTGGCGACCTCGCACCGTGCAAGATTCGCTTGTGCAACTTTTAGGTGTATAGCCATTATTGGTTTCCGAAGTCAGTTGCGGAAGTAGACTTGGCTTCTTGTTGGCGGTGCAATATGCATGCACGCGATAGAGGGCTGTGACCCGTCGGAGCCGTCAGATGGAGCCGCCTATTTTTCCGGACGCAGTTGACGCATGTCAACTTTCCCTTTTTGGGACACTCTGCAATTTTGTGGTCCCCCCCACATCCCCGACACGCAAAGGCTTCCTTGCAAGTATGAGCAGTATGCCCATACCCCAGGCATTTCGTGCAATGCACAACACTAGAGCATGGCTGCACTCGAACCCGCTGGAAACCAACGTTCAGGCCACCAACTTCCACCATCTGATGATACAAGGAGGACTCCACCTCCAGAATGTAATTGGATTTGCCCTGGATGCGACCTGGACGACAGCGTCCACCAGTCTCCGGGAGTCGTCCTCGCTTATGACTTTGACGATGCACTTGTTGTGAGTCGCCCTCGCCAATGACACGACAGCGATCCCTAGACCGGAGACGTCCACCGTTTCTCTGATACATTTTTCAACCTCCTCGCTTGTCTTATTATTGTCTTTGCTTGTCAAAATCACAGCATGACGTGAACGAACTTTCTCCGATGCAGCTGCAGTCGAAGCCGGGAACTCCAAGACAGGTGTAATCTCAGGCTTCCTAGAAGATCGTGTAGCCCCGGAAACTTCCGCAAAGGAACGCTTTGCCGGTACGGGTCTATTGGGAATGACAGTTTCGGGTCTTGCGGAACTGGATGAATGCAGCTGTGCTGGCCGCAGCAAAATGTTGCCAGCACTACGCGAATTTTTAGGGGTAAGGATTTGCGGTGACAGTTCACTCTTCGTGTGCGCAGGTGCTTCACTAAAGATTCTTGTGACAGGTCGGCGATCAGCTGAGAGCTGCGTTGTGTGACGCTTTTCTTGATTGAGCAGATCTCTGGTCGCCTCAGCACGCGCCTTAGATTTGATGAGGGCGCTCTCAAGCTCGCGTTTTTCCAGCTCTGCAGCCTGACACGCGAGCCTGATTACGCCCAGACTATTCGATATCGACTCCTTTGCTGACCGACTGACATTTTTGAGGGCTTCCAGTTCTGCGGAAGCCTTCGTAACCTCTGTGATGATGGTCACCAAAAACGTAACTGCTGTCACGGTCACTGTTGTCAGAGACGAAGGCGTCTTTTGACAAGTGGAATTAATCGTTGAGCCCTCGGCAGATTTGGCAAGCGATTTTTTACCCATTTTAGAACAAAGATGTTACCTACTTTAACAAATTTATTTCAAATAAGCAATTGGATCAAATCAGTTTGGCAACGCTGCGATTTAGGGTAGGTAGACAGACGTTACTAAACGTTATTAGAGCACACGTTGGTAGGTACTATTAATTACTACAAGTTACTAGTATTGCTAACTCATTCCCTCAGAACATCACAATAGCAATAATCGTCGCATACAATAATTACCACCAAACAGATATGTTTTGAAATGAAGAATATAAAACCAATTTGTTTCAGGATATTGTTATTAGGTAGGTAAAAAAAAGGTTGATTTAAGGGCTGCAGTTCTGAGAATTTGTAACTTTGTGTTTGGAGCGAAGACTTTTGTGAATAGATAAATTTTTTGAAGGCTGCGAGGTTGTTAAGTTGACGATTATTTTTGTAGGTAGGTATGTATGGAATAATTATTTATCGGGCGGTCGGATCGTGCTTTCTAGAATTAAATGAATAAGTATATGGTTATATATTATATAGATAAAGTAAAGGCTGATGCTATGTTTGAAGGGGCTTTAAGTTACAAATATAGTGTTGGATATTTTGTGAGCTACCTACTGATAACCTGTGGTACAGGACTAGGTATGTACTGAATTAATTTATTTTAAAATTTAATTTGAATTGAATTTTTATTTGAGAGGGCTAGGCAAGTGCTGTTTAATATAATGTAGTTTCTGATAACGAGTTATGGTTTTAGAAAATTATGCTGATGGAGCTCAATAATTTATAGTACCTATACTGATTGCAATGGAATTATTTAAGTGCGAATTGGTAATAGAATAGAGTAGAATTTACCGTTTGCGTACGAATAATATTCTTACTGTGATAGCTATGTGCGGGCGGTAGGTATGGTATTCTTTCGAGGTAACGTATTGCATGCTATCGGTAGTGAGTTGGACTTGCTTCGATTTTAATTAATTTTTGAAGTTAGGTCAATTAAGTGGTTTAACAGATATAATTAGTATACTAATTGTAATGAAATGATTTTAGTGAGATAAATTGAGACTGTAATTTATGAACTTTAGGTATTAAATAGTGATTGATTTAAGGTAATGGTTCTATGGTGCAATTTTATTGTTTGTTAGATTACTTAGCTTTCGATCCCGAGCATCCTGGGAGGCGATCTCTGGAGACTCCGCGAGAACTGGGGCAATTTACACGGGCAAGCCGGAAATTATAGAATGCTCTGTCATATATTGTTTACACGATGAGCGCGTCTCCTTATTTCAGACTTATCCCGGAGCCGCTCCTGGGCTCGCAGCAATCTCGGAAGAACGTTCGTCAGGATGCACGGTATTCGCGGCAATATAAATGAAGCGAAAGCCGAACACAAAAGTCGAATATTTTTAAACAAACTTTTCAACTCAGAGCGAGGCGGCTGGGTTCAAATGGTTATCGGCTAGAGAGCAAATTCAGGTAGAGAAATAAAATTCGGGTCGGAGCGATTTGCGGATACGTGTGTTCGGTCCGAGCGCTAGGAAGCAAGTCTGTATTAGTACATTGTTGACTATTTGAAAAGGTGTCTGTATTATTTAATGAAGTAAAGGGGGGGAGGCGCCAAGATTAGATTTTTTTAAAAGGGAGGCGTAGTAATATCATCATCATCATCAGCCGGGGTCAATCCACTGCTGGATGAAGGCCTCCCCAAGCTTTCTCCAACTCTCTCGGTCCTGTGTCGTTCGCTGCCACGTATTTTCGCCGAAATTTACCAGTTCATCAACCCAGCGGCTTTTAGGGCAACCCTGTGGCCGTTTAGTACCCCTTGGGTACCATTGGATGACGGCATTTGTCCAGCGGCCGTCCTTTCGGTGAGCAATGTGCCCCGCCCATCTCCATTTCAGCTGTTTGGCATCGTCTATTACATCGCGTACTCTTGTCTGCTTCCTAACCCATTCGTTTCTCTTGCGGTCCTTTCGCGTGATGCCCAACATGCACCTCTCCATGCCTCGCTGTGTGACTCTTAGCCTTTGGACATCTCTCGCGTTGAGGGTCCACGTCTCGCAGCCGTATGTGAGCACGGGTAGCACACATTGGTTGAACACCCTACGCTTAAGACATAATGGTAGGTCACTCTTGAAGACACTATTCAGACGTCCGAAAGCACTCCATCCCAGCTTTGTTCTTCGAGCAATTTCATCGTGCATGCTTCCGTCTATGGACACCTGCTGTCCGAGATAGACGTAGCTGCTGACTTGCTCGAGTTGGGTGCCAGAAATACAGATAATCGCAGGGTCCGAAAAACAGTTACTCATCACTTTTGTCTTTGAGACATTTATCTTTAGACCGACCGTTTGACTGACATCCGCGAGTTCTTGCATTCTACCTTGGAGGTTTTTCGGGTCCTGTGAGAGTACAACAATATCATCTGCAAAGCGCAGGTGACTGAGGTGCTCTCCATTAATTGGAACACCTTTTTCCTCCCAATCAAGTCTCATAAATAAGTCCTCAAGAGTAGCGGTGAATAGTTTAGGTGAAATGGTATCACCTTGCCGGACACCTTTGTTAATGGGGAATTTACACGACCGTTTGTGGAATTTCACGCATGCTGTGGCATCACTGTATAAACTGTTCAATATGTTTATGTAGCGTCTGGAAATTCCTTGGTTGCTAAGGGCGTCTATAATTGAGAATTTTTTTATGGAATCAAACGCCTTTTCATAGTCTATAAAACCAAGATATAATGGCAGTTTGTATTCCTGGTAGCGCTCTATGATTTCCCTGACGACCTGTATATGATCCATAGTACTGTAGCCTCTTCTGAATCCGGCTTGCTCTCTTGGTTGGTTCTCGTCTAGAACTGTTTCGAGACGGTTTGAGAGTATTTTCGTGAAAACCTTATACAGAATTGGCAGTAGACTAATTGGTCGATAGTTTTTCAGATCTTCAGTGTCTCCTTTCTTATGGAGAATAATAATGGAGGCATTTTTCCATGACTCTGGGATGTTCTCTTCGTGCAGACAAGACGTGAACAGACGTGCGAGCACTTCGCTCACCGTCCTCCCGGCCCGTTTGAGAACATCGATAGTCAGCCCATCTTCTCCCGGGGCTTTTCCACTCTTCATGCACATTATAGCATATTCCACCTCTGTGGTAGTAACCTCGGGAAGAGGATCTCCATATTCTCCGTTCACCGGAAGATCTGAATTGATGTCAGTGTCATCTTTGTATAGAGCGCTGTAAAACTCTACAACAGTGTCCAGTAGATGATCCCAGTTACGCACGATACTTCCATCTTGCGCTTTTAGTGTCATGATCTGCCGTCTCCCTATTGACAGATGCTGCTTGTTCTTATGTAAGCTCCTTTCTGACGCAACAATTGATTCAACAAGGTTCATATTGAACTTACGAAGATCTTCTCGTATGTTTTTACGTAGAGTTTTGCACAGCGTGGAGTACTCGAGATCATTTTCTACTTGTTGTTTGCTTTTTGTACTCCTACGCAGCTTCATAAGATCCAAAGTTTCCTTTGAAAGTTTGCTTACTCGTTCAACCACAGCAGCAACTGTCTCTTCCGAAGAATCTATAATGATTTTTGTTATTGCATCGGTGTTTTGTAGGGAGATTGGGTCATTTTCAGCCTAGAAAGCCGCTAACCTGTTCTCCAGCTCTTGTTGGAATTCGACTCTGCTTCTCAAGCCTCTGCGGACTCTGGGCTTCTGCATCAGTTTGGATCTCTCACGTTTGATGTTAAATCGTACTTTACACCTTACCATTCGGTGGTCGCTGCCAGTATTAAATCTGTTAATGACTGTGCAGTCTAGAAAAATATCCTTCTTGTCGGTGAGGATGTAGTCGATTTCGCTGGTTCGTTTTGCTGGGCTTCGCCATGTCCATTTTCGGGAAGGCTTCTTTTTGAAGAATGAGTTCATGATGTAGAGATTGTGGTTTTCCGCAAACTCTACTAACATGTCTCCTCGGCCATCCTTGGAGCCATGTCCGAAGTGCCCGACCGCTACATCATCCTGGTGTTGAGATCCGATTCGTGCATTCAAGTCCCCCATGATGATAGTGAAGTGACATTTTCGTTTATTTTTCAACGTACTGATTTCTTCATATACATCCTCCACTTCTTCATCAGGTGAGTTTTGAGTGGGCGCATAAACTTGGAAAAGCAGAATCCGGTATCTTTTGCTGAGCTGAAGTGTTAAACTTGCTACTCTATCTGAGGAGAAATCAAATTCAACTATGCGATCTGTCCAGAGTCTGTGGATTAAAAATCTGACACCGCTTGTGCGTCCGGTCTTAGTCCCATTATAACAGAGTACATGTCCGCTGTCGTATCGTCTCCTTGTCGTCTTACCTCGTTGAGCCCGACAACATCCCAATGGATTTTTTCGAGTTCTTCTTCGAGCTCTAGAAGTTTGGCGTTGCTGGATAATGTTCTCGCGTTATAGGTGGCAATGGTCATCGGTAGGCAGCCGTTACCGTCTTTCCGTTGATTCTTAGCACCCTCTGCCTTGCCTTGCTGATTGCTGCCGTGATCAGTGTCAGGTTGGCCTCCGGAGAATAAGGGCCGAGATTTTTGTTCTTGTTCCATGGGGGTATTTGGACATAACACACCACGCTGTCCAAACGGGTTGGTGTGTGGTTTTCTGTCTGGGTTTTCCTTCCCGTAGCCAAGGGGTCTCTCGTTTTAAGGAGCCAGAGTTTCGCCTTTCACCCTTCTCTATTAGCTACAGATGAGTTATACTGTCACAAGACACACCACATCTGCATTGCCCAGGGGACGCCGCGTGGAGGCTAGAGATAGGATTTGTTGGCCATCTGTAGAGTAGCGTCTCAACACTTTATAGAAATGTACCTATTGGCATTAGTGCATTTTATTGAGGCCCTAGCCAACCATTTGCCCTCCCGTAGTAATATAAAGTTTGGAAACCACTGATCTATAACGTCTTTCTTCCGGGTCCAAACACACATCAATAGAAATGTGAATTTACCAGATTCCGAGATCTGTAACTTCATAAGCTATCGCTGACACACAGAATTTTTATTTTAAATCATCTTTTATTTTAATATTAACACCAATATTATTATTTACTTAGGGACATACTTTCGTGTAGGTAATAATTATGTAGCTACATTAAACCGTTATAAAATTAAAACTTTACGTCATATTTTCCGAAAATTTATGTCGCCAGGCTTGTATTTTAATTTATAAATGATGGTTTTCCAGTTTAAATTTACAGCGCTCAGTAAATACGATAGCTACCTCTTAAACGAATCATATTACAGCCACCTTTCTAACGTGATAATAATGGCTTTGCAGATAAAGTACGAAATTATAAATCAATAGAGAAAATGGAAAAACATTTCCAATAATGTATTCACATGGCATAATAACACGCAGTGCTCAGGGCGTATTTATTCAATTCTGATACATAAAGTTGAGTACATACCTAGTGTGTTGTAAGTTATAATCTTATTATTTTAACTAGTATTTACGTGGTTTAACTCCATTATCCTTCTGAATTTTTTTTTAAGGACGCTGACATTTACTGTAGGCTAAAAGTTATAAGATATCTATATAGTTGGCAATGTACTTAAATACGACGGAGTAAATGGAAACTTCCATTCTTGGTGGTATTGGTTTGTGTGTCGGACCATTGGACTTCTCAGTTCTTAACCGGACACGGTGGTTTTGCCCCAAGCTCTGTCAGCTTGGCCTAATAGAATCTCCGACTTGCTTATGTGGCGAATTGCAGGATGCCGATCACATCCTCTGAGAATGTCCCGATATGTCGGTTGAAAGGGAAGAGCTTCTCAAGTCGGTCCGACCATCAGTTAGACCGGTCGGCTATTGCGATTTGGTATCTACGAGGGAAAATTTCTCACCTTTTAAAAAGTTTGCGGCAATATACGGCGAGCGAGAAGGTTATTCTTATCGAGAATTGACCGTAATACATTATAATATGGAAGTAGAGATCACGCACACTCTAGTGCACGCTAACCAAGGTCTTGGAAAGTTGCTCCTGGGACACTTTCGGCAAAAATTTGAACAGCGTTTATCGTTCGTTACGCCACGGTATACGCCTGCATAACAGGTGTGGAGACGTGGCGGGTGGTGGAGGGAAAAGCAAGGTTTGTCTGTCTCTGATAATTATCTAAGGAATCAGGAGCATCCGTTGTGAGGCTTGAAATGGGTCGATTGTTTAGGCCCCACATCAGTTGAAAAAATACTACCTTATGGTGGAACGAGTTCAAACGAAATTTTTGAGACTCCTTTACTTGAGGTTGAATGGATACTATCCGTGACTTTATCCAACTGGCTTCTTAAGTATGCTTATATACTGGAGCTTAAACACTAGACGATATTTATATTTGCCCATTTATTGTTCCGACTTATACGCGATGAAAATGAGAACTCTGCAATTCTTGGTGGCAGGTATTGGCTTATATTGTGTCTTAGGAATCGGGGGAATACGTTGTTTGTTCTCCCAAGGTGCAGAACTAACCTACCATTAGTAGTGCCAATTGGGAGGGCAATAACTATTTTTAATCAAATCGCTTCGATAATAATATATTCCACTTATGTGAGGTGAATTTTAGTGGACGTTGTTTTATAAGTTTTTAAGATAGGGTCTATCAACCTAGGTTACTCTGTGTGCTTCCATGTACTTTTATTTTTCTTATTTTATTATTGTATTATTTATTCAAATTACCCTCTATTACGCTCTAGGCGCAGATGCTTTTCAATCCAATAATTGATAATTTAACATTTGAAATTTTCATACATTTTGATGCATCACAAATTAAGATTATATTAGGTTATATTGGGTTGGGGTAGGTTAGGTTTGGTTTAGTATAAAAAGAAAGTTATGAAATCTCATGCGGGCATCTGCGGCATATTTACCATTAAATTTAATTGAATTGAATTAACTAAACTAAAAACTCAAACCAATTGACAGATCGTTACCTTACTTTGAAAATGTTCTAATTGCACTTGACCATGTTTTGAACTATGAGCGTTTGAAATTTGGAATGGTCATATTTTTAATATAAAAAGTCATGTTGATAGAACTCCAGCATATTACTGCTAATTCCCATATTTAACAATTAGATGACTCTGAAATGAACGTATATGATAGAATATGGCTAATGGAACCTTTTCACACCAAAAAGTCATTTTAGGTCAAAATGTCAGTTAGAACCTTTTCAAAGTAAGGTAACGAGATCTTAAACAGGACTTTTTCCAGTAGCAAATTTTTATTGGTTGATGGTAATGAAGACATTGTTGTTTTTATTTCAAAAATATGTGAAAAAAAAATTATTTATTTTTTTGAATATAATATTCATGAACTATGAACAGGTGTATAATATTATGTACATACCTGTCTACCTCATCTAAGAGGGGAAATTAATTCAAGCTCGTTGACGAACTTTCACGTGATGAGCGACGTCTAATGTCAACGGTTAACCGACTTCCTGGAATTGGGTTAATTTCTAATTAACAATTTTTGATAATATGGTATAAGGTTCCAGAAGATAGTCATTACTCATACTACCATATACAACATAATATATTTTAAGCATATAAACGCAAGCTTGATGTATATACCTATAATGCTGTATTTTTTTAAATTAAGAATAAGTAACTAAGTGGACTTTAATATTGATAAAAATATGGTAAATGTGCCGCAGAGGCGGACATGAGATTTTACAACTTTCTTTTTAGACCAAACCAAACCTAACGTAATCTAACATAACCTCACCTAATCTAACCTATACCCCAACCTAATATTACCTCATATAATCTTAGTTTGTGATAATGGTGTATCAAAATGTATGAAAATTTCAAATTTCCAAGTAACGATTATTGGATCGAATAGACCGACAGAAAAAGGTATTTATTATAATTGCCTACATGGCCTACAATTATCAAAAATATAATCTTTACTAAAGCCTCACGCGGATTTTTTTTTTGAATATTTCATATATCTATAATGGATCTTTGCATTACGTTTGATAGTAAACTGTCATTTAGTAGCCACGTGGTTACCATTTGTAAAAATGCCCTACAACTGATGGTGTCAGTCTTTTATACTTTCCTGGTATATTACGACGTTAGTATTACTTCACCTTGTCACACCTCAGCGTTGGAGCATAGAGCAAGCACAAGTTCGCCCCACTTCCCACGGACCAACGCCAACCCTTGCGCCTCCCGCCATGATACCCAAGACCGAGATCACCTCGCAGTCAAGTGTGTTTTGACTGTGTTTACATGCCTTTAAGTTAAGATTTCCCATGGGAGATTGCAAAATTAAAATTTGTTAAAAACCAAAGCTCATCAAAAGCTCAAAAGCTAATTAGTAATCATCTGGTCAGCAGATAATTACTAATTAATTACCACATTTAAATATCATGCTAATTACGTATAATGGTCAACTAATGGTTACGCGCCTAGCTAATCATTTGAAGTTAAATCGGGTGTCTCCGTTCGTCATTTAATATTAAATTGAAAAAAATATAATATATACCTATATATATTTTTTCTAAATAGCGTTTTAGCAGCAAACTGAGTTTCTGCATAGTATTTTATTAATCTATGAATACCTACTAATGTCATCATGATATTAGCTATTAATTCACTTTCTTTTCCCATAGCATAATATAATATTATGCAAAACAGTCAGCTCGTTATTTTATAATGAGCAACATGTTGTCTACGTATTTTAGATTGAAAATCTGATCAAAACGCTAACACATTTTATCAATTTTCAAAGGCTCAAGGCCAAACGGGACAAATCAAGGTAGTTTATTACAACAAAAAGATCTCAATATGACTGTAACAACACTGTAATATGTACATAATAGAATAGTAATATAATAACTTGCTGATAACTATGTTTGTGCACTGAAATTATCAATTAGGTTTATGGTATTAAGACGATAACTTATGGAACACAGTACTTACACAAACTCAATGATATACTTTAGGCGGGAATATGAGCGCTACAATCGTATGTATCACATTACGTATGTATTGGATGTATAAATTAACCCATACACCCGAAAATTATTTGCAGCAGATTGTGACAAATATTTTCGAACAAGTGTTGCCATTTGAGCAAGCAAAACTCCATACGGGCACGATTTGAAGTTGTGGCTACATTGTTTCTAATAAATTATTGCATACAACAATTAGATTTTGAATAACAATATTATATTTTATAAAGACGAAAATTTCATCCGCCATTTTCAACTTATTTACAATAGTTGAGACACCTTGTCATCCGTATTCTTACTATTATATTTAGATAAATAATATATTATCTAAATAATTTAAAATAGTTACAGACTAAAATTTAATAAGTAGGAACAATAATATAATTTTGAAGTTTACGAACGACATTTTTTGTTGTAATTATACCTGCATTATAACGCCTTGGGAATTTTTTACTTTCACAATAATTATTTTGCAAGTTTTTTTTCAAATCAACAAAAACATTCTTTTAAAGCTATTATATAGCTACAATAATCTTGGTTACCGTACTTAGAAAGCCCTAAATAAACTGAAAACCATGGTAAGGCACACCCAAGACAACATGGTGAAGTGGGGGTACTCCGATGACCAAACCTGCGAGATGAAGCGTTTATTTTCATGCAAGGCTTGCCCAGTAAGCTGCAATTTCGACGAGATCCTACAAGCCGAAGAAGACGGTGTTGCCTTCGCCAACTTCTGGAGCGACATATTGTAGCATAGCTATTGAAGAAATTGTAAATGTCACTGTACTTAACATGATTTATTTTATTCAAGTATTGAATGAAGCGGTTAATGTCCCTATTCATACTATTAGTAAACAATAATAATATATTATGTTATTATTATAGTTACTATAATAGTAGTGAATGACATGAAAGACCTCATTGCATTATTATCAAAAATAAATACTTATATACTAAATATTATACACATAATATTATATAATGTTGGAATTACTTGATAATATTTACCTAAGAATTATGAAAAGATATTGTAAAATGGTCATAATATGTAATCCTTTATTGACATTTTTCTACATATTATTGCAAAAAGTATCTCTGTAGCAATACAGCTATTATCTTTAATACGTCGAATTATGAAAGCTTTTTATCGATTTAAAAAAATAAATATGTAAAGAAAATGAAATATTTATTGAAGAAAACTAATTTCGCATATTATATGATATATTAAAACTTTGGGAGCCTTCATAAGAGCGGACTATAAACAAACTTATTCATATATATCTGAGCAAACTGTTTTAATTTCATTCTTAAATAAATACATAAATACAGATAAATAATATGGTTGGATATAATAATAATAGCATTGCAATATAGGTATAATAATTATTGTAAGTCCGCATTCATAATATTATAATATATTTACGACACAACTCTTGAGGTTATCAAGAGAATAGGTAAGGGAAAGGACCGTGAAGTTCTGCGTATGTACTATCAAAACCAAAAAACTACAATACCTCGGTCACATTTTGAAAGTACGAAAGTACACCATTCACCAACTTATATACAAAGAAAAATCAACGGTAAGTATAGGAAACAACGACGCCGTATTTTGTAGCTTAATAACCTCCGTAATTGGTATGAGTGCACCTCCACCAAACTATTCAAGTTAGGGGATAGCACAATAAGAAAAATCATATTCAGATGACGTCTCCAGACATTACATTTATATTATACAATATACCAGCTTTTGAATCCATCGGACCGTCCACCCTGGTCGCAGCAAAGGTCAATTTTGTTGGACTTTAAAAAAATGCGGCATCATACCATCAACGTGAAGATCTCTTGATTTAGATTGCTCAACAGTTTAATATCTTCTGCATTTACCATTTATATTGTGTGTTCTTATGTCCGGGCACCTTTAACTGAGTCATATAAATTCAGTCAAAACGCATTTGAGTGCATGGTGACCTTAGTCTTGAGTAACTGGTCCTGATACAATCTCAATAATAAAGAGTACTGAAGCTTTACATTATAAAATATAGGATCCATACACCCGATTAAAACGGGGTATGGTTTGGTGGGGTCATTAAATTAAATGTCCAATGTTACCACATTCCCTATTGAAATAATTGTGTACCTATATAGAAAATAATATTTAATTAACGTATCCACTTTACTATTAGAATAAGTCAACGAAAAATAATATACATAGTTTATTTTCGTATATTCTGTAATATGTGAATACTGTAGACTTGACACATCGCGAAGTTACAACTTTACCATATTAAGCTTCCTGTTTACGCGGGAAATATCACCTCTTAGACTTGATATTTAACTTGGGGAAAGTTTATTATTGGAAATAACTGACGACCCAATAAATTTCTCCGAAGAGCGTCGATTCTCGCGAAAGTCTCGACGAAATAAAAATCTGAAATGATTTACCGGATTTTTAACAGCGGGACTTCTCGTTAGTTCAATTTTATTTTAATGTCACCAGAAAGTTAAAGGTTAAAGAGCAAAAAAAATCTAATTTTCGTGTATTGTGGACGTTTTGATTTCAAATTTAGAATAACATCAAAATTAATAATGTAATTATTGTGCAAAAAATAAATGAATTCACGCCTTATTCTATAATTTAAAAAATAAATAAATCAATTAACAAATAATACCGCGATCATAGACAACATTTTAATAATGTAGTATTTTTCATTAAAAATAACCATGATCATTATCTTGGCACTACGATAGTATCGGCTACCTCCAAGAAATATTTCCACTCACCCCTGTTAATTAGCGACATATCTCTACACCAACTTAGCCCCAGTTAGAGGCGACTCTATCTTAGGGGTTTGCAGGGACCATTCCCACATACTTTTTATTATGTCAAAAATACACGTCTGATATGTTTATTATTGTGCATAATATACCTACATCTCAACCGTTGCTGTTTAAAAAAATATTATTATTATAAAATAAAGTAATTATTGTAAATTATATTATAAAATAATGACGGTTACGCAGTATTAAATATCTAATTACATTAAATACGCACTATTGAACGGTGATACCTATAATTATATAAATAATTAAGAAAACTAGTAAACATAAATATTTCTTCGTGACTGGGATTACTATATCCCATCCCATTGCCGCAGTCAAATATCGTTAGTATACGCATACTGGGGAGGAATTGAAATAACCCCAGAGATATTCAGAGGTATTCTATACAGAGACTATTCTCATTATTTCTTGCCACTTGCTCAAGCTATTAAGTCCATACTTTGACTCAAACACAAATTAAAAAAAAAGCAACATATGTATTTTCTTAACCCAGGTTTCGTACCTGGGACCCACGATATTATAGGGCTATAGGCGGACGCTTAAGCCGCTCGGCAATCGTTAGTGTCGAATTATATCATTAGCTGTGTATTCTAAATGTATGTACTGTAAAGATTATACAATTAGTATTATAGTCGATAGCTATTACGATTGTTACTACAAGCCGCTACAAGCCTATAAATGGTTAAAGTTGAGGTTTTTATAATAGTAAGGGAAACATTTCTTTTAATATCATTCTACATTAAATTAAATGAAATCTCTAACACCATTTTCAAGCTTATTTTAAAAGTTAAATTTAAATAATACTAAAATATCCATACAATTAAAAATATTTTACCTCATATTTCTAAAGCTATAAAATCGGGACGATCAAAAATATCGTTTACTGAAAAACGGAAAACAATGTTTAGACAGGCTTAATAGAGGTTTTCCGGTTACCCACTGTTAATTTAATACAAAATTCAATTATTTAAAATTCCCTTGATTAATGTGAATGAAAAATGTCCGGCGAACGGATAAAAGAGCAAGGCATATTTGAATAAGCGAATATAGTTAATTTAAGTAATTCAAAAAATTCAAAGTATTCTTGTATGAAATACCTTTATCCTTTTTTTTCTAATTAGCGCTGAACGCTATCTTGGAAGTTATATCAAATAACTTACCCTTATTTTCCAGGGGTGAACTTTTTTCTCTTCATTGGAACAGTTCTTAACTTCACTTTTACACTTGGCTAGAAAAAAACCTTATGAATTCTAAAGAAGGTGTGACGTCAGCCAATCTTTTTCATTGCTCCCTTCATTTTTTATACGAAAATTACCAACCTGTTACGTCCCAAATAATTTTCCTGTATATAACACCCGACCAGAAAATATTTGCATGCCGTTCTTACATGCGAAATAAGAATCTTTATGAGACAAGTATTTTCTTAATCTTAGCTCATGCAAAATAATATCTTCGAAGATAAAAATAAATCTGATATTAAAAAAATGTAGCAGTTTTTTAAATAATTCAGAGTAGGTAGAATTCATAATATTTCAATCATGCTCGTTGAAGTTAATGGCCCTACCAAACCTTTACATTTGTTTTTAATATCACAGGACCCTACGTTTGATGGGAAAGTCTCATGAGCAGTTACCTAAAACTGAGGTCACCATACAGTCAAATGTGCTTTGACTGAATTTACATGACTTTAAGTTAAGAAAAAGGAGTACATAGATGCAAAATTAAAAATTGTAGTAAGTAACAAAAGCTAATACAAAACTGCTGAGTAATCCAAGTGAAGAGATCTTCTTGTTGGGAAATGACGCCGTAAATTTTCTAAATGCAACAAATAGACCGACCAAGCTGGACGGTCAGGTGGATCCAAAAGATGAATTAACATCATGATCATCATCATCATCGATAAATTGCAGGATAAAGACCTCCTCTATATCCCTCCACTCTGCTCAGTGCTAAGTTTTTCACTGCTACCATCCGTACATACGCCAAATTTGATGAGAACGACGTTACAATATGATAGCTGCATTAATCAAACGCTATATATTACATATGCGACCTAGTATCTGCCTTCTTATCCATTTGCTTATTTTCTGAACTTTCCGCGTTATGCGCAACATGTACCTTTCATGCTATGTGGCGCTATGTGCAATTTTTGGATATCTCTTACATTAAGTGTCAATGTTTTACATATTGTATACCTACTTGAGCACGTATGGCAAGTTTTCGAAATATGGTACTGGAGGAAGAAGCTTTAAATTTTATTGACTGATAAGGACACAAACCTAAACCAACCGTACATCCAATAAAGGTTATTGGAATTTAGGGGCTCGTGCGTAAATTTTGGACTGGTTGAATAGGTATCTTAAAAAATATCCGTAGAACATGCATATTCATCGTGTAAAAATTCGCGATTTTATAAAAAAAAATGCAGAATAATTCATCATAATAATAATATATTGTTGCCGGAATATAAGGAACTCAGAACAGATTAATAAGATATAAATGTAATAGCCATCGCCATGGACCTAAGTTTTGAAGTATGTTATTTTATGACGATCGGGCCATAAAACTCAAGCAATCATATCACGCCGACTGTCCTGAAATATTGCATGCGCATTACATTTACGTGACAAACTTTTATGCATAAATTATTAGGCTACAGAGGCTTCTATTGAAAATACTATATTCTTTAACCCGTGTTTAAGTTTATTCCATTTGTTCCACACTCGAAGCTCGTATCACGTTATACATTACTTCATTCATTTTTACACATCATTTTTAACTGTGTATTTAATTGCGAATAATGGCAACAGTATTTTTATTTATTTATTACATCTCGCATCGAGTAATAATTTTATTATTAAACGTACGCATTTATTGCTTCAGTGAAAAAGCATTATAAATTATATTCAATATCGTAATATCAATTCTGAAGATACTATCAGTATACAATACTATTGAATTAAAGCCACTTTGACTAAATGAGGGGCTTAGCAATAAAAACGTCAGTTTCAATTTTCATACAATGTTGGCAAGTCATTAAAAATGTCTTAAATCTTTCTTATAAGCATAATTCCTGAAATATGTACTTTCAAAATGTATAGAAGGCTAATTTCAAAAAGAGACCCATATATGGCGCGGCCCATTGACTAGACATCGCAAGCGCTATGTAGATAGATAAAGATTGAACTCTATATTATAGGTACAGCGGCGTAACTTCAAAAAGAGACCCATAAATGGCGCTTCCTATTGACTGGACATTGCAAGCACTATGTAGACGGATTAGGATTTAATTTTATGTTGATTCCGAAATTGATATCTCTCACAGCCAGTCGGTCAAGTCTGATTATCTCTGATACTTTTGATCATACAGGTCCTCTATCTTGAGACTAAGCGCCTTACACTATCGAGATTCGTTTCTAGTGATAAGTGTGGTATCTGGTTTTCAAATATGATACCTACCTAAACTCAACTAATCATTTGGAAAGTTAATCTGGTTATTTGGTCGAGCGAGTCATCTTACCTTGTTAAACTATTTTCGGTACAGTTCGGTTATGAGGAATACAGTGGCAAACAGAATTTGAAAAAAACCGATATACTGGATTATTTATTAGATTAACCTAACCTAACCTAACCTAACCCAACCTAAACTAACCCAAACTAACAAATAATCCAGTATATCGGGTATTTTCAAAATGTGTTTTCCGCTGTATTCATCATAACCGAACTGTACCCTATTTTCAAATACCGTTTGAAGTATTCTGTCTTATTGTTGATTAATCTCTGTGAACTCTGAATAAATACTAAAACCGTAAGTGTTTCAATTTTATAACTAAAACATACTATAACTGGCGACCAACGTGGGCCCAAAGCGTTTCTGAGTTATAAATAAATAAAAACCATTCTGTAATGTTGATTTTGTACTAAGAATATGATAACATTTTATAAATTTGGATTTAGAAACTATACATACCTATAAAAAAGAAATAAAACATTTTTATTGAAAAATTTTCAAAAATGGAATAATGCTGTTTTTGTTTCAAGATTCCTCAAACATAAATGGAAAAAGTGCTTAAGAAAGTCAATTAAGTAACGCATAAGGTGGTTACTTCAAAAATGAGTAATAATTTATTACAAAATACTCATTCTAAGTATGGTTTATGATGATAAATATTCAATCCTTTCATTTTTTTTCATAACTATATCAAAGTGCATTCACTTTATCGTGGTTAGTATTTAAATAAATTGAGACATTCCTTCCAAAATATTTCATGCCCGCTTTTGTCCTCGAGGTGCCTTTTACAGTAAAATAGGATTTATTACAGGTAATATTTTTTACCTCACCAGAAAGTGGTTCCGGCGTCGTAATGAAATTCGAATAAAAAAGTTATTTAAAGCTACGCGCTTAATATCAACTCCGTAAAACGAACCATAAATATTAAAATATTTATGATTTGAATAATATGATATATTTTAGCTACAGTTATCTACGTCCAGTATCTGGTTATATTTCACGTTGTTTTTTTAGTAACTTGCAATACATTACTTTGATTAATAAATTACAAACCATTTTAACTATTAATATTATTGGACCATATTATGATATGGACCTCCATAAAATAAAGCTTATAATAATAGATTGTGATTGTTATAATAAAAACATGTAAATAAAAAAAAAAACTCAAAAATGTAAATTTGGTAAGGTAAGGTTGGACCTAAAACTTGGGCTAAGCCTAAGGCTTGGTTCAGACATTGCGGATTCCGCGCGTGTAAAACCGCGCGAAAATTGATACTTGTTCAAAAAGACGCGGCTTCCGCGCGGAAAACGAACTCGGAGCTTCAGTGTTAGAAATTAATCGAAGAAGCAATATGTTGATAAGTGCTCTACAAAGTACGAGTATAATAATAAAAAAAAAAACTATATTATATAGGTAATATAAAGAAGTAACCTTACCTATACATTACCACTTTACAGCTTTCTGATTCCCTTATGAGGAATAGTGTGCCCTCTCCATCTGCATATATTTCTACTTACTCTTGCCAAACTCGCTTTTTTATTATTTTGTTGGAATAACGTACGTATTGCGTAATATATATTCCATTTTTTCCAGGGGAGTTTGCCACAGGCATTTCGTTAAAATGTGCCGTATTTCGTTTATTGATAAATCCACATTGTGTTTGGCATGCATATATGCGCTTTACAATGGTGACGGGAATTATGCTATAAATATATTACCATCACGTCACGTAATTTCACGTGATATAACTATTAGAACAAACTGACAACTCACAAAAATATTGTATAAATTTTCTTTTTTTTGTAGCTCTTTCCAAACCACTAAAATAAAAAAATAAGTAAGATCACATTGTCAACGTCACTCAAAAATATTATTTAAACTTTTCTAAAATACAAAAAATAAACATTATATTATGCGCCTGCTGGTGTTTTGGTGTGATGTGCGTGGGGTAGTTTTGATACATTGTGATAGATTTTCATTACTGATATTAATCATTTTCGGTTAAAAATGTGCATGTCTTGACATTTAAAGTGCCAATTAAAATGACATAGCACATACAAACTTACTGTGAGGGTACGTGTGCACATTTGCGGTAATAGTAGTAGCAAGGGGTGGAGGTAAGCTGTCAAGATTCGAAATAATGTATACTTTTTCAATCATACTTATTTGTTTTCGTTGAAATAAGAATATTATTTTCAGATTATGCTGGTTAGTTCTTAAATTTAAATTAAACCCTGACTAAACCAAACCATAATAATTTACGTACGCTATTGACAATTCGACAATAATAGTGCATTCTTTTACAGTCATACTTATTTGTTTTCTTTGAATTAAGAATACATGCTATCACAGATTCTAAACCATATTCGATAAATAATATTTTATGGATAAACGAATATTTTTTTACTGTTATCTACGATGGCTTTTATCAGGCAGGGTATAATTGAATTTTAAATACTAACGAACACTATCTCTACATTGTAGTCTTTATTCAATGAAAACAATTACATTTGATTGACAAAGTTTTGTATGCATTATTGTATGTATCTCGTATCTTGTCCTACAGGCTATGTCCATCTTTCGTCACTGCGTGATGGTGTTATGTTTCTAGCATTTCAATCATACTAATTATACTTAGGGCAGATGTGCGCACAATGTGTAGTTTCATTTGATGATAAAAGAAGAAATTTTAACCTAACCACAGTTATATTATAATTGAGCTTAACTACATACCTAAACGTAGTATAATATAATTTAGTCATAAGGATAACTTTGTTCTGCATTTGATATAACTTAACTGTTGTATAATATTAAAGTCGTATTCCGGATAAGTTTTCAGTATAATGTGTTGTACTTACATAATAGCCGTGTGAAGAACTTCTAGTTTATTGGGGTGTGCATTGTACTTACGGAACGTTTTGGGTAATAAATGAGTTCAAGGTCACAGACAAGGTTGACTATGAAAACAATACCAACGTGCAAAGTACAATGGAATGAAAAAAAATACTTGTTCAACAGCGTAAATATAATATAAAATAATCCATGTACACTTAAAAGTACTTCTGTACAATAAAAATAAACACAACAGTAGTTATCATTTCAAGAGATTCAACATTTACTTAATAGTAATACATAAATAATGATTTATAAAATGTACAATGACATCACATAATATGGTATTTAATACATTTATAAAAAAATGCTTTAGCCTACGCCTTTTGCTCACATGATGGGGCAGATTGTCAAGTAACAATAGGTACCGAAATTTAATAATTTAGGGTGATATGTGAGTGTCGTGCTGACAATGAGTATCCCATGCCTTCGGTGAAAAATGCATTTTAACATAAAACATTAATATATATTAGGTACTGATTTTGCAATTGGTGATTAGATTCGTGTGAAATTTGTATACTAAAAATGTTTGTACTAGATAATCATGTTTTTGACGTCAGCGTTTTTTATTGAGTATGCACTAACCGATGCTGCTGATGGTCTGTGAAAAATGTATATATATTTCCGCGATCGATTCGTATGTCATGGATTTTGCTGACAATGCTTGTTCTCACATGACTAGTTGATCACCACAATAATAATAAAAAAATGTTAGTTTTCTTATACCATTATAGCTCTTGCTGATGCAAATCAATTGTTATATCATCCCTAATGCCCCTCTGGAGTATATAAATCTTTGTATTTCTGAGGTGTTCCAAGATACGTAAATGTTAAATAAAGCATAATAAATTCGTAAATCTTTTGTTTTATTCAATAAGAAATAGTAGATAATATGTAATAATTCAATAATGTTGTTGATTTCAGATCAAAAGTATGTATCATACGATGGCCCTCGTGGTCCATTGCGTAATGTACTGGACTCTCATCTGAATGCTCTGAGTTCAATTACAGGTGAGGTCACAGTATATTTATGTGGTACTTTCAAAACCTGGGTGTTTATATGATTGTTCTCTTCTACTACTACACTACTGTTTTACTACACTGCTGTCGCTGTGCCTCATAGCCTGTTGTGTAGTATCACAGAACAGATCAATAAATATAATTCCGATAGGCTCTACCCAATACACTATATTTTGACGCAGGATTTTGAATGTGTGAGTGTCCTACAAAAACGAATCACACATTATAGACGTGCAAAAGTGTGTGTTTCAACCTTCAAATGCAGCGACATTGAATGAGCGTCAGTGCATAAACGGAGAACAGTTGTCAGAATGAAGGAATGCCCATATTCTTTCACACTCGACATAGGTTGCCTGTTTCTGTGTCTGTTAGATATTTCAGGTCCCTGTGTAGTATTAAAAATAATATATAATAATATTATGTACATTACATCTTTTATAAATCATATTATGTTAACAGACGATTAATGTCATTATTATTATATTATTTAAAGAGTATCAACATGTTATACAAATTTCTGTACATATTTTAAATAGCACGTCATATCACAATTTAAAAAAATATATTAGTAGTATTCTACGTTCTAAGCTTGTATATATTTAGTACAATTTGGATAATAATTTAAACTACATACATTAGTAAAGAGTTTTGTATTGTTATTGATTCAAAAAGCAAAGGCGGTACCTAGCTATTTCTTTCGGCCATGTCCGATCCTAATAAGATCATATGGGCCTCCACAGAGTGGAGGGTTTGTATGAACAGATTTTATTTTTACGAGAAATGGATGTCAGCCACTTGCTCAACCTATTAGGTCCATACTCTGACTCATACACAAATCGAAAAATAATATGTGTAGGTACTTGCCAGACGCAGGATTCGAGCCTGGGACCCTCGACTCTATAGGCCGGCGTTTAAGCCACGCGGCCATCGTGGGTATGTTGGGGGGGTAGCTATTTACTATCAGAAAAATAGTATCAAATACCATTTGGTTTATACCGTGTAGTGTAATAATACTCTGATATAAAGTTAGGCATAGTATGAGACGTTGTAATAATATAAAATTTTTGATTTTCTTTTTTGTTTTAAAATCATTGCGAGCGAGCTGTTGTAATCCGTTTTTTTCCGCCCTCACGAAAATGATACGCGGGTATCTCTTTCCCATTAGCTTGCAAGGCGATAATAATATAGAAAGAAGAAAACCCTTGCAAGACTTGCTTTTCTGCGAAGCGCAAATTTTATTAACCTACAAACAGAGGCGAATCTACTACGCCCCGTGGCACACGTATTTATCGCAAGGAAACTTGCTAACTGGCGTGGATTTCAGTTGGATCTCTTATTTATTATAATGAAATTGATACTTACATAATATAATATTATGTATATAACAAAAAAGTCCGGTAGAATAGAATGTATCTTGACAAAACTGTCTGCCAATGTAAGGGTCGTTTTTTTGTGCCAATCGAAAACATATTGCTGAAAAATAATGTCTTGTTTTGTACATAATATACTTAAAATTGTTTGGATACTATCCATGACATTAAATCCTTTGATGTAACAATTTTTACATGTATTTACTTTGTCTGTTTTTTTATGATTACTTTCAATGTTATGTATAACATCAAAAATTTAAGTTATTATAGAAACCTTCAATCTAATGAACATGCCTTATTTTATATTAGTACCTTTAATATACGTATATTGTAGTCAACATATCAGAACTTTTACAAATATATGCCGACGGAAAAACCATTTTTAAATTGTTAATTATATATTATTATTAGGTTATTATTTAAGATTTGAACTGTTTAAAATATGTATTAAAATAATTCATGATGTTAATAGAATAGACCTTCATAGACCATATTTGAAAAAAAATATAAAACAACATCCCCTCAAAGTCATCCTCACATAACTGGGAGCGATTTGATTGTTTGTTATAGACATTTATTAACGGCCCGTATGCCTAACGTAGGTCCTCGTTTTTTTCGGTTAGGTACATGTTCAAACACGCGTGTTAACATATTACGCCCTACATCAGTTATCGTCAACTTATGGCTACGGCCGTATGTTGTAGCTTAACCACTGGGAAATGAAAATAGAAATCGCGCTTTTCAAAAGAACACTACCTTATTCTTAGGTCAATAATTATTATAAAACAATCATTACTCATAGGATTTTTATCACATTTTAATGGGCAAAGACATAGCTTATAATCAGTATCTTTAGAATTATCTTCAAATGTATTAATCGTGGCCATTTTTTGAATAATAAAATGCCTAATTCTTGTGAAATTTGAGATCACAGAGATTATAAAATATAATTTTGTATCGTAAATATTTCACTATATAATGTTAATATTAATTTTACTAATGGTTTTATAAATGCGTTTAAAAATTAATAAATCGAAATAATCTGCACTGCACATGGATGTACTGAAATATGACTACATTCTAAAACATTAGATCGAGAGGTTTAACAAAATACTATTGTTTGTAATAAAAATACTTTATGCAGTCATCAAATGTTTCAAATAAATATAAATAAGGCTTCAAAATTATATAAATAGATTATCTACAACGTTTAAATAATGTTCAGGATAATGCTTTGAAAATCCCAAAAAATCTCCATTTTGACCTTCGTTGGGCATGTGGGCCCTTAATACAATAATAATCTACATAGATGATATTATTCCATAAAAAAGTGGGTATGTTGTAGAAATTCCTTATTTCTCTAAATTTTTTTAGAGTACACGATAAATGCTTCATATTTCAAGTCTTTTTCCTTGCGAAAAACGTGATTATTTCAATTTTTCAGACAACACGTATCACGATATTATCAGGAGGAGAAATTAATTCCCGCACCGGTGGTCCTGTGTTTTCGCAGGCAGCAGGGTGGAAACGGGGGTTTCTCATTTCATTTCGCACGCACTTTATAATGCTTCACGACATAGCAAGATTGGAATATCTGCGAGCTGGAATCCAAACGAGGTATTATTTCAAGTCTTGCGATGTACTCCACCCTGTAATACTACCCTTACAGATAGATTTTTATTAACAGCTTTCGTGTTTATTTCACATAGTTTAAATGAAAATAACACTATTTTTAACTAGATAAAATATCAGGTAGTAGTGGCACCTGTCAACATTATTTTGATGCGCTAAATATTAACTTTAAATATATTCTTTCATTATATTTCTCTCACACACATTTACGTAAGCTTTCTCTCACCTTGTCCCTTTTAATACGTTTTCTCCCTATTTTCATTTTTCACATACCATTACGTATATTTGTATGTTCTGTATTTTCTTAGCATTGTAATAATATACTCCTTCACCCTCAAAAAAATCTTTCCGGATTTGATAATTAATTCTAACAAGTACGTTATCTGAGGTTGCTAAGGCTGTCCCCAGTAATTTCCTCCAGTTGCTTTTTTCAGCGAACCGACGCTCTTCTTCTGTTTTTGATTCCCTGAAGGCATCCCAATAAACCACCAGTCTCTTCAGATTATCTAGTCCGCGAGGAACAATACACCTCAAAAAGTGCAGAATGCTTCTTAGACACACTGTAGAGGTTCATTATGTACTGTATCTAGGAAATACAAAGCATTCGTCATCAACAGATAGCTAAAAACATAAAAATGTTTAAGGCACTTACTGTTATTAAAATCGGTGGTAAACTAGTATTCTTACATGTATCAGAATGGAGACATTTTAGAGTCTCACTTCCATTCACAAATAAGTATCTACTTTTTATCTTTATCGGCACCAGTATAACTTAACAGTTTTCTTAGCCTCACAAAACCGGTGGTGCTAGATCATAACTTTAGGGGTTGATTGTAGAATGCAAGTTGAGCAGGATTGTCCCGTATTTGAGGTGATAGGAATGGTAAATAAATAAAAACACTGACTGTAGACTATTCAAATAAATAATTGATATCCTGAATTTATTGATGTATAAAATAATATAATCTGTAGAAGAAAATAATAATATGTATGATGGATTTTCACAGTTTGGAGGGCAGTGAGGTAATAAATTTCCAAAATGGCGTCGCTGGACGTCGCACTCAAGCCTGATGCCTGCATTCCATACCATATAAGGTAATATCCCAGTTCATCAATCCTTATATGGCAAAGCATGCAGTTCAACTAATATTTACTTAATAAGACTTTTGTTTGTGTGTGAGTTATTGACTCCCAAATATCTAACTGATTTAACTATTAAAATAATTTAGTTATAAAATAACATTTCCAATTTCTCACAATTCAGTTAAAATTTGTGGCACAATATGTCCTTTGCAGATACGTAATAAAATTTAAAATATAGTATTTTCTTTAAAATCTTGTTGTGACTCATTAAATTTTAAAATCTCACCAACACAGAAATGCTTTAATACTAACCCACGAGAACGTCAGGTGCGCTATCTATCAGCTGATAAATGACAGCTGAGGGAGCACCTAATATTCATATACTCACAATGAATAATGTATTGAAAATAGCAATATCTCCTAGCACCTGTGCATCGCCATCCAGAATCCCTAGAGGTAACTATACTATTTATGTTATACCTATATCAATGGGACCATTACCTTGGGGGGGTATCCTATCTCTCAATAAATATTTGCATAGGTTTATAACGCTCTATAAACTAAGGAGTCGTTATACCTACGCATTGTCGCGAAAGTATAAATATACTGAATCTATACCTCAGTTTTATCTAAGCTATACCTAAGCTGTGAGGGAATTTACAGATAATTTTTCAAAAAACCTAATTGTGTCGCTACATTTCAAAATCAGTCAAGTCCTTCTTTAGGTATTTTTAACTGTTTTGTGAATTGTTGAAGAACTATTGCTTTCTAAGATTTCTGCGTTATCAAAATGTCGAATTTATTAATTTTAAATATTATATACTCGAACTAATATAAACTTTCACCTTTGTGACTGTGTATTTGAGAAAACCAAAAGCTGTTTTTCTCATATTCATCTATTATGGACTTGGCTGATTTTGAAATCTAGCAACACAATTATAATAATATCCAAATTTTGTAATTAATCATTGGAATGTTTTAAAGCATGTTAATTTGTTAGGTTATAACTTACTTAGAAACTACTGGACCAATACTATCTAGCAATGGCAAAGGGTGGAGGTAGGCTGTTAAGATCCGAAATAAATAATGCATTTAGCCATACGTATTTGTTTTTATTGAACTAAGTCTACAATTATTATTATTCACAGATGATGTCGATAGTTTTTATAAATCAATTAAACCCTGCCTAAACTATACCATAAACGTTTTGGTATATTTTGGGGGATCCGACAAGATTGTGGACACTTTTTCGTACATACGTATTTATTTTTGTTGAATTAGAAATACATAATATTACACAATACATGTTTGGTTTTTTTTTTAATTCATTAAGCGCTGCCTAAACCAAACTATAATAGATAAAAAATATTATTCTATCTTTAAAATATAGTATGATTTAATAGCATAATTAATAGATGAGTATTTTTTGACTATTATCTGTGATGGTTTGTTTTTCGCAGGGTTTATTTGAATTTCAAAAAATAACCAACACCATCTGTAAATTGAAGTCTTAGTCCAATGAAAACAAATAAGCCTGACTTACAAAGTTTAGTGTGCACCCTTTATGGCGGATCCTAACAGCCTACCTCCACCCTTCGCTACTGCTATCTAGTACAGCTTATATAGTCTACATTACTGTTACTATTTATGTAAACTTTTAGAAGATGTTTATCTCGATTTCCTAGATATCAAAATAAACGTCTGAAAATAACCCACTTGCATCAATATGAGATGAAGCGAGAATTGAGAAACGCGCGTCTAGAAATCGAGCAATTAATAAATACAGATCACTTTTTTCTTTACCGCATATATATTCCCTTCTAAGCTTGCTGCCTTTTTATCCATAATGGTTCAAAGAGCTTACTTGTCACACTTACACAAGATCAATATGTCCATCTAGCGGAGAACTACAGGGTGTGAACCACATCCTCTTTTTTTGTTCAAAACTTATAAATTTTTATTCACATTTTTTTTCAATGGCCCTTTCACATTAAGGCCGTTGCACTGAATTGAGAATTACGATGGTAGTGCTAATTATTGATTATCTTTGAATGCAATTCGGTAACTTGTCTGTAATGAATGAAGATTTTCGACTGCTTATTATTGTCCCATAATGGCCGAGTGGCTTATACGTCGGCTTATAATGTCATGGGTCCCAAGTTTGAATCCTGGATCTGACAAATATACGTATTGTTTTTCAATTGAATACGTGTATTAATTAAGGCGCTAAGTATTTTGAAAAATGTAGTTTCACAGTATGAAGCAATCTCGGCAGCTTCTATAATTTTAAAACTTAAATTTATTTTGAATTTCCACAGTACATAGCTTTGAAATTGACATTTCTGGTCACGGTGTAAGTACCACGCAAAGAATCTTATTTTAGGGTTTAAGTACCAGCTCAGGGACGCTAGTGGGATCTAAGTACACACTGATGACATTTTCAATAGAGATGGTTACAATATTATAAATTAAAAAAATAAGGTTTTTCGATACTTTTGTTTTATCAATTCAATTATGTATTTACCTAGTCCTAACACAATCATTCTGCGTTTTATTTCAGCGATGTGCATATGACCCTAGAGACTATAGATCAGTGGTTGTTTAGTGGTCAATCCAAATTTATCATGTTCATTGACAAATGGATTCTATCATGGGCCCCACATCCTGAAGCGGGCCCCGAGATCAAGATCTTTCAACCACAATTTTTACAATTAGTAAAATAATGTTAAAAGTGCATTATCAAACTATTCTAGAATAGATTTTTGTTTGTTTCAATATATATCTGGCATAGAAATAATTTAAATGTGGATACATGGCGAACTTTTTTTTTTTTGTAATTTTGATTTCCAAAGCTCCAAATTTTTATGAATGCCTTCACTTTGTCTTTTAAAATCAGTGAATGCATTTGTAGTCCTTGCATTGATTTATTCACCTGCTTATTTTAATTTCAACCAAATACAACAAAATCGTATTTATCGTAATCGTATTATCGTTCCTAAACAAACTTGCGTCAAATTTCAACATTATGATTTGATCTTTTATTCAGACTTCATTTTTTCACGAGATAGCCAGCGCGCTACACAATAGTGTAGAAGTGACGTATTATAAAGTTTGTCAATCAGGTTTGCAAACAACCTTTTATAGGACTGTTTTTTTTGTATGGTTTATAACTAGCGACCGTTTTATAAACTATGCATTTGCAAACTTCATACTTGTGGCTACATTATTTTTTTCTTAAATTTTAAATAAATTCAACATCTACATATTCAAATAAATATTTGTCACGTCTGAGGAAGTGAGATGGAATAAGGAACCGGAGGGTAGGTTTGTTTGACTCCAATAATAAGAAGATTGATGCGTGAATGAAATGAACCCTGGTTTTATTATCTCCTTCCAAATAAATATTAATTTAATTATTACAGATACGTTTACAGATTATAATTTAGCAGAATGAAAGCAGTTTATGCGTTATGAGAAATTGCTAAGTCGATCGGGCGGAGTGGAACGATAACCTTACGGTTAAATCTTTGATAACTGACTGACAATATTGTTTTCATGTACTGGGTGTTTTTATAGTGATTCGATACAATAGAAAATGCTGTTATCGGTACTTGAATATTTGATAATCATGCTTTGTTGTGTAATGCATAGCTTGTTTGTAAATTATAAATAATTGATTTTAATTTTTAGTCACTTAAGCAGTTTTAATAATTAGCAAGATTGATTTTCATATAAACAATTTTGTGCATATCATGTTTTGTAAATTATAAATAATTATTTATTATAATTATTTTGCTAAATTAGCTTTCTGTTAAAAATTGATTTAATCACATAAATCGCTTGTTTTGCTGTTTCACAATATTATGTTACAAGGTAATTGTAATTATAAATTGACTCGTGCAGATGGTAGGGTAATGACCCCTACACGTCACTTTCACTGTATGACAATATGGATTCTGGTTTTAAGTGAATTGTGTTAAACTTTTCGCGCCTCCCTTAGCAACACCCAGCGCCTCCCAGTTTGGAAATCGCTGCTATAGAGTATCATACATCAAGTACGTACAACTTTACTCAAATGTCCGCCTTTCTCCTTATGTGGTATAAGGCATAAAGCCCACCAAAAAAGCGTTCAGTGCGCTCACTACTGAGTAGGTCCCCTCCCACCCGCGCATTACCCTTCACCTATGTTATAAGGGGCTCAAGGAGTACAAAATAATTATTATTATCAGCGTCTCTCATAACAAAGCAATAAAAATATTATTAAATTTCTCGGGGCATGCAATTAATATCGGACACGCAATAACTAAACAAAGAGTTTATTGTTCGTAAATAATGGCTTCTCGCCCGTCTTATCGACGACGCTTCGAGGAGCGTGATTTTGCTTGCCGTGTTCAATGAATGGACTACGTTGTATTTTCGTTAAATCGTATCGCTGAGAAGGCAAAAAACGATGACTCATGGGGCAGGCGGGCACAAGGCGTCGTCAAATCCAGTGTGCGCTGGCGTATTTGATTACGTTGTATTTTCGATGATTTACATGCCACTTGTGAAATTTTGCGCGAGAGCCCCACTCGCTCCGTTAAGTGGGTTTTACGCCTAAGAGATAACATTATTATTATTATAATATAGTTCAGGATCCCATAGACTTTTCGTAAACATAAAATGCGGAAAGCATTCTGACAATTGGGATAGGGTTACAAAGATATATAATGTCATGTTATTCACCTACCTATATGTGCAACCTACATTGTTTCTAGATTGACCATTATACCTACTAAAACTAATGCCATATGCATATATATGGTAAAGAAACCAATCTGGGTGATTCTATACAAAAATATTACTAAATAAAATAGTTTAAGCCAAGGAGGATCCTAAGAATCGATAATTTTGAACACATTGCACTACCCGCTATTTTTATTTTTTCAAATGGGACGAACCGTTCTACCACCATGCCGATGGCATGGTACAATTATTGCATTTGCAATCAATCTCTGATTCGGTCTTGGTTTTATTGAAGAATTCAGAACAATTTTTGGTGGGTTATAAGAAAAAAAATTAAAACCTCAATAAAAAAAAAATTACTTGTAATATCGCCTGGCAACATCGATATTATATATCTTTGTGACCCCGAGAACCTATCCCAATTGTCAGAACGCGTTCCGCATATTATGTATACGAAACGTCTATGGCATCCTGGACTAATAGTAAAAATAAGACAAACACGGCTTTGTCTAAGTCTGCAGTAAATAGGCCGGCCATAATAAAATACTTGTTATGTTATGTCGTTATGTGTGCAGTGATTCCCATTATCCTTTACCTGTAAACAATACCCAGCCTGTGTCCATATTATAAACATCTACTGGTGATAAAACTGATAAATTATCAATAATTATTTTGAACTTTGTTTTGTATTAAGTAGGTACATATGTGAGTCAGTCAATATCACACTTTGAAATGTTTTAATTTAAATAGTAGTACACATTTTTTTATTTGATACCATACAACTTAGCAATCATGAAATAATTAATATAAAATATGTTCTTAATTAATTATAGGATGTGTATTTCCCATTTAATTCAATAAGGCATTATTAATTATTATTATTATATTCTATAAATTATTGAAGAAGTAGGTACAATGTGTTTTATATATATATAACAAGCTGAAGTAGCCGGTTTCGCACAGGGTCGCTTCGTGGTTCTAGTTATCTTAGATATTTAAAAAATAATAAGAGGTAAATTTTTTTATATTAAAATATCTGTCTAATACAATATGGCAATATGAAAATAATTCTAATAGGAGTAAAGGTCAAACAAAAGAACACTAAATTAAAATCAAATCCAAAATATGAAAACGTTATTAATGTTAATAATATGTAGTAAAAAAAAATCAAAATTGGATGGAACAAACAAACAACAAACTTTGTATTTTATTTAATACTAATTTAGAAACCTTCGCAGGTGTGCCCACAGCAACTGACAAAAGTTTCATTGCAATCGGGTGAATGGTATAGGAACACAAACGAATAGAAGAAGATGATGATTTTCTAATTCAGAAACCTTTGCGGGCGTGAGAACAACACTTGATCGAAATTTCATTGCAATTGGATGAATGGTATAGGAACGCATACGAATAGAAGAAGAAGAAGATGGTTGTACTAATTCAGAAACCTTCGCGGGCGTCCGCACAACAACTGGTCAAAAATTCATCGCAATCGGATGAATGCTATAAGAACGCATACGAATAGAAGAAGAAGAAGATGGTTGTACTAATTCAGAAACCTTCGCGGGCGTGCGCACAACAACTAGTCAAAATTTCATTGCAATCGGATGAATGGTATAGGAACGCACACGAATAGAAGAAGATAGAATAAAAGAAGAAGAAGAAAATTGTTGTACTAATTCAGAAACCTTCGCGGGTGTTGGCACAATTACTGACGAAAATTTTATTGCAATCGGATGAATGGAATAGGAAGGCATACGAATAAAAGAATATAGAATAGAAGAAGAAGAAAAAGAGGATGGTTGTACTAATTCAGAAACCTTTGCGGGTGTTACCACAATAACTGACGAAGGTTTCATCGCAATCGGATGAATGCTATAGGAACCATACGAATAAAAGAAGGTATAATGAAGAAGAAGAAGAAGAAGAATAACAGACAGACAGACAGACAGACAGACATTAATTTTTATATATAATATATAGCCTATACTCTTCGCGCAAGTGCAAGCAATAAGTTGACAAAGTTTTATCGCAATCGGATGAACGGTATGGCAGCGCATAATATACGAACAAACAAACTAACACATATTGATTTTTATACATTAGATATACTTAATATTCTGAATTTCAAACCAAGAAGAAAAATGTATTAAAAAAAAAAGTTGCTTAATATCGATATTATAACATTATAACGATACGCATTGAACATCACTAGCGCTTTCTTGACAAATTAGCAGATTGTGTGAAACAATTATAAAAATGTACTTACCTCATAATTTCGAGGTTTTATGGCTGGAATCGCTTTACTATTAATTGTGGAGTACTTCTGGCCACTAGTTTTTAGTTTTTTTTTTACATTTTAGACACTTCCATCATCTTTTTGGCGACGTTTTTTAACAGAAGTCGTGAGTGTCAACATACCGTTTTCAGCCATTTCATATGGAATGCCGTTGAACGCTGCAGTGGTACTTACACCCTTGCATATAAAACTCGCCAATGGACTTACATCGTAGCCAGATTTAAATATTGTATTGTATTTTTTTGACTTGCTTAAGGCACTTAGATCATAGTTAATAGTATTGGCGTTGGTATATAGAACTGTTTTCTATAAAAATGTCAGTTTTGAAAATGTTGGTACTTAGCGCCTTAATTAATACACGTATTCAATTTGTGTTCAACATAATAGGTTGAGCATGTGGCTAACATCCATTTCTCGTTAAAACAAAAATCTGTAAAGGTAATTAATTAGTAATTAATTACCACATTTAATTATCATGCTTATAGTATTTAATGGCCATCTAATGGCCACGCGCCTAGCGCGTCTTTAGGGTTGAAAGACTACAAACTTCCACTTTGTGGAGGCGCATAATAATATGATTATATTAGTATCGGACATGGCCAAAAGAAGAGAAGAGAATTATTTTGTTCAATTTAATATTACAATTTATTTCAATATGTAATAAGTATCAGTTTACCATATTGCTTTCATAGTAGGTATGAACAATTACTAGCACTACCATCTAGATTTACAGTTTCATGGCATGGCCTGACTATAATAGGTTTTGGTTCTTGCAATCCGGTATGACAATCTAATTAATTATTATTATAATGAATAATCATACTTTGACAACAATTTATTACTTATATACAATATTTTTTTTTTTATTTTTATTATATTTTCTGACCCTTGAGACAATAACATTTATGGGGATAAACAACTCAATCCTTGTCAGCATATTGATCGGCGATATTAAATATATATTTCCCGTAGTGTCCAATTATGGCAAACTCAGTAAATAGCTGACTGCCATGACATTTTCTGCATATTATTATTTTTCATCTTATTTAAATTATTTTTCTGTCTGCGTGCATTATCGGTAAATAATGTTTTCACTGTGACAAATAATGGAGGTATCTAATCAAATTTACGTAGTTGAAAAAGACGAAAAAATGTTAAAAGAGCAGTGTGTACCGTATTTAGAAATGGTTAGAGTGGGTCTTCCGTTCCGAGATGAATGCAAACCTACCTGGGGCGGCTGCAATGTAATTGATTTTTATAAAGAGACTCGAAGCAGTATGAAAGCTTACTCGAACATAATACAAGCCTCTCTAAGAGAAAAAACGACATGGTATTATCGCGAGCGAAGCGTTTGTGGACGTACATAGATGAAAGAAAACGCGTAATGCTTTATTTATGAAGTTTTCTTGTTCAATAAACTGAAGTGAAAAATGCATTTATGATTTATTGCTTATACATGACCACCCTAGATTAAAGCTGAATGTAAAACTATTCTAACTCACATTTGAAATATTTTGCAGAAGTGTTTTTTGAATCATCATATTTAAGTTATTTATTATTTATACAGATACATTTCTATGCATCATTATCTTTATCAAATTTATACTGAAATATGATGTACTTGTACATGTATCTATAAACATCATAAATAATTGAAGTAGATTGTGTCAAAGATTTCCCTTTCGAAATATTTCAAATGCGAGTGAGAATAGTTCTGCATTCAGCTGACTAAATGGTTGCATGTAAATTGTACGTAAAACATTTCACCGTGGCACAGCTCGCCATGAGCTTTATATCGGAAAGTGATGCCCGTATACTATACGGTCTTCATTTTTATTAGATTCAATATGAACGTTAATTCAACTTTCATAGCCGATTTTGACAAAATTCATGAATTCAAGAATGAAAACCTAACCTAACCTAACAAACAATCCAGTATATCGACTATTTTCAAAATTTGTTTGCTGCTTGCTTCCTGTAAGCCGACAAGAACCGTGATTTACTTAGACATGAATTTTATGTCATTACTATACGACCTAAAGAGGTTGGCACATTTCAGCACCGTGAAGTGTGATACGGCGAACTGCATACGTACAAGTTTCCAGACACGAGATTAAATCACTGCTAGGCCTCTCTAAGCTGATTCTATTCATATCGGTCGCCTGTATTTTGTGGTTACATTTATAAATTGTGCCGTCGCACAGTTCACCGTGAGCTGTCTTACCACGTTTTTTTAATCGGCTCTACAATCCGGTGTGGATCTTGGCCGCCTTACGAAGAGGGTTCGTAACATTTTTTTAAGAGAAATGAATGATAGCAACTTTCTCAATCTATTAGGTCCATATACTTTGGATTCAAACACACATTAAAAAACAATCAATTTTGCCAAATCCAACATTTGAACCCGAGACCATCGATATTAATATGATATTGATTGGTATTAAATATCTGACAATAACACTGTCAATTTCATCATAATATAGTTGACAGATACGACTTAAAATTATATACCTATTATATATAATATGATTATGTATACCTATAATAAATGTACCTACCTATTTATACTCACCTGTCTTTTTCTTGCATTCCGTTGGTTTTTTTTTTGTATTTTACGAATGGACATAAATTTGATCTCAATACTATACGGCTATCTATTTCTAATAACACATCTTATGGTGCACTCGAGTAAATAATCACAATGAACATAAAAAATGGCCGCCATAATATTTTAATAGCAATAAACTTATTATTTGTTCACAAACTTACCCATAATACATGCGCTTTTAAAATAATTTAGATGTTACAACATAAATAATGTGTAAGACTCCTTATATAATAATATAAAGACTAAATTCTTTGATTTTAGTACTTAGACAATTTATTTTCTGCAGATGTCATAATATATTTTGATAGTTATGTAGCAATCGTACCATGTTAGGAGTACAGGTTGCGTTATCAAAACAAATCGAAGTTGCTATGGGCAGTAAAGTTGTCAGCAGATTTCTCAATCATAGCCTAGATGAACAATGATAATCATGTTTAATTAAATTGCAACCTGGATAAACAATGACTCTTATAATGTATTGAATATTCAATTGTATATTAATAGCGAAGGACGATGATGGAAACAGTCACTCCTCACTCGTCATTTGGCACTCGATCATAACATCTGGGTACAAGTAGTTCTTTTGATAAAGTCAGTAATACCAGTATTCTAGTGCCCTCCATCATAACTTCATCACTGTCATTTTAAAAATTAATGTATTCTTTTATTATTGAGTCAGTAAAATATAAACTCTCTCCTCGATTCATCCGAGCAACTCCGAACAGACTTTCTCTTTACACTCATCATCCCCTCAGTTATGAAAGTTACATTTCTAAGAATTTAGTTCCTAATACTTATTACTTTAGTATATATGAAATGTGTTTCATTGCTAATTTTAGGAATTAATAAATGGATAATTCTAATTTTGATTCCATAAAAATCATAATAATAGTAATATTATAATACTTTGCAAATCTGGTATAATAAATAGTATTTTAACCAACGCAACTTTACTAAAATACACAGTGAATCACAAATCACAAATCTATGATAATTCAAAAATGATATTGATGGAAACCACATCGTGTGCGCAGTTTCGATAAAATAGGATTTAAAAGATTTTCGGATTAAACGATTATCTACCCCATCATTAATTGGTATTTTGGTAAATGTCATTATTTAATAATTATTATACTCAAACTATTAGAGATCTATCTGTGTGTGCATTCAATAAGTAACCCGTGATTATAGCACTATTTTTTAAATACAAATCAGTAATAAAACAATAAAATATAACAATTTTTATCAGAATGGACAGTTATTATATTTTGTTTTTTCAAAGCGAAGAACAAATTTTCTATTGGTAACTGAGAACCCAATAACTGTGTGAAATTAAATCAGTTTGCTTGTTAATATTTTCCCACGAAATTATGAGTTACCTTTTTTTACATAAAAAATCAATAAAAGATCTACTGTTAATAATGTTACGTATTTTCTTTGTTCATTTATGTTACATTTTGAACCTCTTAAATAGTTTTTAATTTTGTAAATTTTGCTTAATGCAAACAAATAAATATTATTTGAAATTTAAATTGAAATTCCTACGCAAAGGACATCACACTTGGACATTGACACATGCAAAGTTGATGATTTTTTCTCATTTTTTTATAATTCAAAAAAATGTTTTCTCGTAAATTTTCCAAAGCCACAAAAAATGACACAAAACAATGAGTTTGAAAAACGGTACAGGTTTCAAGCAAAAAATAATTTATGTTATTTAAATTCAATATTTTTATATTAAAAATTCTACTTTCTACATAATATATTATTTACTATTTTATGATCAAGTAATGCTATTTTAAAAAAATGAATATTTTAATAACCAAGTGTTTTAAAAAAACCTTATTATATGCAAATATACCAGTTTTATTATATTCATATATATAACGATGAAGTAAGAAAACCGGTTTTAAAAATGAAATAGCTATCGACTTAAATTCAACTATCGACTTAATTCAATAAAAATGAATTTAATAAAATTCATGTTATCATTTTTTTAAATTGATAATGGAATTCGATCATATAAATGGTAACTCAATTAATATCATAGCAACAATACAAAATTGCATTATTACTTTATAAATGAAAAATAAGCTAAAACATATTATGGGTACTTACTGAAAGGTCATTTTAAATTTCAGACTTATTTCGTAGAACAATTTTATTATTCATACTTTTACTGAGTTTTTTCCAGGGCTAAACAAGAAAAAAAATTATAACACCATATTATTACGAATATAATGAACAGTAAAAAATATGATTTTTTTTTTACTGTTCATTATCATTATTTAGCTGATTAGACCACATAAAATGTATAAAAGATTTGACGTGTACATAGATAAAAATGAATCAAATATAGGTATGCGATGAATGTGTGGTCACATATCGCTATATGTGAGCGATACAGAGTAAAGGCGCGGCTTTCAGATACAATTGAGAACTTCGAAAATCTGAAATTTAATACATCCTGTAATATTATAAATCTCTTAAACAAGATTCTCAAGATAAGTCTGAATAATGGTTCCTCACTAAGGTTCTAGTTTTCAGTAAAAGTAGAACACAAAAAATATTATTACGTAAGTTACCAAAGCAATACTCTACCAGCGGGAAATTATTTTCTTTTTTAATAAATTATTAATCTTTTATTCAACAAATATTTCACAAGACGTCAGAATATAACATTCTATATTGAACATACATAACATGAAAACACCTGTTTCTTGTTTAACAATCAAAAAGATTCGCCAGCGATGGCGTATGGGGGGTATTCGTTTGGTAAGTTGGGGGGTCTGGCAAAATTCAGATATTGTTTTTCAACGTGTGTTTGAATCCAGAGCATGGATCTCATAGGTTGACCAAGGGACTAACACACATTTCTAATATGTAAAAAAATGTTACTAAACCTTTTAGTGAGGCGGCCAAGTTTGACACCGAATTGTAGAGCCGATTAAAGAGAAAAAAATCAAATATTCAATACTACTATCATAGAAAATGTGGATATGTTTTATGGTTACCAAATGAGCCTTCAAGAAGTGAAGTAGGCCAAGTGACAAAATGGTGAAACTTTCTTATTGAAGTTTTAGTTTAATGAACTTTTTACATAATTTTTTGTATGGAGCTGTATTCATTTTTTTTATATTAAATGGAAGTTTATTACATAAACAAATAGAAAAAAAGTAATTATGGTTAATATTGATTGTAATAAGATAATAATAGAGGTGAGTTTACTTCACCTTTACTTATTAATGTCACTTGGCTCACTTTAGCCTATGTTAGTCGTGTTCACCATTACGTGGGAAACTTGCATGAATGCATATAAGTGAACACAGCTAATAAACATGTTACCATAGCAACATGCGTGTTAGCCGTGTTCACTTCTATAGGACAACAACACGTTAATCAGTTATTAAGAACGGTGAAGTGAGCTAATGACTTGGCTCACTTCACCATTTGACAATATAATACGATAGCTCAATGAACATTTTTATTTTAACAATAAAACACTATTTTAGTATATATTTACTTTTCTCACTTCACTTTTATGATAGTTTATGACATGTAGATTACCATAACGCAGCTAATATTTTTTTTTTCAAAAATGTCGGTTGGCTCAGTCGACTTCTCCTTGGCTCAAATAAACCACAATACAATTAAACATTCTAAATTCACTGACAGATATTGTATTATAAAATGTGTGTATGATACTCCCTAAAATATAATACAGTATTTATAACAATTCGGATATCTCTAACAATAAAATTATATATACCTATTTCCGAACCTGATAATTTCCCATTTCCGATCTTTATTTAGGTGAGTCAATATTTTACGGATATTTTCAACGTATCGGTTTTCATTGAATTTAATTTTCCTACCCGCAAACGGACGCCATAATGATATGATGTTATTTAAATATTGGGCACGGGTGGAAATTTTACCGATACCTTTTGGGGTATTAATCATACAAAGTATACTTAATAATATTTTTTTTGATAAATTACGGTTTTCCGAATCCTATATTAAGTGTAAGTGATGGAAGTGATGTGAGAACCAAAAATATACTTTCCAATAAGAAACATTTAATTCATATTAGTTTTACCTTTCTTTCGGCATATAAATCAAAGTGATACTATTATTTAATATTCGCACCACCATATTTATCACCCACACAAAATATCTATTTCAATTTTTTTAAAAAAACAACACATTTTCTTTATATAACCAAGTGATAAATATATAATATAATAAAATAGGTACTAGCATTTGAACCCAGCTTTGCTTGAGGACTTCTTTGGGGTTTGTGTATTTTTGTTCTGTTGGTTTTGGGCCCTCTATCAATCCAGGGGCCTTGGGCTGTAAATCCTTTAACCCTAAGATAAATATGATTTGTAGGTACCACTCTTATGAGTTGAAGCAACCTTTGACATCTTTTATATTTCCTGAAAGATACCCAAAGTCAATACATCGCTTTAAAAATATAAGGAAATTATCCAGCCATTAAGAGCGAGTTTCATATTATTTTAATGCACCTAAATACATCGCTCTTTGCAATTGTAAAAATATAACATTATTACCACTTCATTGAATGTTATACGATAAACTGACTTACATTCATTGAAGTTCTTTGCTTGTCCAGTAGTTGTCCAAAGGATACCTCCCAATTTTGATAATATTGTAATCGTTAATTATTACTAATTTATTGTGCAACTGTAAATACTATCGGTCAATTCTGAAATGAAATATAAATATCTTTGACGTTTTAATAAAGTTTGGTCGTTCCGTTACCTTGGTAACCAATTATTATTATTTAGAATATAGAACGAAGTGGGTTAGTCCATGAATTCAAATTTTGATAGTGTATAGGACCGGGTAGACGCTTATGCTTTACCACAATCTTATCTGCGTAAACCGGTTTGTATCGGGAAGCCCGTGTGTATGGACGGGAAAACTGTAGCTATTGTAACAGAAAGCGCTGTAAAATTAGTTTTCACAAACTATACCGCTCAGTCGCTGCCGTCTAGCCGGCGCTTTTGGGGAACTTTAAATGTTAATATCTCGTAAAATTGATCACACCATACCATACTCACTATACGTGCATTGATCTTATTTTTCCCAAGGAATCTACTATAAAAATATCAGCTCTCTAACTAGACAAACTTTGTGCTTTATTTTATTTTAGTATGGATCATGAATTACCATTAAATAAACTCTAGATTCCTTGAAAATATCAAAATATAAATAATTAAAACATAAATGAAATATAAATATGTTATATATATTATTATAATGAAATGAATGCCATAGAAAACTCTAACGGGCTTTTTCTCAGTAATCACACCGCGTATAAAAACTGCAACGGAAATAGGCTTTTATCTTTTCTGGTAAGCCCGATGCCTCGGTCTCAGACACCTTCCGGAAATTACCTCTCGCTGTCTGAGTGACGTCACAGATATAAAACGCCACACAAAATGATCTCTTTCACAGCGAAGACGCTCATTTTGGAATGCAGGTAAAGATGGCGAAGCGGAAAAATCGTATATCAGGTACGTTACTTTGACACGGATTGGATATTGGATATTTCAGTGTAATTTAAAGAGTGATTGAAGTTTTATTTTTATATCCACATACACACGATTATCAGTTAGCTGTTAGGTAATGGTTTAACAAAATGGGTGCTCCCAAATGGTTAACGGTGGGATTTGGGGAAGAATGGCGGTCATCAAGTATCAAATAGGTAATACTATGAAGACTCAAATTAGAGATTAATAAGAAATAAGATTTTTTTTAAATCAAACAACAATAATTATTATTATTAATGTACCTAATGTCATCTCCCTCCATTTGCGAAAGTGGGAAGATGCTGTCACTTTGTTTCTTTGTATGGTTTTTCGTCTGGATTCGGGACTTCGGGAGGTGGGCAAATAACACACCGGAATTGTGGTGGAAACGACAAGATTTATTTTCGTTAATATATACTAATGGTTACATTTTTATAATTTCTTTTATACGTAGCGCGAGTTAACAATGTTTACTGTCTGACAGTCGGCCGCGTATTCCCCGCCATTTTATGTATCGCTCCCAGCAAGAAGCGTTGTCGAAAACGGCGACAATGGCGACGTTGCAGATATTTTTAAGCGGCCGCAATTTCCAGCATTGCCGGCTTTATTATTATTTATTTTCGTAATCAACCCTTACTATTTGTTGGCTTGGTACCGATTAGGGCCTCTCCAGAGTCACAAAGACATCCCTAAATGGGGACCACTTGGGAATGTAACACTAAGTATACTATTTTTTTTATTTATCGAATAAATAATTCACAATATTTAAGAATGTAACACTCCAATAATTGGAACATACATAATTATTTTTGAAAACACATCTGACAACATATATCACAACCAATAGAAAATATCTTTTTGAAAAAGGTAAGTCACCCCACCCCACAGGAATCGAATCTGCATCTCTCGGGTATCGCGCCCACGCATATTGACCACAATGCTAAAGGAGTCATACTTAATTACGACAATTTTAACTAATGGCTTTTAATACTCACTGAAGCGCTTACTAAATTGAGTTACTCATTGGCGATCGGCTTTTGTATTTTAAATCAAAGTAAGTATTAAAATTATGTATGTTCAATAATTAAAATGTCCATTCTTAAATCTTGTGAATTATTCGTTCAATAAAAAAAATCATTAAAAATTATTAGCAAGTTCAGGTAGATATGTTATAAACAAAATATCTTAGAGTGATCCGTGACGCCGGTTAGTAATTAAAGTCTTAATAATACCTACTTTGATTTTAAATACAAAAGCCGATCGTCAATAAGTGGCATAATTTAGAAAGCGTTTCAGTGAATATTAAATTAGTTAAAATTTGTGAAAATATGGTATGACTCCTTTAGCATAGTGGACTATGTGCGTGGGCGCGATACCCGAGAGATGCAGGTTCGATTCCTGCGGGGTGGGGTGTCTTACTTTTTTCAAAAATATTTTTTCTATTGGTTATATTATATTTTCCCAGAAGTGTTTTCAAAATTATTTATGTTTAATAAAAATGTATACACTTGACTAATTATACATAACACTTTTACTTAGTTGAATATTTATTTAAAACAATTATTTATTATGATGAAACTTAATAAAGTTCAAAAGTGACAGTTCATTTGACAGATATGTACGTAGTACAAAGTAAATAAAACTAATTTATAACTACAATAGGGCTGAATGAGCTGAATTTTATTAAAACCAATTAATCTTTTATTTATTTATTTTCTAAAAAAGTAGTATATTATCTAAACGCAATTAAGGACATAGAAGTTTACTAGTTGTTTCTGAAAATATACGTGATGATTATATTTTGAGTTATTGTTGATTTAATTAATCGTCAATCGATTTAAAGCTACTCTTATTAATAAAATTAATATTTTAATCATTCTCATAGAAGTATTCAAAACGTATGGCATGGAAAGGTGTACGTTGGGCATAACAACGTATATAAAAAACCAAAAATATTGGAGTAGAGAAGATGGAACTTGTTTAGGTAGGAGAAAATTGCTGGGCAATGACATAACCAAGAGAAAAAAATCATCCATAGCGTAGAATAAATACCGTAGTATGGACAATATGAAAAATAATCTATAAATACAGTAGAACCTTGATTACCCGGATTTTCGATTACCCGGATTATCTTCATTAAAACACTAATTGGATATAATCGATGCTTTGAAACGCGGTGACTCGGGACGTTATCTATCTAATAAATATGGCGTCGGAACGTCAACTATCTCGGATATAAAAAAACAATGTGAAACTATTATGAAGTTTACAAATTGTTTAATATCAGAAGATGGAAGCTCACAGCGGAAAGTTATGAAAAATCAGGAAATAAAGAAGTTGAAGAGTGTATTTTTATGTATAAAGACGAAATTAAAAAAATTAAAAAAGATTACGTCGGTAATAGAACCGATGGATCAGGGTGTAATAGAAACATTCAAACGTTTATATAGATAACATATTATGCTTCGACGATTATTGCTAGCAGATTAAAATAAAGAAAAAACAGTTATCAGCTTCGACAATAAAATAAATTAAAAAGATTATTGCTACATGGCTGCAGATAGTTGGAATTCTTTAGATGTGTCAACATTGAAAAAAACATGGAACAAGAAAAGACCATATTTGTAAGTTTCAGTAACGCGGTAGAACCTGCTTTAACGGCCCACATGCTCAGCGTAGGTCAAAATGGAGATTTTATGCTATTTTCAAAGCATGATCCTGGACATTCCTTAAACGTTGTAGATATCCTATTTATATAATTTTGAAACCTTATTATCCTTTATAATTATTTTAAACAGTTGATGACTGCATAAAGTATTTTTATTACATAAAATAGTATTCTTTTAAACCTCTCGCTCTAATGTTTTAGAATATATACATATTTCAGTACACAACCTAAATTAAAGGAGTCTCAAAAATTTCTTTTAACTCGCTCTACCATAAGGTCGTATTTCAACTGATGCGGGGCCCAAACAATCGACCCACTCTCAAAGCGGCTTCTTACTAAGGAATTGTAGAGAATTTTTAACACCGTAACATCCGAAAAGACTCGGGAAGTACGCAAGACGAAGCCCAACATTTGTAGTGCCTTTTTACAAATGACAGCCATATGACCACTAAATGTCAGCATACTATCAAACGCAATGCCAAGATCCCTTACAGATGGTATTTGCAAAATAACTCTGCCATGCATCGAATATTGAAAAAATAATACTCGCGAGGCTCTGGTAAATGATAAGATATTGCATTTATCATCATTGAAGTCCAGTTGGTTACGACTGCACCAATCTAATAATATTATCTATATCAAGTTGAAGTTGACGATAATCGTCCAAGGTGACAACCTCCATTGCTATAAATATTGCATAGCTGTAGAATGAAAAAATAATAATTCCACACAAATCACTTATCAAACGAGAACCAAGTAATTAAAAAATATTTTAAGGGTAGAAAAATCGTAGGAAAATGGTTGATATGTGAAGAAAAATGTACCGTTGTCTACAAGTCTCGTATCTGTGATATAAAATATAATTGAACATATTATTTAGTTCAGCAACAGTCACGATTTTAATTATCAGAAAAGAATATTAATTGAAATCGTTATTTAAAAACGTCTACAATTATATTTTGTATTATTATAGTATTATTCTATGTACACGTAATTGAAAACATACTGGAATATTAAACGTATACAATATGAATGTGAGTTTGTAGACGTGACACAAGATTGCCAAGAGACATCTATTCAAGTAGGTACTCGCTTCCAGCAATGTGACATCGAATTGATCGTCTGTTTTCCTCTCATCAACCAAGAAACAGAACACTTCAATTTGTTCGCATAAATCAGTGGTCCTATGTATGTTTTAGTCTTGGATATTTATTACTGTGTAATTTATTTTAATCAACGTGTAAACATGGCATTATAACTACTACATTGTCGATTATTATACTTACTAAGATAAATTATTACGGCTCATAAAAATATAATTATATATAATATATTATTATTATTCATTTTTAGTGACAATTTACAGGAAGCAAAAATAAGGAAAGTACAAATCACAAATCTTACAATAAATAAACTAAAATGTCCGTATTTTGTTATGTAGAATACACTTTTTGATAGGACCTACCTTTAAAAAATCGTAACGCGGTGGTGTCACGATTTTTGTAAACATTATATTTTCATGGTTGATCGGAGGAGTTAGCTATTCTCTATCCATCTACGTCCAGGCGGATACCGTAGTCCCTGATTGCTACTGGTCCATCGGTCGTTCTTGTATCAAAGCGTATATCTTTGCTCGATATAACTATTCAGAATATTGATTTTTCAAAAATCGTAACTCAGCAGTGTCACGATTTTTGTAAACATCGTATTTTATCAACACGGCATGGTTGATCGGAAGCGTTAAATATTCTATATCAATCTACGTCCAGGCGGATACCGTAGTCCCTGATTGTTACTGGTCCGTCGGTTAAGACATTATCAAAGCGTGTACCTTTGCTCGATATATTCAGAAGATTGATTTAAAAAATATATACAAGTTACGGCAACAATCATAAGCCACTAGTAAGTATACCGCGTTGGCCGCGCGGCTTAATCGTCGGTCTATAGCATCGTGGGTCCCAGGTTCGAATCCGGGCAAGTACACATATTGTTTTTTTAATTTGTGTATGAGTTTAAAAAAAAACATAAATCTGTTAATACAAACCTCCACTCTGTGCAGGCCCACATGATCCTATTAGGATCGGACATGGTCGGAAAAAAGTATTACTGTGATTTTTTTAATTCTGGCAGCATGTCGTTTAAAATACCAAAAATATTTTGTACGGTTAATCACATAAGTATATTTCTATCAAGGGGGTCTCCAAACCTATCAATGCGTCAGTCTGTCATAAATCTAAACATATCGTACCTATACATATTATTACATATTAATTATCCCTTATATAAGTCATGTATACAATTAATTATTGCAATATTGTGTGTTATTTTCTAAAGGTTTAATCGTTTGAGATATGGATATGAAACCGTACTAAATTGTTACCGTAATTTGAGCAAGTTTCATCAATTAATATTCGAGAGTATTTGCTTTGTAACGGAATATTATAAACAAAGTTTTATTAATAACTAGCTGAAGTACCCGGCTTCGCACAGGGTTACTTCGTGATTATATTTATCTTAGATATTTAAAAAATAATAAGAGGTAATTATTTTTTTAATATTAAAATATCTGTGTAATACAATATGACAATATGAAAATAATTCTAATAGGAGTAAAGATCAAACAAAATAACACTAAATTAAAATCGAATCCAAAATATGATTATTAATGTTATTAATGTTATTAATATGTAGTAAAAAAAAAACAAAATCGGATGGAGCAAATAAACAACAAACTTTGTATTTTATATAATACTAATTTAGATACCTTCGCAGGTGTGCGCACAACTGACAAAAGTTTCATCCCAATCGGACGCATGGTATAGGAACGCATACGAATAGAAGAAGAAGATGATTTTCTAATTCAGAAATCTTCGTGGGCATGCGCACGACAATTCACCAAAGTTTCATTGCAATCGGAATAATGGAATAGGAACGCATACGAATTGAAGAAGAAAAAGATGGTTGTACTAATTCAGAAACCTTCGTGGGCGTGCGCACGACAACCCACAAAAGTTTCATTGCAATCGGATGAATGGTATAGGAACGCATACGAATAGAAAAAGAAGAATATGGTTGTACTAATTCAGAAAGCTTTGCGGGCGTGCGCACAACATCTGGTCAAAATTTCATTGCAATCGGATGAACGGTATAAGAACGCATACGAATAGAAGAAGAAGATGACTTTCTAATTCAGAAATCTTTGTGGGCATGCGCACGACAACTCACCAAAGTTTCATTGCGAATAGAAGAAGATAAAATAGAAGAAGAAGGAGTTGGTTATTCTAATTCAGAAACCTTTGCGGGTTTTGGCACAATTATTGACGAAAGTTTTATTGCAATCGGATGAATGGAATAGAAACGCATACGAATAGAAGAATATAAAATAAAAGAAGAAGATAGTTGTACTAATTCAGAAACCTTTGCGGGTGTTACCACAACAACTGACGAAGGTTTCATCGCAATCGGATGAATGGTATATGAACCATACGAATAATGTATAAAGTATAGGAACCATAAGATATAATGAAGAAGAAGAAGAAGATGGTTGTACTAATTCAGAAAAATTTGCAGGTGTTGGCACAACCGATAACGAAAGTTTCATCGCAATCGGATGAATGGTATAGGGACCATACAAATAAAAGAAGATATAATGGTGAAGAAGAAGAAGAAGAAGAAGATAGTTGTACTTATTCAGAAACCTTTGTGGGTGTTACCACAACGACTGACGAAGGTTTCATTGCAATCGGATGAATGGTACAGGAACCATACGAATAAAAGAAGATATAATGAAAAAGAAGTAGAAGAAGATAGTTTTTCTAATTTAGAAACCTTTGCGGGTGTGTGTACAATAACTGACGAAAGTTTCGTCGCAATCGGATGAATGGTATAGGAACCATACGGGACAGACAGAAAGACAGACAGACAAATAGGATACAGACAGACAGACAGACATTAATTTTTATATATAAGATAATATAGCCTATACTCTTTACGGAAGTGCAAGCAATAAGTTAACAAAGTTTTATCGCAATCGGATGAACGGTATGGCAGTGCATACAATACGAACAAACAAACAAACAAACAAATATTAATTTTCATATATTAGATATTATATTAATATTAATAATCAATATTATATTATATTATTTAGGTAAAACGATTATTTAAATAAAATACACAGTAATGTGAAGAAAAAGTTTCATGGATAGGTACATACCAAGGGAACCAACCATACGTCCATATTAGGAATTGCAATACCGGTATCCCAGTATTTTTCCATGCCGAAATATCAGTAGGAATGGAAACAACATGTATTGATTAACATACAACGTTTTAATATCACTATATTTTTGTCGGGTTACGCGATGTCTGGTTTACTTCCGTTGCCCTTCAACAATGGCACGTGCTATAAAATATTATTATATTAAGGATGTTTTAATGTATAATCATATATATTATATTTATTAGTAGATACTTTTCGTAGATTTTTAGTAGTTATATTTCAAGAATACCGGTATTCAATAGTAAATAGCGCAATACCGGTATTACTATTTTCTTTGGGTATTGCAATCTCTAGTCCCCTTCCTTACTCGAATATCAATCAAATATAATTATTTACAGCATACTTTTATATTTTACTGTTAAATAAATAAAAACAATAAAATTAAAATAAATTACATAATCAACAAACTTCATGCAAAATAAATATACCTACACGGTGTTAAACTTGAGTAGACATTTTGAAAACCTCTTATTGTAGATACGGAAGATGTCACGAAAAGAGACATGACACGTGACATGGATTACAAAAGGTAATATCTTTATTCTCTAGATGCAATGCAGAAGGCATGACATAATTCGACGTATCTCAACAGTCAACCTAATCAAAATACTTGCCAGGAATAATTCATAAAAAAACCTCAGAATTTTGTGCACGCTTTTGATGTTTCTTCTTTTTATTGTGCCACCACGAGCGGAGGTAGACCACCATCAGGGCGATAGTAGTTTTGTCATCTGCTACCTGGAACAGTTCAGTGGAGCTGCATTCTTACCAATCACGACCCACGACACGACATTCTTAACCCACGAAATGCGGCGTCGCCCTCTGCTACGCTTACCGTTGATCTTTCCTTGGATGGCAAGTAAGTTGTCCTTACATAATGTAGCCGAGGTACTGTAGTTTTCTGGTTTTGATATTATGCAGAACTTCTCGGTCCTTTATATTCAATAAAATTGGTTCGCCGTCAACGACAAAACTTGTGTTGGTATTATTGTTTGACTTCTTTATTATCATCATCACCATCATGTTGTGGTATCGACCCACTGCTAGATAACGGTCTCCCTTAAACTCCTCTACCCCTTTTCTCTCTAATTCTTTGATTCCACATCCGCTGAACATAGTGAGTTTGTCGATCTACTCAGTTTTATGGCAGCTCTATTAAGTCGTAATACTCTTAATGTATGACCGCATTTCTCCATTGGCTGTCCACTCGCTACATCCAGTCTACATCTTTGCAACCTCAACTTTAGACGTAACCAACTTCAATAATTCGGCTGTAATCGACTACCTTATATCAAAACTGTTAGTGATCTACCACTGTAGTAACTCCACCATTGTCATTCTTCAACTTTAATAAACTGAGGTACTACAAATTGAACAACATAATATGTCATTCGTGTATAGTGAAAATGATATGTTCTGGTCTTCTTTTGGACACTCATCACCCTACTTTTCCCCCACTGTGCATAGAGCCTACTCCGCGATGGTAAAGTAAAACTAAGCCTCAGATTAAAGCGAATGGATTCACATGTTGTATTTCCACTCATGTGACAAACCGTGAGTGATGCACTACAAATCATGTGATACGACTAGGTTACAAGGCCTATCTCGTGATTAATTTCAAAATTAATTTGACGTCAACTGATTTAGAAGTTATTAATTCTTTCCCTTGAATATCTCAATAAAATCATGTTATATGACTACCTATATTTAAAAAAAAAAACACCATAAGAATCACTATTAGGTATATACCAACTACTATATTATTATCAAGTCTTCTACGTTATTCTACTAGTAATAAATAATAATATGTTAAGTGTCTGCTTTGAAAGTTCTCTGTGAAAAATGTTTCCGTACCGAGTGTAACCACTAAAATGTATTCAAAGTACATCTGTATAGATCCTCTCCATTAGTCAACTGGCATGGCTTATTGTATTGTAACTAGTTACTTGACTTGCTAAAGCATTGAAGTGAATTTGAATTAATCTGGAGGCATTCACCCCTCCTGATGCAATCCTATTTCATCCTCAAGGGTCATCAGGAAAGCCATCATTTGGCCAAACTAGAACCAGTTCAACTAAAATACGGACAGTAACAAATTAATTTACATGAACACTCTTACGTCATGTACCTACACTGTAAATGATTTAGATTTTAGATCATTATATGAAGTTGTAGGTATTTATGTATAATGTATATAATATCAACAATGAAAAATTATTACATATTTAAAATTAATTTAATATTTTTCAGTACGTGCTTACAGTCATTTATAAGCCGAAGTATTATTTTTTTTCGACCATGTTCGATCCTAATAAGATTATACGGGTTTCCGCAAAGTAGATGTTTGTATTAACAGATTTTATTTTTACGAGAAATGGATGTCAGCCACGTCTTGTTCAACCTATTAGGTCCATACTCGGACTCATACATAAATTGAAAAAAAAAAATAATACCTAAGTGTACTTGCTAGACCCAGGATTCGAACCTGGGACCCACGACACTATTGGCTGATGCTTAAACCGCGCAGCCATCGTAGGCGTAATGTGATAATTGAACAAACGTGTCGTATTTATTTCTGTAAATTTTAATTTCGCGCCATTTTTCCACAACAATCTTCAAGAACAATAAAATACCGCCAGCTTTCCTACTGTCAGCTACCTGTTTACTTATTTTTAGTTATTCTCCGTATTACCACGCGTTCGCCGTTGCAACTGTATAATTTTTAGAATATTTCGAAACTAGGAAAAATATTCAACCATCGCCCCGTTAGTTATTAATAAATGCGGTCATTAAGAAGCCAACCTTGTATAGTCATGAATTCTTGTCATTAATGAAATCATGACTATGAGCCTTCTGCCGTCCATTGGAAGATTACCAGAAGTGGAAAGATTTCATCACTTTCTTCTTTTACATCTTCTAGCATTGGGGTACCAAGATCACGCCATGACACTTGGTATGATACCTATTTCTTTATGAGATCTGCGTTTATTATAATTATATATTAATTTAATTTGATATAACGTGATTTTTTATAGGACCTTTTCAATTTAAAATCATATTTTCTGAGGCGGACGAAATCGGTCCAGATTTATTTATTAAAATTGGAAAAAGCAATACTTATAAAAATGCGTCTTATTAAATTAAATTAATAATACAATGCATTTCCACCATAAATTGACAGGAAACACAATAAAAGAAAAAAAATATTATGTCATTTTTTGATGGAAACAATGACAGAGGTTATTGTCAAGACATAAAAACATCGAGTCATTCATATGGCGAGAAGGTTTAAGCAGCAGCATACATAATTATATAAAACAGAACTAATATCACAGACGCCAACTCAAAGCCACATTGTCACGACAACTCAGCAGTAGAGGATTTCTGGTAGAGCCTCAATCCATTCGAGCATAAGGGTATTTTCCAAGCTTGATCCCAATGGAAGACATGCAAGACGCAGGTCTCAACAACATACTCAGTGGTTTGGAACTTCCCACACTTACATGAAGGAGAAGGATTTAATCATCATTTATGTATGTTATAATCTGCATATTTAGTATTAGTTCTACCATCGCTTGATAACAATTCATTACCCCTACACTCACCATTCAGTCAGACTTCTCCATGCCCATCGCTCCTTTAAACCACCTTTTCTCCTACCACATTTATAAAAGCTTTCTAAAGATCAAAATCATATAAATGTGAAGCGAAAGTTTAGAGTTAGGTATAGTAAGTTTTTTGTATTCTCTTATACCCACTGTGTCTCGCCTGAGCATTGGTAGAAAGATAAATTTTGAAATTAGCGACAAGGCATCAGCGCAAGGTATAAAAAACAGTGTTACACTCCCAAATGGTTCCCATTTGGGGATCTCTGTGAATCTGGAGAAGTCCAAATCGGTACCAAGCCGACAAATAGTAAGGGTTGATTACAAAAACAAATAATAATAAATAGCGAGACCACTCGTAGCGCCAAATGATTGCAGCGGTAGGATCGAAAGACCAACGATCTTGGCGCGTATGCGCCGAAGCAGCCATTTTGAAAACAACATAATCGATTTATCATCGAACAGTAAACATGTTCATACCGCGGCTCTAAAACAATTTTACAAATATGTAGTCTTAAAGTAATATTAATGTAATAAACTTCGCCGTTTATGACAACAATTTCGAAGTGTTATTTGTTCACTCCAAGTCCCCAAAATTTGCCAGACGATAAAAAAAACACGAAAAACAAGCAAGAAAAATGCATCTCACACCAACGCATTTTCACGGGAGAACTTTAATAAGTATCGTACATATCATTAAGTAAATCTTATTTATTTTAATAATTTACCTTTATATATCTATTATATAGTAAAAAAAAAAGGTTGCCTATTGTTATAAATAGTGTTCATTTTAATATTTTAAATAGTCACTGTGTGATCACTATAATATTATAAATATTTATGTTCGTGTATCACTCCAAGTCCCCAAAATTTGCCAGACGATAAAAAAAACACGAAAAACAAGCAAGAAAAATGCATCTCACACCAACGCATTTTCACGGGAGAACTTTAATAAGTATCGTACATATCATTAAGTAAATCTTATTTATTTTAATAATTTACCTTTATATATCTATTATATAGTTTAAAAAAAAGGTTGCCTATTGTTATAAATAGTGTTCATTTTAATATTTTAAATAGTCACTGTTTGATCACTATAATATTATAAATAATTATGTTCGTGTATCACTTCATAGTATCGTATTAGTATATTTGTCATGCTATACATAATTACTCTTAATACTATATACTATAATAAGGTATTTATGTAAAAAAAAGTCATTGTTGTAGTTATCTTGGTAGAAAGACATGGTATTGAGAAAATAAATAACAAAGTCGGTCTTGGGAGAAATATGATACCACACATAATTAAGTACCTAACTATTGTTTCTTTATATTGATAATTGTTTCAAATAATATTATAACTACTATCAAAATAATTTACTTCAAAGAAAACACTAAATGTGTCTAGTGCTTGTGTATTTAGTGAGTTCAATGCAAGAGAACAATGTCCGACACTTATAGATAGACGAACTTAGCCTTCAGATTGTAGGGGGTTTAATTGGAGGCTAAACCAACTAACGGGATGAATAGGGTTCAAAAAAGGTATTTATCTTCTTGAGTTTGTGTACTGTTTGAAGATTCGATTGCGAGACTGATTATTTTCAAATAAATCAACCCTTAGAACTAACTTAAATAGCTCTAATGGTTTATAATCAAGCACTATATTATATTCTATTAACAGATTTTAATTTTTTTTTACAAAATTGAAATAAGTGGTTAGTATATACTCTTAATTATATTCTATAGATAAACCATTTCTTCATTTAAAATACATTCACTGCCGACCAGTTATTTAATTTTGTTGTCAGCACTAAATGAGTTACGGAAAATATCGCAGATCAATCAGAAATATGACGTTAATAAATATTCAATCAACGTTTATATTTTATTCATTAAGTGCATTTTAAAAAAACTTTCAAGATTATAGTTATCACTAACCTCACCATATTATATTGTTCTTGTTTTTTTTTTTTTTTTTATTTAATCAAAGCTCAAATGGTAAACCGTTGGCTTTTATTTCACTGTTTATATTTTAACATCAATTAATTGAATTAACATTTATGTCAGTGACCCCTATCCAGGGTTCCTCAATACCATAGAGCATAATATTATTAAGGTAGATATGTAAAAGTTAGTCACCCTGGATTAATGTTTTGAAGCTGAGCTATTTTTTTGATTTACAATCCAACCCAAATAATACAAAACTCACCGACAGTCATTAAAGACGCGTTTTGTTTACGTATTGGAACTATTAAAAAAAACATATAAAGCAATGTATTTAAATGTATCCCATACTTTTCCGCACTAGAAATTCAAAGTCTGTAATACCACATACACAAGGGTAAGCCGGTTTCCATTAATGTTGTGTTTCTTCCTAAAAAAAATAAAAATTCAGTTATATTATTAAAACGCTGAAATAATCAAGAGACGCATTTTGTATTTTTGCTTCGGGTCGACTCTGTGCTATATCACTGCGCTTCAAAGAGAATTATAAAAAAAACACTATTTAACTACGCTGCAATTAGGTAGGACATGTGTAAGTAGCTTAGTGATCAGGTCATATGGTTGCCAATTGCGAAGGCAAAAATTCGAATCCTGCTGGGTATCATATTTAAAAAAATCAAAGTATGCATGTTCAATAAAAGACTTACTTTCTTAAATCTTGTAAATTATTTGTTGAACAAAAAAGTATTGTCAGTGTCATCACTGTAGAGATGGGACAACAAGTGTCTATAGATGGATGTATATTTGATGAATTTGTTCGCAGAGTAAAGCTAGGCTGGAGTGCTTTTGGCCGCCTGAATAATGTCTTCAAAAGTGACCTTCCACTGTGCCCAGACGCGGCTCTCCCATTAGGTCATTCGGTCATTGTCCTCCCAAAATAAATACCTTATAATCGACATAATAATATTAATAATATGTACAATGTCATATAATAATATTAATAATAATCGGTGGATTTGAAATTATAGGGCGTACGCTGTGTTTTTGTTTTGTATTCTCGATGGGCGATAATTCGCCACCAACGCCCGGCGATTAATTTTTGACCCAAACTGAGAATTTTTATAAAATTTTCTCTCTTATTTTTCATACATTAGACAAAGAAAGAAATAAAATAATATTCGACGCTTTAAGTTCCAAGGATGCGTGGATTATATGCCTCTCGGCCATTGTCCGAGTGTGAAACAAAAAATATTTTCAGCTAATTATGTGAAACAGAATGATAAAGTCGACTATGGTCCCTTGCTACTGCCACGCCGGAGATTATTGTATGATGTATTTTTTCTGACAGTTGACAAGTTTCGACGAATGTCTTTGGTTGTTTTAAACGTATGTAAATAGTTTTTGGTGCAGTTATTATACGAATACACACAAAGTTTGGTTTTTAGTGATTTATTACATTTTTGTGAAGTTTTGTGGAATTTACGACGGTTTATTTGTTTGAACTGAAACAAAATGTCTAATTCAGTGGATTATATTTTAAACGAAATAAAAAATGAGACATTTAACTATTAACTATTAACTACAAGCGAAGACATTAGGCAGGTACATGCCGGATATGAAAATAAAACGAAAGAGAAAAGTAAAGATGTTAACAGATATTTCAACAAAAAAGCTATCATTTTTGCGAATGGATATGTGGTTTCAATCGAAGGAATTTATTTTTTTGTTTTCATTGTTTAATTTTTGATTGCAAAAATGAAAAACAATGGACAGAATTTGGTGTTGGTGATCTAAAACATCTCAAAGAAAAAATAAAAAAGCATAGCAAGTCAACAGCACACATAAATAATTCTATGAGTTTTGTTTTATTAGGAACAACAGATATCCGAATTCAGTTAGATAGTGCGTACCGCAGATCGATTGTTGATCACAATGAAACTGTCGATAAAAATCGTTTAATTTTAACAAAAATATTAAAGTGTATTCAATTTTGCGGATCGTTTGAGCTGGCCTAACGAGGCCATGATGAGTCTAAAGAGTCTGATAATCCTGGTATATTTCGTGGATTCATAAATTTCATGCAGGAAATAGATATTATTATGAAGGAGCATTTAGAAAGGTCAACTTCATTCAAAGGAATTTCGAAGACTATCCAAAACGAATTGCTAGATTCAATATTAAAAGTCACTCAAGAAGAAATTAGATGTGACATAAAAAAATCTAATTACGTAGCTATTCAAGTTGACGAAGCGACAGACAGCTCCACAAAAACGCAAATGGTTTTCGTTGTGAGATATTTAAAAGACAATATAGTATGTGAAAGATTTTGGAAGTTTGTAAATCCAGAGGTGTGCACGGCAATAGGATTAACAGAAGAAATTTTAAAAGAGCTGAGAATCTTGGAAGTTCTTCCCCGACAGCTAATAGCGCAAAGCTACGACGAAGCTGCCATAATGAGTGGGAAAACTGGAGGAGTTCAGACGAGAGTCCGCGAAACTTTTCCACTAGCACAGTACATCCACTGTTATGCTCATCAATTTAATTTAGTTCTGCAAAAAGCATCCACCATAACCACTGGTCTGAAAGTTTTTTTTGCCACAGTCTAATCATTTTCCGTCTTTTTTTCGAGATCACCAAAAAGAACGAAAATATTAGATGAATTCGTCAAAGTGCGTCTACCGAAAGCAGCTCCAACTAGATGGTGCTTCAATGCTAAATGTATGGAGACAGTTTTTTTTGTACCGAGAAGACATTTTATAGTGTTTAAATTCAATACTGGACAGAGAAAATGACACCAATACCCTAAGTCAAGCCCAAAACTTAATAAATAATTTGGAAAAAAACACTTTTATTTATTGGTTGACTTTTTTTCACAAAATAATGCCTCATTGTCAAATTTTATTTAAACAAATGCAAAAAAGAAACTTAGACGCTATTAAGATAAAAACATACATCGATAATTTAAAAAAATATATTTCCGAAATCAGAAATGAAGCTAGCACTAATCCGAATTCCAGCTGTGCAACGGGTGATCATAAAAAGCAACGGATAGATGAAAATAGCAACGCAGTAGCAATTGAAGTCTGTGATACAATTATAGTGGAAATAGAAGCACGATTCACATCCAACGATCATCTCATTATATCCGATTTGTTCAATAAAGAAAATTACACTGATTTTAAAAATAATTTTCCCACAAGTCAAGTAAATTTGGTAAAACAGTTAGAAGAAATAAACATAACCAAGTTAAAAAATAAATTATTAGTGTTTTATCAACGAGATGATTTGCATGGCGCTAATAGTGCAGTTTCTCTTCTACATTTTTTACTCAGCAATAATTTCAACGAAATATTTTCCGAGTCGATCAAAGTTCTCCAATTTATTTGCGTCATACCAATGACAACAGTTGAAAGTGAAAGATGTTTTTCCACTCTCAAAAGAATAAAAACCTTTCTACGCAATACGATGGGTCAATATAGACTGACCGCTCTTGCAATGCTCAGTATTGAAAAAAAATATGTGGGAAAAATAGACAATTTTTATAATCGTGTGATTGATGATTTTTCAAAAAGTAAAGAAAGAAAAGTGGACTTAATTTACAAAAAATTATAACGCGTTATGTGCAATTTCGGTTACGATGGGTTGGCGTTATGAAAAATGGACATTTTTTGAAGGGTAAGTAGGTACCTATCTATAACAATTTCTAGCACTTATTATATAATGTATAAAAAGTCAATTTGCAATACGTCTTTTAAGTATACAACGAAAAGGCAAATTAAAATAATATATTCAAAATTGACCTACCAGTTTTTCGGGCCTAAGGCCGCCAATGACTGTGCCTAAAGCGTAAAGTGTTCAACCAGTGTGTGCTTCCCGTGATCACATATGCGTGTGAAACATGGACCCTACGTAAAAGAGAGATTCAGATACTTAGAGTAGCACAACGTGGTATGGAGAGGTGCATGCTGGGCATAAGGATTCGCGAAAGAATAAAAAGAGGAATGAGTGGATAAGGAAGTAGACAAGGGTATGCGATGTAATAGAGTTTATTAAAAGCCTTAAATGGAGATGGGCTGGACACATAGCTCGAAGAAAAGACAATTGTTGGTCAAATCTAGTCATCCAGTGGTATCCAAGAAGTACAAAACGTCCGCAAGGTAGACTAAGATGATAAACTTCTGCGGAAGTAGGTACGTGGCAACGCAGTGCACACGACCGAGAGAAGTGGAAGCAGCTTGAAGAGGCCTTCATCCAGCAGTGGATAGATTCAGGCTGATGATGATGATAATATATATTATAATAATATATTCGTGGGTTTACTATTTGAAAAACGCGGTTCTATTTGATAACTCAGTATTTTTTTGTTACAGCAAACGCGAATCAAATGGAATAATGAGAGCAGTATAAAATAAAATTATAGTATGTTCAAATTTTCATAATATTTTTAAAATTCAAAACAACAGCGGTGTTACACAATACTCTTATTATAACAAAGACGACAATGTGTTATATGTTGTGAGAGTCATTTTACCTCACGATAGTGCCGAATAAAAGGCTCATCAAAAAGTGTCACTTCGTATTATTTCCAGGTAAAAAATACCACGCGTCTGAATGTAACGCGATCTGAAATTCTAGACGCATTTACCCTTTTTCTGTTTTCACGTGACGTGCGAATGAAGTTACCTATTCCATTTTTTTGTAGTATTTTTGACAGTTCTTTTTATTATTATCAAAAATATTCTACACATTTTTTTTATACTTCCATAATTTTTTAAATAAAATAATATGTAAGTATATACTTAACTTATCTTTGTCAGAATATAAAATGTTACGCTGAATTACTTTGTCAAATAATTTACCTCAATACACATTTAAATAATAATAAAGATCACACACCATTAAAAACATTTTCTTTTCCAGAGATTCAGCGTTTATTTGATGGTGATTTATGTTACATGGAATTCACCATGTTAACACGCGTTTCATACACTTAGTGAGCTTTTTTTAAGTAAACTTCACACATTAAAAGCTCACCAAGTGAGTATAACAAGTAGAGTAAAAGAATTATCTATATACTGTGGTAAATATATACCAAGACTCATAACCCATTTAATAATATTGATAGATATGATAAATATTTTTCCAAGGAGCACTAAACGCCCACAGGGACATATCATCATCAGCCGGGGTCAATCCACTGCTGGATGAAGGCCTCCCCAAGATTTCTCCAACTCTCTCGGTCCTGTGTTGTTCGCTGCCACGTATTTCCGCCGAACTGTACCAGTTCGTCAATCCAGCGGCTTTTAGGCGACCCTGTGGCCGTTTCGTGCCCCTTGGGTACCACTGGATGACGGCATTTGTCCAGCGGCCGTCTTTTCGGCGAGCAATGTGCCCCGCCCACTTCCATTTCAGCTGTTTGGCAACGTCTATTACATCGCGTACTCTTGTCTGCTTCCTAACCCATTTGTTTCTCTTACGGTCCTTTTGCGTGATGCCAAACATAAACCTCTCCATGCCTCGCTGTGTGACTCTTAGCCTTTGGGCATCTCTCCTGTTGAGGGTCCACGTCTCGCAGCCATACGTGAGCACGGGTAGCACACATTGGTTGAACAACAAGGACATATACGAATACATAAAATTTGGTGGATGTACGTGGCGGCATAGAACTAGGGACAGAGAAGAGTAAGGACCTAGGAGAGTAACAATGAACCGACCTCGGCTGATGATGATGATGATTGGTTTAAAAGAGAGTAAAAATACAACCTTAATAATTAATTGACTTCTTGATTTTTTTTTTCAGATTATATTATATTATTATACTATGTAAAAATCCATAATTAGGCTGGAGTCGATCCTTTGCTAAACAAACACCTCCAAAAATCCCTTTCAAATCAGCTCTTTTTACTTTTTGGTTGTCACTATTTTTGTATATAAAAATAATAAATCCACCGATTCTCCGTTTAGTATAATACACATTTCTCTCCCATTTCTTCCATATAAAAATATACAGTAGGTACCTAATATATAAAATTTAGATTTTTAATTATTATTATGTACATTTTACGACTTACGTATTTGGCTAATACCTTAAACCTTCAAAACACACACCAAACCTTTCCGGGAAAATATAGATTATGTTTTTATTTGCATTTTGCTTACTTAATAAATCTACATTGTTATAATTTATAATATATTAAATTTCGTTACATATCCTATATACATACATAAATAAATAAATGAGATTGCTTGTGAAAAACTTTAATGTAACGCCATGGGGCTTTAAACTAGTTATATTTTAATCTGCTAGATTTTTTCACCTTGTAGTAATTGTTGTCACAATAATTATAGTGACTTACATACTACAGGAGTTACTGCGTGGCAGACAAAAATACACTAATCGTGGTACTAACTATATAAACCGCACGATAGACACCATCGTGTAATACTACATTAGTATTGCGATACGGTTATCTTAAATTCAATAATATTTTAACCAATATATAATAATATAACGGTTATCAAGTAAAAACCAGACCTATATTTTTAATATCACACCCTACCATGACCGACATCAGCTAACATCAAGCCAAAGTTTCATTTACTTTGAAATAATATATGAAATACGTTTAGCATCTACAGTTTGTACCTCAATAGTAAAAGTAGTTTTTCCAGCAGACAATATTACTTTTATGTGACGTCTGTTTTAGAATGTAGAATGATTCGTTCCCAGGTGTAATTTAAAATGTTTAATTTCGCCACGTAGGATGCATCAATCGTGAATGGCGAATAGATGTGTTTCAATTCCTGATGGATCATCAATCGGTCGCCACCTGCAACCAATATCGCCGGTATTCCCCGGGGCCAGAACCGGAAAAAGCGTCTCGACAATTTGCGATATCTGTAGCCAATATTAAGGTACGTCTAAACGTAAAATATTTTCCATTTTATAGTGTGCACAGGTAACACAGGTACAACAGTAACAAAGGTAAAACAGGTAAAATTGTCTTGAATATCGAGGAGGTAACTAACTTGTTTATATCGCAATGCCACATTAATCGATTAGCAGCTTCTTTTTGTATGACAGACGAATGCTTGCACTAGATATTATAATAATTAATATTATATCGAGGATAACCGAGAATAAATTAAGATACACTAAACGTATATTAAAGTGGAATTTTGATAGCCAGACGGCTGTCTATTCGTGTTGACTAGAAGTCTTCACTAGACATAAATAATAAAAATATGTCACGGATCACTCTAAGATTAAAAATTTACGTTCAAGTAATCTACAAAAAAAATCTTGTAGTGATCCGTGACGTCGGTTAGTAATAAAAGTAATATGTACCTACTTTGATTTAAAATACAAAAGCCGATCGCCAATAGTAGCTTAATTTGGAAAGCACTTCAGTGAGTATTGAAAAGCCAATAGTTAAAATTTGTCGTAATTAAGTATGAATCCTTTAGCAAAGTGGACAATGTGCGTGGCCGCGATACCCGACAGACGCAGGTTCGATTCCTGCGGGGTTATAATATATTTTTCTCTATAATATTGAATATTTTTAAGTCTATCTTAGTCAAGCTTTCGATGTTTGTATCTACGTATTATTTATGCATTTCAAATAAATTTATTAATCGTACATTATATAAATTCAAATAATATCATTTGCATACTAATCAATAAAATAACAATATATTGTAGATACTGCTAGATTATCACGTTGCTTGACCTACAGACCCTTAACTTTGTATGGTTTATATAATGATGTAAATATTCTTAAATTTAATGTTCAGCATATTTTAGAAATATCCATACATTGAGACAAACCCTAACGCCATGTCGGTGGAAAAACACGTACGGACCCTACCTAGCCAGTGACCAATTGGCATGGGTAGGACATTTTAGGGACGCGATTTGTTGAAAGATCTTCGAACAAGGAACGAGTCGTGTTGAAAAAAGTCATGTTCGGTCCTCCATCTGACGACACGTACCCTTTTTCAGATCGTGAATGTAATTTTTATCGTGGCATTGATAGATTTCAAATATAATGTCAATGAAATGACATTAAATAATGCATTTGACTGAGAAAATACTATCCAAAAATAAAACGGAAATTATTTGAAATAAAACAATTAATGATTTTTAAATAATATGTAACGCCATTACATTAGTAATATAAGTTTATCAACTGTATATACTCGTAAAAAATATTGACGGAAACCATTTGTAATTACTAATCATATACAATTATATAACTCAAAACCACGTGATTTTTGCAATACTGAAAGCCAATACACCAAAAATTTTAATGTCTGCTTTCTAGAACATCGACATAATATTTTGTTAAATTAATTCCAGAAAACTTTATGTATTTATTTGTTATTTTTGTTGTTCTGGCAGAACACACTAACTGGAGAATACTAGTTTTGAGTAATTTGACTTTGAAGTTGTTAAAATGTTTGAAATGGTCTACCGTGTGAGTTTATTAAGTAATCGTAAAAAAGATGACTTTAAAATAAAGACCGTTTATTTATTAAGAAGGTTTCCAGACGGTAAAGTTTGAAATAAGGAACATTTTAGTATAACTACCTCAATATGTCATTTTTTCGAATTAGTGTCTTCTACCAGAATAGTGACGATATGCACATAGCCTATAAAAAGTAGTGAATGGTCAACTGAGTGTTCTTACAAACTATATTAACGTGTACATAGTTGGTTGTGAATTTCACGGTGATACATTTTAACGATTCATTGATGTCTTATTATTTAATACTTTGGACGCTGAAGACGCACCTGGCGCGTAATGACCGGGCGGCCGATCGGTGTGATTAACTTGCATTTTAAAGGTGGTAATTAAAAAATAATCATCTAGTCAGCAGTGATTGAGTTAATAAATTAATACCGTTCAAAACATTTAATACATTTTTAAAAGATCAGATTAGTATTTTATTAAACTAACGCATGTAAAATTATTATTATTATTGAAATAGTTTATAATTTTAACAAGCATATTAGAATAGTTTGATAAACCTCTTACTCTGTGTGCGAAATTAAAATAGAAACCACTATTTTTCAGGACAGCCAAAATGAAAAAAATGACAATTCTATAACACTGTAGCTGTAGCGACTTCTACATATTATTATGTTTATATATCATGAAATTTATTAGTTCACTGGCATAAATTTGCCCACTTGCATATTAAGTCTATATTTATTTATTATTTATGTATATATTTATATTACGACTGACTTGTCATATATATGGGGAAAAACAGCTTAAGCTGTGTGAGCATATTGATCGGCGATATAAAATAGCTGACCGCAATTACGAATTCCTTAATAATCCACTTCCGGTAGTGTCCAATTATCGCAAACTAAGTAAATAGCTGACTGAAATTATAGTTTCCGTAATATCTGTTTTTCATATAGTCAACCATATTCAATTATCGCAAACTCTATATAAAATAGCTGACTCAATAATTATAATAGTAATTCTCTTAATATTATTTTCAAGATATTATTTTGATTGTACGTCCATCGATGAAATAAATAGCTGGTCACAATTGATTGAAAATGCAATTTGTTTACAACTTCCCGGTAAAAACATATCGAACCATATTGTCATTGTATTTATTGTATTATACCGATTTTATCCTTTCAATTATTCAAACAGTAAATAAACTGTCATCTATTCTTCATCTATTACCGTTTTTCATCTGCTACACCTATTTACCGTAGAAGTGGACTCACACATATAAAATAGTATATAACTTATACTATAGCAGGTATAAGTTCAAAAAGAGACCCAAAGATGGCGCGGCCAATTGACTAGATATCCCACGCGCTATGTAGACAGATTAGAATTTAACTCTAGGTTTACTCCAAAATTGATATCTCTCACAGATCTCTCCAGCCAGTCAGTTTAGTCTGATTAGCTCTGACCCTTTTTATCATACGTCTCCTCTATTTTGAGACTAGGCACCTTACACTATCGAGATTAATTTCTAGTGATAAGTGTGGTATCTAGTTTTCAAATGTGATACCTACCTGAACCAAAATAATCCTTTGGCAAGTTCATCTGGTTATTTGGTCGAGCGAGTCATCTTGTATTATTAATCTTTTTTCGTGTACCGTTTGAAGTATTCTCTGTTATTGTTGATTAATCTCTGTGACCTCGGAATAAATACTAAAACTGGAAGTGTTTATATTTTATAACTAATACATACTATAACTGGCGACCAACGTGGGCGTTAAGTAAGTTATAAAAATAAAATAAAACCATCCTATAATAATTATAATTCGTAATAATTAGCACCTATTTTCTTTTCACGGAAAGAGTGAAAAAAATATGAGTTTTAAAATGAAAAAAAAAATACTTACGTTAAACGGTTAATTTAAAATAGACACTGATAAATTCTCACCAACTATTGGCTTTGAAACAAACTCCTGTCAGCCAAAACTATTCTGGTTGCATTAACTACTGGTGTTGTTTTTTTTCTGTGTGGAACTAGTTAGACAGCGCCAGGGGCTGTTGGAGCGTGACTGGATTTGGGATAATCGCGGGATAGAAAGTCTGGTTTAATTGTCCGCAAAATGTAAGAGCAGACAAACATGGAGAGGGGTTAAAAACTTTGCCGGATTACCATTCCCCGGAGGGTGTTTATCTTTTGCTGTTTTCCACTCCGGACTTCCCCATTTCGACGCGCATAAAATGTTCACCTTGTTTTTTACTGTATTGCTTCATGTAAAATCAGGTAACTTACTTTTTTGATGAAAATTTTACAAATTTCATGGTATTAAAATAATTAATTTTAAAAGAAAATTAAAACAATACTAAACAGCTAACGTTTATCCATTTCTAGATGAAGGCTTCATTTAGCTATAATTAACATAAATTTGAGTGAAATTTTGTAAACGTCTAATGATTTATACACAATTTAATTTAGATAAAATATTAGTGAGTATTAACTAAATATTTTTTTAAATTTAAAAGCCACATCAAAATTGTTCTAAAAGCGGTAATCGTATGCTATTTATAAAAATAATTTTTCGAATTTATTTAGAAATTAGAAAATAAATAAACCATTTTAAAGTAATTTGTTGTTTATTGTAGTTAAATGTTGGGCATAACGCGGAAAAATCACAATAATAACCAATAGATAAGACATCACACAAAAATACCTACGAGATATGATGGAGGTCGCTAAACAGATAAAATTCCAATGGGCTAGATGAGTTTGGGTCGAAATCCCGAAGGCCGAAATCCCGAATGCTGAAATCCCGAATGGCCGAAATCCCGAATGGCCAAAATCCCGAAGGCCGAAATCCCGAAAAATAAAAAAAAACAAACAGTAATAATTGTTTTTAATTTAATTTAAACCATTTTTTGTGGAAAATGGGTTTTGTCTCTCTTGTAAAATTTTCGCAATTCAAGATAAGTGTTAAGATTGCGCAATTATTGATGTTTGTATTTTCTTTTATTTTTCGAGATTTCGGCCATTCGGGATTTCGGCTTTCGAGATTTAGGCTTTTGAGACTTCGGCCATTCGGTATTTCGGTCATTCGGGATTTCAGCATTCGGGATTTCGTCCGGCACCCGGGCTAGATATATGCAGTCATACAGTGGTGCTGAACGTGGCAGCAAAGTACTATGGACGACTGGAGGAAGCTAGAGGAGGCCTTCATCCAGCAGTGGTTCAATCCCAGTTTATGATGATTCATCTTCTCCTTGGTCGTACACTCATGGCTGAGGATCGTGACCACATTTGAATTTCGCCATCCTTTGAGCGACCAAGACTTTTCATCCTTCTCGATCTTCCGCTTCTCTCATGACAGAATGGATGGTGCCCTCTACTTAATATTAAAAAAAACAGATTTGTAGGATAATATTATTTGTTCAGCATAGAGGCGGCAACACACATTTTAACTCCTTTGATTATAAATATTATAATAGCAAAATTTAAAAAACGTGACTTAAAATCAATATGTTTCTACTGGAAAAAGATAATACTTCAAAGAATAATACGTGTCCCAGTATGGACATAATGGTATAAAACGACAATAAGTTTGAATGTAGTAGACATAAAATCAAGTAATAAAAAATATTATATAAAAACTTAAATAGTTATAGTCGTACGTTTACTTATAAATTATGGATCATTTTGTGACTAGTGTTCAGTTTTAAAACAATTCCTCATATTGTATTTCTGTCACGTTTTATTAATTTATCAATTCAGCTGGTTTAAGGGTAGCATTGTGGCCATTAAATCAGTTGGGTACCACTTTTACACGGTATTTATCCTACCCTGCGACATCGGTCTGGCTTGATTATGTCTCTCAAATCTCATTCTGCTAGACAGATTTTAGTTTTTCGAGAAACTGATGTTAGCCACATAGTCAACCTATGATTTTCATGCTCTAGATCCAAACATACATTGAAAAACAATACATCAATTAACACAATATATATAACGATGTTTATAATTTTTATTAGTCGTTGCTATGCCATCCGTTATTATAAATATTTTTTTATTAACAATTTTTTTTATTCAACGAATAATTCACAAGATTTGAGAATGTAACATTCTAATTATTGAGCATTAGTCGAATAAAAAAAATAGTTAACTAAAAATTATTAGTAAGTTCAAGTAAGTTACAACAAAAAATCTTGGAGTGATTCGTGATGTCGGTTAGTAATTAAAGCAATACCTACTACGGTTTGAAATACAAAAGCCCATTGCCAATAGTAGCTCAATTTGGAAAGCGCTTCAGAGATAAGCCATTAGTTAAAATTTGTTGCAATTATGTATGGCGTCTTTAGCATAGTGGTCTATGTGCATGGGCGCGAAAACCGAGATAATATGTAGGTTCGATTCCTGCGGGGTGTCTTACTTTTTTGAAAAAGATTTTTTCTTATGGGTTTAATATATTTTCTCAGAAGTGTTTTCAAAACAATGTATGTTCAAATATTTTTTCGTTTCTTTGGCACGTTAGCCCAAAGATATTTGCCATCGCTGACAATTTATATAACCCACAATCCAACCCCACTTGGTCTTATTTAGACATATTGAAAAGTGATAATGTGGGACTTGAGTTGTTTGCAGTTTTTTAGGCCTAGGAATGCCACGGAAACAGTCACCTTGTCCTTAAAACTATGATGCACTGAAGTGCGGTTTGCAAGAATAGTAAAGAAATTAATAGAAATATCAAACACAACTACAGAAAGCTAATGGCGGTAATAAGTCAAAATATTAAGCTTTGTTAAGCTATGTGGAATAAGAGCTATGATATAATAATTATTGTCTTTTATTGTAAAAACTAAGCGTTGAATTCTGACTTGTGTCATACGAAGATAATTATTATTATCAATAGAACGGACAAACTTGTTATCATTGGCAGGCTATACCATTTAGAAAGAGTGATCAATTTCAAATATTCAAGCCTGGTTGCCAAGCCTATGACTTCGGTAGGAAATTAGATGAAGAATTGAAATATTCAAGAACGCTATGAGACATCTCACTGAAATATGAAAACATCGCAGCATCACAAAAACCAATAAAATAAGACACGTTAAAATGCTAATAGTTTAAATCTTTCTATACGTTGTTGTAGCCTGGACTTTCAAAGAATCCAGTAGAAAGAGAGTTGATGCATTTAGTATGTGGTTCTGGTAGAGGATTAATATCATTCCATGGATGAACTGGCGTATTATTTTTTTTTTCCGTACTAGAAGACGTTAGCATCAAACAACGTCTCCCGGCTAACTTCAAGAGACACATTCTCCTATTATTTGTCCATGTGGTAAAAATGAATCAGAGGAGATTCAAGATATAATTATAAGCAACAACATCAATAAAATACTGAATCAATAATAATATGTAGCAATCATACCACTCAGCATTAAATGAGTGACATACTTTAATACACTTGTTTTATATAATTATATTGGAACGACAGTGCATATATCCTCACTCAACTCATCGAGTCCGTCACGCACTACTATTATCACGGGTTCTTCACTCGATATAGTTAACTATTACTCCATTCAAGTCTCTCAGTTCGTTATTAGAAAAAATCTCTTGACCACATCGATCTCACCAGTACATCATTACCCGCGATTATAATCTTACGTTATCATCATTTTTATTGTATTCAGTGTATTCTTGTAACGATGAATAAATTATTCCCTCAAATGACCACGACTATCTCTCCTTAATCTCATCTAAAGCCAAAAATATATCGAAATATATGTAAGTACGTATTAGGAAAAGCATGACGTGGCAGTGGTAAAATAAAAAAACCACGCCACTATTTTCATTCAATCTATCATCAGTCACATTACTTCGGGGGATATTTTCCAAAAATAATCTTGGAGTTTTAATACGCATCAAAAGTTCTGTGAGAAAGATAAGACTTTTTATTTGTGCCATCAAAAATAACTGTCTTCCAAAAGCGCCCTTACTAGGCGAGTGAGAAACTGACTTGGAACATTAATTAAACTTATTTAATGAAAGCTTTTTTGTGAAGGAAAAACTTTTCTTTATATAAGAATTCCCATAACGTCCCGCCGACAGATTTATGTTGTCTATTAGGAGGTTTCCTAAAATTTATTTTATTACACCAAGTGCTTTTTAGACCTGGCCACTTTTTTTAAATTGCACAATAAACATTTTATCATGCACATTAATTAACCTGCAATATTTTTTCATCGCTTTGTAAAGCTTTACTCGTAATTTTGCGTTACATCAGAATGCATTACGCAAAACGAATGTTAACGAAAAAAATATTTATTAGGCACATAAATCAGAAATGGTAACAATCAATAAAGGAAGCGCCTATTTTCAAATCCCCCTAAAACGGTTTTTGATTTTTTTTTGAGTTATCAGTCCTATATGATGGCCAATGATTTAACTTTAAAAACGCCAAAAACTGTCAATACGTATGATCAAAATTTGAGTAAATTTCAATACCCGCTAAAATGGTTGGATGTACTTTTCAAAAGCCCCTAAAATGGAAAGCCAAAATATTAAAAAAAAACGTATTAAAAAATAAATACATAAAGTTTACAGATTTAATAGATATGAGTTTTTCTCTTTTTTTCTAAAACTACTTAAAATCGTTTTGCTTATTTTTCTCAGAACTACCTAAAATCGTTTTAGGGGCTTTTGAAACTAGGCGCTTCAAATAATCTTCTTCTTATTGTACCATTCGCTAAAAGGGAAGGTCGGAGCGCATCAAGGCGTTCATAGCTTTGCCATCTGCTACCTGGAACAGTTTGGTGGAGCTGCAATCGTACCAATCACGGAGGTTATTAAGCCACAAAATTTGGCGTCGTCTTCTGCTACGCTTACCAATGATCTTTCCTTGAATGACAAGTTGGCGAAAACTGTACTTTTGTCCTTTCATAATGTGGCCGAGGTACTGTAGTTTCCTGGTTTTGATACTTCACAGAATTTCTCAGTCCTTTTCCATTCTATTGAAAACTTCAACATTTTGTCAACCGGTCTATACAGCCACATCTCGAAAGCTTTAACTCTCCGTGACATCTCTTGGTTTCGGGTTCATACTTCCATACTACAGAAAAAAACTGAGCGAACAAAACAACATACCATAATGCAGTCTCATTGAGGTTCATTTTTAACCAGTAAGAATCGCTTACCTCATTAATCTTTTCTACCAGTTGATTCAAACTCTTTAAGCTTCCAGCAATCAGCACAGTGTCATCAGCATACCGTATATTATTAATAGGTTTCTCATTAACCAACATACCCACCGATTCACCTTGCACGGATTCCTTGAAAATAGCTCCCAAGTACAGGTTCAATTGCAGATGTGACAATGTACACCCTTGTCGTACACCGCGACAAATTTTTATCTCTCCACTGATTTTGTTTTCGATCTTAATATTTGCTGTTTATTTCCAATATAAGTAAACTATCAGTTTTTATGTTTTAAAATGTGTATTCATAATATTTTTTTAAAAGATTTAAGATTTTTGAATGTAAAGGGTTAATATAAAATTTCATATCATACCTGCATCATGTAAATTGTCCGTGTACTGAGACTGATTAAAGTTGACTATTAAATATCTACCATTTTCTTTATACCACCATATAGATTGTTACCGAAAACCTAGGTTTAACGTGTCAACATATTAATAAGTCAGATAAGTTTTTTTTATGGTGATAAACGAGAAATAGAGCGCGACATAAAAAGGTTGGAAGCCGCGGAAATACACGATATACGAGTATGCTAAAATATGAGAATTCCCATTAAGAAACTTATGAACCACAGTGATGTGTTATGTTCGGCAACATTAAATTTTCTAAGATCTACCACATCGGAAAGCGCTCCTACGAAACATGTCTCATAAATTATTCATATAGCATGCGTGTGGTATAATAATTATTAGCCCCCGTTTATGTGGCATCTTCTCTCTACGTACGGAGTAATATGGAGCAAAATTAAGCGACGATAATTATTATTTGGAGTCTGGCTGTGAATAAACTTTGAAGACAAAAAAAATATCGCCTATACTTATACCAAAAAAAAAATCGGTGTGTGTACTTATGTACGTGCGTTAGAAGTTATATTTCTTTGGCGTAATAAAACAAAAACAAAACTTGTGATAAACTAGATTCTTTGACTACCTCTAAATTATCTTAAAAATTACACACTCAAGAAAAAGGACCGCTTATTGGAACGCCGTTGGTTTATTTCTATACACTTTAACTTCTATTACTAAATTGTATAATGACCACTCTGACGTTTAATAGTTTCTTTACGTAAGGAATTGCAAATGGCTGACAATAATAAATTCGCTGCCTAGGCAATAGAACAATTCTAAACTATAATAATATACTGTATAATCATCACGATTGCAGTATCATACTGTGACGTAAAGGTAGTGCATTCGGCTGATAACTGAACAATCGGTGGTTCGAATACAATCGAGTGCGTTTTTTTTTCGTGTGAAAAAAATAAATTTTGTGTTACATGTCACACGCCAAAAATACACTGATATGATTTCCCAAATGCGCCAAAAGAAGTGTAACTTTAAAAAAACTTTGAGTATTTGCATAGAATTAAATGTATACTTACTATCCTTAGTCGAGGAGGACAGTGGCCTCCAAAGGTTTTCAAACTCTCTTATTTTTTCCAGACTTATGTAGAGGTTTCGTATAACCCTACAGCCGGCATGTTATTGTCTATGACCATTTATAGACCATAGACAATAACGCAAACGGATATATAATAATAGTCTTTCGGCTTTCCTATAATGTGGTCGACACGCCCCACTGTTATGTACCTCGCACCGTATCTAAATTCTAAATTAATATAAACGTAAATATGACATAAATATTGAACATAGTGATATACTCACCTCTTTAAGGTTACCCCATTTTTTTCCGCGCCCAATCATCGTATCTACTTACATCCACGATACATGGATTTAACTACTTTATTTAGATAACTTTGTTTTCCCACCACCACCCGTCATGTATGTACGGTGGATATGCACGGCCGCCTTCCATTACGCTATAAACGTGTCTGAAAGAAGTGATGTTAAGTGCTCATTCCGTCCCGAAACGGAGGCGCACGGGACTGATGCTACAACCATGCACAGCAGTGCTTGAAGAAGAAAGTTGAGAAAGGAAGAAGAAAAATCTTTTTGGGCCAGGTCTGCTGTCCGCTGACGTTAAGCGTCCTATGTATCCGCATACTGAGTGTCACTAGTTGAAATGGATGAGTCAACAGACGAGTCCTATCCTGCTCCCCATAGGACGCAGCAAATTTCTCGAATGCATCGAAGTTGGCCTCGGTTGCTATCAAATCTGCGTGGTCAATTGGGCCCGTGTGAGGACGGACCATGGCAAACAGCTCCGCTCTTTCTGGTTTCCTAGGCAGGCAATCCCAGAGGACGTGTTCAATGTCTTGGTGGTCATGCCCGCAGGTACAACCCGGTCCATCTACTATCGAGTCAAACTCGTGGAGTTTGGCGGCAAAGTTATAATGGCCGGTGAGGAACTTGCTAATCCAGTGCAAAGGTTGGAGTCTTCTAGTTTGGTGCCTGCAGAATACGTCTGGAAAGAAACTTAGAGAACTGTATGAACCGACTTAAAATTTGTGTTTAGTACAAGATCGGTTTGGACATGGACATTTCGCATGGAAAAATGCCCGGTTGTCACACGCACATAGTCCAGAAGATAAGGGATGTATGGGAAATGAAGGGTGAAGCCGATTACACAATGTATCTACATATAAATACCTCGACATATCGTCGTCCAAACCTTTTTTGTCATTCCATTAACACATTAGTAAAAGGTTTGACACTATTTTAAAGTTTTACCTTTTATTTTAAGAAAGGGTATTTTAATGTAGGATGAATTTAGAAAGAACAAACGCTGTTTACTATGGTAACATTGGTTTAGTGAAATATTGATCATTTTAACGTTGAAAATATAACCAAAATGAACATATAAATTACTCACCAAAATTTAATTAAATATTATAATAATGATATTATAATGAAACTCAATCCATTCGAGTGTGTAATCAAATTTACCTCAGGATAATAATATATCATTAAATTCAAAATAAAGTCAGCAAAACCCACACGTGATGAACATTAAGTGACCCGTATAATTAAGGACAAAATTATGAATCCTTTAGCGGCAAAGCCTGTGGTCTGATAAAGCTTATTACACATAATCTCTTTAGCGTTAATATGATTTGACTCAAAAATATCTGTTTGAATAATTTATTTCATTATTCTCAGACGTGTCTGTTTTTACAACTGTGTTTTAATTTTATTTTTTTAATTGAAAACAAGTCGAATAAACCTATTGTTTTAAATTAAATTTTATATACATAAATTTATATGACATGTCGCAAGGGCGGATCTAGAAAATTAACAACGGGATATTACATTGGAAAACGTAATTTATAAAAAAAGTTGAAATATTTATGATTTTACATTATAATGCACCTACTTATCAATGGGATGATAGTACAAAACAGTGATATCTAATAATTTTGTCGATAAGTACCTACTAATACATTTTTCTTCTAAAAAACTATCGCTATCGTAGTCCCATTCATTTTAATATTCCGACCATATCCGATCCTAATGGGATCATTGGGCCTCCATAGAGTGGAGGTTTGTATTAATAGATTTTTTTACGAGAAATGGATGTCAGCCACTTGCTCAACCTATGAGGTCCACACTCTGACTCAAATACAAATTGAAAAATAATATGTGTACTTGCTAGACCCAGTATTCAAACCTGGGACCCACGGCGCTATAATATTATGTTGACGCTTAAGGGAGAGAGGCATGTCAGCAGAGAACCTAGCGGAAAAATACGAAGCTTGCAATTTGAGTTTTTTTTTTGATAATTTACAATTTCAACTGTATTAATTAATAAATATGTATCTGAAAACATTAAATAGATTTTTAATTTTTTTTTAAATTTAAAGATAAACTTATAATTCTAAAAAATGTAATTAAATGTGAATTCGTTGCAGGGTTACATCTTATTATTACATTTTATTTTATGGTCATATTTATTATTATAATTTAGTTTTTAAGTTTCATCGTTTTCATATTTTTTATATTTATTTTAGAAAACATCGATTTTTATAAAAATATAAATGTGTATAACTTGAAATCCTATTTATTTATATCAAATCGAGTTTCAATATTGGGACCATACCTAAAATAAATTTTAATATAATTATGTGTTATATAAATGTTATATAAAATATGTTATATAAAATATATAAATTGTAATAATAAGTTGTGACCCTGCAACGAATTCACATTTTATTATATTTTTTTTACAATTGTAAGTTTATCTTTAAATTTAAAAAAAAATTTAAAATCCAATTAATACTGTTGAAATTGTAAATTATCAAAAAAAAAATTCAAATTGCAAGCTTCGTATTTTTCCGCTAGGTTCTCTGCTGGCGTGCCTCTCCCCTTAAGCCGTGCGGCATTCATTTTAAACCCATTCAAAATAGTGAATGAAAAATATAGATAATTGCGCTATTAGATTTATGTATCGTGTAGCTACTATTTTAATGAAACACCGACTAAAAATACGCCACAAGCGACGGGTTTGTGTCAGTGAGAGATTGAAATTAAAATATTATGACTCTATTCATTTAGGGGGTGGTCATACCCCCAGATGAATTGGCCCGTTTTAGCTAAAGAAAGCCTTTTTGTAATTCAACAAAATGAATATTACACGGTATCTCCGATAATCCCTATCATACCTACTGTTATTTCATCTTTCCGTGTTATGCTAGTATATTAAAACTTCATTGTATTCACCATGTGGATGGTATTTAATAATTTTCAAGACAATATGGTTTCAAGTTAATATAAAGAAAATGAAGGATATATCGAATTCAAATTCAAATTTATTTATTTTACATATATTATTATTATTTATATAATATGAATTCAAAGCGTTCACGACATGACATAAAATAAATGTTTTCTTACACTTTTTAAACAATTTTTCAAATAAAAATACAAGTCAATGTGAGTTAATAATACAATAAGAAATAAAATTTTAAAAATAAAAGTACCTGGAAGCACACAAAGTTAACAAAGTTGACAGACCCTATCGTAAAAACTTATAAAACAACGTCCACGTAAGTGGAATATGTCAATATCCAAAGCGATTTGATTGAACATACAGTCTCATTGCCCTCCCATTTAGCACCACTAACGGTAGGTTAGTTCTGCACCTTAGGAGAACAAAAAACGGATGCCCTCGATTCCTAAGATATCAGAGGCACACAAGCCAACATCACCACGAATGGCAGAGTTTCTATTTACGCCTCGAATAAGTCGGAAAAAATATGTAGCTATCTATATGTAGTATATTGAGACTATTTTGAGCTGTCCATAACACTTATAATATGATACAGATATATTTTTATAGTTGAACGAATAATTAAATAATTAACATTTGTTAAGGGGGGACATGCTCAGCGTAGGTCAAAATGGAGCTTTTGTTCTATTTTAAAAACATGATCCTGGACATTCCTTAAACGTTGTAGATTATCTATTTATATAATTTTGAAGCCTTATTATCCTTTATATTTATTTTAAACATTTGATGACTGCATAAAGTATTTTTATTACATAAAATAGTATTCTTTTAAACCTCTCGCTCTAATGTTTTAGAATATAGTCATATTTCAGTACATAAATGTGCAGTACAGATTTTTTACATTTATTAATTTTTAAACGCATTTATAAAATCATAAGTATAATTTATGTTGACATTATTATAGTGAAATATTTACGATTAAAATTATATTGATAATCTCTGTGATCCCAAATTTGACAAGAATTAGGCATTTTATTATTCAAAAAATGGGCAAGATTAACACATTTGAAGATAATTCTAAAGATAATTATTATAAGCTATGTCTTTGAACATTTAAGTGTAATAAACATCCTACGAATAATGATTGCTTTATAATAATTATTGACCTAAGAATAAGGTAGTGTTTTTTTGAAACACGCCATTTCTTTTGAGATTCCCCAGTGGTTAAGCTACAACATACGGCCGTAGCCATAAATTGACAAACTATAATTGAAGTGGGGAGTAGAATGATGTTAACGCGCGTGTTTGAACATGTACAGTTTAAAAAAAATCGGTTAGGTATATGTTCAAACACGCACGTTAACAATTTTGCGTGACAACTTTGAAGAAAAAAACCTGTATACGTACTGTATTTTGTTATCCAGATGATTATTTTAAAGTCAAATGTTGAGTAAAATGTATTCAAACAGGGGTTTACGTTACTAATTTTCTATAAAATTGGGATTTATATTATTCCTAATAACTAAATTTGATAAAATAATGTAAGAAAACATCTACCATCCCTATATAATATACTATATTATAATAATGTTAAATATAAAAAGAAAAATATATTTTTGTAAAATCAGTTGCTTATATTATTGAACATACATAATTTTGAAATACCTACTTTAGAAAACATATATCTACATTAGAAAAAAATCCTAAAGAAAGGGTTAGACTAAGTGGCTGAAATCTCACATCTTTTCACTGTTGAGGTGAATGCTCTATCAGTTTACCCTATGAGCTACTGGCCTGTATTATATTTGTTTACCCATTTGACACTTACACAAATTATTATAACTACACGTCATTATGTATAGTCATATTAATTTAAAGATACAATTTAAAAAATAAATGTAAGTAAGTAACACTAGCAGTTGTGATTGAGGAATCTCGTCTAGAGAATTCTCTTATTTTGTTAACTGTCAATTCATGATGGAACTGTATTGTATTGTTGTTTTAATTTAATAAAACGCATTTTTTGTAGTACTTATTCCACTTTTAATCAATAGATTAGGACCGGTTTCGTCCGCCTCAGAGAGACATTCATGTTGAAAATGTCCCTCTGAGGCGGATGAAACTGGTCCTAATCTATTGATTAAAAGTGGAATAAGTACTAAAAAAAATTTCGTTTTATTAAATTAAAACAACAATAGAGAATTCTCGAAAAATAACCTAGGAAGTCATTCTCGAATCTCAAGAAAATAATTTTCTGAAATTTCGAGAATTCTTATTTCTCGAAAAATCAACATTGAGCTTTTCTAGAAATCGAGAAATTGTCACTAGACTAAGCTATCGACCGCAAACGGGATTTTGTAAAAAATAACGGATTTTCTCAAGAAAAAGATGATTTGTCGGTTTAAAAAAGTGCAGTGTTCAGCAGTGCCACCTTGGTATCTTTCTTGCCAGATTTAGCATTTTTCGACACTCTATTTAGCAATAAACGCATCTAGCAATAATTATTTTTTATATAGAAATTTATCAGTAAGTTGTTTGATTTTCACATTACACAGCTATTTTTTGAACACCATTTTCACAGCATTAACTAATATTGTTAATAATAAAATATTTATATATATATTGTGAAAAACAATTTAAATTACAGATAATAATTACCACTAAGTCTTTTGAAAAAAGAGAAGCGATTATTTACTCTTTAAATTATTTATAAAAATAGCCAACATACCTACATACATATATTATATTATACCAACTGCTATACGTAATATATTATTATCACCTTTTAGATATTGACCGCCTCGTATTGGGAATAGTCTGGCTGCAAAAAGAAAATGTTTTCGCAGAAAGTAATTAATTAAATAGTATCCTTGGAAAAGCGATACCTAGTGGATTCTGTCAGCAATACTGTTAGAACTTTCTCGTGGGCGACTTTTATTTAGTGAACTCAACACATTGAACTAACTATAAATGAACGGAGTTATTTATAAATTAGTATTGTCATTTAAAATCTTTTCTTTTTATTAGTATTTTTTGTACCGAGCAATTATTTTGACTGAAATTGTAACTTTCGTATTACGACCATATAAACAATTAACGTCAGAAAGTTACAGATAGATAAATTTGTTTTTTTTAACTATGTCTGATCCTAACAAGATAATAATACGGGCCCAAACAGAGTAGAGGTTACTATTAACAGATTTTGTTTTTACGAAAAATTTGTGTTAGCCACTTGCTCAACATAATATTAAGTCAATTTTCTGACTCATACACAAATTGAAAAACAATATGCGTACTTTCCAGACCCAGAATTCTAGGCTCAATTTTATTCAGAAAGCTAGGCCGCGCAGTCTTTTTGGTTCATATTATAAAAAAATAACACTAATTTGTAGTGTATTTGGTTAATTCAACAGTATTTTCGTTCCATTCTCGTAAAAATCTAAAATAAATAACCATTCCTAAAAATGAAGACAGTAAACGGCCATGATCAAAAAATTATGACAGAAATAGTTAATAGAGGGTATACTTTGTTAATATCTACCTCAATTCTTGCATATGACAGTGGCGTAGTTGTATCGTTTTTTTTTCATTTTAATATCATCTACATTAACTGTATAAATAACAACATCAACAATATAGACTACCACTCCACTTAGGTTTCATTGATTATGAAAAGGCATTTGATTCAACAAAAAAATCCTCAATTATAGACACCAAGGAATATTTATTATTATAAGCACTATATAAACATCCTAAATAACATATACAATGAAGCAACACCCAATCTAAAGCTTCATAAGGCATCTTGCAGGTTTACTATATTAACAAAGCAAGGGTATTCGACAAGGCAACGCGATCTCACCGTAATTATTCACCGCTACTCTGGAAGATCTATTCTGGCGACTCGACTGGGAGAACCGTGAAATCGATAATAATGGCGAATACCTCCTAGTGCTACAGAAGTCTAGATTAGTGCTTGGAATCCCTCCAGCCACCCTATTCCACCCTAACTCAATATATAAAAATACAGTCCATTGAAATGATTGCCACATTAAATAGTTAAAACATATATGATATAATCATTTATTGTGCAATCAAATAAATTAATCGTACGATACACAGCATTATTAAACATCACATCTGTCCTTGCCAGTACAGTATGTATCGAATACCTATTAAGTCTCTGTGCCAATGGAAAATAGAAGAAAAAAAAATGAGCGTGACAATAACACTTAATATAAAAGCGTTATTTACAGTTTAAGCGTATCTTTTCATGATATACTATTATAGTTGGTAAATGTTTATATTAACCACATTTAAATTAAAATATTAAAATAACGACATGTAGATTGTACAGGTGTGTATTGCATAATAAACGTAACGTGGTGGTACCTACTTTAATCCATTCCCTCCTTATAAGTTTTAAAATATATGTAAATATATTCAGTTGCAATAATGAGCAAAGTTCACCCTTTAGATCGTAAAGCATTATAAATATTTTACCATTTTTCTTAGTAGGCACATTTTTAATCTATTTAAAGGAAAGTTGTTGAGTCATTTGTCATTTTCTGTAAACCAAAGTAATAAAATAAACACTCTAACTTCTGAGCTTTGAATACAGTGTGTGCATAAGAATTCCTGGTTATTCCTTTATATAGGGTGTACTAGTCCTGATTTAACTTTTGAATAACTTATATTTTTATTCATCGTTTATCAGGTATGTAATTATATGCATTAATTATGCAAAATGATACCACCACAAAGCAAATGAGTGCGCAATCGACTAGGTACGTTTTTACAAAATTTTGGCTAGTTATTCGGTAATTTGGTAGATTTCTTCTTTTATTTGTTAAATTAATGTCAAGTTGGACAAAAATAATTTTGAAAACAGTTCTGAGAAAATATATTATAACCGATAGAAAAACCCCGCATGAATTGAACCTGCATCACTCGGGTATAGCGCCAACATACGTAAACGGACGGCTTGGAATGTCACTCTCAAGGTATCACTTAGTTTTTGATGATGAATGATGATGACAAGTTCAGGATGGATAATAGACGCGACGTTCACTCAAACTGTATCAAATTTAGCGCAACGAAGGTTGAACATAATATACGTTTTTTCTGAGTAACTCTGTGTTTAATGACGGCGTGGCTGTAATGAGCCTACATGCGCCCATTGTCTAGATGTAACTCCTTGTAGCGTTGCAAGAGTACTCGATGGACGAATCACCGTATACGCACAGCAGTTTACGAAAAATTCACAAGTGCCAGTTAGCGATAGCTAAGCTATAACAATCCCGCACGCGTCCACTTTCTTGATGTCACTTGAGCTAACTAAATGTTATATAATCACGGTCGATTGATGATCCATAATTTCTGGTTGCCTGGTATTGTGACAATAATAAATAATGATTTGAGGTAGTTGGGTATATAAGGAATGACGGCCAGAGAACCGATATGGTCGTTGGCAAATATAATTGGCCCAACCATGAATATATTGTGAAAAAAACATGAAATAAGAATAAATATAAGTTATTTATCTTTACTTCATTATCCGCTGCAGCCTATTATTATTAAAACAATATATTTTTACCAAGATAATACGCCTTATATTATTATTTAATAAAGCTTACAAACGTAATATTAAATGTGCAAAAAAAAATCACAATTTCGCATCAATATCAATGTGGGAAAGTTGAGTTTTATTTTTTACAGCATGGAAAATTGCTACTGATTCCAGCATACAGTCTCGTAACATCTAAAAGGCTTTCAAAAAGTGTTATGGCATACGTGTCAGACGCTTCTGCATCTGCTACACCATAAAAATGTGGCAAAAGGGCCCACTGCCTTTATATTGTTACTTAAAAAGTGCGTGTTAGTGAATATTACAGTCGTATACCAATGGAAAACTTTGCGAATAGCGCAACCCATACATTAAAATAAATTATAGCGCAGAATGAACAGTTTTCTTTGTTGAATTCATTAGCTTCGTGTACTTAGGTTAAGTGGGAAAACTATCAAAGTTTTATCATCAATAGTGTTGTTTCCGACTGTTAAATCAATGTGCTTATTTAGTATTATCATACTAGAACTTATGATACTTTACGTTAAAAGGCAGAAAACTTGACATTATGTTCGTAATTTAAAATTGTTTATTCATTTCGATCGGATCAGGCCGAACACAGCATTGATACAAATTTACACATTCAACAAATCTCATTTAAATATTATGACAAACACGCATATTGAAATAATTTTTAACTTATTGAGGGATTCAAGATTATAACACGCTCTTTTACTCCGAAAAAAACAACCATGAGAAAGGTCAGCGCCATCTTTTTGCACAAGCAACGAGTGGTCCACTGTTCAGCTGTCAAAATCAGATCCCAGATTGCTTGACATATTGACTCGCCCTTTCTCGTTTCAAATTAAATTACAAAAAATTCAAATTAATAAATTATAAAGAATATACATTCTTGCTACTCATCAGCTATCAAAGTCAAGACTAGTCCTTCACAAAAAAACTGGTGGTAATATCGATTTCCAAAAAATACGTAGCATTGATCTATGCATTATATATATAAAAGGTGTGTTAATGCTAGTGTATTATTTATCATGTAATTTATCTATTCAACCAACCAAAAAACCAAAAAACCATTCCCTGTGTGAACACGACAGACGCGTCAGTATGAGCACTCTGTAGAAAAATTACAGGCAATGATAGGTCATCCTTAGACAACAATGGAAGGGGCGAAAAAAGTAGGACCGGTCGTTGTGAATGTATCGGCTTTCTTCTTCAGTCGGCAATGAAAAGGTCCATTTTGAATCGTATAGTCGTTATTATACGACTGATCCTTTTTCAGGTATTAGAATGATAAATCGTCTATGTTACTTGCTTTACTGGAGCGTCTTACTAAAATAAACGAATTTTAAACAAATATCAAACTCGTCAATCAAACAAAAATAAAGCGATGATTTTACGTGAACTCATCGGATTGATCGATTTAAATTTTAATAATACACATTTATTTTAATTGAGTAATCCCATTCAACAAATTATAATAAAACAAAAACTATATTTTATATTCTCGTAGAATGTTGAGCATTAATCTTATTTCTTTCTCATAGGTATACTTTTGGAAAATACAATATTTATGAATATTTTTTTTAGAACGCATTAATACTTGGGAAATAAATTATACATTTTTATTGACTTCACGCAAGATTTTTCTACAGTGGAAATTGTCATTTTTTGTTTACAGTTCCATCTGTACTGTGCGATTAGCCCCAATGCAACCATTGGCATAAATACAATCACTACTTTACACATCTGCGCAGCTATTATCCTTAACAGTTAGCACTTTAGCACGTTTACGATATTTTCATAATTCCAAATTAACACGAAAGGCATACACAATGTAGCTATCGACGGCAATCGGCGGTTATCTAAAATAATTGTTAAATAACTAAAATACGGATAAAATTTAGGTTGGTAGACATGTCTGTCAATTTCGGGTATGTTCGTGCTGGCGGATACGTCCGAACCCAATAAAATGTATTAAAACGACAAACATAAATCAGTGCTATTGAAGTATATTATAGTAATACAACTATTTTACCCAAATGGTACTGTTCGGTTATCAGGAATACAGCGGAAAACATATTTTGAAAATACCCGATATACTGGATTATTTGTTAGTTTGGGTTAGTTTAGGTTAGGTTAGGTTGGGTTAGGTAAGGTTAGGCTATGATAGGTTAGATTAACCTAACAAATAATCCAGTTTATCGGCTGTTTTCAAAATGTGTTTTCCACTGTAAAGTCGACAATTCAATTAATATTAGTGAGATATTAGGTTTCTGTGCGTCAAGCGTAACTGATCGATTTTAACGTTAGTTTATTTTTTTCTGCCGTATTTTATTTTCAAACTAGAACAATATGCAAATCATTCCTATTAGCTGATTATTAACCCTATGTTGCAATAGATAGATGAAAAATAATTTTGGAAGCGGTTAGATTTTATTTATATTATTTAAACATTATTTCTTAAAGCATTTTATTTATCTTTATCTTCAAGTCAAGTTAGCAATCGTCTGAATATCATACTCGTACCATTTTGATGACGAAGTCAAAAGAATTCTATAGTTTAGCAATTTCCTGTAATTTCATTAATAAATATGGAACATCAAGTCAAAAGAATTCTTTATTATATAAAATATGAGTGTAAGTAAGTATCCAGATGTTTACATGTGAAAGATACAACCCTATTTTGTAATAACCCTTCACAATGAAAAATAACAATAGCGTGATTTCGTCATACGCATCTTTGCTCAAGTTGGGGTGGGGTTATTGTAGATAGTATAAAAGAAAACTACACTAAACCAGCACGTCATGAAAATATACATTTTTGAGTCATGTTTCTGTAAGTACGAACAACTAAATTATATATTATATATTGTTTAGTGGCGAAGGATGGAGGTAGGCTATTAAGATCCGATATAAATAGTGCATGCTGAACTTTATGCTCTTTTGCTCTAATAGTAAAAAAGTCGCCTGCGGCGCTATTTTGCTTCAAGGTTATTACCATTTTAAAATTATTATATAGTTGTGCAGTGCAATTTTTGGTTACTATGTGTTGATAGCTACCTGACAACTCCATAATTCGATGTGATAAAAATACATTAAATTCTATTTGACCTCGAAAACCATTTGAAAAACGCCCTTGTAGAGCGACAGACTGCCTTTAACCTTAGCGATAAGTAGGGGAGCCGACAACGGTCCTGGCTTGGGGGCCCGTTTCAGGATGTGAGGGCTAAGATTATAATAATGTCTAGCCATGCTCTATCATATTCATTTTAAGGCGCATCGCACATTATGATGGCTACACATAAAACCACAAATCACAGAAGTAGCAGTCTAACTGTACATTTTAGGGACAATTATTCATATTTGAATATATTACGTGGCATTACGCTTGCTAGGCATGCGATACCTTCGCATCTTCACACATGATTTCTTTATATCTGATCCGTCATTGAAATGTATACTTATAGACTCTTGCTTACAACGTTTATGGTTCCGTTTAACGATCGTAATGTGTGATAAGCCAAACTCAAAAATTCAGAATAAACTGAACAAAATCAGTACCACACTACTTACCTATATTGATTTAAATATTATAACGATTACAGACGCAATAATTTCTAAGTATTTAAAGATGTTGGTAATTGTGCATAACTTTTATATAGAATAATAAATACCTAAATAATTGTAATATTTAAAGCGAATGAATTGAAAGTATTGCGATTTGCGAATTCTGGAATATATTTCAATATTATTTAGAAATCAATGAATTTGCTACTATTATTAATGATACTATTGCCATTATAAACTAGATAATCAAATTATATTTATAAAATTAATTTAATGAGTATTTAGTCAGAAGAACGTGTATTTAATGGTTATTAAATTTCCCACCTACCTCAAATCCCCAGATATTGTCACAAGACCAGGCGAACAGCAGTCACGGGCAATGAGTGGACCGTGATTACGTTACATTTAGTTAATTCATGATAGACGACGTGTCTAGGCTTGTTAAAGCTAAGACTCTATCGCGCTCTATATGACACGGTACGACCGAAGCCGCGTTAACCATAGAGTAATTCATCCAAAACGCATATGTTCGACCTACGTTGCGCTAATTCTGATATAATTTGAGTGAACGTCGCGTCTATCATCCATGCTAAACTTGTCATCATCATTTATCCCAAAACCCAAAAACCGTGAGAGTGACGTTCCGAACCGTCCGTTTACCAGTGCGTGAGTGCGTGAATACTGAACCAGCGCCAGCGCACGCCAGCCCTCTTAACATAAAATGTCAGTGTCTGGCTGACTCTCCACCAGCATTTTCAAATTACAGTCCACTCAAAAAAGCGCAACCAATAACTTTTATTACTAGGAAGCGATTTTGAAGCAACTTTTAGAAGAAAAACATACACAATGGAGAAATAAACTGGTTCGGATAAAATTTCTAGCCGCGCACTACTCACCTAGCGCATCATCTCATGTTGTTGCAAGTACGCTATTTTCTAGTCGCTTTTTTTAGGTAGGTATTGAAAATTGAAATAAAAATAATCTACAAAAAATAATTTGGTATCAATTATGTAGTCTGTAAGCTATGCAGGTTTTATCTATTTTGATCTAACAGTAAGTTCTTTATTTATAATTGAACAAATAATTAAAATTGAAGATCGAATTGTAGGTATTATAAGAAAGTTAAAATTTTTATCCACCTGATAATATTAGTTATTTCAACAAAATTTTGTTAAAATTAATGTAGAGACATTTTTCTGATACTTAGGTATTGTAGCTGCGAGGAAAAGTTCATTTTCAATGCAATATTTTAGCTTTCAGATTATGTCAACGGAAAGAAAAAGTTTTGTTTTATATTAATAACGCCGTAAACTTTTATTGTGATTGTTCTACAAATATTTAAGCACTGGAATAAAAGTTTTATGGGGATTCTCTTTATGCTTTTTGAATAATGACTTACTCGTTCGTGAGTCGAGTATTTTATTCAGTTAAACTTTGATCGCGGAAACCAATATTATAAATTATTACGAAGATTGCATCGTATTATTTACGTGTATTATTTATTTCTAAGCTACATAAACTTTTTCATTTCCATGTCTCTCACTCTTGAGGATCGCGACTCCTATAATTTAGCTAATTCAAAAATAAAAGCAAACTCAGTGCATAAACTCAGTGTTCAAAGTTGTTAAATCTTCTTTTAATCTTCCTATAAAAAAAGTCTAAAGCGAGTTCTAGTTTACGTAAGTGTAATTTTTGTTGGCAAACAACAATAAAAATATCTGTTCAGCATGTCTGTAAAATTGTACGTATTAAGTTTAACGTATTACAGTTTACTTTGAGTTGCTGTATCTTTAACAGATTGCCGTACATCATTGTTACAAAAGATTTTGTAAAAGCAATATGTGGTACACTTTAATGGTATTAATAATAGTCAATTATTATTGATGGAAAAACATTGTATTATAATTTATTATATATCAACCACAACCGTTATAGTTTAGTTAATCTCTAAATATGTTAGTATAAAACAACGCAATCTTAGTGCTATACGGCCTTCTTATTCTATTACGGTAACTCACGGTGAACTACATACATACAATTTACATGTTACCATCTTTTCAATGTTTGTATGATAACTAGTGGTGTGAAAGCTCTTTTTTATTTAATTTTTAGAGTTCCAAAGCGAAGTTAGATCGAAGCTTTTATCCAACATTTTGACAGTGAATAAAATAAAACAAATGAAGTGAAACACATAATATATTATGTAGGTACAAATCAAAGTAAATTAAAAATGAATAACTAAAATATCCATTTCCTCAACAAAGCATTATTGTATATCCATATTATCGAGTGGAAATTTTATTATTTTACAGCACTTTTAACGGATTTCGCCCAACCCGCTGTATATATTTTTTGCCAAATGCGAAATCTGACTAGCATCAACGTCTTAGCAAACGTGTGCTTTACCAACTACGCCACCGCGGGAACGTATAAGATACTCCTAGTAGTATATTTATTGAATACCCTTAAACTTGGTTAGTAGAAATTCAAGTAACATTAAAAATCGCTTTTGTGTAAGGATAGTTAACCAAAATAATACATTAACATTTTCGACGAAATTCGTAAGGGCTTTCCTGCATTTTTGATTCATTATTTATACCAAGCCGTTTGATACAATAGACTCACCGTTTGTAAGCTGTATCCAGAATTAATGTCTATTATTAGGGGATTTGCGTGCACGGTGGTTTCGGTATCGCGATTGTGGCTTCTTGGGCTAACACCCTATATTTCCGTGAAAGCCTTATCTCGATCAGCTGTTGAACAAAACCTTTTTCTCAGCGGTGATTTGATTGTGTTCCACTCAAATTTGATGCACGGTTGAACCAAACCAAAGTGTTGAGTTTAATTTATCTTGTGTCTGGAACGGTTTTATGGCGCTAGTAATTTATTTGGGATTTGCTTTTGTGTTTTCAATTATTTAGATTATTATAATGTAGATTTCGAATGTCAATAGTATATTGTATTGTGAGTTTTTTTATAAAATTAGAAACACTTTCAGTATTAGTGTTTATTCAAAGTTCTTCTTCTTCTTCGGCCATCATGCGGCGCCTCCAAGAATCCCTGTCACTCGTCAGACTTCTTGCTTTGTTCCAGGTCAAACCAGCATCCCGTAGCTCCACCGTAGTCGCAGAGGTTAATCATAATACGAGGGTGGGTCAATAAGTCCTTAGAAAAGCCGACAGGTGGCGCGACTAGTACTGTAAGCGGTTTGTTTTCATGCAGCGGCACTACCGATTCAGTATGCTGCGAAGTTTCAATCAGATTGGTCGGGTTGTTGTGTGTTTCTCGTACATTTAAAAAAAAAAATTGCTTGTTTACAAAAATGGAGAAAATTGAGTTTAGAGCTGTTATTAAACATTTTAATATAAAAGGGTTAACAGCAAAGGAAATAAAAAATGAGTTGGATTTAGTTCACGGCACATCTGCTCCTTCACTTGCAACTATTGATAACTGGTTAAATGAATTTAAACGTGGTCGTACATCAACAAAGGATGAACCACGCTCAGGACGTCCTGTAGAGGTGACTACACCAGAAATAATCAATAAAATCCACGATATGGTGTTAAGTGACCGAAGATTAAAGTTGAGTGAGATAATTGAGGTTACAGGGATCTCAAAAGGTAGCGTCATTTCTATTTTACATGACAAATTGGGCATGAAAAAAAATTCTGCAAGATGGGTGCCGCGTTTGCTCACAGTCGACAATAAACGCAATAGGGTGGTGGCCTCTAAAGCCCTGTTGTCGCTCATGCAACGCAATCCGGATGAATTTTTTCGTTGCTTTGTGACTGTAGATGAAACATGGATACACCACTATACTCCCGAGACGAAAGAACAGTCAAAGCAGTGGATTGCGGAAGGCGAACCATGTCCAAAGAAGGCGAAAACCGTAAAATCAGCTGGTAAGGTTATGGCTACTGTATTTTGGGATGCACGTGGAATTATTTTCGTTGACTATTTGGAAAAAGGAAAAACAATAACAGGGGATTATTATGCATCTTTATTGGACCAGCTAAAAAACAAAATTGAAGAAAAACGGCCTCATTTAAACAGGAAAAAAATCCTCTTTCATCAGGACAATGCCCGTGTTCACACATGTTTATGATCAATGGCTAAAATTGAAGAATTGAAGTTCGAATTGGTCGACCACCCACCGTATTCGCCAGATTTAGCCCCCAGTGACTTTTTCCTTTTCCCAAACTTTTTTCAAATGAAGAAGTCATCGATCGGACAAATGCTTATTGTGAGGACCTTCCGAAAACTTATTTTTCTGACGGTTTAAAAAAAATTGAGAAACGTCTAACCAAGTGTATTGAGCTCGAAGGAGATTATGTTGAGAAATAAAAAAAAAAAAAAAAAAAAAAACTGTTTTAATGCCTTTTTCTAAGGAATTATTGACCCACCCTCGTACTTCAAACGGTACAATAAAACAGATTAACAAGATGAGACAAGATGATTCACTCGACCAAATAACCAAATGAACTTGCCAAAAGATTAGTTCAGTTCAGGTAGGTATCACATTTGACAACTAGAAACCACACCTATCACTAGAAATAAATCTCGATAGTGTAAAGTACATAGATTCAAAAAAGAAGACCTGTATGATCAAAAGGGTCAGAGCTAATCAGAGTGGCTGTAAGACTGTGAGAGATAAAAATTATTTTTCATTTTAAGTTAACATAGAGTTATATCCTAATCTGTCTACATAGCGCTTACGGCGTCCAGTCAATGGGCAGCGCCATCTATGGGTCTCTTTTCGAAGTCACGCCGCTACAGCTGATAATTTCCTATATCATTACAGAATAATATTAATGATTGTATTATTTACTTGTTAACGGTTAATTAATTTATTTTCCTTAGATCAAGAACCAGTTAACAATTATTGCTCCCGTCTTTAAAGGTTTTCTAAAGTTTAGTCAAGACCAACACACATATTCCAGTAAACAAAATAATAAACATTGTATAAAAACATCACAAACTTATTATTTATATTATTATATATTTTTTGAATTGTTCTATCATAAAAAGCGACGTTTTATCTCGTCAAGTTTTATCGTTTTTATCGTTTTATTTTTAAATAAAAAATGTAAGTTTTTGCAATGTGTAGGTAGATACTATTGTCAAAAGTGCATTTTATTTGAAGGAATATATTTTGAAAATATCCATATAAATTTTGTTAAACGGCAAGTGTCCAGACTACCTCGAAACCCTTGCCGTGTATTCGATAAAATCATTAGTATCGTGCTTTGAAACCTTAGCTGCGATAAATAAGGGATCTTTTAATTTCACCCAAGTATGTGATTCTAAGTAATTTTAACCACCACTTAAGCGTGAATACATAACTATTCGACAATTATCTAAATATGATAAAACTACACTAATTTTACACGATTGTAAGGACCTATTCTAGTAAATATGTAATAAAAAAATCGAAGAAGCCATAAAAAACACTCTGATCTGATTTTCCAAACGCGCTTAAAGAAGTATAACTGAAAAAATATACTCATTTATATAACAGTAATTAAAATAGTTTGTACTGAAAATAATAAATAGTTTATGTGATTTTAAATTCAATCGTGCTGTGTTCAGCGTAAACACACCCGAAGGTGCTTACCATTTCCTGTTTGCAAAATTGCTTTTAATGGAAAAATATTATTTTCCTTGTGTGGAGCTTTTTAATTCACGAAACTTTTTATTATGAAACAATACAATAATTATTTTCTGTATTAATTCATTAGTCAGAAAAGGTATAAATAGTAGTTTTATAGTTAATACCCAATATCTCAAAATACACAGTATGTATCAGTGGCGAAAGGTGGAGGTAGGCTGTAAAGATCCAACATAAATAGTGCTCACTAAACTTTGTTAGTCAAACGTATTATTTGTTTCCATTGAACTAAACTACAATATGTATATTATACATAGTGTTTGTTAGTTTTTTTAAATTCAATTAAGCCCCGCTTAATCTACGCCAAAGTAGATAATAGTCAATGATTTATAATCGTGTAACTTTACAAAATCTAAAAATACGCCATTAAAGTATACATCATTTTTGATTCTATTGGATTTAAATTCCATCAAGTATCTTTGGTCGATAATATTAATATTATTATTTTAGATATTTTAAAAATAAAAGAATATTTGGTACAAGCCGGTTATATGGAATACGGCGGAAAACACATTTTGAAAATAGCCGATATACTGGGTTATTTGTTAGGTGAACCTAACCAAACTTAACCTAGCCTCACCTAACCTAACCTGACCTAAACCAACCCAAACTAATCTAAACTAAACATCCGCTGTATTCCACATAATCGACTTGTACCGAATATTTTGTATCGCTGATAGGTTAGTTAGCAGACCTTAGTGAATTTTAAACAACTAACCAACACCATTATTTTGTAATAATATGTATTCTTAATTCAACGAAAACAAAATGAGAATGACTGAAAAAGTGTGCACTAGTTTTGTCGGTGTGTCCATAGCATACCTAAACTATTATGGTTTGGTTTAGGCAGGGTTTATTTGAATTTTAAAAACTTACCAATACCATCGGCAAATTGTATTCTTAATTCAATAAAAACATAAGTACGACTGGCAAAGTTTAGTATACATTATTTATCTCGAATCTCCTACCTCCATCTCTCGCAACTGGTATGTGTGACGCATCGTCTTGACCGAATTATTGACGAGGATGCTTATTTTTCAGTAAAAATGAAATAAATACAGTGCTTGGTATTTTCACTTCTCCATGATGAGTTGGTTAATTATGTGGATAGTATTTTTAACACAATACAGTGAATAGGGAATCCAATCCCGAGCCAAAATCTTGATCCCGGGATTTTGGGATTACAATTTGACGATCCCGGGATTGGCATTTTTTCAATAGTTAATATTACATTTTTATAAATGTACAAATAACGTTGATAAAATCGGTCAAAAATAAAGCTAGTATAATTTATACTATGGCCTTTCCGCTTCATAAATCTGATTAGTCAGCCAAATATGAAACTGTCGTAAAACGTATGATATCATGGTGGAATCACTTTATTACCCAATTCACTGCGGAGAATTTAATTACTTCTTAATTACCACATTTAAATAACATGCTAATTATATCTAATGGCTCCCTAATCAGGACACAACAGCTGTGGCGTTCGCGCTATAAGGATTAAAAGTGTGAAGCATTGTTTTTTTCCAATCTTTCTCATTTTTATTAATTTATGTGAAAAAATTAATTGAATTTGCAACACATGGGTATTAAATCAAACTTCATTCAAACTCAGCTTATTTCTAATATAGTTATATATTATGTTATTAAAAGTTTTTTTCTGTTATATTTTTGTTTTTATTTTATTTTCTATGAAAATTGATAAAGAAAAATCAATCCCGAAAGTTTCGGGACTATGTTTACCAATCCCGGGATTCATAGGTATCGAGAATCCCTAACAGTGAATATATTTATAAAAATCTATAAAATATTTATATTACCTTAACCTCATATTTAACTTAAAATCATCAAAATCTTAGAGAAGTCTATATATTATATTTATGTATTACCACACGTGTCTTGAAAATAGTACGAAAATACGTAGATTAATCAAAATATTTTATATGGTGTATTATTTTAAGTTTTTAAATCAAAATGAGGTCACTTCTTTATAACATTGTTACTGATCTAAGGATTTAAGATGAGCAAAATGTACTTATTAAATAGCTTTTTATAATGAACAAAATTTTATTTGTAAAGCCATTTAGCATTCCCTAAGTGTTTCTTCCCGACAAACTTACTTTCAATTATATCCTTCAAAGTAATACTAACCCAAAACGAAATGCCTTCTCCGTTTGTACTTTGAAATAAAAAGGGTATTAAATTTTTAATCCGCCCCTCTCTACGATTTGTAATGCCAAGGAGCAGAGCTACGTAAATGTGGTTCTCATCATAAAATGCTTGATTCCTTCATGTTTCAAACCAGCGGTGCTCAAAATAATCCGGAATCTCTTTACCCTTCAGAGATATCTTAATAATAGATATCCACTCTTTTATAATATGTACATATTACTTAGATAGTAATGTAAAAAATAATATTTCAGGCTTAGTCATTTTAAAACAGCATTGTACTGTTAGTACATATTACAATAAAATACTCATCATTTTAGTATTCGTTACAAAAGCTCGGTTATATTCGGTATATTGATTCAACCAATGTAATAGAGATTTTATTACCGATGCACGTAGGCGCGAATCCCGAGAGACGCAGGTTCGATTCAAGCTCGGTAACGTATTTTTCTAAAAAAAAAAGATTTTTTTCTATTGGTTATATATTTTGTCAGTATTTTCCAAATTATATATGTTTAATACAGACTCATTTATGAGGATAGCATTTTTATGATAAAAATATAAAGTAGACAAAATTTCCATGTACAAGTTACAGAAGATATTTATTATTTTGACACTTTTTTCGACGTACGTAGTGAAAAGAGAACTTTAAATTACAAAATAAATGTTGAACTGCGTGTATTTTTATTATAACCATAAAACAATTGTTCAGTTAAACAGTTTTTATTGATTTGTAATGACAAACAAATTTAAAAATAACCAGCATTACAATAATTTGAAAACGATAACTGCACACAAACGGAATAATTGGATAATGGAATAAAAAGTGGGGATTCAAAGCAAAATACCTACTAAAAGTTTACTAAGGGGTAGAAACATTTAAACCTAAAGAGGCCAAAGTGACAGAAGATATGAAGATATTGAACCATTGATCAATAAATCGATGATATGCTTATTATCAGATGATATTAGTTTCATCATTAACTACAAAAGTATCTTTAGAAAAGGCTTAATATGGAGATATATTGCTTGGAGCCCCGACCGCCCCCAAAATTGAGTACCTAGAGTATATTCTCACCATACCACCAATAGTGAATTAAATTTAAAATTTTTTGTCCGTTGATAGTTTTAATACAATAATAATTATTGATATATCGTCGTTGAGCAGTTAAAATATTTAATGTGACAATTTAAGCAAATATTTTTTTTAATATTATTCACATTCTTTTTTAAAGGGGGATCCTTATGCCAACATAGAACTTAGTGGAAAAATACGAAGCTTGCAATTTGAGTTTTTTTTTGATAATTTATAATATCAACTGTATTAAATAATGTTATGTATCTGAAAACAGTAAAAAGATTTTTCAAGTCAAAGATTGTAACAAAATGTGAATTTGTTACGTATTTATGTCATAAGTTACTTTATTATTACATTATTTTTATAATCATATTTATTATTTAAATTTAGTTTATTATGTTTCCTATTTTTTTTCTTGTGTAGATTTTTGACTTATTCATCGTTTTAACATTTTTTATATTTATTTTAAAAAACATGGATTTTTATAAAAATATAAACGTGTACCTATAACTTGAAATCCTATTTATTTTTATCAAATCGACCCCCATCTCGAAAGCTTTAACTCTCCTGATTAAGCGTCCATACATCAAGCTTTACAGAAGAGAGAAATTACAAAAATAAAATGTGTGTACTAGAATTTATCATATTACTCGTATTATGCTTATAAAGCATTTATTTGTCTCTCATGTAATAATTCAATTGTGTCGCATCGAAAGTTTTAACAACTCGACGACAATTTAAATGCACAATTTAGATTCTGAGTGAAGTTAATGAACTGTTACTGAAAATAAAACGTTTTTTTGTGAATTTTAAAAAAACATTACCGATTTGTGCATACTTAAATTGGCGGATACATATTCGTTCGGATTGAAACATTTGGCGTCCGAACCGCAAAACGATGTGGCGAACCTCAATTTACAAACACTTGCCCCACTCAGTAGTAGCCACGTGACTCGTGACTAGCATGCAAATGAAACGCGCCCCCGGAACGGAAAGTAGGTTGAGGCTTTGTCTCCAGGAAAGGCGTCGCGGCGCCCGGACATGACGTCGCATGCAGATGACGCGACGAATAATGACGCCCTTCTCTTAAAGCTCGACGCTCCCGCTGTAAATATTACGAGTGTACTAGGAAAAGCACACATGACGCTGGTTTGCGATAATATTCGCTTTGAACTTTATCTGGCTCATTAATATTAGTGAATTGAAATTGCCGTCATTAGCAATTAATGTTTTTTTTTCTTTTTCAAAATAATTCACTGTATTTTTTAAGCGATCTCGCCTAATGACGATATCATTATGCGCCAAAATTATATACAACATTCAACACACTATACTCTACACTCTATAGTGTAACTTCAGATCAAATTATGCCTGGCGTAGTTATAAGTTATGTTTGAGATTCCTTAAAGAAATTATCATTTCTTGAGATATTACAAATGATATTTTCAAAAAAATTTCACCACATGTGTCATCATCATAATCAGCCGGGGTCGATCCTCCCCTACATAAAGGCCACCCCAAGCCCATCTCGGTCCCTAGTTTTTTACTGCCTCAAACACCAATAAGGTACAACAGTATGGTTGAATTTATCCATTCGCCGAGCGACATATTCAACCCATTGCTACTTCATCAGCTGGGAGATCCCTATCATATCGGCTACTCTTATCTGCTTTCTTATCCATTGGTTTATTATGAGGTTTTCCGCGTTATGCCTAACATACACCTTTATAATCCACGTTGCGCAACTAATATTTTTGAATTTAACTTATATTGAGGGTACCTAACACAATATATTGTGTACATAAATACTAAATATTATGCTATCTACATATAGGATCTAAAAAATAACTGGATTAATAAAATTATTGGTATTGAAAACGTATACCTAAAAATAATAAAAATCTTCAGTGTGGTTTTGGATAGATTCTTTTAGATGAGGAAAACCGCTTCTTTAAATAAAATATCTTTTAATGAAAGCTTAAAAAACTGTCGACCTTTACAATTAATTCTCAACTTGAGATCTTTAATACAAATTTCGAGAAATCAACAAACCAATCAAGAATTTTCTCGAGAATCACATATTTCCTAATTCGAGAATTCGCGGACAAATCGCTCAAAAAATATTTAAACATCTTAATTTATTAATTTATTTTTTTAAATTAAGAATGTACCACCATTTATTATAATCAGAATTTTATAAATTATGGTAAGTACAATTTTTATTAAGCATTTTGCCACCGCAGAATTATAAAATTAACAAAACTCAGCATACATTATTCGTAAAAAACCTTTGAGAAATATTATTATCACTAATAGAAAAAATCTTTTTGAAAAAAATACGACGCCCGAGTATCAGAGTATGGAGATAATAAGTTGAGCAAGTCTCCACTTAATTATATTATCAAATCGTCTTTTGGTATATTCAGGTAGTTATTCAATTTTTTTTCAAATTGAAAATTTTTTTTTTTTTTACATACACTGAACATTACAAATTACTAATTTAAGACGTTCACAATATAGTAAAAATAAAGAAACGGTGTAAAGAAGAAATAAATATATGCAGTATTACAAAAACAGTATGAAAAGTAAAGTAAAAGATAGGTACAAAATTATATAAAAAATATATAAATATAAATTATAAAGCATGGAAGCACACCGAATGAGCTAAGTGGACCCTATTTTAAGAATTTATAAAACAACGTCTAACTATACTCATCCTCACGAAGATGAAATATATCAACATCCGAAGCAATTTGGTTGAACAGAGTTATTGCCCTACCAATTGGCATCACCAATGGCAGGTTAGTTCTGCTCCTCGGGAGAACAAACAACTGATGCTCCCGATTTCTAAGATAGTTATCAGGGACACAAATTATATTTACATAGAGCTTGAAGATGCGATTAAACGATAGTTCAGCGGAGCAGCACTCATACCAATTACGGAGGTTCTTACGCCATGAAATGTGGCGTCGTCATATTATGCTACGATAGTTATTATTATAAAACATATTTTGGGACAGAAAAACTTTAGTTACAAAATAATAATAGTTTATTTCAGATTGGTTTTGAATAACGCTATTTAATCGAACTGGCAGCAAAAAAGCTTTTACTTAAGCAATAAGGAAACTTTTTTATATACGTAATGAAACAAACATTGAATAATAATGGAAAAACCAGTTAGACTCCAGACACTGCCTCGCTTCGATTCCTATAATTATTGTTTATTGGAAAAGCTGGTAGCGGTGAAAAGGAAACATTCGATCATATGCGGATGTTTTTCTATTGCCCTGCAGCATGCTCTCCTAACGATACGCATCAAAAGGCAAAGTGCCCCACCTCACTTTAAACTTTTAATGGAGCCTCGTCATGCGAGAAAGCTCGCGGGTGTTGTACTTTACCTTTTTTGGTGAGCGAGGCAATGCTGAATTTAAGAATGCCACTGTTTTGGCGTGCTCATTACAATCATTTTTGTTGAGTTGCTTGGAACTCATTTACGGAATTAAAATGAACTAGATGTACCAGTACGAACAAATACAATATTATAGTCTCTGTAGAGCCAGACTATCTTAAGCACAAAGCACCAAACTTTACAAAAAATAAATATATTAGTTCATCACAAAATAATAATATAATATTCGTATACGTAGTAGATTTAACCATCAAACATACCAACAAACGTTGAACGATAAGTATCTAAAATAATCACATAAGTGTTAACTGGTATATTTTGGTGTAAAAATATTAATATTTATCAATAAAGTCAGTACTTTGTATGCAAGTATTTTTAGAGGTTGGGCCGAGAAATGATCAGAAATGATTTAAGGAGAAATTTCTCGAAAAATCACCTATGAGAATCTCAAGAATTCGATAAAATTGTTACTAGGAAAAAATAACAAAGGGAATTCGAATCGGAAGAAGAGAGTTACCGACCATTTCAATTATCGTTGAACCGGGACGGATTCTATGAAATTCGACGGAGATTTTTTTTTGAAAGAAAAGCTTAAACAAATCCTATTCGATTTCAAATGGATTTGAACGGAAATATTATGGCCCAAATGTTATAAAAAAATAAATACAAATAATTGCGAAATCAATAAACTAGTCTCGAATTCTCGAGAAAAAACATATTTTGAATCCATAATTCTCGAATTATGTACAAACTTCTGGTATAGCTTCTCCGTCTGTTATATTAAAAACTTTTTTATATTACACTATTTAAAGGTGTTATTTTTTCCTCAATCTATCTGTATGCAATAATAATATTAATCTAATATTTTTTTATATGAAGTAATTGAAACAATGGGATATATCTGCAGTAGGTAGGTATATAAAATTTGCAGACAAGTCACTCGCTACTAGACCTTGGGATTATTAATTATGATGATGCTTTTTTTTTTAATTTTGCATTCGAACATCGATCAGTAGGTACCTGTTTTATCCAACTAGAGAAAAAAATTAATAACGTCGTTAATGTCACTTTAAATAAATGAAACCGCTCCTGATAAATTATTGAACTATATTCATAATTATATTTTTATAATATACTAGCAGCACTTGGTAGTGGACTATAAATAGGAAGAGAATGATTTGGATACTAGGGGAAGGGGGTTATATATAGGGATTCAATCCAGGCACTGGCCATTGATGTTGAATGGCTGGCGCGCTGGGCTGGTTCCGTGTTCCCGCACTCACACAATTAGTAAGATCACTGTCACGATTACACTTGTATTTGTGATGGATGGGTGATAATGATTTTATGATTGTGCATGAATTATGGAGATTTACGCGGCATTGATCAAACCATAACTCGTAATTATTGAAATACTTCTTTGGTGACGCTAATGCGTAATGTGTAAAGATAACTGCCTGTCATTTGTTTATTATTATGCATGGTATTACAGTGCCTGGATGTCGACAATAATTATGAGACGTAGGTAGAGAATTTGTAAGGGATTAGCGCTATCTTAATTGACCCAAACATATACTTAACAAGAAACCGAAACTTTGATCGGATTTTCATTGTGAATTCGCTCATCTAAATTAAAGGACACCTGAAGGTAAATCGTGCCATTAACAAACAAGACATTTTGGTTAAACAACTGATAGATTTTCTGTAAAATTTAACAACAAGTCATGTTACTTGAGTCTGTCAAAAAATCAGCGTACTATATAATTTTTCAAAAGAACTGCAAATTCAATTTATCAAAAACTCTACAGAAATGAAAATGTGAATGGATTTTTTGCGAAGTAAGTAAAACCTTAATACTTCTGAAATTGGGTAGCCAACTGTCTTTTTCTGCTGGCGCATATTCTGAATATAAAATGGAAGAGATGAACGCGTATTTAATTTATATTTTTGCTGCATCTTTGCAAGTAGGAAGAATGCAATATGGCATAACTCATCTTAAAATCTCCATAATACCCCTCGGGGGGAAATGTTAACATTATTGGTTATTAGAAATATGTACGCAAAATGTATTTAATAATATCGAATGACGATAGTGGTGGAATTTAAGTATAATTTCTAATCGATTTTAGTTTTGCACTTTCAAATAAATACATTATTTTGAATCGTTTTTTGCTAAATTTATTTAATATTTTGTCATTGGCACGAATTACACATACTCAACAATTAATAGCAAACATAAAACTTTTATTTACTGTTCATATACCTACGTACTAAATCAACATATTAATCTGCCACGTTTCACACTATCTATATATGAAGAATCGAGGAGATAATGTCTGTTCTCCCAAGCTTCACAAATCATCTACCATTACTGTCGAACAAAACCTTCTTGACCACGTGTTAAAATTGTGAACTTAACAATCCCCTCCAGTAAAGTTAATCACACTTCCATTTTCAAATGAGAAACGCCCCCAAATGAATCATTTCATTTTACGCTACCGTGGTATACAGATCTATCAATTACGTAATTTAAAGCTTTTTATTACAAAAATATGTCTAAAACAATCAGGAGTGATGTTAAATTTATTATTAGCAATTTTTAAATTTCTTAAAAGAGAGCCAATACATTATTTTTAAACACGCCTCTAGTACGCGTTGCCGCCATGACAGGTAGGTCACTGAGAAGTCGCATATGTGCGACTACAGCGACTTCCTGTTATCGGAGATTTCTTGTTGTCGGACAGTAGTGATGTTTCTTCTTTCATCAATATTTATTTGTCTTCGAGAATGTTTTTTTCAGAGATTTTTTTCTTTAGCTTTTCTAGGATTTTCCATATTTTTTACTGTTCTAATTCTATCATGCCTTACTTATTTTTATTTAAATTTGTCATGTAATAAATAAACTATTAACATTTATAATGTTGGATTATGTAAATAAATAAATTTGAGTTCGTATCAAGATGTGTCTGTTTTATGTCTCAGTGAGTTGGTTGCTTTTTTCATATAAAGGAAACAACAATATCCACCAATCCTTCGTAATGTGGTGTGTCACGGCAGAAACATAATAATGAAACATAATTCTCATTATTAGACAGATATATCATCTCTCTTTTGGTACCTATTATTAATGAGACAATTTTAAAAATATACCGGTTATGTATATAGTTTTGTAATCGGCCAGGTAGGTAGAGTGGAGAACAAAACACCTATTTCTAAATATATAATACTATGTGAGGAGTTCAAATCGTACGGCATAATACCAAACTCACAGTTTTTAAAGTATGTTTTGATTTGAAAAATATCTGCAGAACCAATATCACCTAAGTCCGATTTTCCTTTTAAAATCGTAAAAATCTTCAATTTTTGTATTTAAATTATCATATCAACTCATTTGAAATAATTACCAGTCAATTTGTTTTATTGCAGGAACCGTTAATAATACAAGACGTAAATTACCAATTGCATTTATAAACGGGAAATATGGGCAGCTGTTGAGTGGAGACTTTTTTATGAGGAAAAGTTGTGAGTCATTTACCCAGCACACTGGATCAAATACACATTAATAAAAACAGCATGTAGTTTTTTTTCCCAGCCATGCAAAGTAATCCACAACCAACCGTTCTATAAACAGTTACCACCAGTGGCGAAGGGTGGAGGTAGGCTGTTAAGATGCGACACAAATAGTGCACACAAAACTTTATCAGTCAAACGTATTTGTTTTCATTGAAGTGTTGGTTAATTTTTAAAATTCATCAATTAAACCTTGCCAAATCCAAGTCATGATAGATAATAGACAAATAAATATCTTAATTTATGAAATTAAACCATTCATAATTTTAGATATTTTTTAAAAAAGCCATCTGTAATATGTATCCTTAATTCAACGGAAACATACAAGTCTGACTGAAAAAATGTGTACTATTTTTGTCGGATCGCCCATAGCATAGATAGGTACCTAAACGATTATGTTTTGGTTTAGGCAGGGTTTGATTGAATTTTAAAAACTAACCAGCACCATCTGCAAAATGTATTATCAGTTCAATGCAAACAAAATTTGTTAAATATGACTATATTAAGCATCGGTCTATAAGATAGCGTCGTGAGTCCCAAGTTAAAATCCTGGGTCTGCCAAGTATAAATATTGTTTTTTTTTTAAATTTGTGTATGAGTCAGAGTATGGACCTAATAGGTTGAGCAAGTGGCTGACATTTATTTCTCGTAAAAAACAAAATCTGTTAATATAAACCTCCAATTCGTGGAGGCCCATATGATCCTATTAGGATCGGACGTGGTCGGAATTAATATCGAATCTTAACAGCCTACCTCCACCCCTCACCACTGGTCGCTATAGTGAGTGACAATTATCATTGACGACAATATATAATTTTGTTTTCTCGAAAACATTAGTTATTATAAAATATTTTACTTCATATTGTTGGCTCAGTTAAATTTATATTGAAATTTATAAGAACCATCCCAAAACAACCAGTTACAACGTCAACGCTTTCTGATCTAAATCAGAAGAAACGTGATTGTTTTAGTATTCAAGTTATAAGAGCAATTTATCCAGACTTAGTAATAAATGTTTCAGTTTTGCATTAATGCTTTTTGATTAATTACTGTTGTAAATTGACGCCAATTATAAATTTCGAAGAAGTGTTTCCAGTTTGTACTTTATTTTATTTTAAAATTTAACTCAAAATGTTTTAAATCTTCTCTTTCTAGTAGGGATTTTAACTATATAACTTTAAATATTATGTAAAATATTATATTTATTTACCATCACCAATAAAGTATCAAGAGAAATTGTAACTACTCGCATTATATAGATAATATATATTTAAAAAAAAGAGCAAATATTTTGATCAATACAACAATCAATAACATATTATTTTATTAATTGAGTTAGCATTTACTTGGTAGAATTCCATTTTAAAAGAAATGAAAATATAATTAATATTAAATTCTACAGGTTTCAGGCAAAACCTGAAGAATTTAATATTAATTATATTTTCATTTCTTTTATATTATTTTATATCATTAGTCGGTTCTATACGTTTATCCTGGATACAGCGGCAAACACATTTTGAAAATAGCCAAAATACTGGATTATTTGTTAGTTTAGGTTAGTTTAGGTTAAGTTAAGTTAAATTAGGTTAGGCTAGGCAAGGCTAGGTTCTATCAAATAATCTAGTATATCGGCTATTTTCAAAATCCTATCTATCCAGGATAACCGACTTGTACCCATTAGTCATTACTGGATTTTGTTTCCTCTCCGTTATTGTATATATTTTATATCAGTTGAAAAGGTCCGTCTGAGGTGGACAAAACCGGTACAATTATTTAATATATTATAAAAGTGGACTCAGTAAAAAAAATGTGTTTTATTAAAATTATTAATACAATGCATTTCCACCATGAATTGATAGTTAACACAATTAAATAAAATACAACCTGTTATGAAAGCATTTTACTTACTGGTTTTAGTTTTAGTTTAAAGCTATTTTATTTCTATAAGAAACTATTTTTTATTGAAATAAATTTGTCACGAAATACGTAAACATGCAATGTTGCCAGCGATGAAAAATTAGTATGAAATTTTCCAGAAAATGTTTTATGCAATTTTAATGAATGCTACATTTTGTTTCATTTCGCAAAGTAAACATGACTGCGTGACAATAGAAATTTCAAGCTTTCTAAAACAATTAAAATACCATCATATCTTTGTAATAGACGAACCAATTATAACTTTCTGCTGAAAATAACATTATTATTTGCATGTTAAAAGGGAAATAGGCTCGGGAAATAATATATCATTAACCACACGTAATAGCAATTAAATGATAATATATTAATATGTACAAATGAAGTCATTTCTGTTTTGTTGTAGGTATACCTCGAATATAATACCAATGCATTATATTATTATTGAATCATTTTTTTTTTAATTTCTTATCTCCACTAAACTTGTACGAACAGGGTTTGATTTTATCATGAAGAGACCTTGAGCTAACACATATTATTGGGGCCCCAAAACTCTGACTTGTAAAACGTAATTAAAAAAAATCGGTGTGTATACTTATGTACGCGCGTTAGAAGTTATACTTCTTTGGCGTAACAAAACAAAAACAAAACTTGTGATAAACTAGATTCTTTAACTAGCTCTTAAATATCTTGTTAAATTACATACTCAAGAAAAAGGACCGCTTATTGGAACACCGATTGTTTATTTCTATACACTTTAATTTATATTACTAAATTATATAAGTAATGGTTTCTCGTTGTGTTTATTTTTAAAGTACCAACTGCCACTCTGACGTTTAATAGTTTGTTTACATAAGGAATTGTAAATTGCTTACAATAATAAATTCGCTGCCTAGGTAACAGAACAATTCTAAACTATAATATTATACTGTATAATCGTTACGATTGCAGTATCATACTGTGCCGTAAAGGTAGTACGTACGGCTGATAACCGAACAATCAGTGGTTCGAATCCAATCGAGTGCGTTTTTTTGGTGTGAAAAAATAAATTATGTGTTACATGTCACACGCCAAAAATACACTCTGATCTGATTTCCCAAACGCGCCAAAAGAAGTATAACTTCAAAAATGTTTATAATATTAATACGATCGACCGAAGAGTAGATACTTGATGGAATTTAAATTTAAGTTCTTTTAAGTTTTGTAATAAGTTAAATAAGCGCTTGAACTATTCATACGTTTTTTTTATACTTAAACCTTGACTTAATAAGTAGGTAATAAAGTTGTTACCTACTTTTTCGTATTAATTTATTATATAAGTTAGATGTCACTGTGGTGGGGATTTTCGCAAGTGGACTGTACGACTGTACAAAAAGGATGATGTGGATTCTTGATCTGGGGGCGATTTTACAGAATGCCAGACACTGACCTTTTCTGATGTTGATGGTGACTCCCTTGTCTGGTTGTACTGCCACTCGCGCGGTATTGTTTGTTTGGGTTACCCTTTTTTATCATTGTGGTATAAATTTTTCTGCTTTATTGAATTTTCATATTCGGACTCTGGTGTTCCTAGGCACTAGTGCACTTTTATGGTAAATCCGGTCTTGCGTCCGAATTATAAGTATTTTATACATCATTAATATTGTGAACTACCTTATCTTTTTTTCATTTGAATCGTCCACGTAAAAGGATTCAGTTGGCGAAAAAAATGATAAATTAAACCAGATACCCACTAACAGCTGTAGTAGTATATTATTTATTATATAGAATTAGCACCCATACATAAGTATAATATATAAGCATTGTAACGTTGCTGCTAAATGGTTTGTTCCTTATTTTCTTATATTTATAATATGAGACGTGTGCATACATAGCTGACGCGCTTTTCAGAAGTAGCGGGTTTAAAAATATGCGATACCTGCCAACGGTATTGACATTCTTATTGTAAATCAAACACATACACAACTAAATTATGTATTTCTACCCACCACTTACTAATACCAAGACTTATGCCTCAAATACATTATCATTACATTATGTGCAGGCACAGTAAGCTGCCGTTATGAGTAAAAAGTGTGTAATGTCGTTTTTTTGGTATTTAGAATGTTACCAGAGTGATACTCCCATCTCATAGCACATTTTGAACGTTTAAACGAACATTGTCAATAAAGTTAGAAAAATCTATTGAAATTGCCAGAAAAACAATGAGGTCACCTCACACGTACCACCCTACATCGGCAACCGCATTACTCTATGATTGTTTTTTTTATTATATTCTGCATGCTTACACATTTTCGACTCACGTCAAAATGCGCACCCTTTGTTTTCATTTTTTATCTCTTTATTTTATTATTTTCTATTAAACTATTATCTATAATCTGCTGGTTGAATCCTGTTCAAAATATTACTTATTAACGTACGCACATGCAGAAACTATTAAAAATAATTGAAATTAGCATGAATAATGATTAATATTTCAAAATAATAATAAATTAGTATTGGCACGTTCCATAATTGAATTTATAGAGATAGTGATCATTCAAAATATTTTGCGGATTGGCGAAACCATAGCCCAAATTTTTCACTGTACCAGCATGTCGCAGCACGTAACGTGATCATAATGTAATCGCACATTACTCGGATACTATTACCTACAAGCCAAACTATAGTAAACGTGTATGTAGGTAATAAATTAACAATACTTAGGTACCATTGAAAAAATGTCATTGAAAATCGCTTTGAAATTGAGAGCACTCATTCGCAGCGCTTCCAAGTGGCACTTGTAAAAAACGCTATGTGCATGGGCTTTTTTTTCTTCGTGAGAATTAGCGACATATTGTCGTGTGTTGCGCTTCGTATCACTTGTATGTAATATTGATATCGCCATCATTGAGTAAGCTGTATCACGATATGATAACGGCATGCGATACCTTTTAGTGGAAAATAAAAAATCTGCGCCTGATATTACGAGTATGTAAGGCTAAAGATTTTTTAAAAAAAGAAGATAATTAAAATCATTCAATGGCGACGTTTTTATAACGTGCATTTGTACCTATTGTGACCTTGGGAGTTTGGTTTAGTAATACAAGTAAATATTTGTTATTTGTTGTTAGAATTATATTTTACAACAAATCATTCAAAATTATGATTTTACACAGTTTACTACAACACAAACTTAACGAATATTAGGAGCAATGGAGCAAGACTTTTTTTTCTCGCCCTAGGTAACACATACGAGGAAAATTTACATTTTTTTTTATATGCTAATACGTAGGTTTTTTACCATGTACCTCAAGGTGTGTATCACCAAGTTTTTATTTTTTACGAGAAATTGATTTTAACCACTTGCTCAGTATATCGGGTTTATACTCTACAAACACAAATTGAAAAATAATAATAAGTATATTTGCCAGACCCAAGATTCGAATTTGGAACCCACGACATATTAAGCCAACGCGTACGCTGCTTGGTCATCGTGGTATCGGACGTAGATATATCTTTTTTAAACATCGCCATCTTTGCTTTTTTTTAAATCAACACGGGACTGTTGATAGCTGTGTAAATTAAAATGAAGCTAATAATATGTATATTTGCCACATCCAAAATTCGAACTTGGAACCCACGATATTATAAGCCAACGCAAAAGTTGCTCGGCCATCGTGGTAATTGGACGTAGGTATACTGTCCTAGAATAGTACTCAAGACGTTTTTCGACCACTATTCTCTCTTTTTTTTTTTTTAAATCAAAACGGGATTATCGAAATACGTGTAAATTAAAGTGAAGCTTTTATACCGAAAGTAATAACGTGTTTTTTCTTCAAATTAAAACGCAATTTTGCATCGGTTTATAAGCCATCACCATGTATTTTTGTTTTTGTATCACTTTTCTTCAATACTCGTTCATTTTCGTAATATAAAACTTAAAGAATGATCTTAATAATGAACAATATGAATGTAGATATTTGTTAAATCATTCATTACGACGAAAGGGTGCTTCACTTCTTGTGTTTGAAGTGGAAGTACATTTTTATTGAAGACGACTATTCACGAGGCTTAATATAAGTGTCTAGTCAACAAACATCACACGCTGAAGTGAGAGTAAACATGGAATATGTGGAAACGAATGGCTGGTGTGTTCCCTCTTTTGTGTTAGCATTATAATATAATGAGACCTCTTACAAATAGTGGAATAAGCTCGGTGTAACACTCATTCAAATATTATACTGTGTAAACGTCATTGTATTTTTAGTAGGCAGTAAGACTATAAATGTCTTACTGTCTACCCCACGATCAATAAAAAAATATTTTATTTCGAAGAATCTTCAAAATTTATGAACATGAAATAAACCACAAAATAAAGGAAAATTAAATATATTATGCAGTATGTACTTAATATTTTTCATGTAGGTACTTAATAAACCATTTTTAATTAGAATAATAAATTCACAAGCTTTAACATACCTAATATAACATTATTCATCGAACATTGTTAAATGCTTCAGATGTATCTATATTATTATGTATATTATACCTCTAATTATTTTTGTCGTAATTATATAGGACACATATGATTCAATTGCTTCAAAACTTTTTATTATTATATTTTAAATTTCTGTAATCAATATGTAACTGTTTGTTTTCCTTAATAAATAAAATAAAATAAAAAAAATAAAAAATAAAAATAACTAAGATGTTTTCAAATTATTTCATATTATAATAATTAAATTTAATAACGAATTTCAATGGGCCAATAGAAAATATCTAATGAGTATTATATTTAAATGTAATATTAAATATTGAGGCCTAACAACCTGTTGTATTTGCGATTGTATACATATTAACAAAAAGCGCAGGGGAGGAAAAAATTGAAAATTGACGAATACTGTCGTTTCTCTTTCGAATTCTATTCTATTCGAATGAAGAAGGACCTAATTTTTCTCTCTTTTGCTTCCTAATTTGGGATAAACATAATATTTAGAAGGCTTTAAGAGCAAGTTTTCTCGTGGTCAGTGACGTCCCGTGGGGGTAGGCAGATTGATCGTCGCTTGGGAGCGGCAGTTACTCGAAGGGCGGCAAATCGAGAAGAATCATTTCGAATATATGGAAATAACTATCTAAACCTAAACTAATAACGATAATATCTTTCCAAAAAAAAAAAATCAGCTCACTTGTTGGAAACAAAATGTATTAATTATTAACATAAAAGTTTTAACAGGACTGTAATTTTTTTGTCGGATTCGCGATGTGTAAGAGGCCACTCTATTCCCAACGTCAAAAAATCCCACTTTTGGGGAAAAATATTTATAAATTTAATTTTGTATGTTTTAGTGGTTTATATTTTGTTAGTACCAACTTAATGTATCCATAAAACACATTTATTAGATATGTATTAGAGTTATGAAAGGGCGATAAAAATACTGTGTAAAAATGGATCGGCATTTTTGTGCTGCCTAGGGGCGGCGTTTTGTCTAGGGACGTCACTGCTCGTGGTCTCAAAATTTTGGTGGAAATGGCTGGATTGTAATTTTTAAGATATCCAATTGATGATTAGAGAAGTATATAAGACTATAAGATTCGGAGAAGTCGAAGATAGAAGTCGAGAAGATTAGAAAAAAAATTACTCTTTTGAATTTACTTTACCACGTTTTCTTAGCTCGTAATCTTGTTTGTCCGATGGTTGTTTATCCAGTACAAATCTTACAATCGATTTTTAACTAACTTGCCGACTAACTAGATATTTGAAACTTTTATAATATATCAGAACACGATGCCAATGCATTCTTTTAATACTTTTAGCTATCTTTAAGTACAATTGAATTCATTTTCAGTTAATTCTGTTTTGTATGAAAAGTTATTTCGGAAGAAATCCGTAATCCAATCTACTATTATGTTATATGCTAAGTGGGTGGTTCTAGCAACTAAATTATTAATATATACGTGCGTTACTATGGAAATCAAAATGACATTTCAGTATTCTATATTTCTTTGTTTGTTGCAAAATAGCAAAAAAATGATTTGTTGACAATTGCCTTATTTGTCCTAAATTATTAATACATAGAATTGTAAAGTTTATAATATAAACTTGACAATTCTATGTATTATAATAATCATATTATGATTCAACAGAAAATTCAAAAACGTTGTATGTAAAAAGTTCTTTTTATCTTGTAATAATTATTTTCTATAAGTTATTTTTGTATCGTTCTGGCAATGGGTTTATAACCAAAATAAGCTGTCAATTTAAATATTCAAAATATTGTTTAATTAAAAAAAACTCTGTTTCAAATCCATAATATTTTTTAAACTAGATAAATTTTATGTCTGTCGAAATAGTTGAATCGTGTCAATAAATAAATACATTTTACTTTTACTGGAAGAAAAATAAATTCTTGGCGATATTCAATATTACATTACCGGCCACTACGCTAAATCTTGTCAACCCGCAAAGTTTCTTTTGATACGTTGTTGTCGGGTCCATGTCAATAGTTACCAGATAGTAAAATCCCACTCCCATTATCAAAGGTATCCCAAGGCATGTATTATGTCGGCTGTCCCTCGGTACGATGTTATGTGGAATCTTGTATGTATTTTTTATTTTATTTTATATGTGTCGCCCGCCTCTCCGAATTACACTTGTGGTTCGACGAACATTCAAGTAGTCACGGCGGCCGGGGCAAGAAATAACTCCCAAAAGCCAAAGTTTTTCCACACAAAGAGGAAACTATACTCAACGAACCAGAGGCGTATATCTACATATAGTCTCTATATATTTGTTTCGTAAGTTTATATAAATTTACTAAGAAAATTACTCTATCTCTTCTTTAGAAGAAATTCTTGAGACTCCTTTACTTAGGTTGTATGGATACTATCCGTGGCTTTATCCAACTGACTTTCTCCTAGGTATACTCACATACTGCAGTCTGCAATTTAGAAGAGATTTTTATTTAGCTACATTTTTTTTCGACTTATATGAGGTATAAATTAGAACTCTACCACTCTGGGCAGTGTTGACCTGTGTGTCCCTGATAACTATCATGGAAATAGAGAGCATCAGTTGTTTATTCTCCCAAGGTGCAGAATCAACCTGTCACTGGTAATGCCAATTGGCAAGGGCGATAACTATATTCAACCAAATTGCTTCGGGTGTTGATACGAGGGTGGGTCAATAAGTCCTTAGAAAAGCCGACAAGTGGCGCGACTAGTACTGTAAGCGGTTTGTTTTCATGCAGCGGCACTACCGATTCAGTATGCTGCGAAGTTTCAATCAGATTGGTCGGGTTGTTGTGTGTTTTTCGTACATTTAAAAAAAAATTTGCTTGTGGAAAATGGAAAAATGGAAAATGGAGAAAATTGAGTTTAGAGCTGTTATTAAACATTTTAATATAAAAGGGTTAACAGCAAAGGAAATAAAAAATGAGTTGGATTTAGTTCACGGCATATCTGCTCCTTCACTTGCAACTATTTATAACTGGTTAAATGAATTTAAACGTGGTCGTACATCAACAAAGGATGAACCACGCTCAGGACGTCCTGTAGAGGTGACTACACCAGAAATGATCAATAAAATCCACGATATGGTGTTAAGTGACCGAAGATTAAAATTGAGTGAGATAATTGAGGTTACAGGGATCTCAAAAGGTAGCGTCATTTCTATTTTACATGACAAATTGGGCATGAAAAATATTTCTGCAAGATGGGTGCCGCGTTTGCTCACAGTCGACAATAAACGCAATAGGGTGGTGGCCTCTAAAGCCCTGTTGTCGCTCATGCAACGCAATCCGGATGAATTTTTTCGTCGCTTTGTGACTGTAGATGAAACATGGATACACCACTATACTCCCGAGACGAAAGAACAGTCAAAGCAGTGGATTGCGAAGACAAACCATGTCCAAAGAAGGCGAAAACCGTAAAATCAGCTGGTAAGGTTATGGCTACTGTATTTTGGGATGCACGTGAAATTATTTTCGTTGACTATTTGGAAAAAGGAAAAACAATAACAGGGGATTATTATGCATCTTTATTGGACCAGCTAAAAAACGAAATTGAAGAAAAATGGCCTCATTTAAACAGGAAAAAAATCCTCTTTCATCAGAACAATGCCCGTGTTCACACATGTTTACGATCAATGGCTAAAATTGAAGAATTGAAGTTCGAATTGGTCGACCACCCACCGTATTCGCCAGATTTAGCCCCCAGTGACTTTTTCCTTTTCCCAAACTTAAAAAAATGGCTAAGTGGACAAGGTTTTTTTGCAAACGAAGAAGTCATCGATCGGACAAATGCTTATTTTGAGGACCTTCCGAAAACTTATTTTTCTGACGGTTTAAAAAAAAATTGAGAAACGTCTAACCAAGTGTATTGAGCTCCAAGGAGATTATGTTGAGAAATAAAAAAAAAATACAAAAATAAAAACTGTTTTAATGCTTTTTTCTAAGGAATTATTGACCCACCCTCGTATATTCCACTTGCGTGAGGGTAAATTCAGGTGGACGCTATTTTATAAATTCTTAAAATAGGATGTCTTTAGCACACTCGGTGTACTTCTTTGAAGTTATATATATGTATAATTGTATTTTCACTGTTTTGTATGTTTATAATATGTTCTTTTTTAAATTATATTTTTTAACCCTTTTACTTTATTTTTCATTCTTCTTCATAATAATGTTTATTGTTATGTTGTAAACGTCTTAAACTTATAATATGTAATGTCCACAATATTTACAAATTAATAAATTGAATTGAATTGAATTATGGCTTTCCTCGTAAGAGGTTGGATACTGTGTCATAGATCGCTCCTTCTTTTTGTGGCATTACACTTTACTTCAATAATAATTAAATTTCAATATTCGATCAATCTCATTTTTCATTTAGTAGATGTTAGCAATCAGATCTCTTCCTTTATAGTATTATCGCCTCTGAAGGGGAATAGGGGGCTTTAGGCATCTCCCTCGCTTGATTAGGTATAGGATGAATAGCGTCGTTTTTTGTTTGTGTACTTCGGGTGATAAAGAAGAACATCGGGTTGTTGAGAGAACGAAGAGATTATTTTGCGAAGAAAAGAATATGTTTTACTTTTACATTAAAAATTATATTAGATTACAAGATCTGCGGCTGCACCTCAAAAACCGGGTGAATGAAAAAAATAAAACGATATCGCTAGCTCGGAATCCAACCGCGATCCGTGTTTTGTCGAATTTAAAATAAACGTTAATAACGCGCCACATCAATGTGAGTACAAATGCACTCATCTAAGAATAGACACAGTGCATCTCGCTGTAGCCAATCGGCAGCGGAACAATCGACATTTTTTTTTTTTTTTAATATTATTTTCAGCAACAAATAATATTTTTGTTGGCTTAAAAATTGCTATGTCTCGTAGTCAACCTTTCTCAATTTTCTATGAGTTGTTCGATGATGATTTCGGAGTCATTTATGGTCTTTTCGCGGTGTTAGTATATACTATTAAATTCATACCGTAGGTAGTCCATTTTCTTTTTAGTCCATTTAACTGTAAAAATAAAATCTTCAACACTTATCAGGCCTTAAAAAAGGAAAGATTATGTAAAAATATATTTATAAAGGTCTTCGGAGCCATACACGAGAAATATTACATATATCTAGGAAGATACAATCACTAAATTTAATAACAACATTATACAATGATTCCTTATCGTCTCACATGAGATAGTTTGATGTAACAAGTCATAGTGATAATTACAAATAATAATTGTATCAAAAGCTCCTCTTCTATTCTTCTTCTTCTATCTCTTATATAAAGATACTCACCAGTTTTGAGGTTAAGGCAGTAAATAGTGTTTTCGGAAAAGAGAAGGGACTAGAGACGTCTGCTGGAGTAAATCAATGTTTATAATCGATTGTAGTTTTGACGATATTTATAAATGTTAAGGTATTGTAATTTGAAACTTTTATTCATAAGTATTAAGAGTAAAACAATAAATTTGTCAAATATTCATAATATTCGTCAAATCATTATTTTCCGATTGACTTTCTACAAGGCATGCTTACTTTCCTCTCTATTGAATCTCGTAGGTTACGTCTTCTGCTCTTGAAAAATTTTTCCCTGTTATCGCGACGGATGGTTTCCAATCCTGGTGTTATAAAGAATTTTAATTTAAATGCGCCTGTCGTAGGTAGGTAGGTCGCAGCCATATTTAAATTTATTTTGGATCGGAACCGTTTCCTCGTGTCAAGCCTATCAAGCACCATTAGCGAGGGGTGCAAGACTAGTCAATGCGCACCGCAACGACGTAGACATTTTAAGTGACGTACTATGTATTTTGTATTCGGAATATTATTTTTCTCTATAAAATTGTAGCCGCGCGGCTTAAGCGTCGGCCTATAGCGTCGTTGGTCCCAGGTTCAAATCCTAGGTCTAACAAATACACATATTGTTTTTCAATGTGTGTATAAGAGTATGGACCTAATAGGCTGAGCAAGTGGCTGAAATCCATTTTTAGTAAAAAGAAAATCTGTTAATACAAACCTCTACTCTGAGGAGGCCCATAATAATATGATCCTACTAGGATCGGACATGGTCGAAAAAATTGTACTTTTGTTATATTATTATTATTATTATTATTATATATATATATTATCTCCTTGTCTCTTGTGAGGGTAATATTTGTTTTAATGTAAACCTCATATTGTGAACGTCTTGAATTTATGTACACAATGTTATGTTTTCTTAAATATTTTTTTAAAAAAAGTCAAATAAAATGCACATGGTTTTCACTGCACTCCCTGCTATTTAATTATCATACATATTCGTACCGCCACTGTGTGAGATAACCTGCGGTACGTTTGTTTTTTTTTCTTTTGGCATTATTGCTTCCACAAAGGCTCATTGGTAGGCGAATGAAGTAGAATAGCTAATCCAATGTTATGTGGATACAAAGTAAATTACCAATGAGCTTGAATAAAACTTCTCCTTTTGTCGTCTTTGTTTTATAAATTTGTTTTGAGCTTCAAAGAATATCATTGTATACATATATCCTAAATTAATGTTGTCTAGGCTTACAAAAACTTGATGACTTAATTCGGTAATGAACCATTCATTACGAATGTATTATAGGGTACTTATACTTTTTTCTATCAACCGTAACCTTTCGGTTTGTTTTTGTTTAAAGAACAGTAACTGAATCTCGGCATAAAAATACATATTTTTAATAATAATATTATATTGTATCAACTACCGTCATTTTTGGTAGAAGGTCATTAAATATTTTATTTAATAATTTTCATCAATTATAATAATATATAATATTAGAAAAACTTCCATGGGAATTTTTAACTTCTTAGAGCCGTATGTATGAGATTCCCAAATTCTTTATAAGCTATTTAATCGATTTTCCAACATATAGCGTATAGCACTGTTTGTGACGTAAGCAATCTGACGTCTATTCAAAATGGCTGCTGCATCTGTCACTACCAAATGTCATTTTAATAATGCATTCATTACAACAAACGTTTGCTTGATGCCCTCGTTCATTTTGTAGACTCTGTAAAACATTTGCGAACTTTAAAAACAGTTCCTAGTCATGCTGTTTACAAAATACGCATAATTTTGATCCATAGTCTATAATCTAGATAGTAGGTAGCTGATACAATATTCGTATTTCGCTTACATCAAAAACGCAGTATTCTAATGGAGAGATAAGATGGATTTACGTAAGATTACGATAAAATACCTCCGCTAAATGACCGCAAAGATAGGTACCTACTGCTGTATCTGTATAATATTATACAGAGATCATTACATTACATTCCAAGCTAAATGCATTTTCATTTCTGTCATTTCTTATTCCGTTTTGACATCTCATAATATAAGTGATTGAAGTGAAGTTAGTCATAATATAACTGTGTGTATTGCCATCAAATGGAAATGTTTACCGGGAATACTTTATCCTTTCGTATAGTATAATTATAAAATAAATGTGATAAAATAACTGATTAAATATTTAAAGTTCATAATAATTATTCATTTATAATTATTAAATTTATATGGTACCGTTCGCACAGTTTCAGACACATTTACAATTTCAAAATTTAAATTAATGATCGGGGAATAAAATTTTATAAGTTTGCCATTATAAAGACGCCATGACACATTATGACGTCACATCGTGACGTCGCTAACCACCGGATTACATTTGCACTCATGCATACAAATGAGCAGTATTTAGCCTATAGAGTATTTGGGAATCTCATGCATACGACCCTTAGAGTCATGTAAATTCAGTTAAACCATACTTGAGTGCATGGAAACCTAAGTCTTCGATACATTCTTGGGACATTCCCTGTCAAAAAAAAAATGTTTCATATTCAAACATAGCGTTCCATGATATTATGCTCGCTTTAAACCGGGTGCGGTTTGGTGGATCATTGACTTTAATGTTCATATTTAAATTAAATGAAAATTTTCGATTGCATTATTTCTGGGTTCAAATTCCGGGTCTGGCAAAAATTCACATGTTATTTTTCAATGTGTTTTTGAACCCAATTAGTTGAGCAAGTGGCTAACATCCATTTCTCCTAAAACAAATTAATTTACTTCACCCTGTTACGCCCCAGTGTTGAGGTATAGGACATAAACAAGGTCGCGCCACTTTCCTCGGTCCATCAACATGTCTCCCGCCTCTTGCCATGTGAGAACTACAGCGCGTAGATCACTTTTGTAGTTTGAGGTTGTACCACAGTGGTAATGGTAGGCCACAAGTCTCAACCACGTAAACCACCTTTTGTTGATAACTTCAATCATCAAGGACTGCCGTATCCGCTCACGAACTCGAAAGTTTGTAACGTGGTCGTACCAATATACCACGATGATTCGGCAAAGACATCCATTATCAAAGCTCAAAAGTCAAAACCTTTGAATCTTGGTAAGATGCCATGTATCACAACCATAGAGGAGCACAATGTAGTAAGCAAGCGTTGTATAACTGACATAATTTGGTCATCACAAAATACATCCTTACAGCCGTAAAAACAAAATTCAGTTAATATAACCACGGCTCTGTTGCGGCCCATATTATGTTATTCTTATGATAGAACATGGTTCAAATATATAATAATATATTCAATAATTATAATATTACGTTCTTAAATTTTGTGCATTGTTCGTTGAACAAAAAAATAGTAATTAAAAATTATTCAAATAAGTTCAAGTAAGTTACAACAAAAAATCTTAACATTGATTTAAAATACAAAAGTTGATCGCCAATAGTAACTCAATTTGGAAGACGCTTCTGAGAGTATTATAAGAGCCATTAATTAAAATTTGTCGTAATTAAGTATGGTATCTTTAGCGTAATGGTATATGTGCATGGGCGCGAAACCCGAGAGATGCAGGTTCGATTCCTGCGGGGTGTCTATAATTTTTCAAAAAGCTTTTTTTATTGATTATAATATATTTTCTCAGAAGTGTTTTCAATATTATGTAAGTATATTCAAAAATATATGATATTATTTACTTAAAACGGTTTTCAAATTCTATGATTAAATTTGTTCATAATATTTCAGTGTATGTTATTTAAAACTTGGTTATATTTAAATTTAGATAACGTATTGTTTGGTGCTCGGAATAATAGCCTTTCTGCACTTATACATAGCTTCCATCTTTCCTATTGAAATGGAAAATAATTGAAGCTCGTAAAGGAAGCTCGACTATAAAATACATTGTTGTGAAATAGTAGCTCAAAGAATTACCAATGTAAATACATACATTTTATCTGTACATCCAAACTACAATACCCATCAGTATTGTAAGCCATGGATTAAATTTATAACTAGGTACTACAGTACTATAAATGCACATAATGCTGAAATATTTTATATTTAGATATAAATATTTTTGTTTTACCTATTAGGGTTCTGCCAGAATTCTTAAAACCTAACGATATAAATAATTGTCGAAACCTTTTTAGTAGGTAGAGTATATTGTGGCATAGTTATTATTGAAGTACTTAGTGAAAATCTTAGCCAGCTACCGCGCCAAATACGTCCATGTGACGTCATCGTTATTCACAAAACAAACGTTGCCAAATGGAGCTCCGCAGATTGATCGAATTCGACTGATTAGTTTGAAAAAAAAACATCTGCTGTTGCAACCGACAAGTTGCATGCTTCTTGGGCTCCGAGTCGAAGATGGCAGGACACAAACAGACACTTAGGAATTGGTCATTCTTATACCAGCTCGCCGATCGCTGCATCCAAATATTTATATGTTTCGAAGGTTACGTGCGATTGTCGCTAGTTAGGTCGGCGTGGTCTTCATATGCAGTACCGGATCGACGTTTTAAGATGGTTTTATTTATAGCTGTGCGGCAGACAAGGCGAGTTTAGATGTGAGAGCCGGCTTATGTGTGAAAGGATTTTTTTGTAGTTGCAGGGAAAGAAGGAAGATAACTAATATTGAGAGTATTAATACTATCGAATTCTAATGAATTTAAGTTGTGTACTATTCCAATGATTTTTTTAAAGCCTGTCATTTATACTAATTATAGATTATTATTAATACCCTCTGTAATTAATTATTAGTATGTACATATATTATTTATATTTTTCTCATTAGTTAACTCCATTAATTTCTCAATACATTTTCCTAACAATGAAGATTTGTACGACTATTGGATGTATTTATTAGTGATTATGTATCTAACGATCTATTAGTTAGAGTTTTTTACAAATACTTCAACTATTCATAATTTCTTTGTTATATTATTTTATTGTGATCCTTGACTTAATAGGTAGGTAAGTTATGAAGTTTGTACGTACTTTATTGTATTTATTTATTATATAAGTTAGAATGAATTACTGTATTCGTTATTAGTATGTATTTATCATCAGTGAGTATGCATAGTGCTTAAAGATGCCGAATGATAAGATAAGGTTCATAAAAAATCACTCAAATAGAATTAATAGTACAACATTTAAATCCATTACAATTTAAAAATTGAGAGGTTGATTTGTCAGTACGTGTGCACGGTGCCTTTTATTTCACATAAATATTAACATTACAGTTACTACAAAGTATGCATGGTCCCCACATCCTGAAGCTGACCCCCAGGCTAGGATCTTTGACGGGCCCCCTACCTATCGCTAAAGATAAAGGCAGTATGACGCTCTACAGTGGCGTTTTCAAAAAAAATTATGTACGCGGTAAAATTAATGTGTTTTAGTGTTTTTTGTATATTTGAGTTCATCTATTTGAATTATGGAGATGTGAAGTATCGATACACAGTTAAAAATTTTATCGTACAACCACATAATTTTAAATAATAATAATAATAATATTGAAGATAAATAGCGATTTTTTTTCTATTCGAGAGAATTTGTAATGTGTGTAACCACTTATCTGGTTGATTCGCCACGCCAGGCTCTTTCTGAGCCCGGGCTCCCAGGCTAGAGCCCTGTCAGCCCCCCCTTTGTGGGGGCCATGAAAGTATGTACCTATATAATTATTCATATCTTTACTGTTAACTTTTGAGTGTGGTTTATGCCCTGCAAAGTATTAAGACAGTGTTTTTGGTTGTTGTAAAATTGTTGTGACAGATATAGGTTTGACAAAAATTAGGTCAAACAATCCAATCATTTTACATAAAATACGAGAAAGGGTAGTTGACAACTTCGATTTTTATATAAACACTATATTTTTACTAAGCAGAGCAGTATGTATATCTGAAAATTATTTACCTACCCCTAACTGCCATAATATGTACACTCACTAATGGTGAATAGTGTAGTATTATTGTTTACAACTTTACAAGAAAGGTACGATTCTCGTGTGTTCGAGACGTTAATGATAATCTCCTGCTGCATTTTCCAGTTGCATTCGCATAAACGAATTAAATTCTTGAATAGAAGCAAAACATGCAACAGACTTAGTGGTTGCACTATTATTAACTGAACGCTTATCTTTTGTAATATTTTATTCGCGTAACTTATTTTTAAACTATCCAATTACCAGCGACTTTATCCGCGTAAAATACAGAAATAAAAACTAGACATATGTACAGAATAATAAAATATATAGAGTGATTTGATTATTTTTTTATTATTTTAAAACATATAGACTGGGAACTGATTCGATACAGGTATGTGCGCCTTCTACCCGAAGCTCATCTAATTCTAATCGGATACTAATTTTGCGTGATTGAAAATAGTTGGATGTATTTATGTACACATTGTCATCTTTACCAGTTCCTTAACCCACCAATCTACCATTTGACAAATTTCCCTTAAATAAAATTGTTTCATGTACGCTAATCGACATATACGTCAACCCACCACTTCACTCATGCAACATGCAAATTATGCACATATCTAAATCACTTTACCTACTCGTGGTGAATTGTTTACGTTATATTTGAGAAGTTTTACATTAGTTTACTTCGGAATCGATATGAAGCTCTACTAAATTTGTGGTAATTATGCTAGCTGGTTATGTATGTTTAATAATTAGAATGTTACATTCTTAAATCTTGTGAATAAAAAAAAATAGTTGATTAAAAATTACGGTACTGTTCGGTTATACCGGAGGCAGCGGAAAACGCATTTTGAAAATAGCCGATAAACTGGATTATTTGTTAGTTTGGGTTAGTTTAGGTTCGGTTAGGTTGGGTTAGGTTAGGTTACGTTAGGTTAGGTTAGGTTTGGTTAGGTTAACCTAACAAATAATCCAGTTTATCGGCTATTTTCAAAATGCGTTTTCCGCTGCCTCCGGTATAACCGAACAGTACCAAAATTACTTTATATTTTGATTTAAAATACAAATATAACCTAGGTGGCCACGACGTTATTTTGTTCAACCACATAAATCTTTGTACTTTGATTACAACTTTAGTTTTGTTTGAGTTTGAAAATACTTGTATAAATATTTGATGTTCTTGTTTCAATTAGTTTTCTCATTGTCAGTGGCAAAGAACAATTACTAAACACTATAAACCACTTAACGTTTACTAAGTAGATTTTTTTATTTATCTGAATACAATAATAAAGAACCAATGAACTAATATCTCCCTTTCCCAAGCGCTTCTTTAAAGGGGGGATGGCAATCGAAAAGTAACATCACTTTGCTGAAACAACATACATACGGGAAAGATATTAGAGAGATATTATGGATTATTTAAAGTCGATTTGATGATTCTCTGTACATTTATTATTTCTGTTTATTCATGGAACCAAGTTAGTATGCGAACATTATTTAAACATTTCCTAGGTTTGCGGTGCATAATAAAGGTTGGGAGCCCCTGTGATATGATGTGTGGAAGATATTGATTATAATTGTTAGTGACGAGTAGATGGGTATATTATAATACAATGTAATTGGTTACAGAGTGACAAACTTCTATTGGCCTCATACAGTTGTGATTGGTATAATGAAAGCAGTCGTTTCAAGAAAAGTCTTTGGATATTGCGCGAAGGAGCGAAATTGCCAATCAATTATACTGTGGGTCAATTCTGTTCGATGTCTCTTCCTACTTTCTTGGCATCAACATTTACAGTATCAAAAGAATATATTCACAGTCACGATAACACAAAATTAGATTATCAATAGCACTACAGAGGCATCGGCAAAGTCTCGTTTCTAAAAATAACCATAAAAGAGTTACATAAGATTATATTATATTATATAGGTATATTTATTATAATGTTTGAGATTTTCGCGGTTGTTGTTTATTATAGTGATAGTTTTTTGGGTTTTCACTGCGTATTCTTCCTCCTACTTTTCTCGACGTTTTGAGCTCGTTGTAGAGGCGATTCTCAAGAAAACAACGTCCGTAAAATAATGAAGAAGAACACGCGGTAAAAACTCAAAAATCTATTACGAGTAACATATATTTTCTCAAGTTAAAACCGAAGTGACGAATTCGATCATTATTATTAAACAAAAATTAACTTTATCTTGACACTTACTTTATAGTCAATCAAAGTATAATATATATTTTTTTTAGAACATCCGTCAAAATAATAATATAATGTTATATGTACGTACTCAATCTAGAATATTTCTTTGATGTTATGAATAATGATTTCACACCTATTTTCAGATAGTAAAGTTGTGATTCATTGACCGTCGTTCGGTCACACCCATCCAATTCGAGCATATTATTCAATATGACTTCAGAAAATATCTATAAATTTAATAATATTAAATAGGTAGGTACCTACATACCGAATGAATCTTACTGGATTAATGAAGATAAATCATTTTTATTTTTTACTTTTAATAATAAATGTCATTTTTATTATAATATATTTAAATTGTTTTTTTTATTGAAAACAATTACTATTGTATTTTATTTTATCAAAATGTAAATCCTAATTACTAAATTTCATTGAATAATAATTAACTATTCAAAATTTAATGTCTCACTGTTTAAAGGGCAATAATGATAAAAATAATGATATATAAGTTTACTTACTTAATATATCTAGATAATATATGAATTTCAAAAATTCTAGTATAACAAGTTATAAATCTTGCAATATTTTATAACATGCCTATACTGTTATTACAACTATATTAATTTCGTTTTCTGTCACCGCTAAGGATTGCAATATAAGAGAGGAATGCAGAAACATTTATCATAACTAAAATTTCCTTAGCAGAAAACACTATGCAGAAACATTGTCCTCAGTTAAGATCATGCTGTCTATGGTTTACCTCGTCTTATAGCTTCGTTCGTTTTTTTCTATTGAAAATAATACCATTTTAAACATTCTCTTTCCTATAATTTAGGTAAATTATTTTATAATTGTTAAGAGACGACAAAATTATGACAACTGCACTTTATAAATGCTATAACCGTAAATACATATTAATATTTAATTATAATACTCTTATTTTTCCGTTATCAGTCATTATACGTGATTCCACAGGCACCGCAAGATATTTGTTTAAACATGGTAACACTAGCGTCAAGTGTCATTCTGTCTGGCTTCTTGTATTTCTGCGGGCTGGCGTATAAAAAGTAAAATAATATTCTGGAAGTACATGCCAAACCAATTAACACTATCAATTTCCATATTGAGATAAATTGGTAAATGAATTTGAGTGTATGGACTGTTTTATAGAACGCGAATTTATTTTGACAGCAGCTATCAGTGGTAAATGGTAATACAGAAGGGGTCGTGTTTATAATAAAAGTAGTATATGGTTAAGGATTTCTTAACTCTATAGTCAATATAGTCTATAGTTAAGTCATCCTTTTCGGCAACTTATCCTTAAGATCAAAATATTGGATTCTGCATTCCGCTCTAAGACAAAATTTTCAATAATGGGATTTCGTGATTTATATTTTTGGCTATATTCTAAATATTATTTTCTTCTTTGTTGTACCTTTCCACAGTATTTATTATTAACCTAATTAAAAATTAAATTTTATTAGGAAATATCCATTATTGTCTAAAAATAAGTATATTCTGCTTATGATAATTATAATATGATACGTAAGTCATCGATTATAATAATTCGTGTAAATATCTAACAAATAATACTGTGAATATTGTAATCTACCTTATTCTAACCGTAGCATACAACTGATTTACAATAGATTGTAATTGTTTGTCATTTACTGAAAGTAGTTAAACAAAAATACTAACTTGAATTTCGGAGAGACAACATACTACATAAGTATATTAAAACACGGGGACTTTATTATCTCACTTCTTGTTACAGTTTCCATTAAAATATATACCTATATGTATTTTCTTCTTGGTCGTACCCTCATGGTTAGAATTGGGTTTCGGGAATTTCCCGACGGGAATTCTCGAGAAATTTTCGAGATTTCCCATCCCGAATCTCGAGAATTGAAATTTTTAACATTTTAGGAAATCCCGGATCTCGAGATTCTTTTTTCGGGATTCGGGATTTCTTTATTATCAAATATTAATTGAAAAAACGATTTTCTATATGAAAAAGTGGACATAAAACACAAAATGTTCAAAGAATAATCGGGACATTTAACACAATTAAGCCAACGTCGACTCAAAATGAGCGCAATTTTTACAACATCAGGGAATTTTGTGTCTCAAAAGCGTATGCGGTTGTCAGACGCAACGATTGACAGTCTGTGTTTTTTGAAATTCTATTTTAATAAGTAATGTTTTGAATTATTTTTGTTTTCCTACTTCTATTTTGTTTGTCTCTTCCAAAATAAATACAAAAAGTTTTTTTTTTAGAATTTGTCTGTTTTTACACTGATTTTAGGATTTTTCCAGGTTTTTTTTAAATTTACCGATATCTCGGGAATTCTCGAGAATTCTTTTCTGGAAATCCCGAATCTCGAGAATTCAAAATTTCATAATTTCGGGAAATCCCGAATCTCGAAATTGAGATTTTCTCGGAAAATATCCAACTCTACTCATGGTTAAGGATCGTGTTTACCTTTAAATTTTGCCATCCTTTGAGCGACCAAGACTTTCCATCCCCCTGGATCTTCCACTTCTCTCAGGGGAGAATCATTAATGGTGCCAACAGTCAGCTCCTTCACTTGGTCGCTCCAGTGCGCCAACGCTCTTCCTCTGGTTCGCCTTCTCTGGAAGCCTTGCTTGTGCCAACTGCTCGATGATGCATATCTTACCAAGATAGTTAGTTTTATTTTCTGTCAATATAATACATTACGACGTTACTATGGCATCGTTCTCACCATTTCTATTCACTTCGGTTTTAATTTTATCGAACGTTTAATTACCTGTATTAATGGGTAATGTAGCTTCACGACAAAAACGACCGTTTCGTAAAATATTAAAAATTATGTTAAGACGACATTATTAAATTTTGTCGTGCATATTAAATTACATAATATTATAATATACTCATTTATAAAACTGTTAATATATACAGAAAGGGAAGGGCTACTCAAGTTGGTTCAACCAGCTGTTGGGCCCATTGAACCATCCGACCTGGTCGCCACAAAGGCCAATTTTATAGCATTTAATAAATGTGTGGTGTCATACTGCCAACGTGAATATTTCTTCAATTAGAATGTTCGTCAGTTTTGTATTAGCTTTAATTTGTTACTTACTACAATTTTTATTATTGCCTCTACGTGCTCATCTCTCCCATAATATAAAGACATGTAGATTCAGTCAAAGCACATTTGAGTGCATGGTGACCTTAGTCTTGGGTAACTGCTCCTGATACATTACCAGTCATAAAAATAAAAATGATGCTTCACATCAAACGTAGAGTTTGGTGATATGCCCGATTAAGACCGGTTGTGGTTTGATGGGGGCATTAACTTAAATAAATGTTAATATTATTGTAATATAAAAAGAGTATTAGCAAGCAGGATTCCAGTGTTTTCCTTCAAAAATAATCAAGTAAAATATGTACTAGAATCGCGGTAATGCAAACCCTGTCAAGGGGTTTGGGTCGAAAACCCGAAGGCCGAAATCCTGAAAAATAAAAAAAATACAAACAGTACCCAATAATTGCGCAATCTTCACTCTTATCTTGAATTGCGCAAATTTTACAAGAGAGACAAAAAAACATTTTTGAATTGGAAACACATTGGAAAAATGGGTTTGTGTCTCTTTTGTAAAATTTGCGCAATTCAAGATAAGTGTTAAGGTTGCGCAATTATTACTGTTTGTATTTTTTTATTTTTCGGGATTTCAGCCTTCGGGATTCCAGCCATTCGGGATTTCGGCTTTCGGGATTTAGGCTTTTGGGATTTCGGCCATTCGGGATTTCAGCATTCGGGATTTCAGCCTTCGAGATTTCGGCCTTCGGGATTCGCGATTGGGGACCCCCTATTGAGTATGCGACGTCGTCAATAATTGGTATATTATAATAATATGCGCATATTATGCGCCATAGGAAACATCATGTCATGTTCGACTTGTGGATCTGTTTAGCTTTGACCCAGTTCCAACAATAAAAATAACAAGTCAATCCATCAGGCCATCAATACTCCAACACAAGCTTATAATAGATTTTTATGGGACGGAACAACGACAAACATAAAGGTTTCAGGTATTACTTTCATTTTATAATGCATGACCCAATTTCTCATTTGATCGGTTCCGTGTAATGGAGCAATATGATTATAATTTCAAAATAATGATATTTTCTATAGTATTTGTGTATTAGTATAATAAATATTATTTCTTTTAATGAGATTAGTCAAATTAGACACATTAGTTTATTGCTTTTTTTATTGCTGTGCCTACTTATTGTAACGACTCAATTAGTATGATTATAATCGGTTAGTAAACCTGAAAATTCATACTGTATTCAATTATTACAAATAGCATTTTTTATTCAACAAATACATAATTCACAGGAAGTATGAAGCATTCATAAATCTTGTGAATTATTCGTTGAATTAGTATGTTAAAACATTGCGAGTATGTTAAAACTCGGATTTGGAAAGATCCTGACAGTGACTATGAATCCAGGTAAATAAGTACATATAATCAATGGATCCGATCGCACATAGGTATTGAGGGCAATGATCTGGCAAAAGATGCTGGTCAATCAGAGATGCCATATCAGTGGATACCAGAAAACCTGGACAGGAATGAGGCCATAAAGAAAATGTGCCAAAGCACGTGGATAGATTTTCATCATAAGACTTCCCTAGAAAAAAGGAAATGGAGTAAGTCCATTCTACCGTCCCACGGTTGATGGCCATTGTTTGTAGAGTCTCTTTGAAGAGAAATAAGCTGATACTGAGGCTAAGAACAGGTCACACAATGGGTAAAAGATTTGATGCCCTCATGGAAAGAATTGATTCTCAGCTCTGCATGAATGTACATATAGCAGTACAATGCCCTAAATATGAACGACACAGAGTATAGCTGCGAATTGCGGATATCTTTGAGAATTCCGATGAATTGAAAGGTGCACTGGCGGTGGGTAAGGCGAAAGATCTTGGTATCTGGGTGAGGACTTGATTGGCGGATCCCCTTCTAGAAGAGAAGAAGCGATTATGACAGTCGCAGTCAAAGGCTCAGTAAAATCATAAAAAAGTACAAAAATAATGCACAATAAACTTTGTCACCCACATATTATATTTCTTTTCATTGAACAAAGACTACAATTTTATTTTCAGATATTTGTTAGTTTTTTTTTTTAATTTCAATAAACCTTGCGTAAACCAACTCATCCATTTAGCCATTAAATCTTGCATAACTTTTTGACAGATAAAAAACTATTTTTTATTGAATATGGTTTGGCTAAGTCAGGAATGAATTTTAAAAAAACTAGCAAACATCATCTGTAATACGTATTCTTAATTCAACGAAAACAAATAAAGAGGTATGACTGAAAAAGTCTGCACTATCTTTTTCGTATCGCCCATAAAATACCAATACTATTATGATTTGGCGTAGGCAGGGTTTAATTGAATTTTAAAAACCAACCACCACCATCTGTAATTTATATTCTTAGTTCAATGAAAACAAATAACATAATTTGAAAACACTTCTGAGAAATATGTAACCAATAGAAAAAATCTTTTTTGAAAAAATACGCCACCCAGCAGGAATCTTTCGGGATTTGCGCCCACGCGCATTGACCACAAAGCTATAGGCATCTTTTCTAATTGCGACGAATTTTAATTAAAAGTTCTTACAATACTCTCTGACGCGCTTTCTAAATTGAAGTTTTCAAATTGTGTATGTTCAATAAAAAGAATGTTACATTCTTATATCTTGTGAATTATTCGTTAAATAAAAAAATAGGAAAACAAATAAGTTTGGTGTTCACTTATGCCGTATATTAATGTTTGAATTTCAATAATTTATTTTTTAACATAATATTGTGGACGTTACAAATTATAAGTTTAAGACGTTCACAACATAACATGAAACATTATTATAAAAAAAAACAATAAAAATGAAAATATAAAAAAAGAACTTATTAATATAAAATACAAAAGCAGTGAAAATACAATATTATACGTCTATAGAAGTTCAAAGAACTACACCGAGTTCGCTAAGAAGACCCTATCGTAATCATTTATAAAATAGCGTTCGCCTAAACTGACCCTCGCGCAAGTGGAATATATCAACACCCGAAGCAATTTGGTTGAACATAGTTACACCCTCCCATTTGACATTACCAGTAGCAGGTTGGTACTGCACCTTGGGAGATGATGCTCTTTATTTCTACACATAGGGACACACAGGTCAACACTGCCCAGAATGGCAGAGCTCTCATTTAGTTTTACTGTATTTCATATTAAGAAATAGGTCATCATAATGACATAAATGTTTCTTGCTATGTACACATACGTCATAATGTTTAGTATTAGATACACGAATTTTTCATTTATTCGGCACGTAAAATATTATATTTTGATTACCTTGTATATTTGTGTTACAATACGTAGAAATTAAGCAAAATAGAGAGCTAACTAAAACTTTCAATTTGTGTAACTGCCACACTTTTAACATCGATTAATCAACGCTAAGGGATTGGGGCTCCAAACTTATATTAATATTCCTCCAACTTGCGAGGCGGTGTCAAATGTTAGAACTTCACGCACGGATTGCTTCAATTTGTCATGTTTTGTCAAGCAACAGAAAATATGGCGCACGACCCTACCAATATCCTTTTCCGACATTTTCGGTTTCAGTTTGATTGATGACGCACATAAAGTATACACTTGTTGATTAACACGGAATGCCTTCTATGAGCCGAAAGGATGTGTATTTATTTTGTGCTGGCATATTACAGTGCATATTTCAAATAGTTGGAAAACTTTTCCTCGCATCCGAATACTTTTTTGAAACTATGGCAGTACACGGCGTGACTGGCACTTGGTTGTATATAATATATAAAAAAAAACTTTATGTAATATTATACTGTTAGCAACGTGATAATGCTCCGAATATACCTACTTGTAGACCGATATAATATTCTAATATACCAGTGGAACCCCGATCTACCGTTCTCGCATAAATCGTTTTCCCGTACGGATCGTTCATTTTTGAAAGTCCGGTCAAACACCCATAAGAACATGTTAAAATAATCCCGCATTAACCGTTCCCCGATTTATCGGTTTCCTCGATCTATCGTCTAAATATTATCGAGTGCTTAAAGTCAGACAACGTTATCTACAAAAAAGTGTTTTTTTTTTTTTGAGATGACGTTATTTTACATTTCAGGCTACATGATAGTCAAACAACGTTATGTCAATCTTTTCTAATTTCTTATTAAATAGTCAGTAAAGTTTAACGCTAACTACATAAGTTACCCTTGTTTTCATATTTTTTTTAAAACTATCCCTATAAATTTTAACATCATCATAAGCAAGATAAATGTACAATACACAATAAATTATAAAATATTAACATTAGGTTTTAAATAAACATTTCCCTTGTTGAGTTACAAGAATCTAAAATAACGATTTTTGGCTCTCCTGTAAAGTTGCACTTTTGTAGATAGTGTTGTTTGACACTAAGCCCTCGTTATGGTCCCGTCACAAATATTATCCCGATTGACCGTTTTTGTTGAATATTTTTCATTTCGCTTTCGTAGAATTGTTTATGATACATACAGACCTTTCAGTCACGTCGCTTTGTTTGTACAGGTCGGTCTGCGTTCAGGCTTACCTCGCATCTCGTATCACGAATTTTTATATGTCGCAACTAAAATTACCCCATGAAGAAAACTAGAACTTTAGCTGAGAAACTGAAAATAATTCAAGACGTCAGATAAGAATATACAGAATATAACAGTAAAGTTATATTGTTGGTCGCGCTTTTAGCAGTGGGCTGTATTTTGAGGGTGATGCTGGTTGGTGGATTACGGATCTAGGGGGAGGGGTTTCCACCGGATGCAAGACACTGACCGTTATGTTGAGAGGGCTGGCGCGCGCTGGGGTCGATTCGTTGTTCACGCACCCACTCACCGGTAAACGGACGGTTTACGTTGATGGATGATATATGAGATTAATGAATGATGATCATTATGTTGCATGAATGACTCAAACCGTAACAGACTAAGTGCAACAAAGGTCGAAAAGATATGTTTTGAGTCACTCAGTAGTTAAAGCGGTGCGGCAACACGCACCCGTTCGTCGTCTTGAGATAACTCCCGTGCGACGGCTGTCTTGAAGTAACTGAATTTTATTCGCAATCACGGTCATCTTATGACCCGTAATTGCTTGTCATCTGGTCTTGTGGCAATAATAAATAAGGATGTGAGGTAGGTGGGGGGATAATGAATGACAGCTACCATCTTTGGCGCAACCAATTGTAATTTTTCAAAATATTTTAGCAATTTTCAAATTAGTACTGTTTTCCGGAGAAATTATTTTTTAATTATTAGTACAGCATTTATTTATATTACTTCTTCAATTAATTGATGATTGAAAACATACTAAACTAACATGTTGATAAATATGTTAATCATGTATATATTATTATTTATATAGTAATAGACGTCGTCTATTTACTTCTGGTGGGAGAAAATAACGATACGTTATTCAAATATATAGATAACTTTTCCCCACATCCTAACACGTCCTTGAAACTTTAATTAATAACTTTCCACGTTCTCCCATATTTACAAACCTATCTACATTATTGAATATCCGAAAATATTTTTCAACGGTGTTATTTTTCCAAATTTACGAGATTAATAAATTTACAGTTACCAAATCGTTTGAAAATAATATTTACATAATATTATTATATAAACATTAAGTAGTTAGTAGTATAAGAGTTTTATTATAAGCATGATAGGAACGTAGATTATGAACAATTTATTATTAAAAATCAGTTTAATCGTCAGGTCCATCAACTCTTTTGGCCGAGTTTAATAAAGACATAATATACGACGGTCTGTCGCCTAAATGTATTACTATCTCCTGGGTTTTGTAACATTTGGACCCTGAGGATTGTCTGTTTTGAAGATGGTGGCTAAGATCGTCGCTTGACCTATAAAACAGGTAAGTTCAACAGAGACAGCGAATAACCATATAAATCCAAAGAGATGATACAGACGCTGTTTTAGGTACTCTCGAAGTATCCAGAGGACTGGAATAGGTATTTTATATTATACCTGGGAAAACTGAGTATATAAATAGTTATATAACTAGTTATTACTTTATCGATACGTATGTACTTTTATCGTTTAATTTTACACCTTTTGTCACTTATTTTGCTTTACTCTTTCATCTTTTTTTTTATATTATTAATAATCATGTCCTTGTTTTTTCGTACAAGGCAGCTGTTAGTAATTTTGAACAATCACAAACTCTCAGGCTTTGAGAAAATTAGATCATATGTTGTATTTTCACCGCGTCGAAACCAGAGCTCCTCGATGGAAGGCCAGCGTCTTACGCACTGCACCACGAGAGCCGCCTACTCTTTTATTGTTATTCTTTCTCCATATAATTTATTAGTTTTCTATATAATTTTAAATGTAATATAATAATAGATTTACTATTTTTGATTTCAACAATAAAATACTTTTAATAAAATATACCTACAATTAATTTATCAATTTTCTCAAATTGAACCAACGCCTTTGTTTTCAATAAATTTTAGATTAAACACGAATATTATAACTTAACTACAATGATTAAATTTAAAGGATATGTATTTTTTAAACATAGTCAATAATACATAAATTTAATTGCTGTCGAAAAAACTTGATATTAATCCTCTTCAAATAAAAGGTCAATATTTCAAATACATCTAAATTTAAGAGACCGAATATGTATGTACTGAATTCGATAACATGTAGAAGTTGTAGTTTTTGGTCAAACATCACCAATTCAAAAAAAACTCATTCCTTTAAAATGATAAGCAGCTTTAAATAAAAAATATAGTGGCTTTCATATATTAACATTATAAAAGAATATTATTTTAATGCTTGAATATTATGATTATATTATATTTTCACTCTATTTTACTGAGGATAATCATTGTCGTAAATGTCATCATACATCATCAATATTCAATGAACAGAAAATGATTGTTAAAACCTGATACTAGAATTTTCTTATAAGAGAGAAAAATAATATATTTTGGGAAAATTATTTTCCAAGTCAAATTTCTGTAGAACATTATAATAATAATATACTTACTATAATAAAGTATAAATACTTAAATTGCAATTAAATAATCCATTAACTTACATTTAAATATTCCAAGTGATTTTATAATACTACTCTATAGCAGCCGATTTATATTTATTATAAATAAGAATTTAAATTACATTTGTAATTATTAACAGCCAGAATATATTATTTAACAAACAATAATAATTATTGATATTACCATATAAAAAAAAAATATTGCGATAATTAAAAGTTTTTAAAATACAGTATTCTATTTTATAACGATCCCATACACAAGCGATGTCCTGCTTAGTGCTATTTCATTATTTTCGCGATATCAGCGCAATACCCGAGAGATGCAGGTGTCTTACTTTTTTCAAAAAGATTTGTTTTAATTCTCAGAAGTGTTTTCAAAATTATATAATATCTTTAATAATTAGAATATTACATTCTCAAATCTTGTGAAATATTCAAATATCCGTGCGAATAGTTATAAACTTATTTTTATTATTCTCTACATAATTGAATTCAAATTTGTTATATTATTTTTATATTGCTTAAGACGAAAACTAATAATACATGTAGCTGAATAAATCAAAATTATTCCTTTATCTCTCAACAATAACATTGTTAGAAAAAATGGAGAACTATTAATGTCCTTTTTTATATCGCAACAAATTGTTGTGACTGTTTTCTAAGTATGCTTTAAAAACAAAGAAGAGTATCACTCTATCAAGCAAACAAAAATTCTATGTAAACAAACCACCTGTGACAAGGTAGATGAAAATACGATACGCGTTCTATGTCTACTAAACTGGCTCATAGAAAAAAAACAGTGTAGTAATATTATGTTAAGCGTTATCATTATTTTGACAGTAAAGAGTGTGTATAGTCAATTTAGGTTAGTTGAAAACAATAAAATGTATATCGTACAACATGCGTTACTTATAATTATGTGGTTCACATTATAATTTTGTATTTAATTATTTTATTGTAATATGCGAAGTGTAGCAATCGTACCACTCAGCATCAAATGAGTGGCATATTTTAATATGTATGTTTTGTTGTCAAAATAAAACAATTGACCGATAATAGTAATCAGCATTACCTCAATCATAACTAGATCAGTTGGGTATAATATATAATGATTTATTCATTGCGACAATGTCTCTTGTAATATTAATTGTACTGCTTTTGTATAAATTGGAAAGATAATCTATGAATCCTCACTCACTCATCGATTCCGTCACAAGACACACAACTTTTGTCACGAGTCCTTCCCTCGACATAGTCAACGTCGTTCCACTAGAATCAAGTCTCTTAGTTCATTAATATAATAATATTCTCTTGATCATATCGTTTTCACCAGCACACCATTACCGGCGATTATAATATCAGACTGTCATCTTTATTAAAGTAGTATTGTATTCTTGTATCGATCAATAATAATTAACTCTCTCCCCAAAACATCTTAGCATTAACGATAGTAGTATGGGGGTCAAAAAAGGTTGTATGGAGGTCAAGGTTCTATTCTGCGAGGACCAAATGTAATTTGTACAACGCGTGCCTTTGCTCCTATATGGATATGGGACGTCTTATCTTACTAAGCTTGAATGGTCACAGTTTTTAAGCTTTGAGAATCGATGTATAAACGGAAACTTTGGAGTACATTATTGGTACGACCGTGTTACAAACATTAGAGTTCGTGAGCGGAAATGACAGCCCTAGGTGATTGAAGTAAGAAACGCTTTACGAGGCTAAGAGGTGCGAGGTTCAATGGACCAAAGGAAGTGGCGCGACCTTGTACTTACCCTATGCCCCAATACTTGAGCGTAAAAGTGTGAATTTAGTAAGCGATGAATATATTATAGTACTGTCAAAATATGTGCATGCGTCCTGTATAAAAAAATCCACCCTATATTTGGATCAAATGGACTTCATACGGCGAATCCATGAATCTTTTCCGCTCACTTTTTCTTCAGCGAGTATCTATCCAATGCTGAATTATTACGGCATCACCTAGGTCCCTCCATTCTCTCAGTAACTAATTTTTTGCTATCTTGATCCACCAAACTTAATGAGTTCGTCTGTTTAGCGGTTTTTAGGGCGTCCTTGTGGTTGTTTAGTGCCCCTTGGGTACCATCGTTTGACGCCATTTACCAACGGTTGTCCACTTGTCAAGCGACATGTCCAGTAATTTTCATTTCATGTACTTAGCGATATCTATCACATCGTGTAAGTACTCTTATCTGCTTCCTTATATTTTGGTTTCTTATCTGATCTTTCTGCGTTATGCTCAACATGCACCTTTCCAAGCCACGTTTATTAAGAGGTCATGTTTTACACGCATATGTCAGTGTTAGTAGCATATATTGGTTGAATACTTTACGCTTAAGATACAAAAGAAAGTCACTTCTGAAGATATTACTTAGGTGCGTAAATGCACCAGATGCCAGTTTGTATTAGGACAAAATCGTTAAATTTTCCACCATCAATTAACATCTTTATTGTCCAGTAATACTAATAATTAAAATATTATTTATTTTAACACCATCGAAAGGTTATTTATATTTTTACACTTAAGAACCGTTACGTTTGCAAGTTTCTACACTATAATCTATAGATTCTTTTAAGTCAGTTAAAAAATATAGACGCATAGAAAAACATGTTACTAAGGGTAGGTATCTACTGTTAATGGTAAATCTTCAGTTTTCCTCATCATATCACCTGTTTTTTTTTCTAAAAATGCCGTGAATAATTTTGATGCAAAAGAAGAACCTTGCAGGATACCTTAACAGTTAGAAAATCTATAGGAAGAGTTATTAATGAACACTATAATATGAAAGTTCAATATAAAAATAACATATAAACTGTGATCAACAGCGTCATGTAAATTTAACTTTACCCGCAAATATTAAACCACGAAATGATGTTATACGGCAATTTCTGCTCATAGTTACTGGAATTTGAAAAGTATGCATATTTAGGAAACTGTAATATCTTAGTAAAGTGGTTATTTATAGCGAAACTATGTAGGGAGTTTAATAATATTCTTAGGCAATATATTTTCTTCCCATTTTTTTTCAAATTCCCTAAAGTAAGAAGCTGTATTATTCTAGTTAATGATGCCAAGACACTACAAGATAAATAGGTACGACCAACCATCTACTGAATAATCAATAATCTTTCAAGAGTATACAAAAAAAGAATTTTTATAGTGTAATTCAAAGTACTTAATCATTCGACTGTAGAAAGGAAAAAAGACGTAATCCACAAAAATTTAATTTTAAATGAAGTACAAAAACTTTTTTGTTATAGTTTTCGGTCAAAGTTAAAATACATAATAGACATAACCATGAAATGCATGAGAGTTAACAATTTGGTTTTTATATTGCTAACCTGATATAATTTATAGAGTTAATTAAATAAAAACCAACAAAAATGATAGTTAAGTCGTTTTTCTTACTTCACTTTACCTTCTTCTTCTTTTTTTTCAAATTTCCAGCTAAATTTAGATAATAAATCGACATTTTCAGTTATACCGTTTGGACATAAAGTGTATTTTTTGTACCATGTTCGATCCTAATAAGATCATAATATGGGCCTCCACAGAGTGAAGGTTTGTTTTAAGAGATTTTCTTTCTACGAGAAATGGATTTCAGCCACTTGCTCAACCTATTAGATCCATACTCTGATACTACACAAATTTAAAAACAATATATGTACTTGCCAGACCCAGGATTCAAACCTGGAACCCACAATGTTGTAAACCGACGTTTAATCCACGCAGTCATCGTGGGCCAAGTGTATTTAGTCGTGTACAACGTTATTATTCAATAAAACCTATTTTGAAAAAACTGAGGGTTACGTCCTTTTTCCTTTCTTCAGTTGAATATGACACAATATAATTTATGATATTACATGTTGTCTTTCTTACTGAATACTTATTTTGTAGCATTATGCAATGGCTGTGAAATTGTTTTTTTTTTCCTACTTTTAATATCGTTAAATATTTATTATTGTTTTAATTGTATTTTCCTATTTCCCACCAATTTTATATTACTTATATAGGTACTATAGTTTATCTCAACTATTTACCACTCGGTATTGCGTAAACTATGGTGTAACGAATAATAATCGCTAATCAATCCTACAATGGAAGCGTCACAGGAAAATGTCTTCATATTATGTATTAGGCATACATCATCGACACGCGAAAGCTTAGGGTATTTAGTTGGCGGTTTATGAGGTGTACTGCATGTTGGTCGTCAACCTTCGGTTAGTACGGTAGTACGAAGTACGGCACTAAAAAGAGAAAAAGGTTTGTCATTATAAAACATAAAAATATGTATTTATATACTAGATTATTTACGTATAATTATATAAGGTTGCTGTAATTTATTGAAAGTGCGTTAGTACAAATTATTTCATGATAAGTTATCACTGTTTTTTAATTTAATTCAAGTGTCTGAAAAATCTACTTCTTTTTTCTTCTACGGCCATATCCGCCCCTTAGTTGGAGCATAAAAATACTACGCGGCGCCTCCAAGAATCCCTGTCGTTCGCCAGACTTCTTGCTTCGTTTCAGGTCAAACCAGCATCCCATAGCTCCGCCGTATACACTCTATAGTCCTTCCATTACGCCGCAATCCGGTTGGCTTAAAAAACAGGGAAGCCAGGTTAAAGTTCTCTTCTGGCATCCGCAATACATGGCCGAGTCAGATCTAACGTCGCCTCTTCACTCACTACGATAAAACTAATAAAATTATTATTTAAAATCACTCCATGTCATTTGGTTGGTAAAGGATTTTCGATTGAGTCAGAGTATCGTATGTACGATTTTGCGAAATAAGAGTTAAGTAAATAAACAGCTAGCGGCTTTCCAAAAACTTTTTTAGACATACGGTGCGCTAGCTCTTAGATACATATATTGTAAAATGTGTAACCCGTCACAATTGAGTATTATATCAAAAAGATACAATTTGAAATAGGAATTCAGTGACAGCCATGACGGTATTATTTTGAATTAATTCTAAGCTTTTGCCGACTTAGTTTAGTATTATATCACGTTACATGGAATCATTTGACATCCTTTGGGCAAACGGATGCTGTACAAACACACCAGATACTAAGCTCGCGCTCTATTCCGGAAGTGGTTTCGGGTAAAGGACGCTCTATAACTTAGGACGTCCTTTGGTTAAGCTTGTCGTGGCACCTGTGCGCAGTCCGCCGGTGACCACACTGTCACCATGTCACTTAATGAAACAACACCCGCTCCGGCCCTGTTTACATAAATTCCCGTGTAAGATTATTGTTAGTACGTATTACAATATTATGTAGAGCATGTATGGGTCAGTCATAGTAACTATAGGTAGATTTAGAAATAATACAATTATAATAATTGTCGTACAGATAAATCAGACATTTTCAATAGAATTTTTGAAAATGAGTATATGTGATGAGTATGTATGTAGCGAAGGATGGAGGTAGGCTGTTAAGATCTGACATAAATAGTGCACACTAAGCTTTGTCAGTCAAATGTATTTGGTTTCTTTGAACTAAAATTACAGTGTGGAGATAGTGTTTGTTTGTTTTAAAAATTCAATTCTACCCTGCCCAATCCATGCCATAGTGCATAGTAGATAATTGTCAAAACATATTATTTTATCTATAAAATATCAAAACTATGCCATTAAGCCATGCGTAATTTTAGATATTTTATAGATAGAAGAATATTTTTTTTGGCAAAGGCAAGACAGGAAAAAAAATCGGCATGTGTTACTTATGTACGTACGTTAGCAGTTATAATTCTTTGGCGTAACAAAACAAAAACAAAACTTGTGATAAACTAGATTCTTTGACTAGCTCTTAATTATCTTGTTAAATTACACACTCAAGAAAAAGGACCGCTTATTGGAACGCCGTTGGTTTATTTTTATACACTTTAACTTATATTACTAAATTATAATTATAATGGTTCCTCGTTTTTATTTTTAAAGTAGGTACCAACTTTCAATCTGACGTTTAATCGTTTGTTTACGTAAGGAATTGCAAATGGCTGACAATAATAAATTCGCTGCCTAGGCAACGAAACAATTCTAAAGTATAATATTATGCTGTATAATCGTCACGATTGGAGTATCATACTGAGGCGTAAAGGTAGTACGTTCGACTGATAACCGAACAATCGGTGGTTCGAATCCAATCGAGTGCGTTTTTTTTGTGTGAAAAAATAAATTATGTCTTACTGTCTGATTTCCCAAACGCCCCAAAAGAAGTATAACTTCAAAAACTAACGGAGACCACGTCCTGTAATATATTATTCTTAATTGAACCAAAACAAATAAGTACGACAGAAATAGTGTGCAGTATTTTGTCAGATCGCTGACCTAAACTATAATGGTTTCGTTTAGACCAGGCTTAATTTAATTTAAAAAACTAACTATCACCATCTGCCAATTTATTTTAGTCTTACTTCAATGAAAACAAATAAATATAACTGACAAAGTTTAGTGTGCACTATTTATATTGAATCTTAGCAGTCTACCTCCATCCTTCACCACTGTGATGTAGGTATTAAGTAAACCCTTTTGTTTTGCTCTTCATTTTTTTTTAATATTATGAACAGCATTTTTTCTTTCCAGATCTAGTACTATAGATTTTCAAAACATCATGGCAGCCATTTTTTTAATTCTGATACCAACCAAAATTGACATTTGTATTTAGTATCGTTTGGCAAATCGTCATAGAAAGATACACAGGTGTACAGCGTATATAAATTGATAATAATAATAATATTAATAATGAATCTATTCGAGCTACGTTTCGGGCATTGCGTGAAATGTATGGTCAAAATAATAGACATACAGAGCTCACTATTATAAATTCAATTGATAATATTTGTGATGCTAAGAATCCAACCCCTCAAAAACGTAGACATACTGGTGAAAACATTGATTGCTGTGAATCAAAATATGGATGAAAATTCAGAACAATCAATTAATTAGTTCTAAAAAACTTGGACTTTCTTATGGCACTACATGGAATATTCATCATCAGGGGTGCGACAACCCGGTGTGGGTCCTGGCCTCCTCCAACAGCTCCCTCTACCTGTCCCTATCCAGTGTGGCCGCTTTCCAATTTGGTACACCCAGAATACGGCAGTCACTGGCAGCTCCATCCAACCAGCGAATCTTTGGCCTCCCTCTTCTTCTACGTCCTATTGGATTGCTGGACATCACTCTGTTTATAAATTCAATTGATAATGTTTCTGATGCTAAGAATCCAACTCCTCAAAAACGTAGACATACTGGTGAAAACATCGATATGCTGTGAATCAAAATTTGGATGAAAATTCAGAATAATCAATTAATTACATGTCGTTCTAAAGAACTTGGACTTTCTTATAGCACTACATGGAATATTATTCGTAAATATTAACATTTTGAAGGTGTATAAAATATAGTTAACATAAAAACCTAAACATAATAATCATTTGGTGCATCGAAATTTTTCTAATTAAGCTTTAGAGCAACTTAAAACCAACCCATTGTATTTTCATGAAAAAATCGTCTTCAGCGATGAAGCTAATTTTTAGTTAAATTGCTTCGTAAATAAGTACAATTGTTGCATTTGGTGTAATAAAAACCTACATGCAATTTTTAGAATACTTTTACATCTACACAAATTAACAGTTTGGTGTGGTTTATGGTCTGAAAATGTAATTGGACCGTATTTTTTTGAAAACGAAAATGGCAATGCAGCTACTATCAATGACTTTTTTCTGACATGAATTCCATGATTTTGATCTGGTCGATATGTGGTTTGAACAAGATGGTGCTACATGCCATACAGCTATATTAAAGGAAAGGTTAATCAACCAATCTCAAATTCTCGAAATACATTTTTTTTAATTCGAGAATCACAAAACCTCGACAAATCACAATCTCTTGTCAGTTAGGACCCGTTACCCATGTATTTATAGACGGCTGCTTCCAACTCAGCTACTATGGATACGAGTACAATAGTGTATATGCCTGATAAATAATGGTAAAATATCTATCTTGTCTTGGGGAAAACTTAGTTTCAAACTTTAGTTTTATCATATTTTGCAGATGTTTGTGGTATCGGTTTGTCTGTTGT